>NC_077229.1:159801731-161001731 GCF_027887165.1 Monodelphis domestica | reverse complement strand
ATCTCACACCCTACACCAAGATAAACTCAGAATGGGTGAATGACCTGAATATAAAGAAGGAAACTACAAGCAAATTAGGTGAACACAGAATACTTGTCAGATCTTTGAGAAAAGAAAGACTTTAAAACCAAGCAAGAGCTAGAAAAAAATCACAAAATGTAAAATCAATAATTTTGATTACATCAAATTAAAAAGGTTTTGTACAAACAAAGCCAATGCATCCAAAATTAGAAGGAAAGCAACAAATTGGGAAGCAATCTTCATTACAAAAACCTCTGACAAAGATCTAATTACTCAAATTTATAAAGAGCTAAATCAAGTGTACAAAAAATCAAGCCATTCTCCAATTGATAAAGGGGCAAGGGACACGAATAGGCAATTTTCAGTTAAAGAAATCAAAACCATTAATAAGCACATAAAAAAGTGTTCTAAATCTCTTATAATCAGAGAAATGCAAATCAAAACAACTCTGAGGTATCACCTCACACCTAGCAGATTGGCTAACATGACAGCAAATGAAAGTAATGAATGCTGGAGGGGATGTGGCAAAGTTGGGACATTAATGCATTGCTGGTAGGGTTGTGAATTGATCCAACCATTCTGGAGGGCAATTTGGAACTATGCCCAAAGGGTGCTAAAAGACTGCCTGCCCTTTGATCTAGTCAGAGTACTGCTAGGTTTGTACCCAAAAAAGATAATAAGGAAAAAGACATGTACAAGAATATTCATAGCTGCCCTCTTTGTGGTGGCAAAAAATCAGAAAATGAGGGGATGCCCTTCAATTGGGGAATGGCTGAACAAATTGTGGTATATGTTGGTGATGGAATACTATTGTGCTCAAAGGAATGATGAACTGGAGGAATTCCATGGGTACTGGAACACCCTCTAGGAATTGATGAAGAGTGAGAGGAGCAGAACCAGGGAAACATTGTACACAGAGAAGGATATGCTGTGATACAATCAAATGTAATGGACTTCTCCATTAGTGGCAATGCAGCAATCCTGAACAACTTGGAGGAATCTACAAGAAAAACCACTATCCACATTCAGAGGAAACACTGTTAAAAACACTGAGGAAAAACAATTACTTTAATACATGGGCTAAAGGGGATTTGGTTGGGAATGGAGACTCTAAATGAACATCCTAGTGCAAACAACAACATGGAAATAGGTTCTGGTCAAGGACACAAGTAATACCCAATGAAATTGCGGTAAGGGTGGGTTGAGGGAGGGAGGGAAATAATGTGATTATTGTAACCAAGGAATAATGTTCTAAATTGACTAAATAAACTAATTCAAATGGAAAAAATAAAATAAAATAGGAATCATAATATAACCTACCTCCCAAGATTGGTGTGGGGATCCAATCAAATATTTTTAAAGTGCTTAGCACATTACCTAGCACAAAGTAGATGCTTAAGAACACCCTCTTTCCTTCCTACCTTTCTAATTGCTTCCTAGAATAACATGTCTGACTAGAGACCCCCAAATCACATTCCTCAGCTTTTTTTCCTCTTTGAAGGCAGGAAATACACAATACTTTGAAGCCAATAGCCAGAATGCCCAACATCTTTGGGAAATTTGGCCATAATATCCTCATGCTACCCCAAAGATACAAAGTCATGATAAAGCAGAGTCTCTGTCTTTATGGAGGATATAGAGCAGTAGGAAGACCACAAATACTCACTAAGCAATAATATTCTATGAATTCTTCTTAAATGAAAAGTAAATTGATGATAGGAGGAAATTTGAATGAGAGACTAAATTTGAAGATGCCATATTATTTCAACCTCAGACCTCAATAAACATATACTTGGTGCCTGAAGTCAGCATTTCTCAAATTAGTGATTTTATATTGGGAGAGGGATAGATTGGAGACAGAGTTTTCTTTATAATCCTTAGGATGTGATAAATATAATATACGTAGAGCAAAGAAAATAGACTTGTTTTGATTTTGCCGATGTGGCATTTAAACATTTATCTCCTAATAACATGTTACAACCACAGTGCACTAAAAGTCACCATGACTGCAATCTCTACAAGAGATATTGTGTTCTCTGGATCTCTGATTACAGCTCCTTGAGTAATATTATGCCACAATTCCTCTTATATGATGTCCAAGTCTTAGACAGATATTTGTTATATGAAAATACAAAGGACATTTTAAAATAAAATGGCTTCCCCCCTACTCCCAGGAAAGGGAAAAAAAAAGACAAAATACAGCAAATACCAGCAACGTCATTCTGATGCAAATTAATGATTCAGTTTATTTTTCCAAAATACATATATATTTTTTTCCAGTCTCCATAACTAGATCACTTTTCCTGACAATTGCACTTAGCTGACTGAGTATAATATGAGCTTTTAAAGCCAAAAACATTACAGCTGTTTTGCCAGAGAAAAATAGCAACATAATTTGAAGCAAGAATTTGGGAATAAGTGGAGACTATGCTGTATGTATTCCTTTGTTTGCTGTGATAACCAAGTTACTTAGTAATTACATGACATTCAGATCAAGATGATGTTGGCCTTGAATAAACCAACGCAGTAGTTGAGACAATAGGTTCATTTGGGTGCTAGTTTCCATGCTTCTATATCAGGTTGCATTTTTAAGGAAAAAAAATTAACATTTTGATACATTCCAATCAATTCTGTGCTGAGCATCTAAGAGAGAGAATCTAGAGAGCTGAGAAGACCCACATTGGAGAGATAATGAATTGAATACAGATTGATGGCTTCTAAAAAGTGTAAGTCAAGTAGCAGTTCTTATGTAAATGGCAGGAGGGAGGGTGTAAAAAAAAGTGAAACAACATCTGGTTTGAACAAAATAGAAGGCACTTTGGATCCAAATCATAGGCTTGCCTTTTACACATATAATGAGAGCCAGCTGAGGAAAGGAATCAACTGCATAGGCCTTCCATCATGAGCCATGTAAAGCATGAGCTCTGTGCCATTAGCACCAATATAGGCAAAACTTCTTGTTAATTTCTAAAATGGGGACTATTTTTGAAGGGCAGTAATCTACACTTTGGAATACTTGATCTTTGGGTCACAAATTAGATATATGAGACATACCCTTCTCTTTCTCCTTTGTAACAAATCTCCTTTTAAATAAGAACTAACAAATTCTTGGATTTAGTATGCATCCAAGGAAGAACTGGAACCCAGGTCTTCTTATCTTCTTAACTCCAAATCAAGCCCTCTATCTGGTACACACACACACACACACACACACACACACACACACACGCAGACAGACAGACAGACAGACAGACAGACAGACAGAGACAGAGACAGAAACAGAGAGAGAGAGAGAGAGAGAGAGAGAGAGAGAGAGAGAGAGAGAGAGAGAGAGAGAGAGAGAGAGCGATATAGAACCACATGCTAACCAAACATCTACTCAGGTCATCTCACCACCTGTGTGACATCCATCAGATCTAAGATCCAAAGCTCTTTGTCCAAGTCTATGCCCCATTACCTGGTGAAGTGAGTTCATTTACTTTGATACATCTCATTCTAGATCCCAAACTAGCCTAATTAATGGCTCTATGTCTGCAGTCTAGCTAGCTCACTGGATCTAATATTATGTTGGGTTAAACATCAGAGCATGTTTCAGCATCATATCCTGTCTAGCTATCTATGAAGGCAGGCAGGGTTACCTCAACATTTGTCCTCTATCTGCTTCTGTTTTCCTGCTCCCTTCAACTTTCTACTTCTCAGAACAACAATTCCTTATTTGGTCACTTTTTCCTTTAGATGTATTATGTCTTCCTTTTAGAATATAATTTTCTTAAACATTTGCTTGATCACATGATTTGATGGAGATATGATTGGGGATGTAGACTCTAAATGATCACCCTAGTGCAATTATCAGTAATATGGAAATAGTTCTTGATCCATGACACATGTAAAACCCAGTGGAATTGCACATTGGCTATGGGAGGAGGTGAAAGGAGGGGAGGGAAAGAACATGATTCATATAATTATGGAAAAATATTCTAAATTAAATAAATAAATATTTTTAAAGTATAGTAAAAAAGAATATAATTTTCTTTAGAGAATTGACTGTCAATTTTAAAATCTGCTTTCCCAGCACTTAGTATAATGTCTGACATAGTCAAAAATAAATGATTTTTCCTACATTCATTTCATTCATATATATATATATGTATATGTGTATAGATAGATATAGATATAATCTGTGCATTTCCAGGCCATAGATTAACCAGCATTTTGCTAACACTTTAAAATTTTTCCAAAACAATGGATTTCCCTGCTATTCTTTGTATATTACCAATTGTCCTTGGCCACTCTGTGGGGGTATCTAAGCAGCACAAGCACAAAGATTCCTTTGCTTTTGGGACCCATTACACACCCAACTTGTTAACTGAAGGTGATGGTTTCTATGCGCAATTGCTAGCAGGTGCAAAAAAAAAATGTTCTGGTAGAGAGCTTTTGAAAAATTTAAAAACCTCTGTGTGATCAGTGGCCAAGAAAAACCAAACATGTCCCTATTCATCCGTACTCTAAATGTAAAATACTTTGAAATTCCTGGCTGAATAATAAATGTATCATGAATTATATGTCCTCCATGTAGTTCAACTTAAAATAAAACTGACTTTGTTATGTAATTAAAAATTAGTTGGAGATAGAGTCTGGATTTTTGGTTTCACTGATATAAGGAACTCACAGATGAGGAAACTCCTATAAAGTCAAGTTAGCTCCTTCTCTACAGGTTATAATCTTAGAGAGCTTCATAAAGCATTGGGAAGATAAGTGAGTTCCTTAGTGTCACACAGCCAGTATGTGTCAAAAGTAGGACCATCAGCTCTTCTGGGCTCCAATGGCTATTCATTGCACCATTTTAATCCTCAGAATATTTTCTCAAAATTAGGAGATTTTCAAGTTAAGTGCTATGGCAACACAGTGCACAGAATTTGATTTGAGATGATGAAGATGTGGACAAATTGCTTAAATTCCCTGAAACATAGTTTCTTCATCTGTAAAATGGTTAGGAAAAATTAGAGCACTTATCTCACCAGATTGTGGTGAGAATCTTATCATATGGGAAATGGAAATTCTTTGTAAAACTTGAATAATCCTATAAAATCAGTTATTATTATCTCCTCAAGGCAACTTTACTGTTACATTAAATAAAATTTCAATTTTGGGGGTCTTCTCCTTCCCTCTTCTCATTTTGCAATGATAATCAAAAGGGAGTTAAGGATAAAACAGTTTGTTCCTGACCCAAAGGAGAGAGAAGATGCTAGGGTTTCCATCTTGTCCTACTTTTAAATGCTGGTCTTTAGTGCACTAGAGAAGCTGGGACTAGGTCCAATAGCTTTGTTTCTAATCTGTCATTTAGGTTGTCATTTATATATGGCCCATTGACAGCTAATCACTACATATTTTGTCTTTAAGTCTTTCATTACAGCAGAACACACAAGTAGCCTAGTAACTAAAGTAAACATTCCTTACTTTCCTCAGGCTTATGTCCTTAACAAATAGTTTGTCCATGCAAAAACTATAATAAAATGTGGCATGTGACATAGCTGTAATTCTCTATACCTCTTGTCACCTAAAATTAGTGACTTATTCTAAAAAGCTGTTCATTCATTATCTCTTCCAACTCTAAAAACGAAAATCACAATAGACTTGGATTAGTATATTGGTAAGGACTTCTGAGAAAATTAAACTCATAGGATTTTTTTAACACAATGCTGGAGTTTTTAACTTTTGTTTGGTGTGGTCTTTGGCAGGGGCCCTGGACCCCTTTAGTGGCCTTATTAAATCTATAGATCTTCTCTGGCTGATGATTTTTAATGAATAAAGTAAAACACATAGGAATACAAAGGAAATAAATTATATTGAAATTGAATTATCAAAATTGGTTTAAATCCAAAACAAGCAAAACAAATTCAGAGATCTCAGGTTAAGCACTCTTTAAAGCTAAATGAGTCAGGATACTTGAACTCTTTTGTGATCTCAGGCAAATCATTTCATTTCTATAGACCTTCATTTCCCCTGCAAAATGTGTTAATGCAACTTCCTGCTCTAAGTTCTGATAGAGTCTTTCTTTTGTAAAGACTAATGGTCAATCCAGGGCATTTTAGTTCCCTTTTTCCATAGCAAATGATACCAAATTAAAAGTCAATGGATGAGATGGAATTTAGGGATTAGGGGAAGGGGTGTGTGGAGATATGGAACTTGGTAAGGCATTAAGGCCATCTGAATATTTTATAGAAATGAATCAAGATCCCTATTGTAAATGAAGTCATTGGCCAGCAAGGAAAGGTAAACTGGATTGCCTTTTTTTCTGCAGGTAGCTGAGAGTTTTTCCCCATAGGGAGTGAAAAATTGTCTTTTCTTCTCTTGTCAAATGACAATGGGGGTCTGTATTAGTTACAGTTTACATGGAAATCTGCCAATAAAAGAAAGCAAGTAAAGCTTCTGTGGAAGTGTAATAAAAATGTCCATCGGTCTTTTGTGAAGACATAAAGTATGACCCAAGATACCAGTCAGAGCAAAATAGAATTGGGGAGGGAGAAAGGCAAAGCCAGCAACATTTCACTACTCTGTGACATTTTCAAGTCTCCTACAGCCACACCATGGAATCATAAGAAGAGTAACTTCATGTCTTTGCCTCCGAAGCTTAGAAAAGAGATGAAAAAGTACACTCAAGTTTACAAAGGAGAAGTCTTGCTGCTAAGGTTAGCATCCATCAATATGGTGCCTAGCACAAAAGCCAAGCTATCCTTGAGATTGTTTGCTTAATGAAATCTCCTAGTGACCACAATGTGACTGTAGCATGGGATTTCAAAAGGAACTGATTACCTGTTGTGTTGTGTGAGATTTTAGAAGGGAACGGGGGTTGACACTTCAGCAAAGCAAATGTAATGACTGGTCAGTTAGCCATTTCAATATAATTTTAATGGATGGTTTGTGTGCATAAAATTTAACTAGACTGCCAAATTGCTGCCTTTCAGTGAGATTCCTCATACATTTTCATGAAGACATCTGATTTTTCCCTTGATTTTTTTAAATTTATGCTGGCTTCCATTCATTCTTTGGACAACACCATCCATGGCCCATGACAGCAGGATTTTAATGATTTCCATGTTGAGAAGCTCTTAGAAGTCATTTCTCAAGGGGTTTTGTCAAATGGGCCAATTCTTGCCTTTGGCCTGATACAGTAGAATTAGTTCTGTATTGAGCTTATAGGTATTGATTTATATGCATTTTCTTTACCATTGGAATTTAAGTTCCTTGAAGGTAAGCAATTGTTTTTGCTTTTTCTTTCTATCCCTAGTATCTAGCTTAATGCCTTGCCCATAATAAAGACTGAATAACTCATTCTAAATAAATAAATAATAAATTCTAAATAACGAATTCTTATTGAAACCACATTCATTTGGATGTGGAAATCTAGCATACACTATTGGGAAGTAAGAGAGGAGGAGAATAAGAGAAGGATTGATAGAAGGTAGTGTGGATTGAGGGAGGTTGTGGTCAGAAATAACTTCTTGATTAATAGATGATGATTGATTGAGCTAGATGAGCTCAAATGTCTTTTCCAATATCAAATTTATGATACTCAAACTTACTAATATATGCCTGCCTTTCAAAAACAGTGTCATGGTGACCATGTTTATCCTTTTGAATCTTAGTTGGAAATTTTGACTAAAATAAAATCAATACCCTTGTTGACTAGATTCAAAAGTTTGTTACTACACAGCATAGTACCACTCATGGATCAGACTCTCAGTAATATTTACTGAAAGAGTGAATTTAGCTTCAAAATGTTTCATTTTTCAATTAATCAAAGGAAAATAAGACCATGCGAAATGATTAACATTTTCCTAATGCTCATGAGTGCCACCAGAGTTAAAGGTTGGCCAAAGTTTTCTAATGTAAACACTCTCTGTCAAGTGACTGCTTTTATAAATTTCACTCTGGTTTTCAACAACAGAATCAGTGTTTTGGGGCACATTCTTTTCAAATATAGATAAAAATAGGGCAGGGCCTTTCTGATAAGATTTTTTTTAATTTTAGAATTTACTAAAAAATATCTTGTTAATTCACACTTATAACTAGGAAAAAAACATTTTTTAAAAAGTCACTAAGGCAAGTACCCAAATCAGCAGCAGTCAGGAAATTAAAAGTAATATTGATTATTCAAATACATGTTATTTTATTAAAGAGATCCACAAGCCTCATTGGGTAGGGGAAATGGGACAGATTATTGGGAAATAATCGGGAAATAATCTTCAAAAGAAAAAATGACTCCTGATAGTGGACAGTAGGCAGGTAGGTTAATCAATATTCCTTCCCAGTAATTCAGTTAAAATTGGTCAAGTGGTAATTAGCAATTATCCTGCAAATTTGGGCTGTGAAAACAGCAAAACTGGATATATTACTTTGTTGTCTAAATAGAATTCCAACTGAAAATCTGAAAGAAACTGGCTCATGTAGGGTATATGTTTGATTAAGATAGTCTAGGTAGCATACTCTTCCCCTCATTGAAAAAAATTCCCAAATTATGATTATCTTTAAATATATTTTCTAGAAATCAAAGAATAAAGCCAAAATAAAACCAAAAAATAAATGTCAGAACAGAACAGGATCCCTAAGAACACAGTTATTTTCCAAAGACCCAGCATTCAAATTATGCCCTTCATGTACTGGCATTTGAGCTTTCCTGAATAGTGATTTATCTTTTCTTCTCCCGAGTTTTTTAGATCAACTTCCTTTTTTTGTGATAAATGTAGTAATAAAGAATTGGAAATTAAACTCTAAACTCACAGAGGGGCAGCAGGAAAAGCCCAGGTATGTGCCTGGCTGAGTTTCCATCCATTTAGTGATAAGTTTATGGATCTTTGGACGTCATGCTAGGAGATGGTAGATTCTGGTCTCAATAAATCTTTTTTTTCTTCTTTTCAACATAAAGATGTGTTTTATATAAAATAATGGGAGAAGGATTTGATAGTCTTTGCAAACCTCATACTATATTAAATATGAATGAATGACACCTGAGTCTTACAAAGTAACTGCTGTTTAAATGAACTCCATAGGGGATTTAATTGCAAAAATATATTTTAGAGTCAGTAAAACAGAATGACTGGTTTGGGCTTACTTAAGAGCAATGATTATATATTTATATGTATATATTCAATCATCCTTAAATATATCTTCTTCCCACTATTTGAAAAAACTGATTATCCAGGATCTAAAGAATATCACCCTATATAAATGATAACTGTAGATTTAAGAAAGATAAACAGAAGAGTATTTTATCAGTAATTTTATTCCTTGACAAAAACTTGCTTTAGACAACTACTGATAAATGAGTGGGATTACTAAATCATTCTCATCCTGAGACTTCTGGAGATTATTTCATAAATAGTTATAAATTAGGAGCAGCATTTGGCAACCTTTCAGATTAATCTAGGAGAATAAGTAATATTCTATACACTCAGTTTTTTATTAATGTCATGGGACTTTGTTTTAAAAATAGTCCTTAATATTTCTTGTGATCCTTTAAAGAATTCTACAGTAAAAACCAATAAAGGCTTATGTTTATTATTATGTTTATTATTTCCTTAAGGAAATGCTGCAGATGTAGAAAGGCAAATTGTGGTTTCCACACATAAGGAAATGACTGAAAGAACACTGAAGCAAGGGAGGGCATGATTTAATTCAACAGCCCTTTATTAAGCAAATACTCTATGCTAGGCCTGTATCACATGTAACTCCTGCCCTTGAGGAGCTTTATTACTTCTGGAGCAGTCAGTTGGGTTCAAGAATGCCAGGCAGTCAGGGATGGGCATTTGTCGAATTTCTATGGTTTGGGGGCAGAATAATCATCCTGTTTAGTGTCAAGCTATATGATGATTGGATTTTGAAAGCAGAAAAGTCTTTAACAATATCTTGATGAAAGCCCTTATTTTATACATATGGAAACTGAGGCATAGCAAAGTGAATTGACTTTTTCCTAATCACTACTATATGGAAGTGCTAGGATAAGAATTTAGTTCTTCTGGAATAGTGGGGGTTTTCCATTAATTTATGCTTTACCTAACCACCTATCTACTCCCCCATAGCTATCTACCAAATCTTCCCTTTGTTTTCCTTGCTGAGAACATTTTACACAGGAAAAAAATCTGGATTATAGAGGGCTAGAGATAGTAGAGCTAGGTTGTCCAATTTTGAATTGTCTTCCCCTTAACACTGACTTTAAAAATTACCTGGGGAGAACAAAGGAGAAGAAAAAAGAAAAATGAGAAAAAATATTCTCATTCTCTCTCTCTCTCTCTCTCTCTCTCTCTCTCTCTCTCTCTCTCTCTCTCTCTCTCTTCTCTCCATATATATATATATATATATATATATATATATATACACATATATATCTGTGTACATATATCTGTGTATATATATATGTACACACGCACACACATATATACATACATACTTGGTAAAGCCCACTTTTGTGTTTCTCCTTTCCTGTTTTTTTTTTTTGCCTTGCTATTCAGGATCTGAGCCTTTAAAAGAAAAGACAACTTCAAAGAGCTGTTTTCCAGTTTATGATGTTCACATATGCTTTTTATTCTTAGTACACTATGGCCAGGGCCAGACTTAGGTTTTTGTCCTTAGAATCATTATAATGCTAAGAAATCAGAATGTCAGAATAAGTGATAAAACAATAATGTTTTTTTATTTTAAAAAATCCATAAGATTGCCAGTTCTTTAACCAAAATAACCAAATCTATTATTTTCAATATGGGAAATATATTCCTGAAAGTTCATAAAGGTGAAAAAATAAATCAATACAGAGAGAGGCAGAGACAGAAGAGATTGAAGCAGAAACAGAGATGAAGACCAACAGAAACTGGCTGATGCCCCTAACACTAGGATGGTGATAAACTTTCTTGAAGCCCTAGTGTTCTGAACCAAAATGAAGGATCTAGCAATCCAAACTAAGCTAAATCTCAGGAGAGAAAGGGTTAAGTCTTTTCCCTCCTCGTATGCTGACTCTCACCACTGAGTTCTGGAGCAATTCAGTAATTATGTCTCTGTTGTGATAGAGCAGAAGCTAAGCCAGAGGAGATCCCTAATGTGACCATGGTTCAATTTTCTAGGAGCCTTGGAAATAGCTCTGCTTTTTCTGAATCCCTGGAACTGACTTCAGTATTATTCTTGCTACCCTAATGGAGCAAGGGGAAAGGAATAAAAATGTATACAGTAACTCTTATATGCTAAGTATTGTGCTAAGGATTTCTACAAATACTACCTCTTTTGATCCTCCCAAGAAACCTGTAAAATAGGAGTTGTGATTATTCCCATTTTATAGCAGGGCAAAAAAGCCCACAAAAGGTTGTGACTTGACCAGGGTCACACAACTAGTAAGGTTGAGGTTTATCTAAGTGACCCTCCAGGCCAGTCATTTTACTAAATCAAAAATTTGGACTACTCTCTACTAAAGACAAATATTGGGAAGAAGCTACAATTTGTCTTTTTTTGTGCCTTCATTTTCTGAAGGCTAACATAAATGCTTACAATCACTTCCCTGTTACTGAAAATTCCTTGGATCAGGAATCACCATGGTATTCATCTTGACCTGTTCTTTTGGGTAATGTTCATGCTCTGGATGTCCTTGACTGTATCCTATATATTATATATATATACACATATATATATGTATTTATATTATATGTATATACATATTTATACCTAATATGTATATATATTTTTCAGATTATGTATTTAGATTATATATATTCAGATTATACATATTTAGATTATATATAATTTCCATTATGTAAATATATGTATCCAAATTATATTTTTAATATATATAAATTTATCTGTCTCACATTTCTTAGGAACCTGTAAGATAATAGGTGAAAGCTATTTTTACAAATGTGCTAAAGTTTATAAGAAGTGTCATTTGCTTGTTTCATCACATCTGTGATTTTCTTAGGATAAGGAACTCCCAGTGACAAAATTTCCTCCATTGATACAAATAGGCACTTACTTTTTAAATTGAAAATCTTTATTTAATTAATTAATTTAGGATATTCTCCCATGGTTACATGATTCATGTTCTTTCTCTCCCCTCCCCTCCCCACCCCCATAGTCCACACACAATTCCACTGGGTTTCACGTGTCCTTGATCAAGACCCATTTCCCTATTATTGATAATTGCACTAGATCGATGGTTTAGGGTCTACATCCCTAACCATATCCCCATCAACCTATGTGACCAATCATATGGTTTTCTTCTGTGTTTCTACTCCCACAGTTCTTTCTCATAAGTCCCTCAGAATTGTCTTTGATCATTGCCTTGCTGCTAGTAGAGAAGTAGATAGGCACTTACTTTGCAATTTATAGTCTTAATGAATCACCTGGAGAACTATAAGGTTAAGTGACTTATCCAGAGTCAAACATGCAGTATTTTTCAGAGGTCCTTTTACTACTACCCTTTCTACTACCACAAAGCTAGGTAAGATATTAATAACTAAGTCAAAATAGCTAAATGCTTTAAATTTGTCAGTTGCCCCTTATATAAATCTTTTTCCTTTTCTAATAAAGTCAGCTTAATCAGTAAGATTTGCCTTTTGAATA
The DNA here is from genome assembly GCF_027887165.1 of Monodelphis domestica. Lineage (NCBI taxonomy): Eukaryota > Metazoa > Chordata > Mammalia > Didelphimorphia > Didelphidae > Monodelphis > Monodelphis domestica. Next base: position 160,989,110 of record NC_077229.1, on the reverse strand, counting down.
TTCTTCTCTAGAACCAATTAGGTGGCACAGTGAATAATATACTGGCCTTAAGTCTGAAAAATGTAAATTCAAATCTGGCTTAGATGATTACTTAAGCTGTGTGATCCTGGATAAGTCACCCAATTACTTTCTACCTCGTTTTTTTCATTTGTAAATTAGGAATAATGATAGGGTATACCTGACAGGGTTATTGTTAGTAGCAAAACAACATGTGTTGAGTAAAATGCTTTGCAAACTTTGAAGTGCTGTATAATGGGGATGTCTGGGCTTGGATCTTTTCAGTGGTTCCTGCAGTTCCCTTTTCTAAGCAATGGCTCATTTTTATTTCTTTTTTTGGGGGCTTCTCTGAGAGCTAAAGCTCATCTCCTGTTCAAGTTCTACCTGAGAAGGCAATACTCAGCTCCCAGAACAGCAGGGAAGGACTTTTCTCACATCTCTGAGTGCTTCTGTAAGAACACATCAACAGTTCAGGAAAGGCAAGCCTTTGGGTTTATTATATGAGGTCCCCTTTACAGAGTCATCATTACATCCAATTTTCAGTGGATCCAACTGAAGTCTTAGAAGTTGTGTCTTTCTAGCAGTTTTTGGAGCTTGTTAAAAATAACCAGTTGTAGCATTACAGCCTTTAAGAGAATGAACAGTCAGGTTAGTTGAGGACAATTGGCTGCTTCTCTGAATTAAATTACTCTAATTAACAGGCATTTATATGTTGCAACTTCCAGCTGCAGGATGAGATTCTGCATCTGTGGCTATAAGGGGCTTGGGCTCTGGGGGTGAGGGTGGAAGTTATTTGAAAGAGCAGAGCAGAGTAAGCGTGGAATGACCCAAGACTGGTTGCTACCCAGTCAAGACAACCGGAGGGTCCGACGGAGGTTTTTTAATCAGGATCTTATCACTGGACAAAGAAGCTAGTAAAAACGCCATCCCTAATTATTAAGTTCCTTGTAGCTTAAGGTTCTTAGGGTTCTGCCAAAAAGAATGAGTGTCACTAATCAGCAATGGCGCTGGGAGTGTGGGAGAGGGAATCCAATGGAGAAGTTGTCTTTCTTAGATGTGTTTGTTAGCCCAGCAGGAACAGTCTGCAGAGAAATGCTCCTTACTAAATGGTTGATTCAAATTTGTCTCCCCCCAGATCCCCCTCCAGAAAAAAAAAAAACAACCACCCAATGGGAGCCTGAAGTGAGTATGAATGCCTGCCTACTGCTGGATTCTGAGGCAAGGAGGAAGAATCAATTTCATCAGATCCCTGACAAATCCCTCTTGGACTGCCTTTGTCTTGAAAGAAAATTTCCTAGAGAGTTGCAGGATGGTCTTTATTTTTCTACTCCAAAGGAGTGGCCAATTGAGGAATGATATTTTTAAAAACAAAAGGTTTTGGAAATATTCCTAATTTTGGGAGTATTTTCTAATTTTAATGAAATATTCTGGGAAAGAAGGAATAGAAAAAAATTTAAAAGAAAATTTTAGATCATAACGTTGCATTTTTATTTGGAAAACTTTCATTCATGTAAGAATATTTGTACATTTAAGGTGATGGATCAGGTAGTCCAATTTCTTTTTTCATAAACTTTGCCTCTATTTGTTAAATGTTAAGATGATTCAATTAAGCTGAGTTTTTTTAAAAAAATGGAATTCACTTCAACTTAATAAAATCATTTTAGTTCAATAAATAAAATAATTTTAGTTCAATAAAAACATTTTTGCATTTATTTTATATTATATATGGGATATTATCTAGTATATCACCTTTAAGTAAAATAACAAATTGTCTCATCAGTTTTAGTAACACATTTTAATTCACAGTAAACTAAAGGGTTTTTTTTATATGCAAGGACATTATTGTTCTTATTCTTAGATCTCTTTGGGATACAGACCAAGTAGTAATTTATAATTGGGTCAAATAATTTAAGATGTGTAGTACAGTTCCAATTTGCTCTCCAGAATGGCTATGTGCACAAAATATGTGTAACAGCTTTGTGGTGGCAAAGAGCTTGGAAACTGATGGGTTGGCTATCAATTAAAGAATGAGTAAACAAAATGTGGCATGTGAATGTAATGGAATTTGTCCTGTAAGAAGTTATGAAAATGACAGTTTCTGAGAAACTTGAGAAAATTTTTATGAACTGATACAGGATGAAGTGAAATGAACCAGAGTAATAATTTGTAACAATAAAAAATTGTTAAGAAAAATAACTCTGATTAATGAAATGGCCAAAATGATTTTTGAGTGTTGTCTACCTCCTAACAAAGAAGTGATGGACTCAACATGCAAAATGAGAAATGAATGTTTGGATTTGGTCAATGTTTTGCTACATATTTTTACAAGAGTTTTGATTTTCTATTGGGAAAGTGGATAAAAGAGAAAATAATTACTAGTTAATTAAAATAAAATCCAATTAAAACAGTATTACTGTCTCTTCCCTTCCAGCTCACTTTTATTCTTGTTTCTATATGTGAACTCAGTTAATTGACACAATCAGCATATTGAATGCCACAGACATATGGACTAAATCTTTCTGGTTGAAAAACGATCAAATTACTTGTTAAAGCTATGAAAACTGAGTAGGATTTTATGAAGGTGTAAGTTTCTAACAGGCTCATTAAATAAACAACAACAACTAGAGTTATCCCAAGGCAAAATTCAGAGGTTTATTTGTCTTCACTATTCCTCCCTTCTAGATTCCTAGAACTCTCACCTTCCCCATACCCTCCCAGCTGATTTAGGTCACTTTGATTCATTGTCCCAACTAGATTTGCCCCTCCTATTAGCAGGTGATTGCCCAGATCTGATACACCTTCCCACAATCAAAATACACCTGTCTTTAGTCCCATTCTCACTTATTCCTATACTCAGTTTCTAAAGTTGTAAGATGTGTAAAATTAATATGTTGTATTATTGGCAGTAAGAGAATAGTTGTTAAGCCCAATGAACAAAAATTATTTAATGAGTGAATGAATTAATGGGCTGAGGCTAGTTAATCCAATAAAAATGAGATAATTGAATATAAGAAATTCTGATTGTATTTGTTCATTAAATTTCTAATAACTCTCTAGTGCAGTTAGCTCCACATCCATGATTAAAATAACATTGATTATTTATGATTATTTATAGGTAAAAACAATTTATATATAAAACTGTATCTTACTTTTTTTCCTGTCAGTTCTTTCTCTGGAGGTAGTCCCAAACCAGTCATTCTTCAAAGAATAATTCTGTTGCTATATTTAATGTTCTGCTTGTCAGGGCTTTATAATTTCATGTAAGTTTCCCATGTTTCTCCAAAATCAACCTATTTCTTATGATGCAGTAGCATTCCATTACAACTATATGATATAACTTGTTTACTCAATCCCCAATTGATGGGCATCTCTTTAATTTCTAGTTCTTTGCCACCATAAATAGAGTTGCTATAAATGTTTTAGAACATATAGTCTATTTCCTTTCTCCTTGATTACCTTAGGAAATCAATCTAATAATGATGTTGCTGGGCCAAAAGGTATACCCAGTTTTATAGCTCTTTGAATATAATTATAGAAAGTTCTCCAAAATAGTTGGATCAGTTCACAATTCCACCAACAATATATTAATGTCCCCATTTCCCATATCTCCTCCAAAATTTATCATTTTTCTTTTTATCATTTTAGCCAATATGGCAGGTAAAAGATAATATTCGAGTTGTTTGGATTTGCATTTTTCGAATCAATAATGATTTAAAGAATAATGCCAATCCCTTTATTTGTACTCTTGGTTCTTTATGTTCCATTAATTTGTCATAATAATAATAATAAAAGATAGTATGTGTACATGTGTACACATACATATATGTGCCTATATACAAATACACAAACACATATTTACATAATGTAAGATGTGACAATTAAATACAAATACATGCATTGTGTATCACATGTATACATATGGATATCATCCAGGAACACAGAAAACTTCTCTGGATTAGTAAAGAAGGCAGGCAATTTTGAAATATTATTTGAGGGGTGACAAGAGGCTAATTTTTTTTCAAACATTTCACTCTCTAACTACTTTAAGTTTGTGAAATTCTCACTACAATTTTTCCTTAGGGTTAGAGCATTTTCTCCATATGGCCCTTCATTGGCTAGTTCCTCCCAGAACTTCTATTTTAAGTACAAAGCACAGGACACCTATGTCTTCATTCCTTTCTAGGCTTTACTTCTGAATCTCCTCTCTGTGATTTATTATTTATTATATTTTATAAAGATCTTTCCTTGAACTTGTTCATTAAATTTCTAAGAAATTTCCAGAGCAGTTGACTCCAGATCATGATGCCAATATCACCCCCATTTTATTATTATTCCCATTTTACAAATGAGAGAACTAAGGCAGAGGAAGTTCAAGTGACTTGCCCAGAGTTACACAGCTAGTATGGGTCTGAGTTTGGAGTTGAACTTGGACTTTCTGACTTTAGGTTCAGTTCCTCATTCACCTTTGTCACCTAGTTCTCTCTGTAATTTCCATATATTTCTATTCAGTGATTCCTCTCTGCCTGCAAATATGTCTATTTATTTCTGATCCTTTTAAAAAAGACAGTTTTATCTTTCCTCCCTTTCCTAGCCAAACTCCTTTACAAACTTTCTTCCACTTTCTTCCTTCCTACTCACTTCCCAGCTTTTTGTAGTTTGGCTCCTAGTTAACCAATTGAATGAAACTGCTCTCCACAAAGTCACTAAATGATTCCTTTATTGCTTAACCCAATGGCCTTTTTTCAGCCCTCATCATTCTTGACCTCTCTGTTGTATCTGACCCTCTTGACCACTTCCTTCTTCTGAATTCTCCCTTTTCCCTTGGGTTTTCATGACATTCTTCTGTCATGATTTGGCTCTGATCACTCTGACCAAACCTTTTAGGTTTCCTTTATAGGATATCCAGAGCCCACCATATTCTAATTGATCATTCATGCCTAACCTGTAGGTATACACCAAGGTTTATTTTTATTTTTTTTTACCAGAACCTCTCTCTCTTTATTTTCTCTTGGTGACTCCATTAGTTACTCTGTTTTCAAATATCCTCTTTAAGTAAATGAATAATAAATCTACAGCCATTGCTGCATCTCCAACTGCCTATATAGACATAACAAACTTGCCATGTCTAAAGCTCCTTGTCTCCCTTACTTCCCTTCCTCCTTCCATTTTATTTTACAACTTCCTCATTTCTATCAAAGTTATTCTTCATTCATGTGAATTTTTAACTTAGGAATCATCCTCAACTCTTCAGTCTCTCTCTCTCTCTCTCTCATGCACTATAACTAAACAGTTGCTTTATCTTCTCTAATCAATTGTTCAGTTGTTCCGTATTCAGCCTGACTCCTCTATTCATATCACAATGATCCTAATTCAGATCCTCATCAGCTTTGGACTTAGCTAAGAGGGACCTGTTTTTCCTTCCTCCATCTCCAATTGGTCTCTCTCTTCTCCAATTCATCTACCATGTAGCTAATTTGATATTCTTAAAACACAAGTAAGACCTTAGCATTCTCCAAGAAGCTTCAATGGCTCTCCATTGTCTTTAGGATAAAATACAAACCCCTCTTCTTGGCTTCTAAAGTTCTTCAACCTGGCACCACCTTATTGAATCGATGTACATATATGCAGTGTAACTCTTGAATTGGTCCCAATGCAATCAGGAAACTTCAGTGTCTTAGTGCTGAGTATCACTGGACCCCAACCAGATGAGCATGGCATAATGACACGCGATACACCTACGCAGCTTAACTGAATTTATTTTTACTTATGACCAAAAAGTACTATTATTGAAGTTATTAAAATATTAAATTACTAAAATAATTACCACAGAGGTCTACAGTTCCACTCAAAACTAGGCACGCTTTAACCTGTATCCCAAATCCAAGAGTTACAGTAATATGGTCAGATTCTGTTTCCAGATTTCTTTTCCTTTCAATACCTTCTTAAAAATAAATGGGAGAACTGTAGATCTAAGAGGTCATCCAGTTGTTTCTTTCTCCTATTCAATGCTCTGTTGCTTCTTTGGACTTTTTCCTAAGAATGTCTGGAACATTAGGTAGATTAGAGGATCCTCCCTTCTCAGTCTGGCTTAATTATTGCTAATATAAGGAAAGAAAAAAAGCCAATGGGACAACATTTGTTTCTGTGGAGTTGGCTAAAGGAAATCCTAGGCATAGAAAGAAACGTTTCCAAAATGCAACATTCCATTCTCTCATCAACTGTCTACTATTCTTAGCTTCCACCCCATTTGGCAGTCTAATCTTGATGTACCAGGACACTTTCAGCTTCCTGCAAAGATTATTCATTCTCTCCTCCTTGGCTGGTTTTGGTGAACAAGTAGGTAGTTTTCCCCACAGCTCTCTACACAATAGGTACTTAAGAAATATTTCTTAAATTGAACTTGTTCATTAAATGTTTAGAGTTTTTGAGTTTAGCCTTATGTCTCAGTTCTAAGACAGAAGAGTGGAAAGGGCTAGGCAACTGGAGTTAAGTGACTTGTCCAGGGTCACAGAGCTAGGAAGTGTGTGAGGTCAGCTTTGAATCCAAGCCTCAACTGTAGCCTGGCATTCTATCCACTGTGCTACCTAGCTGCCTCCAGATTTCAGTTTTTAATGACCATGAGGGACAATTTCACACAATGGTTCTTCAAATTCTTTTCTAGCATTGTACATTCCTTATGGTATAATTGAAATGGTGGGGGGGGGGGAGCTGTTAGAAGGCAAAAAAATCTATAAATTTATAAGGCTGAGGATTATGTTATGGTATAAAAATTTTAAGCCTATATGGAATAGGAAAAATAGTCAGAAGAAATGCCACAATGTTTTTGAAATGCATTTGGAAACAACTGAGACTCCTAATAGACTTCCACATAGTGAGGCTTTGACCATACAATGGCAAGGAAATGTTTAAGGGAGGAACATAGGAGTTTTATTGGTGAATTCTTCATAAAAAATCCAATCAAATAAATTTATTTTGATGTACAAAAGAGTGGATTCTAGCCAGAATGTTCAATAATCAACATGAATGAAAAAATATAACATGGCTAGACTGAGATCTGTTAATGTGGGGATCTCTGAACTTTTAAAAACCACATTTCCAGTTCAGTGCAATAATTTTCCATTTAATAAAAGCCATTTTATTTTAGGCTTCATCAGACTGTCAAAAGGGTCCATAGAACACAAGAAAGGTTAAAAATTTCTGCTGTAACCTCGGAATCCTAACCTCGGAAAATGCTTAAAAGTCAAGTGTTATGGAGACTTACCAGGCTTGTGAATTGGAAGGGGCTGTGGAGGTCATTTCATGAAAATCCTTGATTTTGTAGATACACTTTGATTTAGTTCTATTATCTCTGAGGTCCCATGTAAATCTAAGATTCTATTATTCTAAATTAAATGGATGAAGAGGTTAAATTCTACACATGGTTGGGTTCTGGGCACCACTCCCTGTCAGGTCAATATCCTGTGTTATCTCTAACACTTTGCTTATCTTTCAAAGTGTTTTATTCATGACAAAACACTTCTATAGTAATAAAACACATATAGTGATAAGAAGTGGGGACAGGGAAGATGAGAATCCAAGAAAAAGAATTAAGTTAAAAGTTTTCTCTACAGACTTTCAGTGTTTTTAGACACTAAATTTTCTTCTATGAGAGATTCTCAATGTTTTCCACCTGTTCATGCAGCAATTTCTCTGTAACAATTTCCTTAATTTAAATTCCTTGGATCGAAGTAGTGAGGCCTATGGATTATGTAAACTTTAGAAGAATTGCAAATATTTTCATTTTAAGCAAACAACTAGGTTATATTTCTTAGATAATAATCCAGGCACAAATTAATGACTAGAAAGAGATGATTTCTAAAGGGGGCATCAAAGCATCAAATTAACCATTCCTAACCCCTAAACACCTAACACTCCTTTTATTTTGTTTACAATGTTTGCATTTAGATTTCTGCTTCCTAAGTAAAGTGAATTCTTATAAAAGTAAACATTAGAGTTAGATCACCATCAACACCATCAAGCAATTTATTAATTAATAAACACTTAGTGCTTATTGCCAGGCACAATGCTAAGCCCCAGGCACACAAAAAGAGGCAAAAGGCAATTCTTGCCTTCAAGGAACTAACAAGCTAATGGAGGATACACCATGCAAATGAAAATCCCCAAAGGAAGGGGATAGATAAAGGATGAATAGGGAATTAGTAAAGGAGGGGAAGGCACTGGAATTAAGAGTTGAGGAGGCTTCCTACAGAAGATGACATTTTAGTGGGGACTTAAAGGAAGCTTAATAATCACCTCAACAATTGGTAAAATGTATAATAGGACCTCATTTTATGCAACTAATATATTCCAAGACCTTGTGAATTGAAAATCACAAATAATAGGAAACATCATTATTTAATAAATACTTCTTATATGAACATACCTAGGCACTTCATGATTTTTCTTAGGCTTAGCAGAGCTACCAACATCCCTACTCTTATATTTGGGGGCTATTAATAATAACAAAATAGAGTTAATGAATCAAAGAGAAGCTCTGACAGAGTCACAACTTGTTACAAGTAAGAACTCCAAAGATTGATGCAGGAGGCAATATTTTGTGCAAAATAATGCAATGATTCACATACTTCTCAGGTATATGATTACATGAACTGCTGCATGTTTTTACAATTCAATGATGTGGATTTAGTGTGTAATTTAAACATGTTTATATTATTCTGCTTTTATTTTTTTATTTACATATATTGAGTTTGCATAAAACAAGCTGCTACTGTACATAAATAATTAAGACTTACAAAGTGCTTTACATATCTTATTTCATGAAATCATTACAGCAAACCTCTCAGAAGTAGATTTTATTTGTATCCTGTAAAAATGGAGATTCGAACCCCAGATTTCAATTCCCAGAAGTCCTTGGCACTTCCCAGAATGCCCTATAATATAACCCGAGTCCTCACCTGGGCAGAGAACAAAATGGGTATATAAACTGACTGTACCGCCTACTTGCTCTCTCTGCTTCTGCTTCTAAGCACACACAGGCAAGATGTGAGTGGCTGTGAATGGGCTCTATGCCCTAAGCATGTGCTTTCTTATTTTGTATTTTCTTTAATTCTTAATTCTAATAGTATTTAATAAACCTCTAAAATATAATATTTTTAGTAGAGAAACTAATTTCATTTCTACAATTCCAATTTTATTGATGAAGCAACTGGTAAAGAGTTAAGTGACTTTCTTGGGGTCAGGTAGTGAATAAGTGTCTGCGACAGCATTTTATTTTATTTTATTTGGTTTCTTATATATGACCATTTAAAAAATTTGAAGACATTTTATTTTCCCAATTACATGTGATAATAATTTTCACCATGTTTTCAAAATTGTAAGATTTAAACCATCTCCTCCTCTCTCTCCTCCCCTACTCAGAGATAGTAAGCAATTTGATCTGGGCCATACATGTATTACTGAGAGAGCATTTTAGCTCAAATTTTCCTGACTCTAAGTTGAGACTTTTATTCTCTGTGCTATGTACATTTTTTTTTTACTTTTCATTTGCAAACTTGTGTTTATAGATAAAACAAAAGTAAAACAACAGTCTGACTTGTCTAATTATTACAAGGATTAATCAGTGGAAGTTGGAAATGGGCAAGTATCAGCTTGATAATAAGGAAGAACTTCCTAATAAATGTTGTTCAGTAGTTTCAGTTGTTTCCATGTCTTTGAGAACTCATTTGAAATTTTTGTGGCAAAGATATTGGAGTGGTTTGCCATGTTTGTTATTTCCTTCTCCAGCTTATTTTATAAATGAAAAATTTAGACAAACAGGGTTACATGACTTACCTAAGGTCACCCAGTAATTATTGTCTAAGCCTGATTTGAACTCAGATTTTCCTGACTCCAAATTTAGGGTTCCATCCACTCCATCCACTATACCACCAAGCTGTCCCATTAATAATTAGAGGTATTCAAAATAGGCTATCCCTGCAAGCTGTGGTTTCCACCTTATTGGAAATTTTCAAGCAAAAGCAAGTTGGTCACTTAGCATGGATGCTTTAGGAAAAGATTCTTGTTAATAACAGTATCTAGCCTTTATATATCCCTGGGATAGGATAGGCATTGTTATTATTCCAGTTTTACAGATGAAGAGAGAGGTTAAATGACTTGCCCGGAATCAGATAACTACTAAATATGTGAGGTCAAATTTAAACTGAGGTATTCTTGACTCCAGACTCAGTGAGTTGCCTATGATGACAATGGGAGAAAAAATAATTTGTACTTGATTTGTGGAGTGAGTGGTGAAGGGGATATATTCGTATAAAGGAAAGTTATCTTTCCATTTATGATATTGATGGATTTTTTAGCTCAAAAACTAAATATATTACTTTTTAAAAACTGACAACTTAACACTCTTCCATCTTCTGCTACAAACTAAGGCAGCTGGATTTCAAAGATTCTGTTTGCTGTCTTAGCAAATCTTCGCTTCTGTGTGTCATGTCATTGGAGGGGCTGGTTTAGCTTATATGGGAGATTATATTCTTTTCTGTTCATTCCTGCCCATTTCTGCAACCTCCTAAGAAACTATTTTTACTTTCCCCTCTCAGGAATTTGCAGATCATCTTGGTTTATCCTCAACAGATGCATTTCTCATGCTTCGTATTTCCTCTTTCAGTTCCCAAATGATGCTGCTAAAATAGGACCCAACATAATTCAGGAGGAACTCTACATAGATCCTGTGTTTTAATTATGTACATCACCCCTTATAAATAACTACATAACATCATTATCATAATATATAATTAGTGTGTATGATTATAATATTGATATAAAAAATGTCAAGTGAGAAAGAAGACAATTTTCCCACCTGATTCCTCCCCAGCTAGAGGAACTTTAGGGATTAAGATTTTCACATGGGATAGCAAAAGACTTGTACTTTTCCCTCCTCTGCACTATTACCTGAGTTACTCATACAGAACGAGTTTGATAAAAAGGGAATACCTTATCCAGCAGTTCCCTAGCATGTTTGCTTTCTAGGGTAAGATAGGAATGAATGAACATAGCACCCTCTAGGAGAGCTAAGAATTCACCAGTATGTTTGCTATGATCTTGCTTCCAACTCAAAGTTTATTGTTTGTTTGTTTTTGTTTTTGTTTTTCCCCAGTGAGGGGCTTAGAATCCACTGTGAATGCTTTACATGTCTTTTATATCTCCTTACTGGTACTTTTGAATTTTTTGTACCACATTTGAAAGGTGGATCCTGAAATATGTTTTGAAGGAAAGAGTTCTTTGATATGAAACATTGAAGACAGAAAAGCGGTAATCTTGAACAGTTTTACCAAACTGGGAGGATTTTGAGACTCATCACAGTTGATAGACTTTTTGTCAAAGGACCAACCTAGTCAAATTTAGAGTTGTGCCACTAAATTATCATTTATATATTTGTTTCTTTTTAAATGATTCATTTGTTCATATATTCATTCATTCATTTGATTGCTTCTTTCTTTCTTCACTTCTTTCTTTGCATATTCATCTACTTATTCATTCAGTTATTTATTCATTGATTATTAGATTGTATAGGCAACACATTAAGACCATACAGGCATTACATTCTCCATCTTCCTAAGTGGAACTACCAATACCAGTGAAATCACAAAATTCTTGAAGTATTTGAATTATGTTTGAAACCAACCCAAAGTAACTTTCCAATTTGGGATTTGTATGGCACCACTCAGCACTATCCCCTCTGGCACCAGATATCATGAATTTGTGCAAACACATTATATATTTACTAAGAGGAATGTTTTTTAGTGAGGAGCAATAATTCCCAGACAGCAATCCTGTAGGCCTGGTCTGTTATAAAAAAGGGATTTCACCAGCTATCCTAAGATAAATTCTTTGAAACAAATTCCAGAATTGTATAAGCTGGAAAGGGGTGAGAAAAAAAAATTCCAAGCATGTAAACGGTCTATAGCATTTGAGCAGCCATAGTTTCAAGACAATTATATTAAGTACACAAATCTGGTTTTGATGGTCATACTTAAGAGATGGGCAAAGTGCTAAATGTGCAAGCAATTACAGACTTGGCACAGTAGCACTATTTATTTTAAGGTCTCTCTCTTTGCTATGGTAGAGGATGTTTACTTAACCAGACTCTATTAAACATGCTGAAAAACATTACTGTGGACTTTGTCCTCCACTTCATTTTAAATTGACAAAATGCAGAAGTGATCAATCATCAAGAATGGGAGAAGAAAGCAGACAGACCAGAGTGAACAGAAGACAAGACATGCAGGTGTCTTTTATCTTTGACTAAACCTCCCCCCACCCTTTTTTTTTCTTTTTCTGTTGAACTAAGTGTTCATGAAAAGTGAAGGGCTGATAGTATTGGAGACTCGAGTCTTCTATTTATTTAGAAGTCAAAGCACAGTTTGGGGAACTCCTGCATCTTGTCTTTCCTTTTTAATCCAACCTTTGACCTAAGGGACTTGAGAAGCTTAGCTTCTCTTGTACCAGGAAAAGCTCATGCTGGGTAGCGTATAGAGAATTCAGCTAGAAAGCCTCAACTTAACCAAATAACACTAATGATATTACTTGATTGGTATTAAGCATGGTGCTGGGAAATCCTGAGTGATGCCTTTCCAATTCAACCTCTGACCTTCATCATCTTTACTGTTCAGTCCATACAAAGGCAGTCAGGAGAATACCACATTAAAAGACACTCGGCAGACCTGTGCTCCTGAGGGCTGAATGGGGGTATACAGTTTAGTGTGAACATAAAACTGGTCTTACTCAAAGAAGATGTGCATTCTAGTCCCAGCTACTCTCCTCACTGTAGGCATGCCAATTATGATTTGTTGATATTTCAAATAGAGATGATCTTTTTGACACGACTTATTTTACATAGTAATCATAAGGAAAACATTTTTTAACCTGATGAATTGATGGAAATTTAAGTTTTGATCATTAGAATCATAGACTTGGGACGGAGGGGGCATCTTAGAGATGGAAAGATTAGAAGAATGCAGATTGGTAGAGAGCAAGAAAGTACTTTGGAGGTCATCAGATTTATAAACTCTAATAATAATGATAATGATTGCCAACATTTGTAAAGTACTTTAAAATTTGTGAAACACTTGACAAATAAATATTACCTTATCTTATTCTCATAAAAACCCCAGGATATATGTCTTATTGTTATCCCCTAACTGAAGCACACAGAGTTTGAATGGCTTGTCCAGGATCACAGGATCACAGGATCACAGTGAATAGCTATGGGCAGATTATAACTCTGGTCTTCCTGAATTCAGATCTAGTGCTCTATTCAGTGAGCTATTTAGCTGTTACAGAATCCCAGGGAAATTAGATAACCTGTCCAATGTCATATAAGTGTTAAATAATACTAAGATTCAAACATGGGCCCTCTGACTCCAAATCCAGCACTTTTCCCACTGTGCACCTTTAAAGCTCAGTTCAGGCATTAAGACTTTAATACAAAAAAAAAAGAAAATCCCCGTGCTTAGTGCTATAGAAAATAAGGAAAAGAGGCACATCCCCTCAAGGAGTTTATCAAAAATAGGATGTGAGATAAATGAAAATTACAATATTTTATTATTATTACATGATAAATATTGCATGTGGCTATACAGTTATTCTTAAGCAAGAGAAAAGATGACAACTGGCATGAAGATATGACACAGAATTAAAGCACCATAAAAGGTTGCCTAATCATATTCTGTCTTCTATTGGATGGAGATCTATTTGTTTTTAAACTGTGACACCTAATCCTTCTTGATAGTGACATGTTCCAGATTGTTGCATGACCAAATAATAATTTCAAATATTTTCTGGAAAACATTGAGCATTGCTTCTGGAAAATACAAAGTTCCAGGCTAGGCAAGAATGTTAAAATAATGAAGAGATAAGAAACCCATTATATAATGTAGGAAAGATCTACTTTCCAGTTGACTAGTTTTACTTATAATAATAGGAAAAGGATAATGTATTGGCCACCAAATGAACAATATCATTGACCTTTTTCTCCTCATAAATTTGAATTCAAGAGAGATTCCAGGATATTTGCTTTCACTGAAACTACCTGGTGTATTCAGGTGTGTGCTGGATCCCTTTTGAACTACTTTCACAAGAACCAGTATTTAAATTTTTGGTGTAATCATTTTCAGTGTAATCACTTACATCTCGAAAAATCAACAAATGCAGATTAAATGAAAAGATTTATTTTTTTTTGTACTGTCCGAAGTTAAAAGAATGAAGGAGAAACTGTTAATTATAATGTTAAACTTAAAAGTGTGTTTTGTACACTTTTTTTTCAGAAGAGGGAGATGGTTATTAAACATTTACCAGCACACTCAAGTATACATTTTAAAGGTTTGTGTTTAAAACTACTACAGAAACAAAACTACAAAATCTATCCTATTTGCTGCTTATCCACAAAAATACACATTACCAAGTAATTCTTTATTTTATGATTGTAGTTTCTAAAGTACCAAGTAATAATTATTTTAAATAAAATTATAATGGTCCTGTTCTCCATATAAATATTAAAGTAGCAAAATAATATTCATTAGCAAATTAAAACCCAGAAGGCTTATTGTTCTACAAGTCTTCTTGGGACTCCCCTCAACAAGAGAGATCACAATTTATTGCTTTAGTTACTATGTCTTAGTTTAATAGCTTTAGAGGCTTGCTTGAGGCACAAAGAAGCACATTGACTAGCTTTGAATAACAGACCTAGAAAGTGCCAAGGGCAGAAAATTAAACTTAGATATCCTTGACTATGAACCCATCCCTGTTTTACTTCAGGCTGCCTGCTATTCTAAAGAAAAGATTATGTTGTATAAAGTTGAATTAACTATATCATGACATTTCCAATTCCCCTACAGCCTATATGAAGGAACATAGTTCTGGACTTAGAATCATATTCCCTGGATTCCAAATCCAGAAGAACTGAGTTAATTTTGTAGCTCTGATTCCCAGGAACAAGTCACTTCTTGGTTATTCTAGCATTTCTTTCTGAGATGATAGAGTATAGATATATTGGTGTAATATTTGCTATAATCATGTAACTTGGTATAACAATCAATTAAAATGTGTCTAGATGACCTATTGCTGATTGGCAGCTCATCTATCCATGACAGTAATAAAAAAAAGATCATTCTTTCCCTTCTTCTGTACATTTTTTATTTACCAAATAAATTTTCAGCCACCCCCTCATTTTACAAATTCTCCAAAGGCAGATATAATGGCTCAGCAGTGTGTAGAAGAGGAAACAGATCATTGGAATAGTGATATGCTTATGAACCAATGAAGGACAAGCTTAGATGTGCATCACATGATTGGAAAAGGGTATCAACGCCACTCTCATTGCATCACTAGGACTTCTATCTTTAGAGATTTAAAGGCTGTTCCTCTCTCCATTATGTCATTCGTTCATTCATTTCTTCATTTGTTCCTTCCTTCCTTCCTTCCTTCCTTCCTTCCTTCCTTCCTTCCTTCCTTCCTTCCTTCCTTCCTTCCTTCCTTTCTTCCTTTCTTCTTTTTTACTTAATACTTAAGTCCTTAAGAGATACTTAAGCTCTAAACTAATGATAAAGCTATGGAAATGGAGAAATAATGAAAATGAAAAAAGTTATAGAGAAAGAACCTGAGAAATTATAGAACTACAAGCTAGAGTTAAATATGAGAGAAGAATCAAAGCTCAGAAGTACGAGGAAACTAGAAGATAATGGTGTCAATGTTAAGGAAGTCAGAAAACAGGGGAAATAAGGTGCAGGGGATGAGTAGAGATAATGAACTCCAGTACATGTTTAGTTTTAGGTGATGGCAGAACATCTAAGTAAAAATGTTCTGTAAACAGAAAGAAATATAGGACTACAGAGAGTATTAAAGGTCAGGGCAAGAGAGCTAGATCTGGAAATCATCTATATATAACTGGGCATTGAAATTGCGGCAAAAAAAAAAGACCATTCTACATCTTGGAGTGCTCAATTTTCCTTCAGAGGAAATTACATTGGGTGAACATGACTGGTTATATGATTCACTAAATTTTTAATTGCATTGATTTTCAAGTCTTTCTATATCCCTTCTGCTGGATAAGTTAATATAATATCCAGATTTAATATGCTTTCCCACTATGGCATATAGATTTCAAATAAAGCAGACCAAAATGAAGTTTCAGGTTATAGAGTATAGGGAATAGGGTGCTACATTTAGAGTGAGGAAGGCCAAATCTCACTAGAGAAACTGTGAAACTATAGATAAATCATTTACTTTCTCTTTTCCTCATTTTCCTCATTTAGAAAATGAAGGAATTGGACTCAATAGCCTTTAAGTTCCCTTTATATTTTAAATATATAAATCAAATAATTATTCAAATTTTATCATTCTGTATTCATCAAATTATTATGAACTACAATGTTACCAAAAAACAAGACTCTTTAGCATTGACAAATTAGGGGAATAATTAGGCTGGTGTTTTGGGGAAGGAATATCAGAGTTGGTCTGGATCTGAAATATTTTCAGCCTTGAGATCTCCAGTTGCAATATAAAATACAATTCAATTCTACAAGTCTATATTCAGCACCAACTAGTAATCAATCAACAATCATTCATTGCAGTACTATGTATATGGCATTATGATGGATCTGGAGATATAAAAATAAAGATAAAATAGCCCTTGCCCCCAGGAAGTTTATATTCTGTTGGAGGAGTCAGCATTATCTTCTGCAAGTAGATGTATGTAAGAATGGAAGTTCCTTTGTGACAAGACCTGTTCAATACTTGTCTTTTCATTCTCAAAGCCTAACATTATGACTTGAACATAGGAAGCTCTCCATATATAATTGTTGATTAGGATAATTTGCTAAAGGCAATCCACCACTTGGCATAGTGACTAGTGTTTAATAAAAGTCTATTGAATGATTGCTTCAAGTTGCTGCCTCAGGTATTGATACTGTTAACACACACACACACACACACACACACACACACACACACACACACACACACACAAACAGAGCCAAGATTCTGCCTTCACCAAGTTTTCTTATTTGGGGGCATGAAATAACTTAAAAAAAAACTCTACTTAAAACTTTTCTTGAATCTAAAATTTAAACTTCTAAAAAATTGCACACACAGTCAAGTCACTTTTTTATAAAACAAAACAGAATCAGGAGGGGTGTGATATACCAGACCCCTAACACCCCCATGATCAAGTGTGTAGCAAGCTGTTTATTTGGAAAGTTGTAAAACATTACATTAATAACTTTCCTAGACTTTACTCCATCTTTACACAAAGATGAATCAGGACTCTTTCTGTTGTTTATTGAACTGACAGAAGCCAGAGAATGTAAAGTAAGGGAGGCTTCATTAAAGTGGAAGCTTTTCATGAAAAAAAAAATTAAACCACAGTAATCAAGCAAGAATGGCATATCCATCTAAGCATGGATTCCTTCCTCCTAAAACTCTTTGAAGATGTCTGAGTTTTGTCTTTGTTTGTATAATTCATTGTCAAAAACCATTGTTGGCAATATAAATAGCAGAAAATGCAAAGGAAATAGAACAATGTAATATATTCTGGCATGGTGCAATAAATTGCCTTTGGTGTAGGCCATTAAATATTGCTGGCTAGCATGCCAACTGGTAAGCAGGAACCCTTTCTGGATGATTAGTCATTCCTGCTTCTCTGTTCTAAATTAATGTCAAGTGCTTTCATTCTTTTCAATTGAAGTCTATAATTTCTTTTCTAAAAGCTCTTTAGACTCCACATCTGTCCTTGGGATTTAAATTGCAACAGAGAACCTTGGCAATCACATTTAATTCAGCAGACACTTATTGAATTCCTGTTATATGAAAAATACCATATTTGGAAGTCAAACAAACATATAACCTAAAAATACCATCACCTTAAGCAAGTCACTTCACCTCTCTAAGCCTCAGTTTTCTCATCTGTACAAAGTCCCTTCTAGCTCAAAATCTTTGTTCCTATGTCCACAGCATCTATTCTGAAAGGATTTTTCTCACATTGAAAAGGTACTCAAGGTAAATTTTCTTTGTACAAGTATTTGTATGTCCTTCTGTGTTTGTGTGTGAAATTATACTCCTTCCTTTCTCTGAAAATCAATCCCAGAATCTCCCTATTAGAAGGAATCTCTGAGGTCATCTAGTCCAAAGTATACCGGACCAAGAATGCCTTCCACACTATTCCTAACAAATGGTCAACTAGCCTTACTTGAATATTTATAGTGAAGAGGTTTACAGGATATCACCTGCGTAAAACACTTTGCAAACCTCAAAATGCTAATAAAATAGCAATTAGCTGTTATCGCCACTATTCCACTAGTATTATTGACTTCAAAGTCTAACTTTCAAATAGCTCCATAAATGGATACCTAGTCAATGAATACTGATCAACTCATTCTTTATATTAAGGCACTATCTTCCTCATACAATTTCCATTCATTGTTTCTGGTTTTGCCCTCTAGGGCACAGTGAAGAAGGTATAAGAGGGCTTTCATTTGAATGCTCTTCAAATACTTAAAGACCTTTTTCTCTCCTTTAGATTAAACATCCCCATTTCCTTCTATTTCTTCTGTGCACCACATGGTTCAAAGATCCCTCACTATTACAAATCACTATCTAATGATCATCTTTGTCAATGTGCTTTTTAAAGGAGGCATCCACAAATGGAAAAAAAATGCTCCATGTGTGATACAATGTTGACAGAATATAGTGGAACCCCCACCTCCCATATGTGTGATGGACATTATGACTCTTTTTATAGAGTCAAGTATCACTTTAGCATTTGTATCTTCTATGCTGGGTTTACTATCACATCAATCCCTAAACACTTGTCATCTAAATGTTGACCAGCAGACTCCATACCTGCGATGCTGACTTTGTAATTCAACCTAGTAGGTTCAGACAACTTTCTAACCTTTGAAGATATTCCATGGATGTAGGCATGTATGTACACACCCATTTGTGTGTTTTCACATATTGATGCTCTTGTTTACAACCTTTACAAATCCAAGTGACTTGCCTCACTCCCCCCTATTATAAAAACTAAAGTCAAGTGTAACAAATCAGTATGTTCTCCATGCATGAAAATATATCCCTCATTGCACACTTACAGTCAACACCTCTATGTTGAAAAAACAGGTTGCTATATTTCACTATTCGTCTTCTGAAGGGATGATAGATATCTTCACTAATTCTGATGTCCTTTATTGTTTTACTTTTTGTTATTGTGGTTATTCTGCAAATTATTCTCTTTATTCTTCTAACTTCTCTTTATATTTATTGATGCCAGTCTTCCCAAGTTTCTGTGAATTCTTCATATTCATCATTTCTTACAATGTGTTAGAATCCTACTAAATTCTATGTCATAGTCTATTCAACTATTTGGTAATACTTACATAGTCAATACATGTAATCACATAATGTGTGTATATAAATATATACATGTATATCTGTAAGTATGTAAAATGAGACCTTTTCCTTATTCTTTGACTTCCTCTGGGTGCATGACTAATGGAGTAAAAGTAGGTCAAAGGATATATGTAGGTTAGTGATATTTTCTAGAAAAACAATTAATTATTTTCCAGAAATATTTAACTCACCAATAATTTATTGGAGTTCAAATATTCCTATAGTCCAGGGGTCCCCAAACTATGGCCCACAGACCACATGCAGACCCTTGAGGTCATATATCTGACCCCCACTACACTTCCGGAAGGGGCACCTCTTTCATTGGTGGTCAGTGAGAGGAGCACTTTGTGGCAGCACTGCAAAGTGTGGCATCATTCATGTACAATACTACTTCCGGTGATATAAACCTTTGTGTGGCGCTTTAGGATGAGGCACTGCACAAAGGATTATGTGGCTGCAAAATGGAGGATATCAGCATGGTGAGCGGTGACCTGGGGGAGGGGATTCCACACTGGGTATACTGCTGCCTGGTTAGCATTAGGGTTAGGGTTGGATGAGGGTGAGGGTGAGGGTTAGGTTTTAATAGTCTGGCCCTCCAACAGTCTGAGGGACAGTGAATTGGTCCCCTGTGTAAAAAAAAGCAGTAAAAAGACTGCTTTAGTCCTTCAAAATTCATTATTTTTGTTCGAACCTCTTTATTAATTTATGGATTTCTCCTGATCTTCTGGATCTATTAAATTCAGCTGAATGAGATGTCTTGGAAGAATAGATGATACTGGGAGTTATAAGATTTGTGTTCTAGTTTTGATTCTATTATTAATTAATTATTTAACTATAAGCAAATTAATTAAAACATCTGATTTGCTGTTTCTTTTTTTATGTTTGACACTTGAAGTCCTTCACTTTCTGTCTGTCCTATCTATAAATTACTGTCCTCCAAGAACATTGCAGTCTCACTAGACAGGCCTATTTGCTTTTCCTCAGATATGATACTCCGTTTTTTGTCCCCATCCTTTGCATCTGCCACTGCCGGTAAGAGAGTACTCTGACTCATCATCTCTGCCTTTAAGAAATTCAGCTTCCTTTAAAGTTCAGCTTCAGTTTCTGTCAGAGGACTTTCCTTGTCCCCAGTGCTGCCATTGCCTTTCCCCTCTAGCTTACCATCTGTCTACTCAGCATCTTATGAATATCTTTTTATGCACATGCGCATTTTCACATTAGAATTTAAACACAGGTTTCACCATTCCTTCTAGCTAGTGGAAGAAACATTATGATTTAAGTGAAGGAGAGGAATAAAAAGAAGTATAAAACATAATTCCTGTCCTCAAAAGACTTACATTCTAATTATAAAGAGAAACCTGAAATAATGCACAACAGAATGCAAAACACAACTTTGTTCTAAATTGAATGATATTAGTGATGTCTCCATATTCTATCAACTTGAGAAAATTATCTCAGAAATCACAAAATTTTGGACCTGGAAGGTATCTCTAGAGATTATGTATATTCAGATTCATCACATGACAGATAAAGTTGACCCTTGTGAATCTTAAAACTACTCAGACAGTGCCTTAGAAGATTTAGTTAAGCTATTCCCCCATTGTAACAATGGAGGTACTTGATCAGGAATGTATTGAGAACTTTTAAAATTATTCCACCCTACTCAGACAGTGCCTTAGGGGAAGGTAAAGTTGAAAACTCCTGATTGAACAATGAAAAGTCCCTAACTCATACTTATAGTAAAGCTAGAACCTTAAGCCAAGTCTATTTTTAGATCTAATACAAAAGGGTACTAAGTACCTATGAAGGTTAAATTAATCACTAAAGGTCAAGCAACTTATAAAAAGCGAGCTTAACAAAAAAGGTGTGAAGTTTTAGTCTAACCAGAGAAGGTGAGAACCAAAGAAGATGAGGACTAAGAAAGGGCAGTCCTGGGAAATGTGTCTACTGTGATTGGTAGATGTGAAAATTTAGGGGAGGTGACATAAGAGAAATTTCTCTTTAAAAGGAAGGAAAGGAACAAGTTTAGGGCAATTGAATTCAGTTACAATTTGAATTCAGTTTGGAGGCTAATTTCAGTTTGGAGTGGAAGAACACAGCTTGAAGACGATCTTGTGGTGAGTGATAAAGACTGACTAGCTCTCCCTTAGGCTCAGGCCTAGGTCATTTGGCCTAGGCCCTTTCTACTATCTTCTCTTTCTTTTTCTCTCTCTCCTTCCCTTAATTCCTTCATTTATATTAATTAAAAATCCCATAAAACCTATGATATTTTCATATTTGGGAATTTTCCCATGGCTACCACTTAATTTTAGATTTTAAATCAAGACACTAAAAATTATCTTTACAGTTTGACCTAAACCTTTACAGTTTTGGCAATCCACACTTAGAAACCACATTTTTACAGTGACACCCTTAAAAGGAGATCAGTGAAATCCAAAAACTCAACAAGTGATGGAATCAGTACACAAGTCTTGATTTTCTGACAACACAACTAATATTCTTCTAACCAAACTATATTTTGGGGTGGAAAATATTGGAAATTGTTTATTTTTCTCAAATCTAGCAAAATCATCAGAGTTTAATTTATACTCACAATGCTTCCTAAGGACTTTCTAAGAACCTATCTTAAGCTTTCTATTCTTTCAACATCTGGCTCCTATGTCCTGGCTATTGCACACTGTATTAATCTTGATTTCCATCTCCACTTTCCCCCACAAGAACCTTTTATGGCCCTGGAACCACCATGAGGCTTTATCTTGTTTGAATCCACAACAACAATTTTTATGCCAACCTGTCTCTCTCAGTTCCTTTCTCTTTTCCAGCTTCCCTTTTTATCATGTATTACCCTAGTAAAGTATAAATTCCTTGGAGACAAATTATCTTGGTTGCTTATATTTGCATTCCTGGAATTTAGCATAATTCCTTTGACAGAGTACTTAATTAAATATCCTATCTATGTATTTATGTATATATGTATATATCTATCTATATATCCATCTATCTATCTAGGTCTGCCTATTTGTCTTTCTATCAACCTAAACAACACCTGCTATTCTTGTAGTAGTTGTAGAGAAAATTCAAATTTTTCAAGGTTGGCCAATCAGAATAAATCATAGCACAAATAACGCCTTTAAATTTTATTGCCTAAAAGGGAATATGACATTGTATCCAATAGAAGGAAATAACAGAGTACAATTATTATAGTTGGATACACAAGTACCACATAATTATATTTGAAATTAAGGTGTTCATCATTCACTATACTTTGTTGATAATTTCTTTAATACTCAAGTAACCGGAAAGACTTCCTATGTGTGTAGCCTAAAAGGCTTCCCCAAAGGCTATGAATTACTCCTAATATCTTAGTTACTTGGCAAATCTGGATCAATGTGTTCTAAAAACATAGATGGATGAAGCAAGTCTGAATCCTTGGCACTAATAGCTTATGGCAAATACAAGATAATTCTAAACCTTCAATGTACTAAATGTTGTGCAATTTGTCTCATAATAGACACTCACAGTGCTGGAAGTACCTCACTTCGAGTTTTGCTTATTGAGGAGAAAGGATACTGAATCTTGAGAGTGGTTTTCTGGACATTGGATACATTCATTTCTTCCAGTCAGAGTGAAGGCTGAATAAACAGGCTCCTTGTTACTTGTTTAAGTATGTTAATATCGAGATAAGCTGTTTTTGCTTCTAAATTACTTTTTCCAATGTCATAATGATTGAATTAATTCTTTCAGTGTTATAACTTTGATCAAATAGTATCTTTACATGATTTTTCCCATAATGTATATACCTATTTGTGAAATGTGAATATATTCTTTAAAAAGAGATTTGGAGTTAGAATTAGAAGGCACGGTATGTGGTGGGAATTACATAACATCAAAAATTACTATCTTAGGAAATGACTAGTTTTCTAGTGGGATTTATTTCAAATTCTGCTACATTAATAGTCAGATTATCAATTTGTTAAAGTATCAACCAAAACCCATCAAACAAGGGGAAAGGATATAGATTTAAAAAAATATATATTGTATGGCATTACAACCACTCCAGCATGACCTACTTACTAAATAGGCTTTCAATTGTGGTAAAGGGGAAATGAGCAAAATGAAAGATATTGATTCTATTTCCACTTCTTAGGGGAATTTAATTGACATGACTAAAAGTAATCTGAAGAGGTCTCTGCCAAATGGAAGGAAATGGTAGCCAAAGGAAATACTGATTGAGATTAAAACCTCACTGGCAAAATTTCATGAGAGATAATAGAAACATTATAACCTCAGACAATGGAGAAAAAAGTTAAGGAAAAACTTAAAGATTTATAGGTACAAGAACTTACTTTTATCACCCTGAGAGCTTCTATGGATAAAACTGGAAAGATAAGAACCAGTAGATATGGAAAATCACAGATATCTTCCAGAAATTTGTTAATAATTTCTATTATTAGGTATTCTACAATTTAACTGTCCATCTCACTTTCAAAGAAGTGAACAGAAGAAACAATCAGATGTAATCAAATTCATGAAAAAGAAACTGTGCTGAAGGCAACCCAATTTTAAGAGCCCATAAGAACTGAATTTTCAAGATTTCTCAAAAATGCAAAAGATTATAAATAGTACTACTACCAAAAATGAACTGAGAATAAGAATACAGCAGTCACTAATAAGTTGTCAGCCTACTTTCTCATATCTATTTAATAATTAAAAAAAGAAAAGACAGGTTTGGTTAATGACTTTCTAGATATCCAGTGAGGCATAGATGTATAGTTGCCCAGAGTTGTTGCTCACAACCAGGGAGAATGTCCTACACAAAATCTAAATGGAAGAGGAAGTCCCCTTTATATTGTGAAGTCCTCCACATACTTCTTCAGTCTTTCAGATTGATTGCAGCTCAATCAACCAAGAAGTATTAATAAAGAACCTACTATGTCTCAGCCATGCCATTAAGGCCTGGGTATACAAAAAGAAATAGTCCTTGACCTCAAGGAGTTTACATTCTTCTGAAGAAGATGACATGAATATATAACAAAAAATATAAAAGGTAACCTAATAGCTGGGGTGATCAATGAAAAAGGTTGCCCTTGCATTGAGTCATGAAGGACAGCAGGGAATCTAAGAAGGTGCAGAAGAGGCAGTGCATTGCAAGTATGGAGTACAATACATATAGAAGAAGTATAGAGATGTTATATGTCTTGTTAATTCTACCGTCATGATATCTGTGTTATATGCTCCATTTTCTGTCTTCAGACATTGCCATCACCCTGGTCCATACCTTCTTCACCTCTCACATAGACTATTGCAATAGCCTTCTGGTTCCTCCCCCCACCCCAGGTTTCTCCTGATTCCAGTCCATGTTCCACTCAATTATCAAAATAATCTTCCTGAAGCATATGTCTGACTATGTCACTTTCCTATTCAATCAACTCCAGTGGCTCCCTGTTACCTCTAGGACTGGAATTTATGTTGTTCCTTGTAAAAGGCATGCAACAGAAAGACATCTGATCAGCAAAGTTATTCACTGATATCATGGTGGATGCATGGATAAAAATCAATAATAGACATGGGATGGTGTGTAGGCCATGAAGTCTTTCTATCTTTGGAGAACAGTGTGCTCATTGTTTTATATCCCTAGACATCCCAAGGACCCCAGAGTGAGCGCCAGTGATATTGAAAATAAGATTCTCTAACCTCTGAGCTGACAAAACAAAAGGAGCAAAAAGAAAAACTGGATTTATCATCAGAAAACAAAGTGAAATCTTGCCTTTGTTATTCACTCCCTATATGGCCTCAGGCACAATGCTCAAACTATATATTTTTATATATTTTGTTATCAATGACATTTTAATCTGCTTCAGCTTATATTTGGGTACATACAGGTATGAGAAATGGTATTTGATACCTCTGGACTGTGGATTCAAAAAGACTTGAGTTCAAATCCTATCTTATAGTTGTGTGAATGTAAACAAGTTACTTAGCCTCTGTTTGTTTCAGTTTCCTAATCTTTAAAAAATGCAAAAAACAATAGCTCCTACATCCAAGGGCTATCATGAGGATCAGATGGGACAACACTTATAATATGCTTTGCAAACCATAAAGTTCTATATAACTATATATAATGTAATTATATATAACTATATTACGATAAGTATCTATGGTCATATTTGAACTCCTAACAGCAAGTGTTTGTCTTATGTCAATTTGATAAACATATCATCTATGCCCTTATTCAAAGCACTGCTAAAATGTCTTCTAACTCCAAAATTCTGTGATCCTAGCAACCATTTGCATGCAAAAGGTGATATAAAAGCTATCAAATACATGTAGGACCAAAAAAGAAAGTGGACTAAATATAAGTGACGGTGAACTATAATAAATGGATAGTTCTAAATGTGTATTAGTAATAATAAATAATATATGAATCAAAGAAAGGTCCTTGAAGTACTGAGTAAATCATCAATGGAATATTTCTTCAAAGGCATAGGCAAGAACTATATCGGATGAAAATGATGGGTTGTAGTCTCTAGACAACAAAAGACATGTAGTGCCAGACTTCAAAACAAGAAGACCTGAGACTGCCCCAGAAACATACTAGTTTTATTACTGGGAACATCACTTAACCTCTTTCAGTATCACTTTCCTCATGTGTAAAATGCAGATAATAATAGCACCTACCTCACAGGATTGCTGTGAAGATCAAAAGAGATAATATATGAAAAATACTTTGCAAACCTTAAAATGTCGTGTAAAAATCACCTATTACTATAATTATTTTCACTAGTGGACACAGAAATTACAATGATGAGATCATGGTTCCACTGAAACATTTTAAAATTTATTTATGGGGTTTTCTCTTGATAGGACACAGAACTATTCTTCCTGGGGTAATTTTACCTTCTTTGGCCCTTTGGAAATATTGCCCTAGTCCCCAGGATACCTTCCAAATAAGTCATTTTGAGTCTGTTCTGGAAAATTAGATCCTACTACATTTCACTATGTTGGCAATAGAAGAGGAGGAATAAATTGGAGGAAACTGCTGTTTATTATAGACTTAATTGACTGGAATGACATTCTTTTTTCAGCTTGAATCCTTGTACCTCTACAATAATCACACTCCATTAAAAATCATTTATATTATGGAAATATGTTTAACAAGCAGAAGGAAAGAAAATAAACCTCCTAAGGTCTTGGAATAAATTAAAATGAACAATTTATTTATAATCATGCTTTCCTCTATTTTCTGTACTCAATACTTTAACATTTCTAAGGTCTATGAATCATTAATTTGGCACTGAGAATTAAAAAAATTAACAAGTGCATTTTTTGTTGATTTATGGGAGTTTCTCAAATATATAAAATATGTCACATGAACATTAATTGATGGTGATACTCACTGCTAGATTCCATATGAATGAATATGTCAATATAAGTTATCCTTGCAACAGAAGAGTCTTATTGCAAACATCATCCAAAGCTCTAAAAACTGGTCAATCAACATCAATAATCTCTTGAATGTTAATAATCTACCACAAGATTCATGACAGAAGCACAGTAACATATCTAGGATGACATTGGAATAAACATTGAGAATCTTTAAAATAGACTAATTTATTCCTCAAATAAAACAAAACTTAAAAGAAAGACAACACTAACTGTTCTTCTATACTCTACGCAGAATCTCAAGAAACCCTTATTTAGAAGAGATGAGTCATAGATAGCTCAAATTTTTTTACAAACTGACATCTCCAGCAAGAACTACATTCTAACTCCAAATATGACATAGGAATCATGTTGAAGTTTTAAATCATGTGTATTTGTATGCCAGAGTTTTTAGTTGGTAAGAAGGAAAAATTAAAAAATGGCCTTTTCCAATAAGATGGACATTTAATCCTGAAATTGTTTTCAAGTTCTTTAACTTGCCTCATAAGTTACATTTTAAATTATTCATTCAGATCACTGAATCCACAAAACTTTCTTGCTTTAGAAAGCTTCTGCTTTTTCATCCATTGCCAAAGTACTGGCTCCTAATTTTGCATAATGAACATAAATTTTCCAATATGGGAATTAAGAAAGTGGTTCGGGTAACTACTTCCAAGGTGAAATATTATAAAAAAGGATTAATCTTAATTTCAACTGAATGCTGATCCCATGGAATTCTGTAATCTCATTGTGGGCAGGAACCATCTTTTCTACTTCATTTATGCTTCCCCAGAACACCTAGAAGATAAATGTAACAACATATTGTGGTGAAATTCTTTCATGCCCATGACTGAAAAATAATGAACAAATTCATAAATGAGGGGTCTTTTAAGAACTAGTCTGAAAAATAATCATTTGTTATTTTAAGTAACTACAGGTGTTGGCACACAGAGATGCTGATTGAATCTGGAATCCTTTTGTGAAATTGAAAAAAACATAGAAAATCCAAAACACTTTCCATTATTCACAGCCACAAATGGCTTTAATCAGAACATACCATCTTACTTAAAACACATGATTAGGCTGAAGAAGACAAGTATAAACAGGATCTGAGTTCACAAATTTACCAATTACTCTGTGGTAGGCATTAGTCTGTGTTTGGTATTCAGCCTTAGCAAATATAATCTATAACTCTTAATGTTTGTTCCTGGATTTTATAAATAATTTATCAAGACATTCTGATGAATCATGTGTTTAGTGGTTCTCTTCAGTTTTACCTATGTTATAAAAAGGAAAGAAAAGGACTAACTCTTCTTGGAGTTACACCCACACTTGTACATCCATGGGCTAGTTCAGAGGATTCAGATTGCTTCTGAAATAAGATTTAATTTTTGTTCAGCATTGAGTAAGGGAGAAAAGAAAAGAAAAAAAGAACATATTAAAAATGTAACATATTAGCAGGATCCCTATTAGCAAGGCATTTTAACATCATCATCTCAAAAACAATGTCCTTAATTATTATTTTAAATGAAATATTTGTATTGAGAGGCACTGTTACAAAGTGAATAGAGAATAATCTTATAGATTAGACAACCTGATTTCCTATGTATCTTCAAGGTAGGTTGGCTGTGTGACACTAACCAAGTAATTTAACTTCCAATTACAACTCTGACACTATAAGTTGTAAAGAAGCCATTGGACCTCTATGAGAAGGTATTTCCTCTTCTATGAACTCCCTATACCAATAAAATCAAAGGTCTGATAGTTGTTATTTGCATTTAAAGTTTATGCTATTCCACATGGTATATTTTAATGCATAATTGTCAATTGTACAGGTAACAAAGGTTCTGTCTTCTTTGAGGAAATATGTCAAATTTGGGAAATGGAATTTATAATTGTCACTGAATTTAGGGAATAGCAATGATTTAAAGTTTTATGGTGGATTTCAGACCGCAGAATTTCCATTTTATTGAACTGTTTATAACCCAAACTCTGCTCCTAAAAAGGACAGATTCAAGTCTCTCCAAGCCATGGCGCAGCATTAGATCAGGAAGATGCAAGACCAATGGTGGGGAAAAAAGGCAGAAGAAATCCAGAGTTTTGCTGATACGAAAAACTACAAACAATTTTTCAGTGCCCTTAAGACTGTCTATGGGCCATTAAAACCCACCACCACTCCCTTGCTATCCTCTGACGGTGACACTCTCATAAAAGATAAAAAAGGCATCAGCAACAGATGGAAAGAACACTTCAGTCAGCTTCTCAACCAACCCTCTTCAGTCCACTAAAGCGCCCTTGACCAGATCCCCCAAAACTGAACCATTGAACAACTTGATGTCCCTCCTTCAATAGAGGAAGTCCAAAAAGCCATTAAACAAATGAGTGCAGGCAAGGCACCTGGTAAAGACGGGATCCCAACCGAGGTGTACAAGGCCTTAAATGGAAAGGTGCTCCAGGCATTCCACATAGTGCTGACCAGCATATGGGAAGAGGAAGACATGCCCCCAGAAATCAGAGATGCCTCCATCGTAGCCCTATACAAGAACAAAGGCGCACGAGCAGCCTGTGACAACTACAGAGGCATCTCACTACTCTCCACTGCTGGAAAGATCCTCGCCCATGTTATACTCAACAGACTCCTGTCATCTGTTTCAGAGCAGAACCTGCCTGAATCACAATGTGGCTTCCGACCAGATCGCAGCACCATCGACATGGTCTTCATGGTGAGGCAAATGCAGGAAAAATGCCTTAAACAGAACCTGAGTCTCTACATTGTCTTCATAGATCTGACAAAGGCGTTCAACACAATGAACAGGGACACATTGTGGGTGATCCTCAGCAAGCTCAGTTGCCTAGCAAATTTCTTCAAACTGATCCATCTCTTTCATGTTGACATGACAGGGGAAGTCCTATCTGGTGGAGAGACTTCTGATCGCTTCAACATCTCCAATGGTGTGAAACAAGGCTGTGTCCTCACTCCGGTACTATTCAACCTATTTTTCACCCAAGTATTACGACATGCTGTGATGGATCTAGACCTGGGCGTCTACATCAAATACCGACTGGATGGCTCACTATTTGACCTTCGCCGCCTAACTGCAAAAACAAAGACAATGGAGAGACTCATCCTGGAAGTTCTCTTCACAGATGACTGTGCTCTCATGGCCCACCAAGAAAATCATCTTCAAACCATTGTGGACAGGTTCTCCACTGCAACAAAACTGTTTGGCCTGACTATCAGCCTCAGCAAAACAGAGGTGCTGTTCCAACCTGCACCAGGGAGACCAACTAACCAGCCGTGCATTACAATCAACAGCACGCAGCTTTCTAAAGTCAACACTTTCAAGTACCTGGGCAGCACCATCGCCAACGACGGGTCCCTAGAACACGAGATTAATGCCAGGATCCAAAAGGCCAGCCAGGCACTCGGGCGGCTGCGCTCCAAAGTCCTCCAACACAGAGGTGTAAGCCCTGCGACGAAGTTCAAAGTGTATAACGCAGTGGTCCTCAGCTCGCTCCTGTACAGTTGTGAGACATGGACACTGTACCGGAAGCACATGAAAAGGTTGGAGCAATTCCACCAACGCTCCCTCCGGTCAATCATGAGGATCCGATGGCAGGACCAAATCACCAACCAGGAAGTCCTCGACAGAGCCAACTCCACCAGCATCGAAGTCATGGTCCTCAAAACCCAGCTACGATGGTCTGGACACGTCATCCGCATGGACCCACAGTGAATACCAAGACAGGTATTCTATGGTGAACTGTCAGCTGGACTCAGGAAACAAGGCCGACCAAAGAAAAGATTCAAGGATCAGCTAAAGTCCAACTTGAGGTGGGCTGGCATGACACCATGGCGCAGAGTTTGTGGCACATGGGGCATGGGATGCCAGTTGTTACGGGAGGTGCTGTTGTATCCTGGTGTCGGCGTTCACGCGCAGCGGCATGTCGTAATACTTGGGTGAAAAATAGGTTGAATAGTACCGGAGTGAGGACACAGCCTTGTTTCACACCATTGGAGATGTTGAAGCGATCAGAAGTCTCTCCACCAGATAGGACTTCACCGCTCATGTCGACATGAAAGAGCTGGATCAGTTTGACAAATTTTGCTGGGCAACCGAACTTGCTGAGGATCACCCACAATCCGTCCCTGTTCACTGTGTCGAACGCCTTTGGCAGGTCTATGAGGACAATGTAGAGACTCAGGTCCTGCTCAAGGCATTTTTCCTGCATTTGCCTCACCATGAAGACCATGTCGATGGTGCTGCGATCTGGTCGGAAGCCACATTGTGATTCAGGTAGGTTCTGCTCTGAAACAGATGACAGGAGTCTGTTGAGTATAACATGGGCAAGGATCAAAGATTCATAATTTCCTCTGTGTGTCTATTGACTATATCAAAACAGGTAACAATTTATATGGTGAAGGAGTTCTAATACCAAAAAATCCTCACTTTCAACCAACCTATTGATGAGCCTCTGATATATACTCCTTCACTGAAACAGTATTCAAAGCCTCTCAAATTTGGGACATAAAAAAGAAAGAATAAAAAATATGCTTTCATCTATACTAAGAACCCATCATTTTTCTGTAGGGGAAATAGCATTTTTCATCATCAGTCCTTCAGAACTGTTGTGGGTCACTGTGTTGACCCA
This sequence comes from Monodelphis domestica, assembly GCF_027887165.1. NCBI lineage: Eukaryota > Metazoa > Chordata > Mammalia > Didelphimorphia > Didelphidae > Monodelphis > Monodelphis domestica. The sequence goes on along the minus strand of NC_077229.1, from coordinate 160,957,604 downwards.
CAACCTTTCATAGTTGATTATCTTTATCATATTGCTCTTACTATATAAATTGTTCTCCTGGTTCTTATTTCACTTTGATTCAGCTTATATATATATATATATATATATATATATAAATATGTATATATATATATATACATATATATGTATATATATATCTATATAAACACACACACATATCTATTCTCAGATTTTTTTTGTGAAACTATCTCCATCATTTCTTATGGTGCAATAGTTTTCTACCAAATTCTTATATGCTTGTTCTGTCATTCCCTAATTGATGTGCATCATCTCAGTTTCCAATTCTTTGCCACCACAAAAAGAGCTATTATATTTTTGTTCACATAGGTGTTTTTCCTTGTTCTTTTACCTCTTTGGAGGTGTATACCTAAGAGCAGTATTGCTAGGTTAAAGGATATGCACACTTTAATACCCATGGGCCTGTAAGGGTTAAATTAAGGATTTTTAACTAAGTGAGGAGAGCAATTTAACAGGAACTTTTTTTTTTAATTTGAGAAAGAAGTTCAGGTAGAAAGATAGAAGAGAGAAATTAGAGATTATAAATTTTATACCCTATTTTTTATACCTAAAATTCCTTAAAACTATCTCTATCTTCTGAGTACAGTTTCTTCTGCCTGGCATACCAAGCCTATCTTAAACTACTCTATCTATAAATTATTCACTAACTACCTAACTCCCTAGAGTAATAGACAGCCACCACTCACTCACTCCTTTAATCAGTTTTCTATAGCAGCCCAACTGTCTGTAACCAACTGCCTGTAGATCCTTGCCTCAGAGACAGAGACCTCCTGCTCTCTCAAGATCCTAGAGGCAAAAGATCCTTCAACTGTTAGCTCTGCTTTCTTTGTCTCCTTACTAACCAATTGTTTCACCTCACTTCTGGCCAGAGGGCCAACTCCTTCCTCTCTTCAATCCTGGTCTCTCTGGTAACAGAATCTTCAGCTCTGGCTCACTGACTCCTGTCAGTTCTGATCTACTTAGAAATCCTGCTCTCTACCCTCTTCAGGAGACAGAGAAAGGGATTAAGAAAATCCCTTTAACAGGGCCATAATTCCAAATTGCTTTCCAGAATGGTTGAGGTAGGTTACAACTTCACCAATATGCATCAGTACACTTTTTTTTTAAATCATATCTTCTCCAGAATATGTAATTTTCCTTTTCTGAAGCAAATCGAATGGGTGTGAGGTAGTATCTCAGAGTAGGTTCAATGTATATTTCTCTAATTATTAGTGACTTAGAAAATTTTTATATGACTACTGAAAGCTTTGATTTATTTTTCTCTAAAAACTGCCTGTTCACATCCCTTGACTAGTAGTTAGTGAATGGCTTTTATTCTTGAAACCATCTCAGTTCCTGATCTGCTTGAAAAGTGAAACTTTTACCAGAAAAACTAGCTACAAATATTTTCACAAGTTTTCTGTTTTTATTCTAATTTTGTCTGCAATATTTTCATTTGTGCAGAAACTTTAAAAAAATGTATGTCATCACCCTGAACCTTTCTGTCTCATGTTTGGTCATGAATCCTGTGTTGAACTTTGAAAGAATTTAGTGATTGTAAGTGATGAGGGTGAGTAGGAAGTTCATTCTAAAAATAGGGGTCATCTTGTGAAAAGGCCTGAAGATGGGAGATGTGATGTCAAGTTAAGGGAACAGGAGGACAGAGATGGAATGCTGGGTTTGGGAAACAGCAAATAGGTCAAATAGACTATAGTGAAGAACATGAAGTAAGACTAGAAAAGCAACAAAGAATCAGACTGCAAAGAATTTAAAATACAAAACTGAGGTCTTTGTCTAATACAAATAAGACACAGTAGAAACAATATTGCCTAGTAAACTCTTGCAAAACCTATAGAATATTATATGTAAAATAAGGATAACTATATATAAGAATAATTATTCATTTCCATTCAACAAACTATTAAGCATCTACTACATGGACATGCTATTAGAGAACGTATAAAGTCTTTCTCATGGAATTTAGTTTAAAGGGGAAGATAAGACATATATAAAGAGAACTTCCAGCAACTACTTTTGTCCTTCTGACCTACCCCAGCCTGCAACCCTACTCTCAGTTAACAGGCAGTTACTAATACTGTTATGGTCAAAATTTGGTCACCTGCAATCAGGGATGAGCTCCTCTGACTGGGGGTGGGGGTGGGCTTGAGGGGGATTCTCCAGTGATAGCACTACTATTTGCATAATGCCCAGAGTAGAAGCCTTTCCAAACAGAATGATAGAATCTACAGAGCTAATGGTCTACTAGCAAAGTCTCTGGAATCTAAGGTCATGTCCATGCTACAATGGGGCTTTGTAGCAGGACTTTTGTGGATAGCAGAACACTAATAACAAATAGGTTATAACTTCATAGAAGAGTTACAAACCTATCTTTGGCTGTTATAAATATGAATCAGAGACAGTATTATAATAGTGGGAACTATTGTGATAGACACTATTTCTATTTTACTGATTTTTTTTTACTAAAAGTTGCACATTATGTTGCTGTTGACTACATTCTCATATATATATTTATATCTAACAATAGGTTAACATTCAATTTTTATAATTTTGAGTTCCAGATTCTCTCCTTCCCTTGCACCTTCCCCCACGTATTGAGAAGGTAAGCAATACATCATTAATTAAACATGTGAAACCATGAAAATATATTTCTGTAGGCTTTTATGTAGTTATGATAGCAATACATTACCTCTTCATCTCTATTTGGCAAATTTGGCAAAATTGGCAAAAATTATTATCTTCCTTGCAGGCTTAGTTCAAGTGATATCCCCTCCAGAAGCCTTTCCTGATCTTGAAGACTAAAAGCATTCCTTACCTCCTCAAAGATGCCTAGAGTGCATAATTTGGATCTCTCCTTTATCCCCATCACACTTTCCCTAGTATTAATTTATAGTGCATATCAGATCATTTTTAGTCTTTGCAGACTAAATACATAGTAGTTATTCGATAAATACTTATTAATCGACTGATGTACAGAAATTCTTCATAAACCATACTATTATTGCTTGCACATTTCCCCCAATAGCACTACTCTCTCTGAACTTGAAACTCTTCCTGTCTACTAGTTCCTTTCCTGGCATATACAAGCAAGCTCATATCTCTGTCATTTTAAAACATCTCTCACTGGAACCCATTGTCCTTAAAAACTATGATTCTTTTAGCTCTCCTATTTTTCTCAGCTAACGTTTCAGAAAAATCCACCTACACTCAATGTCCCAACTTCCTCTCCCTTTGCTCTCTTCTTTATACAGTATAATTTCTGAATTTAACACTCAACTTAAATTGTCTTCTTCAAAGTTACTAGAGATCTTCTTATAAGCCTTTTCTCATGCCTCATTCTCTTTCATTTCTTTGTTGCATTTGACACATGTGTTCACTCTCTCCTCATGGATATTTTCTTCTTTAAGGATTATTAGGATTTTACTTTTTCCCATTTTTTTCTTCCCTATCCAATCTCTCTTCAATCTACCAAGTGTCTGACCCATGTTGCACACTAAATAAATGCTTTTTCATTCATTCAATAAACATGTTTTCCTTGGACAGAACTCAGTTCTCAGCTTTGGGATGGATTTCCTGCAGTCCTTAAAAAAAAATTTAACTGATAAGCTAAACTATTGACATTAAAATCAACTGTTAATGTGTGATTCAGTCTAGATGAAGAGAAGAGAAAGGATTACAAAGGAAGCAGTTTCTTTTAAAAGACTTTTCCCACCCAGGTCAATACCATTGTTTAGCTTAAAAGTCAGTTTTTGTTAAAATGTAGATATAGAAATGGAAAGAGTCAAAGAGAGACAGAGGTAGACAGAGAAACAGAAGAATCCTTTTACAGAAACTTCAGCAATAAAATTTATGAATATTTAAATGCAGATAGAACCTCATACAAATGAATGAATTTTCAATTGGATATGATGACTCCCCAAAATTAGAAACAAACAAAAATTACTTGGTTCTGTATATTTTTGGCTAGTATGAAGAAAAGGAAAATAACATTTCTTTTGCCCAAAAATATGACATCTAATTAAAATTTAAAGAGAAAAGATATGGAAGCAAAAAAAATTAAATCTTAAGAGAAAAATACAAAATATTGAATATTTCCCCCTCCAACTGTTTTTACCTGAGTATGGTTAGACTTATTTGTTTGTACTAGAGTTTTATTGTTTCCACAGACTACTTACATTTGCTCTTCTTCCTGAGCATCTGCTAAAGCTCAAGCCAAATTTAACATCCTGCAGAGGAGTTAAGGATTATTTGCTTTTATATGGTTCGTTTATGCTTGTGGTATGTGATAAAGGTGATGATTTCTTGACCTAGCACAATGTAGATGGGTTTTTTTCCCCCATTAAAAGTTATAGAGAAAAACTTATAAATCACCGAGTGGCCTTATAAATCATGATGTGGTGTGTGTGTGTGTGTGTGTGTGTGTGTGTGTGTGTGTGTGTGTGTGCGTGTGTGTGTTTCTTTGCAAGTTTGAATAAGAATAATCAGACATATGAACATGCTTATATAATTAGAGAAGAAGAAAATAGTATGTTTAGGAAAGAACCCTAAACCTTGACTGATCCAAATGAAATATGTGTGTGTGTAAAGCATTTTATGTAAATAAATAAATAATGGTCACATTTCTGTTTTTGTTTTTGCTTTGTTTTGTTTCAGGGGGAGAAGACAGGTCAAAACAACTCTCTGCAAAAGTTTGCTCATGCTCTTCCATCCCATTTTTACAGGAAATTCTTCATATTTAGGATCATGATTTTGTTTTAAGTGATATTTGTCATTTGGTGAACACCAATAGCAAATGTGTGGGTTATAGAACTGAACTTCTGCAGAGACTTCTTAGAATTTTTTAGCAATAGCCAAGCCTTGACAAAGGAGTGAAGAAATTTTAGACAGTTTTTTTTTTAATAACATACTCATTATTTAAAGTGACATTTGGAATCACAGAATGAATGTCAAGGTTAAAAAGAATCTTGTAAATGATTTCATTAAATCTTCTGAAGCTAAGTAAGCTGAAGCCAGAAAGGGCAAATAATTTTTGCCAAATTTTAGCAAAACCAGAACAGGCTGAGTCTCCAGGATCTCTCTCTCCTCTCTCTCTCCCTCTCCCTCTTTTTCTCTCTCCCCTCCTACTCCTCTTCTCTCTGCTTCTCTCACCCCCCTCTCTCTTTTTCTCGCTCGTCTCTCATCTCTCATCTCTCTTCTTACATATATATGTAGATATACAGATAGGCACATATATACACATATAAATAGATACATGGAGATAGAGATGTATATATAGATATGCATATAGATATAGATATTACACATATAAAGCTTCCCCCACCACACCCTAGAATCTGTAACATCTTTTCATCCACAGGACTAGTAACTAATTTATCACCATTATCAACAACAAATTCTGAATACCTGATGAACATGGGAAATTATAGGCTTTGAATCCAATCTCTGATCTCAAGAAGGTAATGGAAAAGAAAGGGGAAAGTATTTTAAAAGAAAGAAAGGTGGGGAAAGAGAAAGGAGATGGGGAATTTAAGAGAAAAAGCATCAAAGCATACCAGTGCCCATTTGTTCTGCCTCCAGGATGTTGCTAGAGCAGTGGGGACATTCTAAGTTGTATCAAGGCTATGGCTTACAAGAGTTCAAGAAAATGTTTAATGGGCTTTAACTTATGATATGGGAGTAATTTCTCTAAAAGGAGAATCTGACCTCAAATGTGATTTGGATCAAATGGCGGTTTGGAACAGATAACTTGCTATACAGCATGACATTTATTCATTTCACATTTTTCAAAGTGATTGAAATGGCTGACTCTTTTAGACAAGGAGCTTGTTAATTTTATGCATTATTTGGACAAGTTTTAAGTATGATTTGTAGAAGGTTGAAAATGGTACATTTTTTATAGTCGCAGTGTTTTATCACAAATGAGTATAATTAAGCTAACAGTAAATTAGATTGTATTTTGAGTTTTATTTCTCCCCTTCACATTCATCTGGCTGAGGAACTTGCTCCTTAATCATCTTCAGGAGTTTTTTTTTTCTTTTTTTTATTAGGGAAAGGACAAAAGGGGAATATGTGATTTATTCATCCATCATTTTTTCAGTTTTTTCTAGCTTTAACAAAACTTTTCTATTTAAAGCAATGCTATATAGATAGAATGTGTTCAAAGCAAATACTTAACACTAGGTCTCTCATGATTCCAAAGCCTTATCTCTACTATACCATATTATTTCTTCTGTTTAGCTTAGCACAATGTCTGCCATAAAGTAGTTCCTTAATAAATGTTTATTGATTAATTGATTGTTTTAAGGATCATATATTTAAAACTAAAAAGATTTTAGAGAGCATTTAATCTAACCCCATATTTTGGAGGTAAGAAAACTGAGGCTTACAAAAGTTAAATGACTTGCCCAAGATAAAACAAGAGGTGATATTTTAATTTATCAGTGACTCCAAAGTTTCTTTTTAAAATTTTCTTGAAAGAATAAAACAAGATAAAAGGTTATCACCCCTTGTTATCAGTGAAATTCGCTATATTAGAGCAAAAACTTTTGCCACTTTAAAAAAAATTACTAATAGCAAAACTTCCACTAGTGATCATTTCCCCCAATTCACCATTATTTTTAGCTCTAAGTCCCAAGCTAATTAGCTTCTAAATTTTAGAATGAAATGTCACTCAAGATTAATTTCTTGAATTTACATTTAGACCTGGGAAAGCTAGATAGAGTCAATGATGATTGCAGGGAGTGCTTTGTCAAAATTAATCTGCACAGGGGAAAAGAAAAGGATAATAGAAAATCATTAATAGCTACATTTCAAATGAAATAGATTAACACAATTTTGTTTAACAAAAATAAAAACATTGTAAATGTATAAAATTGTGTTTTCATTAAAAGAGAAATATGATTGAAAAAATCTGACATATTTGAAATGACAAAAATGGCATAAACTTCACCTTTTTATGGGTATGAAAGAAAAAACAATGGTATGTGTTCCAGCGAACTTACAAATTAGATTAATAAATTTTAAACAATTTTAAGTATCTTGCCTGGAACAGATGCTGGGGATACAAATACAAATGTGAGACCATTTCTGATCTCAAGGAACTTGCATTCAAAGACAGCTGGAGGGGAGAAGTGGGTGGGAGTGAAAGGAGGGATATCATGTTTTAAGTGTGCCATCTCATTTGATTCTTAGACAATCCTAAGATGTTGGTAATATGCATAATATAATTTCCATTTCAGAGTGTCTCGTAGAGATGTGATTTGAACCCAAGATACTCCTGTCACTAAATTTATAGCAGTTTCCACTTGACCACATTTCTGGTCCTTGGTGCTTCCTGTAAAAATAATGAGGAGTTTGACCTAGATCATCCATATAGTTCTTGACATTTTATCATTTTATTCACAGATAATTAGCTTCTAGTTAAAATAATATGTATGTAATCATGACATTTCATAAAGGAGATCTATTGAAGCATAATTTTGATCCTGGACTAAGAATATTCTTTTCAAGATAGCCATTATTGCCAACCTGAAAAAGAGATGGCACACTTAAAACATGATATGATTTGTTAACTATTGTTCATATAATGTGAACCATAAATATTAAATGACTTGGCTGATGAAACAGTGGCAAGGCTGGGCCTGGAATGGTGCACTCTTGGCTACAAAGATAATATACATCGATAAGCAAGCAACTAGATGCAGTTATTAACTCAGATATGAGAGAAGATGTGCTTGCTTATGTTTCTCTTATAGTTCTAATTCCATATGGTATTTATCTTTTTACTGTCTTTTAAAAAAATCAAAGAGTTGCAATAGTTTTTGTTTGCCTTTCCAATAAGCCTTTTATGGCTTGTGCCCATCCATGTGTCAGTGTCTAGAGCATTGGGCTTTTTTTTTTTACTTTCTCCAGACATTGCTTGTGAAATGAAGTGGTTTAGAAACAGGTTCTACTCTTTTTCATTGACCCTTGGTCACCATACATCTTCCTATATTCCTACCTTCCCACACATCCTACCTCAGAAGCCTTTTCCCCAGCCTGCCAATAGCTACCAGATGTTAGCAAACTCACTCCTCCACTCCTTTATGGGGTTGCCAGTTTAGAAAAGACACTGGAAAAGATGTAGCAAATAGACCTCAACTGACCTCAACATAAGGTTTAGTTAGGGGATGGTTCCTTATTCTACATTATATATGAGGAGGTAAAGATAAGAAAGGTTAATAGGGGAGACTAAGAAATTACCTTGGAAATACAGGGCTATGAGTAATTTCTGCATAATCTCTTAGTTGCTATTTAGTTTGTAGTTAATCTTGTTAAATCTAGTTCAAATAGTTCAAATCTAGTTAAAAGTAGTTAAATCCAAGGATTGTTATATTTTTAGATAGAATATCACTATTTTTCTATAAAATAAATTTAAAATCAAGATTTGGTTGAAATAACAGATATCAAACATTGAGTGAAATCCTTTGAATCAATTATTATGGTTACATGTGTACATATGTCTTATTTTATTTGACAATTTTAAAAAATACCGAATCCCAAATCTAGACTGCATTCCTTCTTTACCTCCAAACCTTAGCATACTAATTTCCTGCAAGTCTCAGCTGAAGTGCTGCTTCTTCGCTAAAGCCTTTCTTGATCCTGATCTTTACTACATACATTGTCTAAAATTATTTGTTTGCATGTCATACTGAAACCCCTCCCCTTCCCCCTTTACTAGAAAGTAAGCACTTTGATGGAAGGTACTGTTCATTTCTATCTTGTACCCTCAGAACACTTTAGGACCATAAACTCAGCTTAGAATCAAAATTAAGATTTAAAGGGCAATTGAATTTTCATTTTTAAAAAATTAGTTCTAAGCTTCCCCAAGAATCAAGTTTGTTTTTTTTAACATCAATATTTTTCTGGTAGTGACTAAAAGATATAGTGAAGAGGGAGTCTAATATAAAGTCAGAGAATCTTGGGTTCCATTCCTACCTCTGACATATGCTGTTATAGATATGATTTAGTTAACAAATCCTTTAATCCCTTAGGGCCCCAGGCCAGTTTCTGAAACAGGATTGAAAAATCTTCATCAGGGTAGGGAGTTTCTACATGGACCACTCTCTCTTCCCTTTCCAAATTCCTCAAGTAATGCTATATAGCAATTAATCATCTAACCATACTAAGTTTCTATAGCATTGAATGACCCAGGAAGCAATAGGGAAGAATGTGGTTGGTGTGAACATGTTGGAACATATTACATACATGGATTTGTGCAGAATAAATGTTATAAATAATGTCATCAAAGTAATGTATGGGGCCATCACTGACAAGAATAAAAAAATCCACCCAATGTTAACAGAATAAAAAGAAGTTCACTGGAACATGAGGTAGACATCCCTGTGGAAAATTCATGGGAGGAGATAAAGAGGAGTCACACAGAATTGGCAAATGTGACAGGTTGTAATCTGCACCCCCTGAGGCAACATCCCAGTGGAGATCAGTGATTTTATACAGATTAACACATGTTTGCTCAATTGGATTGAATCCTTTGGTTAGGAGGTACCAGAGCAGTGCCATAAAGCCTGGGGAATAGACAATTTTTACCCCAGACATAAATCCTTGGTATGGAAGCCAAGGAAAGGACAATAAAACAATCCAGCCACCTTTATCTTTGTTTCAATGAGATCTGAAATTCTGCCCTGAATTGACTTAAACCAGAGTTTCAAAGGAAGTATATGTCAAAGGGAAAGACAGATTCATGACAATCCTGTTCCCCCAACCAATCAGCTCTGGAAGAGGTTTTATTTGTAGCTGGATGAGCTAGGGAGAAGCACACTGAAAAGTGTCTTTACCTGGGGCCAGTAATGGAAGGAGAAAGCTTTGGAGCCTGCCTGAAAGCCAGTTTAGTATTGGAATCATGTCTTTCATCTTAAAGATTGCATCTGGTAAGAAAGGCTCCCTCCCATTAATCTCTTTTGTCAACATTTTCCAGTATGGAAACAGCTTCAGAAAAAAAAAAAAAAACCATTAGTGCATGGCTTTGTGACTGGAATGAAGCAGTCAAAGGCATGTTTTTCTAAGGACACGATGCCAGGAAATTGATATGCTCTGAGTTCCAGCTTGCATTTGCCACATGAAGAGAGCTCTGGAGGTTTAGTACATGCATTTTCTAGGATAGCAAGCTAAGAAAGGGGCAGTTACACCATATTTTAAAAAGGAAACTTACCATGAGGGTGCTTGTTTATTTCCAAACAAATTAAAGAGGTCTTATTATGGGTCTAAAAATATGTGTTGTCAACCAAACGACAATTTTTTTCTTAATTAAAAGGGGTAACAGTTGAGTTACAAATAGTTCTCTGTGAACTTGGATGTCTTTAGTTCAGTTGAGATGGTTTGCATAATCTTCTCAGTATCAACAACATTCCACATGCATATTTCTCTCTCAGAAATATCTCCTTGGTCAGTTTCACTCTAAGCCCAAGGACTAAATGGCGTGTATATAAACTTAATATTTCTCTCACAAGAACGAGGATATTCGGGGGTCATCATCCTGAACTTTTTGACTTCCCTAAAATCCATAATATGATCCTCTTTCTAATTGAAAAGTTGTTAACCTACAGCTTAAAGAAACAAAGCTTCATGAATTCAAATTATATCCTTCCTGGAACCTCTGCACTAAACTCCAATATTAGGACATCTAGCTTAGTTCATACATTCACAAATTTGACAAAAACTAGAAACAATTATGTCAGATCCACATGTATATCTGTAAGGAACCCCCACAATATTTCAGCTGTCTTCCAATGAGCCAAATAACCCTAAGAATATTTATCAGAGAAAAAAGTGAAAGACACAATAAAATAGGTTTCTATCATTCCTCCCCCATCTCCCACTAGGAAAAAAAAATATTCAGCATGGTCTACTACTTAGATGGCTTTTTTTCCAATTTAGAAAGGTTCATGTGTGTTACATACCATTTATTCATAAGAAAGGAAGCATAAAACTTTGACACTCTAAGACTAAATAAGGGGTGGAGGAATTATGCAAAGCAAGAGGATACTTATTCAAAGTCTTAATTTCTCATGTAATATCTTGTAATGTGTAATATAACCTATGTAATAGTTTCCTCCCATTTTAAAGATGTTTTGCAATTTTGCACTGAAGTTATATAAAATATGTCTAAGTTGCAAATTTTTCTCAAAGGGATTGTAGATACTCCCACAAACCTTCATTTTGATTTGGCATATGGCAAGCATTAAGTACCAAGATGCCTGGGACTCATCTTCATTCAGAAGTGTTGAAATTGTGTTCTGTATAGCAAGCTGTTACTTTCCACAGGTAATAGATAATTCCACTCCAGCAATTTCATTCCAGCTCAGTTCTGCTCCGTGACTGCTTTCTTTTGCCACATCTCTTGGTGAGTAATTTCCTTGGCTTCAAATAAGATATTACAGTTATTCTCTCCCTCCCTTGGTAGCATTTCACTTGCCTCAGTAGAAAACCTGGGCAATTGCCCAGGCACTACAGAAAGACAGAATATAGAACATTTAAATTGAGCCAGTAAGTCTTGGTCAATAAAAGTAAATGAGAATTTGATTAGAATTTTACCAATAGCCTTCTGGTCCTGAACATTAAGTATAAAAATTTCTGTTCAACTTCTCATGACTACAGCCAACTTCAATAAAATAAAATATTTTAAATTTATTAAAATAATGCATCACTTATTTAAATAGTTTTTCAAATCCTTCTCTTCTGTTTTATAATCAATACCAAGGCAGTGTTGCCCAGGGTCACACAGGAAGTATTTTAGGCCATACTTAAGCCCAGGACCTTCCATCTCCAGACCTGGCTCTCTATCCACTAAGCCACCTAGCTGCCCCTTTAACTTAATAGGAATGGGTATTGTATTTTGTCAAAAGCTTTTTCTGCATGTTTTGAATTAATCATATGGGGGCAGCTCGGTGGCTCAGTGGATTGAGAGCCAGACCTAGAGATGGGAGGTCTTGGATTCAAATTTGACTTCAGACACTTCCTAGCTGTGTGACTCTGGGCAAGTCACTGAACTCCCATTGCCTAACCTTTACCACTCTTCTGCCTTGAAACTAATACACATTATTGATTCTAAAATGAAAGTAAGGATTAAAAAAAAGAAATAATTGTATGGTTACAGTTGGATTTGTTATTGACATGATCAATTATGCTAATTGTTTTCCTAATATTAAGCCATACTTGTATTCCTGGTAAAAAAAAACAAAACAAAACACCTGATCATTGTATATCATTTTTATGATATATTGATAAAATTTCCTTGCTAACATTTTATTCAAAAAGTTTCCCTCAATATTCATTAAGGATATTGGTCTATAGCTTTCTTTCTCTGTGTTCTTCCCGGTTTAAGTCTCAACAATATATTTATGTCATAAAAGGAATTTGGCAGAATTCCTTTCTCAGATAGTTTTCTGAATATTTTCTATAGTATTGGAATTAATAGTTCTTTAAATGTTTGGTAGGGTCCAGTTGTGAATCCATTTGGATATGGGGCTTTTTTTCTTAGAGAATTCACTGATATCTTGTTTGATTTCTTACAATTTTAATTTAAATATTAAAATGTCACTTTTCTAATTTTATCAAACCTAAAGTACAAATGACTTAATTCTAGAATTAGATCCTTGCCACACAATAGGCTCCTCCTCCTCGATTGCCTCAGAACATTTCCAAAGCATTCCACTACATTCCCAGGATACTCCAGCATAGGGAATAAAACATGGCACCTTAAAAACTTTGAGCTAGGGAGGAAGAGAACTCAGAAGTCATCCAATTGAACCCTCTCATTTTACAGACAAATAAAAAGAGGCCACGAGAAGTTAAGTGAGTTGATCAAAGTCACCTAGGTAGTAATGATCAAAGACCAGTTTTGAACAATAGTCTCAGATGCTAGATTCTTTTTTCCCCCTGTAGTCCATCTACTGAGCAACAGAATGAGATTAATGAAAATCAAGTTTTCTTTCAAGCTCCTTTTTTAAAATTTTTATCTAGCATTTGATTGGTAAACACAGACAAGTACAAAACATGATGTGGTGACTTGGGTTGAAGATGTCCGTCCTATACCTCCTCTATTTGAAATAATTTTTAGTTGACCAGCTCTGTGAGGGCAAAATGTAAAAATCATCTTGGGACTGCTTCCTTGATCATTTATGTCCTCTTGTCATGGTTCTACTTCAGGGACAAGAAAATTTTCAGACATTTACTATTTGGCTTTGTCAAAATACTCCAGGGCCATTTAAAGTCAAGCTGCTAAATGATTCCAATATGTGTGGGAGTAAAACATGTTTATTTGCAACCCTGTATCTAGGCACACATTTTGTAACTTGTAAAGATTCCAGATTCCTCACACATAGGCCATTGTTGGCCACAAAAAGAGAAGGATGTCATTGTTTTAAATATGATTTGGTGAAGGGGTTGGATTTCAAGATAGCGCCTTCTTGGAATCAGCTGGATCATGACTGTGTTTGGGCAAGCCGGGTGGCAAGGGTACCTAGGACTGCCATACAAGGAACATCTGAGGGAGCTAGGGGAAGACTATTGAAGGACAAGAATTGGAAAAGCAGTTGAATGGATCTGCCCCACTTTATCCCTCAAATAAAAGAAGCAAGAACAAAGGATAAAAGTTTCAGACAGACATAAGTAGCCTTGATATAAGAAAATACTTCATAACAATTAAAGCTGTCCAAAAGTGGAATAATCTGATTCATATGGTATTGAATTCCCCCAAATCAGTCAATAAACACTTATTAAGCACCTATAATATGTCAGGCACTGCATTAAATGTTAGGGAAATAAGGGAAAGCAAAAATAGTAATTTCTCTCAAGAAGCTCACTGTGAGGCAATATACAAATGATCTTACAAACAAGATACATAAAAGATTGTGGGAAGTCTCACAGGGAAGACTCTGGCATGAAGAGAAATCACTAATAGTCTTTAAGTTTAGGCTAGGTGGCCCATTTGTCAAGCTGTTAGAATTGCTGGTAGTATATGGCTTGTACTATGTAAATGACATAATAGTGGACTGCAATTGGGAATCAGGTAATTGGGGTTTGTCATTCCTTAGATACTTACAAGCTGAATACCCTTGGGCTATTCGTTTCTTTAGTTTCCTAATGTGTAAAATAATGAAGTTAGATTTGATGGACTCTCTTGTTTGATCCTGATCTAAATTTTTGGAGTAATTCTGTGATCTCTGTCTGAGTCAGATACCTCATGCTAAATAGCTGTTGGTTTGGGTTCTTGGGAGTTGTTAAACATGAAATCACATTTATACAAGAGTACTGATGCTCATTAAATATTCATGCATTCTCATGAACTGAGATGCAAGCACAACTGTCCTCACAGAAAAAAAAATCAATCATCTACAGCCTTTTTGGCTTTCTGGTTTGATAACTGTCTTTACTTTATCTAATTTTTAAATCCTCAACTAAAGCTGCTAAGGAAGGAAGGAAGAAAAGAAATCATTTTTAACTTTTTAAAAAGTATTAAGAACTGGAAAAATGATGACTGATGACCTCCAGGAATTGATGCAAACTGAAAGGAGCAGAACCAGGAGAACTTTGTACACAGAGACTGATACACTGTGGCACAATAGAATGTCATGGATTTCTCTACTAGCAGCAATGCAATGACCCAGGACAATTCTGAGGGACTTATGAGAAAGAAAATTAGTTCACATTCAGAGAAAGAACTGTGGGAGTAGAAACAGAGAAGATAAACAACTGCTTGATCACATGGGTCAATGGGGATATGATTGGGGATGTAGACTCTAAATGAGCATCCTAGTGCAAATATTAATAATATGGAAATAGGTCTTGATCAATGATACATGTAAAACCCAGTGGAATTACTCATTGGCTACAGGACGGGATGGTAGGAGGGGAGGAAAAGAACATGAAACATGTAACCATAGAAAAATACTCTTAATTAAATAAAAAATTTTCAATTTAAAAAATAAAATTAAAAGTATCATTAAGAAAAATCAATATCCAAAGGCAGGCAGGTCAAAAACAGAGAAAGAAACTATAGACCAATCTCCTTAATGAACATATATGCAAATATCTTAAATAGAATACTAGCAAGAAGGCTCTAGCAAGTCATCATGAGGGTTATTCATTATGATCAGGTGGGATTTATACCAGGAATTCAAGGATGGTTCAATATTAGGAAAACCATCCACATAATTGACCATATCAACAAGCAAACCAACAAAAATTACATGATTATCTCAAAAGATGCAGAAAAAGCCTTGATTCAAGGATGGTTCAATATTAGGAAAACCATTCACATAATTGACCATATCAACAAGCAAACCAACAAAAATTACATGATTATCTCAAAAGATGCAGAAAAAGCCTTTGACAAAATACAACACACATTCCTATTGAAAACACTAGAAAGAATAGGAATAGAAGGTGCTTTCCTAAAAATAATAAACAATATTTATCTGAAACCATCAGAAAATATCATCTGCAATGGGGATAAAGTAGATGCATTTCTAATAAAATCAGGAGTGAAACAAGGATGCCCATTATCACCTCTTTTATTTAACATTGTACTAGAAACACTAGCAGTAGCAATTAGAGAAGCAAAAGAAATTGAAGGTATTAAAATTGGCAATAAGGAGACCAAGCTATCACTCTTTGCAGATGATATGGTCTACTTAAAGAATCCTAGAGAATCAACTAAAAAGCTAGTGGAAATAATCAACAACTTTAGCAAAGTTGCAGGATACAAAATAAACCCACATAAATCATCAGCAATTCTATATATCTCCAAAACATATCAGCAGCATGAATTAGAAAGAGAAATTCCATTTAAAATCACCCTACACAATATAAAATACTTAGGAATCTATCTGACAAGACATACACAGGAACTATATGAACACAACTACAAAACACTTTCCACACAATTAAAACTAGATCTAAACAATGGGAAAAACATGAACTGCTCATAGGTAGGACAAGCTAACATAATAAAAATGACCATCCTACCCAATATTATTTACTTATTTAGTGCCATACCCATCAAACTACCAAAAAACTTTTTTACTGAATTAGAAAAAACCATAACAAAGTTCATTTGGAAGAACAAAAGATCAAAGATATCCAGGGAAATAATGAGAAAAAATGCAAAGGAAGGTGGCCTTGCAGTCCCAGATCTCAAACTATACTACAAAGGAGTGGTCATCAAAACAATTTGGTACTGGCAAAGAGACAGAAAGGAGGATCAGTGGAATAGACTTGGAGTAGGTAAGTGACCTCAGCAAGACAGTCTATGACAAACCCAAAGACCCTAGCTGTTGGACCAAAATCCACTATTTGATAAAAAACTGCTTGGAAAATTAGAAGACATTAGGGGAGAGATTAGGTTTGGATCAACATCTCATACCATACACCAAGATAAACACAGAATGGGTGAATGCCTTGAATATAAAGAAGGAAACTATAAGTAAATTAGGTGAAGACAGAATAGTATACATGTCAGATCTTTGGGAAAGGAAAGATTTTTAAGATCAAGCAAGAGTTAGAAAAAAATCACAAAATGTAAAATCAATAATTTTTTTGATTACATCAAATTAAAAAGTTTTTGCACAAACAAAACAAATGCAGCCAAAATTAGAAGGGAAGTAACAAATTGGGAAATAATCTTCATAATAAAAGCCTCTGACAAAGGTTTAATTACTCAAATTTATAAAGAGCTAAAATTATAAAGAGCTAAATCAAGTGTACAAAAAATCAAGCCATTCTCCAATTGATAAATGGGCAAGGGAATAGGCAATTTTCAGTCAAAGAAATCAAAACTATTAATAAGCACATGAAAAAGTGTTCTAAATCTTTTATAATCAGGGAGATGCAAATCAAAACAACTCTGAGCTATCACCTCCAGGAATTGATGCAGAATTAAAGGAGCAGAACCAGGAGAACATTGTATACAGAGACTAATACACTGTGGTACAATCGAATGTAATGGACTTCTCCATTTTGGCAATGCAGTGATCCTGAACAATCTGGAGGGATCTATGAGAAAGAACACTATCCACATCCAGAGGAAAAACTGTGGGAGTAGAAACACCGAAGATGAACAACTGCTTGATTACATAGGTCGAGTTGATATGATTGGGGATGTATACTCTAAATGAAGATCCTACTGCAAACATCAACAACATGGAAATGGGTTCTGATCAAGGACCCATGTAATACCCAGTTGAATTGCGTGTTGGCTACTGGAAGGGTGGGGGAGGGGAGGGAGGGAAAGAATATGGTTCTTGTAACCAAGGAATAATGCTCTAAATTGACTAAATAAAATTTAAAAAAAAGAAATGACAAAGTTATATATCCATTGAAACACTGTTTGCAGGTACTACTTAGTCAAATAAATGAATTGATTGAATTGTTTTTTATCATAAATAAAGAAAAATCAACAGAAATTTGAGAACTTAAAATTATCATCAATCTTTGATCAGATATTACACCCTACAATATTAAAGGACATGGACATTCCACATTGACTCCATTAGATAATCTAGCGACATTTTCTTCAGGACCATTGGAATTCAATCTCAATGAAACTATACCTAGCATGTTATATATGTCATAGACAAAATCATTTTAATTTGTGTTCCTCTTTTAGCAATAGAAGATGTGGTTTACAACCTGAAAACAACATCATTGATCTCCATCTCCTTAGTAGTTGCTTTTAATAATTTGAAATTAGAAATTCCATAAAATGGAACCTTCATTGGGAGTTGTAATTTCCCTGAATGCATTTAAAATGACTGTATTCAAAATCCCCAAACGAATCATTAAAGTTAATTTATCTTTATTCCTTAGATAAATTGGGCTTGGACAGAGTAAAGCCATAGCCTTAAAATCAAGATCCTATGAATGATAATTAATATTATGGGATAGCATTATGAACTGGAGAATCAGGAATGTCCCTTGTAGGAAGTGATTCTAGTACTAAGCCTAATACTGAAGTAGAAGTGTTTAGAGGCAGAAGGAAGGAAGAGCATTCCAGGAATGGGGACCAATGCACAGTTGAAGGGATGAAACAACAGGAATTCTATTCACCGACCCTTTTAAACTTTCTTAATTCTCACTAAAAGTCACTCTTTATTTTTCCAATTGATTTAGTATGGGTATTCCTTGAAATGATGAAGATCACAACTAGTCCACTAATCCTTTCCAAGTCATGCCCATATGAATTTCTATAGAGGGTTCACTCAGTGTGCTAGGGATTTTCCCCTACTTCTCTTGACATTACCTGAATACCAATGCAGCACAGAGTCTGCCCCTCTGTTCTCCCTCAAATTTCTTGCCTCAGCTATCAAATCTTGTGGTTTCTCCTTCTACAATATTACTCACAAAAACCATCTTCCCTCTTCTCTAATTGATAGTGTCTCAGTGCTAATTCTGATCACCTCTTCTCTGGACTATTGTAATAGTCTGTTCACTGAGTTACCTTCTTCCAGACATTCCTCTCTTCAGTTATCCTTTTAACAGCTGCCAAAATCGTTTTTTCTAAAATGGTCATATCACCATTTGGCTTAAGAAATTACAGTGAATCCTGGATGCCTCTAAGATAAAATACAAACTCTGCAGCTTAGTCTGATTCTAACCTACTTTTCCAGAATTATTTTACCATACTTTCCTTCACTCATTCCACATTTCAGCCAAACTATTTGTTTATTTCCTAGAATTCAGACTTCTATCTCCTAAGTGGGATAAGCAGTTTCCACTATGACTTGAACATATTGCCTCCTCACCTCTATTTCTAGGCAACTCTATCTTCCTTCAAAATTCAGTTTATATGCCATCTCCTATAGGAAGCCTTCCCAATTCCCCCAACCCAAGCATTCCATCTCCCTTTAAATCATTTTAAATTTATTTATCTGTCTGCTTGTATTTCCCAATAGAATGGTAGTTACTTTAGGGCAGGGAGTCTTTAGTCATAGTTCTAGAGTTAGGATCTACTCACATTTTATATATGAAGAAACAGAAACTCAGGAAGTTGAAGAGATTTGTCCAAGATCACACAGATAATAGTTGCTAGAGATATTATCTTAACCCCTTTAAGACTTCTAAAATCAATACACAAAACCAACTAGCTCTGCTTTATATCTTTATCTGTCTTATCAATGTCTACCAACATGCCTTTCTCATGATAGATACTTAAAAAAACTTTTAAAAAATATTTAAAAAATATTTATTTGATTGGATTGAATTGAACTGTTCTGTGACCAGATCTCTTTCTTGTGTTTTTTTTTTCTCCCCATAATTTTTCACTGGTAAATGCAACAGCCCATTTATGCCCATCATGTTTCTCTCCATTGTCCTTTTGGTGACCTATAATTTTCATTCCTTTAAGATTATGGTATTTATTATCCTGTATATAAAAGAAAGTGGAAAATAGAGGCAACTTTCCAGATGATTCAAAAGAAAAAATACCACCATCCCAAACATTTGTTTCATCTTAAAATGTACTTTGTTTGTATACCTGAATTAGGCTGAATATTTTCTCAAATTAGGAAAAAAGCCTTTCAGATGCATATTAAAAAAAAAAAACTTCAATGGAGAGACACTGGTCCATATGGGAAAAGGAACAATGAAACAACAATTCAAATAAAATAAGAGAAAATGATAGAAATTGAACCATTCCTTCCCTCTACCTCATCTAAATGTCCCAAGAAAATAGAAAAAAAAGTTTCAAAAGTTCTAATTAGAATTAAATGAGGTCCTTCCTTGCCTGTATCTTTTCTCTGCAAATTTTCAAAATGGGCAGTTCAGTGTTTTTTTTTTTCATTCTTCTTTTCTATTACTCTTTCCTAGGTCCTTTCTTCCTTTCCTCCAGGAATCTTCCCCACATGGCTCTAAACTAAAAGAATATCAATTTTACAACAGTCAAGATGAACAAGAAAGTCAATTTGAGGGAATTCAAAAGGAGGAAAAGTATGAATAGGGTACTGAAATAGAAGGCTTGGAGCAACAAGGGGACAACATGAGGACATACTTTTTTTTTAGCCCTTACTTTCCATCTTGAAATCAATACTATGAATCAGTTCCATTGCAGAAGAACAGTAAAGGCTAGGAAGTTGGGATAAAGTTACTTGCCCAGGGTCTGACAGTTAAGAAGAGCCTTAAACCAGATTTGAACCCAGGATGTTCCATCTTTGGACCTGGCTCTCAATCTACTGAACCACCTAACTGCCCCTGATGCACACATTCTAGGGAGTATTCATGAACATGGTACAATGACCAGAGAAGTCTTTGGAATAAAAAACTGAGTTGGATCACTGACTTTAACACTGACTAGTTATGTGTGGTAAGCAGGTTACATTACACAGCTAAGGCTATTGCCTCATCTGCAAAATAGGAGCATTAATACTTATTCTAAATATCTCTTTGTGTTGTAAAAACATATATGCCTTATAATATTTAAAAGTGTTATTTTGGAAGTAACAAAGAATTAGGAAAAAGAATGGATGTCCATTGATTGGGTCAATAAGTTATGGTATATGAATGTAATAAAACATTATTTTATACTACATCCAAATGAAATAATCAGAAACAGGGGAACTTTATATACAAAGAGAGAATACAAATAAAAAGACCACAAAAAGGAAGCAAGACTAAGTAAATGAAAAGCTAGAGTGGTCCTACAGAACAGATAATGCAATATACTTCTCTTCTCTCAGAAGGGTGACAAGGCCAGAATGTTGTTTGTACACTTTGCCAAATGAGATCATTGCCTGTATTTTGATTGAACTGTCATTATTTGGGAGGACTCTGGTTAGGCCAGGGGTATGTATATTGAAAAATGACCAATATGAAAATAAAGCATATCAATAAAATTTATTTAAAAAACTAAAAATTTAAAAAGTAGATACTTTGGAGACAGATTCAAGATGGCAAAGGAGAGGCAGGAAGGCAATATAGGTCAGAAGCAGTGGTTGGACCCAGTTCTTCCTGACTCACCATTCTGCCTCCTTATACCTACATAGATACAAATTATGTCATAATATCTGCCTTTGAGAAGCTGATGCTGACAGCAAATTTGTTCCATTTCATCTGTGAAGAGACAGATCTTGTTTGGGCATAGACTCTAGAATAAGGAATGATTTCCACAAATCACAAGGGGAATGTGGATGAAAAAGAGAGAAAACAGCTGGTCATGAACCCATCTTTTCAACTGTGCTCACCGATAGAGAACAAGAGCAATAGTGGTGTCATCTCTGACACTTAAAAACAGTGATCACTATAACCTACTCCTTGGCAATTTAAATTGGCAAAAACCCAGAATGTAATTCTATCTCCAATTCATATAACTGTTATCAATGCAATCAGCACATCTTTCTAATCTAAACCACAGTGGAGAGTTGTTTTTCCAACCTGAGACCTACACTGCACATCAGACTTCGTTGTGAATAGCAATTGACACAAATTGATCTGAATTTAGATAGACAAATACTACAATCATTTTAGAAACCATACAAAAAGGTAAGATGACATAGCTATGAAGGATGTGAGTGAATGGGCAATTTAAGTGGAGCAGTAGTTCAAATATGGCCTCAGACACTAGCTGTGTGACCCTGGACAAGTCAGTTATCTCTGTTTGCCTCGGTTTCCTCACCTGTAAAATGAGCTGGAGAGGGAAATGACAAGCTATTCCAGTATCCTTGCCAAGAAAACACCCAAAAGTGTTTTACAAAGACAGATAGAACTAAAAAATGACTAACATAAACATGTGAGTATATGAATACATGTGATACACATAATACTATATATATAGAATATATCATATTGTGCAACAAATATATAAACTACATATATTATATGGATATCATGCATGTATGTGTGCTTACACATGGATGAGTATTTTAACAATTCTCCATTGACAACCACAATCAGAGAAAACTTCAATGTACTCTGTATCCTCTCTGCATAGCTTATCATAGCTATTAGAGGAATCAAAGTGGATTCCAAGACTTTGAAGGATCTCTGATCTCAGACATTTGGGATCTATATCCTGTGATATAGACTGCAACTGATCCATGCCTGGGAGGCAGTGAAATGTATTACAAAAAGTGGTCTCCTTAGAGTCCCAAAGACTTGGACAAATCATATAAACCTCTGACACATAATAGCTGTGTGCCTTTACTTTTCCAGTAATATATAGCTTATACAATACCTGAGACAGGATTTTAAGAAATATCATCTCATTTATCCTCACAACAGCCCTGAGAATTAGGTGCTATTATTATACCCAATTTACTGATAAGGAAAGTGAGGAACAAGTTGAATTGTTTGATTTGACAGTTAATAAGTGGTTGAGTATGACTTTGAACTCATTTCTTCTGATTCCTGATATAAAAATCCATCTAGCTATCTCCAGAAATCAAATCCATATCAGCAACAACAACCCCCCAAAATTGACTTTTACAGATCGTATGTTTGGGCTACTCTGTAACACAGGGGATAGGTCAATGGCATAGGATGCACTTCTAATTTCCTTTTACAGAACTTTCCATTGTAGAAAAAAAGGAAATCATTAAACAATAAGGAAAAAAGGTCCATCCTACAGCTTCCTTTGGATGAAATAAAGCTACTACTTCAAAGAATGGGGTTTGTGATCACTACACAGATGATAATGCTGCTTTCAAAATTCAAAATTGGTATTGATTTAATATTTTCTGTGCTTGGCACAACTGCCAGTACACTATTAAATACATGCTTCACTGTAATATCTAGTTGATAGCTAAGATGAATCGATCATATGTACACTGCAGGCTTCATTTAGGAAAAAAAAATAGTTTCAAAAAGGCAGATCTCACATGAATACAAGTAAACTTTAGTTTTCTAAAAATTCTTTAGATAATAAAGGTCTCTTCATAATAAATAAATAAACAAATAAAAAAACCAGAAAGGTTTTTTTTTGTTTTATGTTGGGGCAACTTCCCAAATAATTCTTCAAAAGGTATTTCTCTGCATCCCTGGCCATTTTCCATTTTTTTTAGTAGCAAGGACTATTTCTTTCAGGTTTGTTTATCATTCATTCATTCATTCAACAAACATTTTAAAGGACTTGTTACATACTAAGTGAGAGCAAAACAAAGTGACAACAGAGCCTGCCTCAAAGTGAGGAAGACATGGATTCATGTCTTCCCTCCATCTTATATGTATTAGTTATGTGGTTCTGGGCAGGTTGTTTGACCTCCAAATACCTCCAGATAATTCTCTAAGACCTCTGCTTTACAAAAGAGGATCCCATCAGCAATTCATGAAGAGAGTTTCCCAATTGAAAGGTCCCTACATGGATATTGCAAGTCTGATTTTAAAAATGCCATACAAAATCAAAGCTAAATAGTCTCTGCCACCAAAGAATTTACATTTCATTGAGAGGGAAATAAGGTGTATATATAAATATGAAATTTATACCAGGTGATATGGGGTAAGGACACAAAATGTGAGAGGAAAGATAGAAGAATTATCTAAGTGTGATACAATCTAAATGACATGTGCTTTTTCTTCTTGACATTTCCTCTTTCTAATGCATTGTGAAAAATTCAAAAATACATCTGATGTCATTCACCTGGATATTCCTTCCTATAGCACAAACCACAGTTCATCTGTGGCTGGTCTCCTATGACACTCTTGTCCAAATTCCACATGAATTCATCACAGAAGGTTCATCCAATTTGCTGGAGACCTTGTTCACTTTCTTCCAAGTTGGTAAAGCTCTCAGTGTAGACAGGGCTATCAATTTTCCATTCTTCATCCCTCCCATATGACCTACAATCAACTTTTTTTCTTAGGATTTCCTTCTGATTTCTTTTACTATTTTTCTTTTTCTTAATCTCTCATGCTCAGACCTACCTTGTTCTTCTATGTAATATTCATTTTAAGTTCCTCACAAAATCTCATGTTCCATGAGTTAAACTGTAAATTTTGGGGAGAAAATAGTAGGCCATTTTATTTAAAACTGAGAATTGATGGAGGGAGTTATAATGAAGGATTTTGAAAAAAAAAGTATACCATATTAGATGAATGTATGTGACTATGATTCAAAGGATCACAAGATCGTAGGATCTGAGATGGAAAGGATCTCAGAAGTCTTCATTTTGCAGATGAAGAAACTGAGGACAAGAAGTTAGGTGCATTCCAAGGTCACACAAAACTTGTTCATTCCCCAATTCATAGTTGTCCCTTCATTTTCTAGTTCTTTGCCACCACAAAAAAGCTGTTATGAGTATTTTTGCACAAGTATGTCCTTTCCTCCTATCTTTGATCTCTTTGGGCTTGAGTAACTTTCTTCAACTTCTCATTCTCTGATTACTATAAAATAGGGATAGGGAATGACCTTTCTTACCTACTTATGGCAAAAAGATGATACAGAGACTCATGACTACAGTACTGTAAGTAGGAAGAAACATACAATGTACAAAAATGGTATCATTTCATCATCTTCATGGACTTGGATCTTGAGGAAAGCAATCATAACTAAGATGATGATTGAATTTTTAAACAAATAAAGCAGGGTAGATTGGTTTATTGGAGTTTTCTCATTTTCTTCTACTCATTTTATATCATAAATAATGTGAATAGCTTCCCATCAGCACTACTACACACTAGACATCAAGGATTTCCTTGTTTGAGGTTCCTGAATCTTGGGAGAATGCTAGCATTTGAGTACCTAAAGCCTCTAAAATATTAAGTTATGTGAAAGTAAGGAGTGTGTGTACTTTCTAAGGGTTTGTGCATTTCCCAATGCACATATTTGATTTCTGGCATAAATGTGCATTTACTTAAACATCCACATGTTCTATGTTAGAAGATCATTATTCTTACTCTGCAAACATGGAATTTCTATGCTTTCACAGAACCAGTTTTCCAACCAAACATTTTACTCAAAAAAAGTACTGTATAGCAAGAGCATGGATATAACTCCTATTTGATGGGAATTTCATTGTACTGTCCTGAATTCACAATGTGCTCCATGCCAAATGGACAATTTTGCAAGGATCTCAAAACATTTCAGAATCGTTGTTGTAATAGGCATATACTTATAGATAAAATTCCCCAACAGTAAACAGGAATAGGAATGGGCTTCTGAAAACAATTAGCTCCACGAGATATGAAACACATTGATAAATCAGCTATGATTTCTCAATATATTTTAAAGTTTTCCATCATTATTTCTCAAAATTTTAAATTTAAAATTTAAAATTGCGCTGTCATAGTTCAGGCCTTTATTCACCTAAAAATTATTTCAAAGATTTGAAATCATGAAAGACACACCTGAATTGCATACACAAAATAGACAAGTCTTCATATAAACCAAATCACTCATACTGCGTGTATATATATATATATACATACATACATATGTGTCCATGTGTGTGTAACAACTGTGTTAGCAGAGCACAAAGCCTAGCTACAAAAAGTAAAGGCAAGTGTTCTAAACCAAAAGTTTAATAGTGAGAACCTATCATTAGCCTCCATTCTGAGTATATATTCTGTCTGAGCTGTATTATCTGAGAATGCACAAGGTCAAAGTTATCATGGGCTTAAAGAATTTAAGTTTTCCTTTATTCAAAAAATGTCATTTCCTTGTAATCAGAGATTGTTTCATTCTATGTTCTTGTATCCTCAGGTTCTAGTGCAGAGTTTGATACACAGAAGGTGTTTAATAAATGCTTATTACAGATGAGGAAATGCAATAGAGAGGAGTGATGTAACTTTGATAGGAATTTAGTGTCAGAACCAGGATTTGTATTTGCACCCTCTTACTCCAAACCCAATCTTCTTCTTCCTGTAGCATTTTATATTGAACCTCTCTTTAAAGGAATGAGAAGGGAAATTAATCAACTGTCATCTAGATCAAAGTATTTACAACAGAGGACTTATTCTTATGGAAGTATATGTTTGTAAAAACTGATTCATCCTATGGAAAATTAGGCTTACTCTCATGAGAAACTAGGAAACAACAGTGCTTCTTGAGGATAAGTGATACAGTCAAAAGAGGGGTGGATTTGATGTCAAAGGATTTGGGACTGGATCCTGGCTCTGCTGTGTACTATTTGTGGTACCTTAAAACAAATCACTTACTCTTTCTAGGCTTCAGTTTCTTTAACTATAAAATAAGGAGCTAGACTAAATGATCATAAAGTATTTTTCAGCTCTGAATCTATATTTCTATGACAATTGTAAATGAGTGTGAAATATAAATTAACTTTTCTTCTATCATAACATTTTAGAATATATATTTAGTGTTGGAAGGAGCTTTACAAGTTACCTACTCAAACTATCTTCTTGGGGAAACTTGTGTGACTTGCCCAAGGGCAAGTCTTTCAGCTATATCAACCACTCTTTTGTTTTTCACCTGGAAGGCTTTTAGTTCATCCCAAGTTTTCTACAATAAATGAATATACTTGGATCTCTTATTCCAAACTATTTTCTGGCTTAAAGCCTGACAAACTTCAAAGAATTCCTTCAACATCCTACCTGATTTCTTGTGCAACATCAGTTCAGTTTCAGATCAGAGATTTGCTAGCACTTAGTCTAAAACCCATGACTGATTCATTTAGGTGTCCTGGCCTGGTTCATACTCAGTGAATAACCGAGAGGTGATCTCACCTAGTTAATGTATGAGAGTGGGTCAGTGGAATTATATGAGGTGACC
This sequence comes from Monodelphis domestica, assembly GCF_027887165.1. NCBI lineage: Eukaryota > Metazoa > Chordata > Mammalia > Didelphimorphia > Didelphidae > Monodelphis > Monodelphis domestica. The sequence continues at coordinate 160,930,855 of NC_077229.1, read as the reverse complement.
CCCTCACCTTTACACAATTTTAGAAATCATTTTTTATAATTAAAAACTAAAGGTTTTCAATATTAGCAACTGAGCATAAAGGACCACATTTATTTGCCATAGTGTAAGCTATAGATGAGGCCATCATGAAAAAAAAAATAGTTTATTTACTGAAATCTGTTTCAGAGTCCTAATTGGTAGATGCTTTTCCCATATCTAGTGTATGAAAAGTAAGGCATTAACCACTTCTAGTTCTTAAACACTGTGCAACATTTATCTATTTTCTATATGTTCCAAGGTTCAAAAGTTCCTTCCCACAATTATTTTGTCACTGAATCTTCAAAGTGATAGTGAAGAAAGGGAAGACCTCAGATGGGAAGGCAGATAATAAGGGGCCTGGGATGCTGGCTCTGAAGTAAGAGTTCAAAACTCAGGTCTGCTATTTACTATCTGTGTGACCTTTGATAAATCATTTTACCTAAAAGGTCCTTGGCTTCCTCATCCATAAAACTAGAGTTAGTGGATGGCAATATTTTTTTAAACTCTTACCTTCTGTCTTAGAATCAATACTATGTATTGGTTCCAAAGCAGAAAAGCAAGAATGATAAGGGTAAGGCAGTGGGGGTTAAGTGACTTGCCCAGGGTCACATAGGAAGGAAGTGCTTGAGATCATATTTAAACTCATCTCTAAGCCTAACTCTTAATCCATTGATTCACCTTGCTGCCACCATAATCCCCAACTCTAATGCTTAAATTCCATAACCTAGTTTGAAACCTGTGTGTGCCACTTAGTATTTATGTGAATATGGACACATCATATAAGTCTTTCTGATCTCCAATCTCTTAATCTGAAAAAATAGCAAAAATATTGTTATTAATATTACTTATAGTATCTATGTTTATTGTGAGGATTGGAGGTGGTATTGTACAAATAGGAATTCCATTATTATTCCTCTGATTTACGCGTTTACAAAATACTTTTATCCCCATTTCAACCCTGGATCATTTGCTTTCACAATCAGCAAAAGGGGAAGCTAGGACTGACTTTATTACAAGAATCCCTATACACTAGGGAATGAACAAATGCTACAAACTCATTTTCCATTCTTGAGAACACCAGTCAGCAATGAACAGTAACAACTTTTGTACACATATGGATTTAGCCTCATGGCCTAAAAGTGACAGGCTAAAAAATTCATTTTTATTTGTAATATCTTTGTTTTATTACCTACTTAGACACAAGTTTCAGTTTCTTAATAAGATAGTTGATGATCTCTAGATTTTATTTTGCAAAGCATTTAGAAGCACATTAACTATATGCCAATTTATCATTAAATCCTTCAAGTCTCATCCATCTTAACTTTTACTGGGCAAGTCGTTTACCCTCTCTAGCTTTCAGTTTTTGCATTTCTAAAATGAGAGTTTGACTCTATGACCACTTAAATCTCTTTCAGCTCTGAATGTATATGACCCTGTGCTAGGTTATATCCTCTTTTAGAAATTAATTCTATAAAAATTAAATATCAAATTCATAATTCAAAGGAACTAATATAGACTTCTTTTATATTAAATTTATTGTATTTTACAAATTACTCCTTTAGTTTGAATGTAAATTTGAATAAGAATGAAAGACAAAGATTCTGCCTAGAAACCAAATCTCCCAATTTTTGGTCTCATATTAGGATCTAGTCTCTGTTGCTACTTCTTGAAATCTTGAAATTAAAAAGTTAAATTTTACCAGGAGGTTGGTATGTTTTCCGCCTGAGTTTTGTAGGCCATCCTAAAAATGTTCTGCAAATTCATTTGGGGTCATTTAATAAAATGTAATTTTATTGGCATCTGTGACATCTTTTTTACCATTATCTTCAAACTGCCAGCCAAGGGAATTAAAAAAAAAATAGAAAAAATGAGGATATTTTGTTCAGAAAACTAATTTTCTACAATGCAGAAAAACTACTCCTTCTTGATCCTTCCCCAACCCCATGCATCTAAGGCTGAAGTTTAATTTATAGACCCCAAGTTATATGACTTTCATTACCAAATGTAATATAATATTAACAAATTAATCTCTCTGTCTCCCTCTGTCTCTCTCTGTCTCTGTCTCTCTCTCTCTGTCTGTCTCTCTCTCTCTCTCTCTCTCTCTCTCTCTCTCTCTCTCTCTCTCTCTCTCTCTCTCTCTCTCTCTCTCTCTTTCTCCATCTTTCTCTGTTAGGTCCCCATTTAGCTCTTCCACTATTCTATTCTTTCTCTAAGCTCCATGACTTTTCTTTACACACATTCATAGTTAAATCTTTTGTTGCATACATTTGGAAGGTAGTAGAAGTTTACATTTTAAATGTAACTATTTGTGATAAAGTTTAAAAAAAGTTAGATCAATCATTGGCTACTGTTAATAGGACATGAAACATTCTTGAATTTCACAACTATATGTCCATTTCTCACACAAAGTGTAATGAAGAAAGGAGAGCAGACCTCAGATAGGGAGATAAGTGGTATAGTAGCCAGAGTGTTAATTCTGGAGTCAGGAACCTGAAGTTTCATATCCATTTCTACAGTTCACTGCCTGAATGACCTTTGGCAAATTATTTCACCTAGGTGTGCCTTAGCCAGTGCATCTGTAAAATTAAGGAGTGAGTAGATAACAAGATAACTTCCAACTCTAATCTTTTAGATGTATGACTTGGGTGAATCCTGCCTCCACCTCTGAGATCCTAGTAAAGATCTAGACATAGTTTTATATGCTAATAACTATAAGCAAAGCCTAGGGACTATGCATTATAAAAAACTAGAAATAGTACCATAATTCATCCAGATGCTAGATTTGTTCACCAGCTATCTCTCTTTAACAACCTAAGACCTTATTGTCCTCTATCTCAAACATAGGTAATATAGATATATGATTAGATTTCCAACCAGAAATGGAAGAACGGTTTAAAAGTCGCTTTTGCCCTATGTCTTATTCTCTGAGAATTTTCATATCAGAAGGAAGTAAGTTATTTACAAAGACATTTAAATTTTATAAATACAGAAATGTTTGGCTATTTATCTACCTACACATTTATATATGTATATATGTGTGTGTGAGCCCAAGTAGTTATGTATTTTAAAATGTATGCATGTTCACTTATGTATGTATTTATACACATATAATTTATTTACATAGGAACACATGTATGTACATGTATATGTCATAATGATCAAAATGTTCCTGAAATTATTTTCAAGCAAAAGGCTGTTTCCCTTTATCTATCTGATATACTTGTTTCATTAGTCTTATTTATTGCCAAAAATCTCCCCAACTAAATTATTTCAAAGCCTATTGTCTCATCCTAAAATGGTGGGGCTAAGCCATTTGACCACAGAGTTTCCTTTCCATTGCTAAATCCATGAATATCTTCTGGTTTTGGAAGTGAACCTGCATTCTTGAAGTCTCTTCTCTGTGACTGAGAAGGACAGTTTTTTGAAGGAACTACAAAATCAGAAACAGTTTGCAGGGGGAAAAGAAGGGAATAAGCATTTATATAGCTCCTGGTATGTGTCAGGCTCTGTGCTAAGTGCTTTACAAATATTTAATTGAGTATTGACTGAGTTCTGAACTACACACACAAGCCTAGCTAACTTCACAAAATGAGCGAATTTCGGAGTCAGAAGATTCTCGTTCAATCTGTGCTGCAAGAGGAAATATGGTGCAATGGTGTGAAACTGATTGCTAGGTTCAAGGTTATTATTTATGGAGGATTTGAAATCAAGGGACTTTAAATCTCATTTCTGTTGTGTATATGATTTTGGATGGGTTACTTAAATCTTTGGATACCACTTTCCACATTTTATATGAAGATCCTTATTCCTGACAAGCCCAATATCTCAATAACTTTCTTGCCTGTCACACTGTTCAGGTTTTTTCCCAGACAAAGTATACAACTGTGTTTCTCCCATAGGATTTTTTTTGAAGTGGAATTTTTATACATTTTACATTTATCTTTATTGAATTGCATCTTATTACATGAGGTCCACTTTCTAGCCGTGTTGTCAAACTCAAACAGAAATAGGTCCCTAAACCATATACATATATTCCTCTGGGACAGATATTGACTTAGAAAAAAAATTAACACTATCTATCTCTATTTCTCTTTATTTATTTTTAAGTATTTCCAAATTGAATTTGCATCCTCTCCAGGCTATACTTAAGAGTATTGCTGCACTGCTGTCCTCTGCCAGTGTTGGACACCTGCTCTAGCCTATCAAAATCCTTTTGATTCTTGACTCTGTCATCCATGTGTCAGCTATACCTCCCAACTTCGTGTCATTTTCAAATTTTATAAGTATCCATCTCTGCCTTTATCCCAATCTTTGATAAATGTGTTAAACAATCATGCCAAGAATGAATCTTTGAAGCACTTTGAAGAGATCTTGCTCTTAGTGACCCATAACCATGTCAACTCTTTAACTATAGACATTCTATCATATCTGAAATTATCTAATTTTATTTTCTTCCAATTCATATCCCTTTACCTATTCCACAAAAATAAGATGTGATATTGAAACAATTGCTTTACTAAAATCTAGATAAACTATGTCTCTAGAGTGTCTTTAATTAGCAAATGTCAAGAAAAGGAAATGAAGGCAGTCCCTCATGCAACCATGATCTGTCCTTGATTATATCATGCTCTGTAATCACTGCTTCCTTTTCTAGATGTTTACTACCCCCTTAAAGATCTATCCTTTAATTTCCTCAGATATTAGTGTTGTGCTTACTAGTATATAGATTGGATCCTTTATTCCCTTTCTTTATTGGAGAATTACTATAACATTTGCCTTATGTGGACTACATCCCCTTTTCTATAATCCTTCAGATATAACTGATAGTGACTAAGTAAACACATATCACTTTTTTCATGATCTGAGGCTGTTAGGCCAGGTGACTTAAATTCATCAAGGATAGCTAGGTGCTTTCTTACTGTCTCCTTATTATCTTGGGTATCAATTCCTTTCCAGTTATTTTTGGTCTGTCATTTCAAGGCAAAAAGTCTTTCTTCTTGGAAGATGATAAAAAAAAAGAAAAGTAAGAATTATTCAGCACTATCTTGTCAGTTTTTCTGTTATGATTATACTTTTCCCATAATATTTTTTAAATTCATTGTCATGATTCCAATAAGAGATATACAAAAATAATTACTGCAGAACTGTTATTAGAAAAAATTATTTGCTTAATTTGAGTTGATGAATAAAAGTGAAAACTGTGAAACTATATTTCTTTTTTTAAATTCAACAATTTAGATTTTTTCCAATAATTCGAACAAGTCTTTCTTCAGTCTATTTGAATTGATAGCATTTTGTTTATATTGTATAATCTTTCCTTTGATTTGCTCAGCTGGTCAACAAATTTTTTTTTCATTTTTTTCCTTTGGAGTTCTATGTCATTACTTTTAATATGTTATATAAACAAAATCCAAAACTTAGGGCTCTTTTTTCTCCTAAATCCCAAGATTATTCCATGTTTCTGTATTTTCATTAAAAGTTCCTTAGATTCAATGGCATATGAAAAAATGTAGCCTCAAAAAATAATAGAGCCAGAAAATTCAATAAGAGAACACGTATTGAGTCTGTAGAGCTATTTTATCATGTTAGCACTAACAATTACTTCCAGATGTAATAAGATGCCCACTTTGACAGTAAAGCAGATGGTAGTACCTCTGTTGCTAAATGCTTATTTCTTGTACTCACTGGTGTCAAAAAATTAATCAGGTTATGAAGTCTTTAAAAACTGAATTAAAATAATTAAATTAAATGTAGTTGTTTAAACACTGGAAAGCTTGGCTTTACAAATGTGTGTTGGGTAGGGGAGTAGAGTTTGGGCCCTTTCTTTAAATCTACCTCCTGCTGAGCTGAGGCTGGTGGATTGCTTGAGTTCAGGAGTTCTGAGCTATAGCACAGATAAAGCAGAACAGATGCCTGCACTGAATCTGATACCAATATGGTGAGCTCCCAGAAGTAAATGGTCACAAAATTGCCTAAGGAGGTGTGAACTGGTTGGTCTAGGCCAGGAAAAAAAAATAGGCTGTTAAAACTTTTGAGCCCTTAGCTTTAAGATTAGGATGGGAGCAAAAAAAAAAAAAGGATTAGGATGGGAGCGATGGCTGCATTTACAATCTGAGCAAGATATGGAGATGTAACTTCAAAAATAAAAATAAATCTACCTCAGAGAGGTAGCTTTCCATGAGCTTGACCTCTGCAGGATTTGACTTCTCTCTCTGAGTTTTCACTCTTTTTTTCTACTTCTTCATCAATGTCATCAATTCTTCATCGGCTACTCTAGGTGTCTTGAAACACTTTGTATTGAGCAATCTTTTTTCCTTCTCAATTACTGATATCATCAGCTCCAGTGGTATCAATGGTATCAATTATCTCTATGAAGATCATGTCAAATAATCAATATTAGTATCTCCTTTGAGCTTGTTATACATAACTCTCTTAGATATCTTAAAATGTAAATCCTGTATACATCTCAAACCCAACATGTCCAAATCAGAAATCATTATCTTCTCATCACTTCCCACGTTTTTCCTTTGTCAGACTTCCCAGTGACCCAAACTCAAATTCTTGATATCTTAATAGACTCTTAACTTTTGCTCATCTCACATATGAAACCTATTCCCAAATCTTGACATTTCTACCTGCATACATATACTGAATACATTTCCTTGCACATATTCTCTAACATGCATTCCTTTTCCTCCATTCACACAGGAACAATAATTGTTCAGGTCCTTGCTACCTCTTTGTGACTATTGTAATGGTACTCTATTGAATCTCCCTGGCTTGAATCTCTCCCCACTCCAGCCCATCCTCCAATGGACCCCGCCAAGAGATGTTCTTTAAGCAAAGGTCTGATCAGGTCACTCTCCCCTCCCCAATAAATAAATTACAGAGGCTCCTATTACCTCCAGGATTAAATATGAAATCCTCTCTTTGGCATGTAAAATTCTTCATAACATGGTAGCTTCCTGCTTCTTTGTTCTTATGTTTTATTCATCTACATGCATTCTACAGTCTGGCCACATTGGCCTTCTTGCTTCTCTTTTCCAAAAACTCCATATTCTAATCTTCTTGTTTTGCAAGCGAGCACACCCAATTCCTGGAAATACATCCTCTCCATAACTTCCCTTTTAATTTTCCCTTGTATCTTTAATATTCAGCTCAAACTCTACCATCTATAGTTCTTTCACTCTATTATCTCTTCCCTTCAGCTCTTAATATCTTATCCTCTATGATTATCTCCTACCTACTCTGTAAATATCTTATATGTGTCTCATTATTTAAATCATGTTGTCCCCATTAGAATCTAAGTTTCTTGAGGGAAGGGTATATTTTTTATCTTTCCTTCCCCAGAGCTTGGCATATTAAAAACAAACAATAAAAACAATCAACAAATAAATGGATTTTTATTGATTTATTGGTTATTTAAAGCTTTTCTATCCCTGAATCTAACTAGTTGTTATCCTTCCTGGTGCCTATTCTTCAAGGCTACAAACTGGTCTGTGAAAATATCACCTCTATCCCCTATGCTAAGACAAATCATCAGTAGTGACAAATATGGGTGATCTATTTCCTCCTGTAAGAGAATTAGACTTGAGTTTGTCTCACAGGTACTGTGAGATACCATGAAGGGAAAATGTACATTGTTTCTTTGGAGAGGTTCCACTTCATCCTTCACTTTCAAGGTGGGTGAAAACCTCCCAGAAATGCTGATTTGTTTCTTCAAGTTTCTCCTCCTCTCTAGGGAGCCAAAGAAAAAGGATTTGAGGGTAGGGAGAGAGTAAGAATGAGGAGATTCTTTGGAGATTTCTTTTTCCTCAACTATTGTCAACACTCTCTCCCTGCCTCTGTTTTCTCTTTCTGTCTGTCTATCTCTGTCTCTGCCTCTATGTCTCTGTGTCTGTGTCTCTGTGTCTGTGTCTCTCTGTCTCTGTCTCTGCCTCTGCCTGTCTCTGTCTCTGTCTCTGTCTCTGTCTCTGTCTCTGTCTCTCTTTCTCTTTTTCTCTCTCTCTGTCTCTGTCTCTCTCTCTCTCTCTCTCTCTCTCTCTCTCTCTCTCTCTCTCTCTCTCTCTCTCCTAGATATCTGTCCTTTAGGTGGGTTCTTGCAGACTGGGAGCAAGGGCTGCATTTGTTCTGAGCCCTATTCCTGACACAGTTTCTGGAATGGCAGTTACCATGTGCTTTCTTTCATTCAGGCCTCATGAATAGAGAAAAGTAACTATCATAATTGCTTTGCAAGTAGCTGTTTTCTTGGCTCTTGTACAAAATACCAGAAACATTTTAATTAAAAGGGACATTGATAAATAAAATAGGAAGTGAGATAAGATTTCATTGCCTTGAGGGAAAAAAAAGAGATCTAGTCTCCTAATTTTTACAGCTATCTGAATGACCCACAAGAGAAAGTGCATGCAAATAATGTTTTAAACAGGAGAATGTGTCTGCTTTTCAAATCAGGGTTGCATACACAGATATTCAAGAGGGGGTCTTTAAATAGAACGGAAGATCTTTTGAGTAAGCGGTTTCACCCTGTGTAAGCCTTTCTTTGTGTTTCAGAATTTTTTTGAAAAATAGTCAGACTCAATTAAGTTCTGTGACTTCATGTGATGGTGCTTCTAAAGAGATGCCTCTGAAAGGGGTTGCAGACGTGTGATTCCACGGTCTGTTAACAGGCATGTGGGTGGGGAGGGAGAAACCATCTATTCTCCTTCGTCTGAAGCACCAGGATGTCACACTGAATTTTACCAAGGAAGCGAATCCTTCCAGACCAGAAGATGCTGGGACAAAATTTGAGACAACCTTTAGGGGAAAGTGTAATTGGTAGGAGTGGGAAAAGAGAGCATGAGTGAAGAGACAGATGGGTAAACAGGCAGAGACAGAGACTGGGGAATGGAGGAAAGAAGAGGGAGAGAGAAAGAGAAAGGAAGAGAGAGAAGAGGGAAGAGGAAAAGAAAGAGAGAGATACAGAAAGGAAGAAAAGTATGGAGGAAGAATGAGGGAAGGAGAGAAAGAAATAAGCATTTATTAAGTACCTACTATGTGCTAGGTACTTGCCAAACGCTTTACAAATATCATCTAATTTGATCCTCAGAACTCTAAGAGATAGGTATTATAATGTTCTCCCTTTTAATAGTTGAGGAAACTAAGGTTGACAGTGGTAAAATGCCTTGCCCAGGACTATATGGCTAATAAATGTGTGCATTTATATTTGAACTCATGTCTTTCTGACTCCAACACTTGATTACTCAGGTTAGTGAAGTGAAAAGGAAGAGGAAGAGAAGGAGGAGAAGGAGACATTAGATTGATAGAAAGAGAATGTTATGAGTTTAAGTCAATGGTCTCTGGAACCTAGAAGGACCTCTTACTCATTGAGGATCTGATGGATTCATCCCATCAGGAGACTAAAGACAAGGATGAATAGCAACTGACATAAGCAGTTCTTTAAAAGACATTCTGGAGATACCAAGAGAGAAATGTTTGCTTTGTTTGGTTAGTGAGTAATCTGGCAGGCATCAGATCAACCTCAGGAAGGAAAACAGCCCCAGATACATGATTTCCTAAAGAAAGTAATGACTAACACAGAAACTTTGCTTCATTATTCACCCAATTAGGAGAATAAAGATCATAGAATTATAGAGTGTTAAAGATGAAAGGGATTTTACAAATCATCTAGTCCATCCCCTCATTTTATATAAGAGACCACTTTTCTTCACTTGCTTCTTTTTTTTTTTTTAAACCTTACCTTCTAACTTGGAGTCAATACTAGGTATTGGCTTCAAGGCAGAAGAGTGGTAAGGGCTAGGCAATGGAGGTTAAGTGACTTGCCCAGGGTCACACAACAGGGAAGTGTCTGAGGTCAAATTTGAACCCAGGACTTCCCATCTCTAGGCCTGACTTTCAATCCACTGAGCCACCCAGCTGCTCCCTTGCTTCTTATTTTTTATGCTACCTTCATCTTCATCTTTCTCTATAATAATCATAAAGTAGGTGAATTCATTTTTTTTCTTTGTCTTTTTAGGAGAATGGTACATAATTGACCTTGGAAAATTATAAGAAGTGAAATAATTTCTTCAAATTATTATTCAGATCCTGTCTCTGATAAACAATTAATTTTGTGATTCTAGGCAAAATACTTAGGCCTGTCCTTTACCTCAATTTCATCCTCTAAAATTTGGTTAATATTTATTATTTATATTATCAGATAATTATATTTTCTGACTATAAGAGTTATTGGAAGGAACACATGAAATAATGCATGCAAAGCACTTTGAAAATCTTTTTAACACTATTTAAAATATTTATGTAAAGGTGGTAGCTACCTGATTCAGTGGATTGAGAGCCAGGACTAGAGGTGGGATGTCCTAGATTCAAATCTGGTCTCAGACACTTCCCAGATGTGTGACCCTGGGCAAGTCACTTAAACCTCACTGTTCTTCCCTTACCATTCTCTTATCTGAGAACCAATATACAGTATTGATTCTAATATGGGAGGCAAAAGTTTTAAAAATATATGTAAATATATGCTATTATTTGGAAGATAAGGGTCAATTTGGTAATTGTCAAGGAAAATTTAAAAAAATTTTAGTAATCATATTTGTATTCACTAAGGTTTATTCTATTCGTTACTGTTTTCATAATATAACTAAATTACAAATTACTCTAGTTATATGTTACAAAGTGTTAAGGGTAAATTTTTAGGGTTGAGACTGAATATAATCTTAGTGGTTGCCAGGGATTTGTGGTTTATTTACAATAGAAGGAAGAAATTAAGAACGAGGGAGAGAGAGAGAAAGGCTTGGTCAGAGGCAGGAGGAGTTCAGAGACCTCAGCCATGGGGCCTTCCCAGAAGATTAATTCTAGCTCAGCTTCAAGCCACAAGGCCTCCTTGGAGACTAGTGCCTTCAGAAAGGGCCAAGGAAACAGGTGTCAGCCTTAACACTCATTTTGTGGACATCTCAGGGAAGCAGTCTGAGGTCCCACACTCCAGAGCTCCTCCCAGTCAAGTACCATTGCCAAAGACCACAAAAGTCCCTCTCACAGGAAGTGACATGAAATATAAAGGCAGTTCTTTACACCACTTCCTGTATCTCACATGTACCAGTGGTGACTTAAACTTGGCTTTGGATAACCCAGGGGGTCAGTCAGTTGTGTTCTGATTTCTTACTTGCTAGCATATGCCGGTCATAGACCTTCCTCCCACACACACACACACATCCTTAAGTGGAAGTGTATGCATTCCTGGTTGCTAAAATTCTAAAGACTAAGCAGGGTAGAATAAATCTAAAATTCACAAAAGAAACTCATATACATTTGAAGAAACAGATAATATTCATTTCCTCCAATTTGACAATAGATACAACTTTTCTCTGTGCAACACTTTTTTAAACCAGAGCAACCAAAAAGTAGCAAAAGTAATACTACTTATGTTTTGTGCTTCTAAGTTGTGATAAAATTTAGGGATGAGATTATGGCCAAGCAGAATATTTATGATAGATGAACACCATACCCAATTAAAAATAAACTGTTTGATGGGCACAAACTATGGACCATGCACTATTTTGAGAAGTGTAGAGGAGATCGAAATGTATCACACATGGATGCTGGTCTAAAGAGAATATATTGTTGAGACAAATTAGTACCAAAGAGCTAAAATATAGGGTAATGATAAAATGATTAATTCTAGATTAACGAGAAGTGATTTGGGCCTCAGTAGGGAAAAACATGGTTCAAATTCGACTTCTGACACTTGTTATCTGTGTTAACACAGGCAAATCTTTTTGAATCTCAGTTTCATCATTAGAAAATGGGGTTAACTATAGCAAAGATTTCACAGGGTTGTTTTGATGCACAAATGATAGCACTGAGATAATGAACTCTGCAGACCTCAATGCCTCACACAGATATCACCCATAGAAATGTCTATTTTCCTAAATGTAAGGAACTTCTTCCAACCTGTCTAGGAAAGTACTATTGAATTTTTTGAGGCATACATAAGTTGTTATTTCCATATGGTTAAACCACGAGTCTTAGGAATCAGATTTGAACGTAAATAGAACAACTTTCTGGCTTTAGGTCCAACACTGTTCACTCTCTGAGAAGTCTCTCAATTGATACTTATATTATACTTTAGAGCTTTCATTTAGAAATGAAATAATTACATACATGGTTTCATTTGAGCCTTACAACTTTATAAGGTAGAAAATTAAGGTATTATTATCCATAGTTTGGAAGTGAAAGACCTGAGAATCAAAAGTTAAGTGATTTGCCCATAGTGAAACAGCAAATAAATGGTCAGATTTGGGTTAGATTTGGCCTCTTCTTTTTGATTAGAAGTCTAGCACTTTATCGACTATATAATCTCTATATGAATGACTATGAACAATAATTCATAAGACAAGGAAGTAATTTTAGGAAGGGAAAAGATGACTAAAAAAACTAGAAGTTTTCAATTTGGATAATAAGTTTATAAATCTTTAATAGTAAATAATCCTGTCCTACTAAATTTGCACATTTCAAGAAAACTGAAAATCTACTAAAGGTTTTTTTTGACTACATGGGTTATCTAAGTCTAGATGCAAATATAAACTCAAAAATATCCAATCCTTTAAAATTGTTTCCAAATACATTATGTTTAACATCACATTACTAATGATGTAGCTATACCAATGAACAATTACAGCTTGCAGAGTCTTAAAAGCTAATTTAGTCTGTGCAAAAACTCCTGTTTTAACTTTTTAGACAGAATTTATATGATACTCCAGACATGTATACTGTAATTTAGGCCTAATCTTCAATCTCACTGTTTTCCTCACGTGTTTACTTTCTCGCTTGAAATGAAATAATTTCACCAGATTTTCTAAGTAATCAAGATGATGATGATGAAAATAATCATGATGACCTTTTAGTTGTAGTTTGGACCTGTGATGCCCATTGGTTTTCAAAACTTTGAATGAGAGGGGGAAAAAAACCCAAAACAAAACACCTCTCTAGCAATGTAGATTGGCACATGTTCTACAATTTATATTATTAGAGAGTTGTCCAAGGCATGGAGAGGTTAAGTGATTTTTCCAGGGTCAAATACCCAGGATGTGTTAGAGTTGAACCCAAGTATTTCTCCCTATAAAACCAGTCCTTCCCCTATTATGTCACTTTGTTTTCTAATAATGACTTGCTGTGTGGCAAATTACACTTTTCATCTCCTAGTGGTTTTTCATATACCTTATCAGATTTTATTTCCACAACTGCATGAAGATGAAAATGTTCATTTAAGTAATATTTTATTCAGATTTTAAAGATGAGGAAAATGAAACTCTATAGAGATTTAGCAAATTTTGATGGCCATATGCAAAGTAAGTGATGGAGATATAAATAAAGGCAGATCCAGGATGACATGGTACATCTTCTGACATACCTGTAATTCTTTCAAAATTGTTATTTCTACAAAAATTCAAGTGCTTATGAAATGTTATAAGCAGAATCACTACTGATAGAGAACTGCACCTATATGCCAAGGCAATATCATCCTTTTGCTTATTCCACACATATACACCTCAAAAACTATTTCATCAAGGAACTTTTCCAGAATTTTCAGGGTTATAGATGGAAAGAAAAAGAAAATCACTAATAGCTAATAATGACTGTCCAATTATTTCCCCTTCTCTCTACCCTGTCTCTAATTCTGGGAGTTTGAAAATATAAATATTAGCAAATAGGGTACACTTTTCAATCAAAATTTACTTTCCAGTAGACTCCAACTATAAAAAGGTCTTAATCCACTGTGTCTCATTTCTTTAGAATCTCCTCTACTATAAAGTGGAGGATTCTATCTTTTGTATGTTCTGTATAGAGACCTAAACACCCCAGGCTCTCACCCACTCATTCACTCTCTGAAACAAGCAGACTGAGAAAGAGGGAGTGCAGAGCTTTCAGTCTTTACTGCAAAAGATAATCTTGTATTGGAACAAAAGGGAAGAATGACTCAGATGGTAATTAGGAGTGAGCTTCTAAGCAAAGGACACAACTAGGAAAAGACTGCTAAGTTTCCTTGTATTGAAAAGAGCCAGCTCAGAGCAAAATAAAACTTCTATAAGTGTTCCATTACATATAGTAGAAGGAAGGCTGAAAACTCTGCTTTGTATGGATAAGTAAACATGAATTTCTTAATTTTCAAGTAAGATTATTTTAAAAGGCATCTAGTATCTAAAAATACAATCAATATCACTAAGTAGTCCCAAATTACATGGATCTCCTCAGGAAAAGGAAATGAGATATAATCTGTTTTTCAGTTTCTTTGATCCATTGTTCTATTTATTGAAAACTGTGTTTGTATTTTGAAATAACACTTGATCAGTAGATATGAATGCCAACTCCTAAATTGTTCAAACTGGATAGGAGCAATTGCCTAGAGTTCTGGAATAATCTGATATAATATGAAGGGAGGTGCATCTTCCCAAGATACCATGAAGAATAGACTTATTAGAAGACCAGCTGCCCAATTTTCTATGCCACATAGCTGGGTCACACCAAGAACAATATGGTGGTTGACTCTTCTACTTATTAGCTTTAAAACTGGCTAACTGATTAGAGAAGATTTTAAATGGTTCTCATTGAACTTTTATACAAGAATCAACTATTCAAAGAAAATAGAGACTTTTTATAGCTTGATTCAAACTACAATTATTGGGCCTTTCAAAGGGCCATTTAACCCCTTCCGTACCATGGGATAATTTTATTGGTTTTTAATATCTAAGTAATTTTGAGGATAACAGGTGATTTGGGGCATATTCTTCACATTTTAAGATATGGTGAAGTTTTAATGACACTAGCTATAAAGATGTTTGTAGGAAAAAAAGATAGTAGATATCTAGAAATATCTTTTCCAGTTAGGAAACTAAATTGAAGATAAGACATCTTGTTTGAGTCGAAGATAATCTTGTTTTGAATGAATTAAGATAATAGGTTGAGAAATGAGAGGTAATTTAGAGTTATTCAAAGTCTACTCCTCTGATTTTTACAGATCAGAAAACTATGGCTCAATAAATTTAAATAAATTCCTTAAAGTAATACCAGAGGAAAAGTCAGGATTTGAAGTTTCTCTGACTTTTAATCTACCACTCTTTCAACAGCTAGGTGGCACACTGGAGAGCATCTTGAGCCTGAAGTCAGAAAACTTGAGTTTAAATCTGACCTCAGACTCCTGGGCAAGTCATTCAACCTTAGTCTGCCTTAGTTTGCTCAACTGTAAAATAATAATAACAGCATCTATCTTGCAAGGGTCAAATGAGATGTTTAAAAGCATTTAGCACTATGCCTGTAACATAGATGTTCTATAAAAAATGTTTATTCCTTTCTGCTTCCCTGTTGCACACTATTTAAAGAATTTACCTCTCAGAGGTCCTAATGGATGACAAAGATCTTGATGACCATTATGGTTTTTTTCAGGAATTGGCCTTACAAAGGCTTGCCTTAATTGAAAGGAAGCAATTATTTTTCACAGGTTCAGTGGCCTGCAATGTCACAAAGCATATTAAGAGAGAAATATAACTCAGAATCTTATAAAAAAAGTTTTTTAAATTTTTTTCCTGGATGACAATTCATGAGAAGACATTTTAAAATTAGGTTATTCATTGGCAAAATTTTAAATAGAATATGGATACTGGTGGCAGTTAACACCTGACTGTTCCCAAGCAGCAAATGGAAGTTGATGGTTTCCTTTTCTTTTTTAGGGTCCAAATTGCTATAATATTATCTAAATGAGACATTTTGGTTATGGTATTAAAAAACAGTCTTGTGCAATATTGAAGATTCTGGAATAAGGTTAACCTGAAATCAGAAGGAAACAACCACAGAGATTTCTGCTGGGTCTATAAACTTGAATGGGTAAACATATGTACGGATATAAGTATATATATATATATATATATATATATATATATATATATATATACACACATATATACTCACTAATCTTTGATTTCCTTTGTACTTCTAATTTTATTTTATTCATTTGAAGTTGTGATTCTTAGAAAAGCTTTATAAGCTTCATTGGATTACCAAAGAAATCCACAACACAAAAAAGGTTAAAATCTAAAATATTAAAGCACTTTAACATCATTGTATTTTGATATTAAAAATTAAATAAGCAATGGATTCACAGATTACTGATGCATTGTGTAATCCAGAGAAACAGATTTTAAATCAGGTAAGAAATAACTCTAAAACAGTGAGCTAGCTTCTAAATCAATTTAGTACCATATCAGAGAAAATATAAAAAAATGACAAAACCAATATCTGAAACATTTAGTGTTACCAGTACAAACCATAGTAACCTTCCTCTAATTGGTGCTACTTGACACTGACTATGGCTAGAGCTTTCTATTAGAGGAAAATAAAACCTGGATTCTCTTTACAGAAGTACCATTTACTGTGGATGTGTGACCTTGTGCAAACTTCATGCTTCTGAGTCTAAGTTTTTTTTTTTTACTTAGTCAAATGTATGTAATTCAACCTACCTACTTCAAAACAATGTAGATAAATGGCTTAATGTGGGAAGGAGACTACTCCTTGAAGAAATACCAACAAGTAAATCTATTCATGACCCCAGCAATCAGTATGCCCTTCATTCCCTTTCCTCCCGTGCTTTCCAATTGGTTTATCTGATAATCTCCTCCTTTGACCCAACCACACCTCCCCATATATACACAAAGTAGGAAAACTGGTATGGATGCAAATGACATATAATGTTCTATAGGAATGAATATGACTATTCCTTCAGTGTATTTGGGGAACACTAGAAAACCCATTATTGAAGAATATAATTTGAGTTACTAGAATCCAGTGATGACAACTTATAAAATCAAACAACTGAATATTGATGAGATAGAAATGGATTCTATAGCCAAATCTTTATTATTTAAGCATGTGTAGAGAGCTTTAAACAGACATATTCCTTAAAATCACATCATTTTGTTTTTATCTCACTTTCAACTTGTAAATATTTCTACCTCATCTGATTACATCATTTAAAGCAAATTGCAGTCATCACATAGCTGTAGCCTTCACTAAAGCTTATAAAAATAAACAATAGAGTCATTTTCTATTGGCTGTAGTGATTTTAATGTACAATAATGTAAAATAATATTCACTTGTTCTAAACAATGCCATTTGCAATTACCAATCTTACTGAAGAGCATATAATTAGTTATGAAGTTGGGACAATATACTTCAAATTCACTGATATTCATTCATAATTTATATGAAAATGGGAATATTATCAATTAAATGTGAGCAATTAAAAGATGAATAAACAAACAGCATAAATCTTATAATAGCATTTCCACTTAAATTATTAACACAAACTTATCACATAAAATGCGAATTGAATTCAAATTTAAATGAAGAAAAGATCATTTAAAGGGATGATTTTATGATTTCTAGGAAAATTCTGAAGGATTAAGCAATTTTTTAAAACTATGCTCTACTAAATGCATTTAGGTGATTGCTTAATCCTTTATCCAATTAAGTTAATACCAACAAGAGAGATGTAAATTTCATCTCACCATACTCAAAAGAATTTTTAGAGTCATAGCTGTAGTATTTCTAGCCAAAATCCAGTTTGGGTCATACAAGGTAAAGATGAATGCATCCAAATATTTTATACTTATTTTTGAAAAATGAAAGCTTGAAAAAATATTTATATATCTCACTCCCAAAAATTCTATGTAATGCTTGGAAAACATAGTAAAAATGCTGACATGATCAATTATTAAATATGATGAATTTTGCCTCCTGAATCATTTATTATACCTAAGGTTAACAGTTAATGTTTAGATTGTCCATATATTCAAATCATACAATAATATCATGGAAAACAAGTTTCCATAAATAAATGTTGCTATTTTGTCTTATCATGTCTTATCACTCCTTTTCCTACTTAAAAAGAACCAAAAGCAAAGCACATTTGTTGAACGAAACATTTGCTGAACTTGAATCTTCATCCTGTGGTCTACTAATATTTATTCTCCTTACCATTAAGTATGGGGTACCAAAAATATACATTGCTATGTTTATATGATCATACCTAATACTTTTTATAGCAAAATATGCTTTTTTTTTTTTAAGAATCGGTATGGTAACAAAAAATACTTAGGCAATGACCAATTCTGATGGAAGAGTATTTGGAAGATCTTTAGTAACTGGGATAAAGTATAAGTCACACTCTTTTGCCTACAATGGACCTCCCTCCCTCTTGAATCAGGAGACAAGTAGAGAAGGATCAACACAGCTTTTTCTCTACTCAGGGCTGAATGAGAGATTTGGGCTAGTAATTTATATGAAGATTAGTAATAATAAAAGGCTTAGATATCCATTCTCTTTTTTTCTTCAACATTTTTACCTGTGGCCTGCTGATTTATATTTGTATTGTATGAGAACTAGTTTCAATTCCAGAGTTTAAAATCCTTGGTTTCCTAGTTTGACTTTTTTTTTTTTAAACATGCGGAAAAAAATCAATAGTGATCTTAGTTCAGTCCCTAGTGGACAAAAGCAGAACAACAAACCTCGAAGGCATGATGAAGAAGGCAATTTCCTCAAGAAGTGCGACCACACAGACATATACACAAAACAGCATTCTGTCACTTTTCTGCTCAAAGATTTTGAAATGCTAACTTAGGATCATGACTTGAGAAATATGGTTGCATTCTGATCTGTTTTCTAAGCAATGACATAACTATTGTGATGTTAAATGCAAAGGCACAGGAACACAATCCCCTTGGCATTTTATTGAAGCCTAGAGATAGAGATATGGACATTTTTATACATTAAGTGAAAATGTTCTCCTGCCACACATGGAAAACTTTAGCAAATCAAAATAAGCTGCAGCCATTAAAGTGACACTATTTGCAAAGATATTCTAAGTGAAGACCTTCAAGTATCCAAACACTCTATACCTAGGGGATTGTGAAGACATTGAAGACTGCTTCAATGTGATTTTAAACGCTAGAATAATTTCACCCATCATTTGCCCCAAAAGATGTAGGCATATTCTCCAAACCTCTGAAATAAACACTCCAAAAAGATGTGGGGGGAAAAATGACTCCAGAATGGAAGAACTGATAAACACTACATCCCATCCTCTACAGGTGCACTGCTAAGTTAATAACCAATAGCTGCTTGATTCTCTTTTCATGATCCCAGCAGATAACCCATCCCTGATGAATTCCACTTCAAAACCCCTGATATTACTGTTTTCTCATACCTAATATTATCATAGAACACATATAGTTATATTACTTTGAGGAGCATTTCTAGAAATTAGACATTTCCAATTTTCATTATTTTCACTAGTATGCTTTACATTCTTGCTTAACACTTATTTAATCAGAAGTCAAAAGTTAATATAAGACACTTTATTCTGCAGGTACTCAACAAGAAGTAAAGTGTATGATTTTCCTCCATCAACCCTCCCCCTTCAAAAAATAAAAGGTTATAGTAATTCTCCCTCCCTCTCCCGAAAAATAAAAATAAAATAAAACTTTTAGGGGTTATTACTTTTCAATTTAGGTGCTGACAGTCAGAACATGGAGGCATGTTTTAGTGACATTTAGTACCAAGTTCTAAACGAAAAGCAGATTTCCAAACTTGTGCCATCATTGACAGCTCTACGTGGACCCCTCTGCACAACTGGGATAAAATCTCTCCAAATCTCCAACTCTAAGATCTGTGACACCCCGCCCCCCCTCACTCTCCCCCCCCCCCACCCCGGCCCCACAGGAGCCAGGACAAGCTGGAACAGTCTGATTCCCCTGCTAAGGAAGTCCCACACAGAAAACTGCCCTGAAGTTACTTGCACGACACTCTTCTCACAAGCAACGTGTAAACAAAATTTCTCTTTTCACATACACCCCTTCTTCTCCCCCAAAGCGCCCCGAAAAAAACCTGTAACTTATCTGAGGGTAAGCTTGGATAAGGGACTCCAGGACAAGAGAAACTGAAAGCAAACACTTACTTTTTGCAACCACTGAGTATAGTTTTCCATCACATGTTCCAGATGTTGCAGTTTCTGGGAAGAGAAATCCGGTTCCATGAGAGGAGCATCTCTCTGTAGAGCATTGGTGTTGTACTGGTCCGTGGTGCTCTCCCGGCAGTTTGTGTCCTGTTCCGGCAGAATGAAGGTGTAGGCGCATTGCCCATGCTGAATCCGATTGTATCTTCGCCCGCTGCTGTCCGGGCTTCGCCGTTGATTACTGCAGCCTATGTGAGTTAGAATAGCAGCCAGGAAAGCAAAGGAGAGGAAAACTGTCATCGTATCAGCACCTTCCTTTTCTGCCTCTGTATAACTTTTTTTTTTACCTCCCCCTGTGAGTTCTTCTTTCGTTCTTTAACCAGTATTGTTGTTGTTGTTTTAATTGTATGCAAAAAAAAAAATGCTTTTTGGTGTTTTATTTTTAAAGTCAGCCCTGAAAGGAGAATCCTAGAAAACGATTCATTTGTAGCTTTAGCCAAAAAAAAAAAAAAAATTAAATTTATTTCACTGGAATGATAGTTCCCTTCGTTAAAAGTTGAAATATTTATTGCATAGTAGCGGAGATTTATTGTTTCCTCTCTGTGTAACAGTTCAGCACGCAGCCTGTTGTAGTCAGCAGCATGTACACATCCTAGCCCCTTGCCTCGACCCTATCTGCAGCCGAACTGCTATTTTCCCTCCGACTTCAGTGAGTTTTATTAAGGTTCCGCTTTCCAGCCAAGCTGGAAGCAGGCAGCCTTTCACAAGATGACTTGACAGGAATGCCTGAGTGTGCCCCTATGCTAAGGACTGCCGACAGCTTAGTGCGGGAGGGATCGTCTTACAAATTGGCTGGATGTGCATGACCTCAATCATGTATAGCTGCTCGCCCAGCCCCTCCTGCTCGCAAAACAGCGCGGAGCCACATTGAATCGAAGTGTACAGCAGTCCACCTTAATATACTTTGGGTGTTCCCGCCCGACCTATTAAAACCTTGCATTCTAGAAGTATCTTCTGTAAGTTCCCCTTAAATATTGGAAGCCCTGAAAGAAAACTTCTATTATATACATACATACATATACATATACATATATATACATATATATATATATATACTTATATGCATCCAATGCTTGAGGAATTCTTTTGGGTTGTGTAACTAAATTTGTATTGTTTCTAAAAGTTTGTAAACTTAAGAAAAGACTTAAACATTCATGATTTTTAAAAAAAGTTTATTCTTTTGAATTTTTTTAAACTTTCAGATGACGAATAAAATGTTATGGGTAGGGGATAGTCATGGATGAGAAATGGAATATAATGAGTTAAATGATTTTATATCTTGTTCCTCAATCTCCAGCAAAAAATGCATATTAAATAGGATAAGTCCCCTGTAGGGCTTTTGTGCTTTATAGTGGTGGGGGGGGGCGGGGAAGGGTAGGGCAGGGAAGTGAGGGTGTCCTTCTTAAGAAACTGCCTACTCAGAAGTCAGCTCTCTTTGTTCTGTGTACATAAATGAAGCAACTTCCTTGCAAAAACAATGTGGTAACAATTTAGTAGTGTCCTAAGAATTATTAATTCCTGTGGTATGTCCTAATCATGTATATCACAAAGAGCTCATTGGGGGTTGCTATGGTTCTTCAGCTCTACTATTCAAGTCCCACATAAATCCTCATTATGGCTGGAGTGACCTCCTTGCCAGAGATCTTTCAGCAAGAAGGGCTAGTAGCTCAGGATAGCTTAGTAGCAAAAGAACCTACATGCACCTTTTAAAGAAGGAATAAGTTTTAAAGGGGAAAAAAATCCCAAAACAGAATATAAACTTTCTAAAACAAATAATCTATGAAATGTAAATAAAGTACAGATGATACTAAAGGGATATTTATCAAACATATGAGAAAAATGGTTTTTGTGCAACACCATTCAGTCACAGTGGTTTCAGTTAAAAATCTAAGGGCCTGGGTTCAAATCCTGCCTCTCCTACTTAACTACTGATGAGATTCTGGGGAAGTCACAACCTCCTTGGACCACAGTTTGCTCTTCTGTAGAAGGAGACAGTTGGAATTAAATGAACTCTTAAGGCCTATGACAGCTCTAAATCTACAATCCCAGGCTTTTAAAGGTTTTATAAACAGTGCATCCCCACAACTGTGACACAAATTCCTCTTTATGTTCACAAATGTGTGATTAAGGCATTCAGATGAGAGAGGGAGAGAAAGATAAGGGAAAAGGGAGATAAGGACTAGAGAGGTAAGTGTAAAGGTGTGAGGATAGTTTGCATAAAGGAAAGATTAAGTAGAGAATAATAGGGAAAACTCTCCATGCTTTGTGAAAATGATTTATCCCTTATCTAACAAACAAATCCTTGCTGATTTAATCAATATAAAAACAAACTATGTTATGACATTATGAAAAAGTAAACAGAGTTGGCAGTAAAAATCTTTGAACTATCCTTTCCCACACCTTGGTTTTGTCTTCTGTTTGTTTGATGAGCTTTCACACACATAAACAAGAACTACCATCATATTGGGGTGCTAGGAGTCACAGAAAGGTTTTGGGCAAGTTGAGGTGGTAGGTAGGCTTGTCTTCAAATATGTCCTCCTGCTTATAATGGTGTATAGGGTATTATCTGAAAATGAAAGGGTTAATTGAAATACATTATGCATGTATATGTATATTAATAAAATATAGAAATATACTTTGAGAATGAACCATTTTTAGAAGGCAGGGTAGTACATTAGAAGAACCTCTGGACACCACAATCAGAGTTGATTGGTCATATCTGACTCTTTGAGACCCCACAAACATAGCATACCAATATTCTCCATGAAGTTTCCAAAGGTAATGGAGTGGTTTGCCATTTCCTTCTCCAGTGAATTAAAGCAAACATAGACTTGCCCAAAGTCATGCAGCTAATATGTGTCAGAAACTGGAATTGAACTCAAGCTTCTCCTGACTCTAGGTTCAGTGTTTTATGCACTAGGTGCCACCAGAATTCATACCCTGCCTCTGACATTTACTACTTCTGGCATCTTAAGTCCTTATGGACCTCAGTCTCCTGAAGGGTTACGTTACTTGACCCTTTAAAATTCCTTCCAGATATATCAAGATCTATGATCCATCTCCATCTAAAATATTAAGAACAAACTTGTATAATTACTATGAGAGTTGGGGGGGGGGGGAAGGGACAGAGAGATCCTACATACAAAAAAATAGTAAGGCAAAGAAAAGATTTTCTAAAACAAAAGCAACTTTCCAGTAATCTGCTTTGAAAGTTATTCAAAGAAAGAAAAGTTTACAAAACTAACACCTATAAATGCTTTGCTAAGAACTAAATCAGACAAAAAAATGGCACAAGATAAAAGGATAATCAATAGTCTTTATAAGTGTTCCTATGTATTTGAATAGTTAATACACTTATATCTGTTTCTGTATGTGTGTATGCTTTTGTGATTGTGTGTATTCATTTGAGTTTTACATGAATGAAAGTGGAAAATTCCCAGTATAATGAGATTTCCTATTTCCATTATTCTTGAAGTAGTCCCAGTCTCTCACCTCTCTATTCCATTCTCCATTTATTTGTCAAAATGATGTTGCTGTCATACCTACTGGCACTTCAACTCTCATAGTGGGTCCCCCATACAAGCCTATCTAATGTCCTGTGGCTCAATAAATCTTCAAGGTTATATTTCATAAGGGTCCACAAATGTACCTATTCTCTTTAGTCATACAGAAGACACAACGGGTTCTGGGCTAATAATTTTAACAAATAGTGTACTTTTTAATAAACTCAGGTACCAAACAGTAGATTATTTCATCCATAAATGTGTGACAGACTTTCTTCCAAGTCCATGGACTCTCAGTGGGAAAAGTAGAAACACACATAGGAACCCCATGACTGGGAGACATAGGGACTGGCACTTGCAGAGGGATGCTCCAGGGTGAGAAGTTCAGAAGGACTGATAGATGTTTCAGGGTACAAAGTCCCCAAGTCCTGAGGCTACTTAATCACCTTATTGAAGTCTGAAAAGTCCTGAAATCAACCCATGATTCTCAAATTAGGAATCCTGACTATAGACTCCCCATCTTGGCACTTAAAATCTTTCACAATTGGGCTCTAGCTTAGCTTTCCAGACTTTAGGAGCCAGATTTGGAAGAGATCTAAGAAAACACATAGTCCAACCTGTGCCTGAAAAATAATCCACTAATTTCACATTATAGGTCTTTCCTTTTCCAAACTCTTTCTTCTAGCCAAATTTAATGTAACCCACACTCTGTACTTCACGTCCTGAATCTATTCTATTCTCACAAATTTTTTTTTCCAGGCTTGCTGTGTACCTAATCTTTCATCTTCACCTCTTCAAATCCTGCTGCTTCTTGCAGGGAGCTTATCCTGAGTCTTACCTTTCCCCATACTCCCATCCTTACTGTCTCTCCCTGATGCATTTTTCTGGTAGTTGCCTTTATGTTTATATGCTGTATTCCCCAGGAAAATGTAAGTGGGGACTATTTGTTGCTCTGTATTTATGCCCTCATCTTGCATGCTAACTGTTTGTGGAATTGAATTCCAGAAGAAAACACACACACACACACACACACACACACACACACACACACACACACACACAAAACCTCTGAAATAAATAGCTGGAATTCTAGAAATAGCAGCCAGAAATACATTTTAAGCTATTAGGAGCCACCAGGGGGTGTAGAATGAACTTAGGGTGCTTTGGGGACTTAATCTAAGAGTCTAAAAGTCTTAGAATCACTGTGAAGATCTGAGGCATTTAGTAAGAAGATAAAAGTACAATTGTGTCTTTAAAATCAATTTAAAATGGGGATAATGATGGCAGCATTCAAGGAGTAAATGAACAAAAGGGGGAGGGAATGAGAAAAATCATTAGAAGTCTTCTCTGAGATAGTCAATGTCATAAGTATGGGAAATTGATTGAAAATTTGATTGCTTGTGATGGTAGGCTATTTTAAAATAGCAAATATTTTAGTGTTAAGTGTTTCTTTTTAGGTGAATTGTGAAGCATCTTCAGGTGTTTTGTTGTTCCTTTCAATAATTTCATTAATAAATTGTCATTCAGAATAAATTAATTAGAAACCATCTAGAAAATACCAAAAGCTAGACAATCCCATTAAAATGGACATCTTGGTCATTTCAGTAATGAGATGTCTTCCAGCAAAGAGTAATGAGAGTCTGAAATCACTTGGGAGCTCCGGTTCCCTGTTTTCCTAACTTGTTCAGTTTAGTGAGATATGGTGTCATATCTTCTGATGTAATGAAAGTCATCTTCTGCTCCATTTTCCAGCTTATGAACACAAGGATCCCTCTCACTCCTACCCCAAGCCTTTGTTTTTCTGTACTCTAGAACAGTTTTGGGCAGTTGGTGGTAGAGAAGAACAAAGCACTGGAAAGATCCAGGTTCAAATCTATTTTCAGATACTAATTGTGTAATCCAGAGAAAGTTATTTGAGGACATATTCTACCTTAGTTTTCTGACCTATAAAACAATAATAGCACCTGCTTTCCTGGGATATTTTAAGGAAAAATGAGAATTTATTTTTTAACTGAAAAGTGCTACATAAATGCTAGTAGTTATTACTAAATAAATAATAGTTTATATGTTTGTACTTATTTCTGCATAGTTCCCCCCAGAACTGCTTTGCTGAGGATTAATAAGACAATCAACCAAAAATACTAGACCTACAGTAAATTCATCTAGAGAAGGAGAATATCAGGAGACATCAGCCCTGGTATTATGTATGATATGCTTCCCCTGAAAGCCTATGCTTCCATGGCATAACTGGCAGTGAGTGCCCTGGTTTCTTCCCCTAACATCAGACAGGGATTCTTAACCAAGAGTTTGTGAACTTGTTGACCTTTAAAAAATATATGTGCACAGACATATGCACAGTATTTAGAGATAGATAATATACAGATAGATATAGGTCTGAATATTCATCCATTGATGTATTTAAATTTAAGTGGACTCCTTTTTAATCCCTTTCAAATATAATCAGTTTCAATTGTAATCATCAGACATTTAGTGGCCCATTTGGATAGAATACTGAACTTGGAGTCAAGAAGACTTGATTTCAAATGCAATCTTAGACACTTACTGTGAGCAAGTTACTTAACTTTAGTTTACCTCTGTTTCCTTAACTGTAAAATAGGGATAATAATAACATCACCTCTTAAGGTTATTTGTGAGAGTCAAATGAGATAAAAGTGATTAACACAGTACCTGCATTATATGAATTATATAAATGCTTATCAATCCTTCAGCTAATGCTATGCATTAATTTTATACATTTACAAGCATTCTGAGCATAATGATTTTGGCATTATTTACAGCAAGGTGGCACAGCATACAAAGTGACAGACATAGAATCAGGAAGATCTGAGCATAAGCTTTTTTTCCCACTACAGCAGCTGCTACTTTGTCACTGAGAAAATTTTATGAGCAAGCATAATCCAGAGAGTGGAACTGGTTTTTCTGCTCATTTGTAAAGAGGAGAAAACTTGATACTTACTCATCATATCCTCAGTTGAGATATAGAATAAAAATAAAAATTCCTTTTATTTGAACCTAAAACTTTCCTTCCACCTCTTATCTCAACATACCTCTGATCAAGTATCTGAACTATTCTCCTAGATATTTGATATAATAATGGAGACTTCTTCCCAGGCAGAGTTTCTATAACTGAAGAGCATCCAATGGGAGAGATTGATGATGGGTAAGAGGGTATTATAATGTACTATAGAAGAGGAATGATGAAAGGGTATGTTTAAGAAAGAGAAGAAGAAAGAAAGGGAAGAAGGGAAGGAGGAATGAAAGAAAGAAGGAAGGAAGGAAGGAATGAGAGAAGGATGGAAGAAAGGAAGGAAAAGAAACAAGCAAAGAAACAATGAAAGAAAAAAAGATTGGTCCAATGGGGAGAGTGGGTAGTAAACGACAGATATTTCACGTGCTCTAATGCACTAATGATATCTCCATGATGTCAAGAGCACTCAAGAAAGGTCCCTAACACATTGGGTGGTCGTGGCAAATTAATGAGAATATATGGAGAAGACTTACACACAATAGTCAGGCAAGGATGGAATACCTGTGGTGATGAGGTAGCTAAGTGGTTTAGTGGATAGAACTCTTGATTTTGAGTCAGGAAGAGTTGGTTCAAATCCCATCTCCATCACTTGCTAGTCCTCTGACTCTTGGCAAGTCACTTTACCTTCTTATGCCTTAATTTCCTCATCTCTAAAATGAGGGGATTGACTCAATGACTTCAAAAATCTCCTCTAGCTTTAAATCTTTAGTCCTATGAGGCTTTACAGATTAATTGCAATTAGAGCTGATACTACAGTTTCCATTGTCATTCCCCAAGTTAAAAGATTAAGAATTCTATTCCCAATGCACCAAAGTACTTTGTGATAATAAGATGACAAAGGAGCATTCATTTTATTAATTTAGATAATGGCTCTGCTTGGATTTCACCTGCTACAGTATTCACACAGCTTGATAATTGTGACTGATTTAGGCTCTTACACTAGTGATAGCAAAACTCAAATAGAAACCAAACCCTATAGGAAGCATATTGACTAAGAAAAACACCAAGTAACATTATTTATTTTTATTAAATATTTTTTATTTTGTTAAACTTTTTTTTAATTAATTTTGATTGGTTCAGGGCCCTTTAGAGGATTTTGCTGGCAGCCTGCTTGATACCTCTGTCTCAAATCCAGTTACATCTTTGAATTTAAAAATGCAATCTTAATTGTGCGTCGGCTATGGGAGGGGTTGGCAAGAGGGGAGGAAAAGAACATGATTTTTGTAATCCTGGAAAAATACTCTAAATCAATTAAATAAAATTTAAAAAATAAAAAATACAATCCTATTTTAATGAGCTGCTTTTTATAGGTAGGCCTACCATAGTTTCTTCCTCTAAAAAAAACAAGAAATTAGGACTAAATGGTCCCTGAGATCCTTGATAGCTCTAGAATTATGAACCTATGACTTAAGGCCTATGTGAACGAGTCTTATATTAAAAAAGGGGGGGAAGAGTTAACTAGTAGTATTTGTTAAATTAATACAACAAGGAGAAAATTTTGTTAATTATAGCAGCTTGATATGAAAAAATATCTTGCAATTTCTTCTCTACTACTTAATTAGAAGTTTCTTACCAGATTCTGATTAGATTAGAAGCAGCAAATAAATTGGGAAATAAATTCTATAAAAATTTAAATAACCAAATAATTAGATTTTCTATTTTTAAGTTCTTCATCCAAAAGTCATTCTGAGTGGATCACCCTGGTTGATACATTCTTTGTTTTTTTCTTTTGATCCATAAAGAAGTAATCCTAATCTAGAAATGTGAATTCTTCCCTTTCAATGCTCAGCTTTTCTTTCTTTCTTTCTTTCTTTCTTTCTTTCTTTCTTTCTTTCTTTCTTTCTTTCTTTCTTTCTTTCTTTCTTTTTTGGTAATGCATTTACCATCTTCTAAGTATTAAAATATCCCAAAAGGGAAAATATCAATAGGAAAAAAATACTGACAGAAAATATTTGAAATATTATCCACCCTGTTAGAGTTTTCATGTTGTCTTTGAGAGAAATATGCACATACATGTTATTTGGCCAGTGGCCATAATAAATGGGTTTTAGACAACTGGGAAAGGGTTATCATAACCACACTTCAATATTCTTTAGATTTATGCCACTTAACAGAGTTTATATATAAAATAACTTCTGTTTCCTTGACATGGGAGAGTGTGTTACCTACAGGATAGTCAACAGCAAAAGCATTCAAATCTGGAAAAAGAAACAAAGTCACTTACTAACATTCCTGTTGAAATGACTGGTGTTGCTTGCAGTTCCAGAAGATTGTATTGCATCATGTCACACACTGTTACTGGACTAGGTCCAACCCAACTTCCCTTTGTCACCATATCAGAAATAAAAAAAAAAAACAAACCTTTAAAAATGACAACTTCTGGTAGACCAGAAAAAAATCCAATTTTCTTTTTTTTAGATGGGGTGGGTTAGGGAAGGCATTATTCTTTCTTATGATAGACTATCTCTGCCTTACGCACATTTCCATTTCCTGCATCTCTTTTCTGGAATATTCTATCCTAAAATATTATGTCCTAGAAAATTTCATGCCTCACTAAGCCTTGCTAATTATTGCCTCCTTAACTGTTACCTAGGATCATAAATTTAGAGTTGAAAGGAATTTTAGAGGCCATTAAAATAAATGCTATCATTTTATTGATGGGGAAATTAAGGCAGAAAGAAATTAAGTCATTTGCTAAGCTCATCCATGTCTGAGGTTGGATTTAAACTCAGTTCTTCCTGATTCCAAACCTTTTTTAAATTATATATCAAAAAGTCAGTCAAACACTGACCCTCTTCTATATTCTTGGAACTGACTCAGGAAAACTTATACATAATTTAGAAGAAATAATAAGAGCCTGGAAAGTACATCTTGCTGGGTCATCAGCCCCCATCCTCTTCCTGCCATAGCCTGAACATCACTGCTTAAGGCCAAGATCTTCCCCCATCATCTAGTCTGATTGTATCATTGTTTTCCTAGTAACTGAGATCCAAATCCTTGCATACCCAGACCCTTTTGGTTCTGGTCACATCCTGTCTCATAAAAAATTAATTTAACACAATTGGGGACTGTGATTGGGATATATCCCTGCCCTGATTTTCATTGATCCCTTGGTTTATATCCATATGTATTAATCAGTAAAGCTACAAACCTTCCATATAAGTTAAAAGTAATCTCTAAAAAAGACCAATTGCTTTGCATTGCTGATCAATCTAGGGATTTTGTGAACAAATACGTGTCTCAGACTAGAATAGCATAGGCAGAATACTGTCAGATAGCCATGTGAAGGACTTGCCCTCAGATCACCTCCAGTGAAACTGGTGACCTGTGGTTTTGGAAAACATCAGCAAAACTGAAAATTCCCAGAAATAGAAGATTGAAAGTCTGAGTCTGAAGCTAATGATTTGTGAAGAATTTCAATATCAGATGATATAAGTGGGTCCTTCCTTTATTAGTGATAATAGAATATTTATTAGTTTGTTTTTCCACAGTGAGCAGAATGTCAAAGTTATCCAGTGTGAGAGCTTTTTATCTCGACTTTGGAAGGCTGGCAAGAAGATACCAAGCAAATTACTTCTTGAGAGAGTATTTCTCATGTAGGGTTTTTATTCCCCCACACCCTCACACAGTGATAAGTTTCAGTAGGATGAAGGAGGGGGAATGTTTAGAAAAACAAATAGGAAATAAAGAAATCTACATGTGTTTCTCTTTTTAGGGTACATACAAGTTATATTATGTGCCCTCTGGACTTGAGACCAGGTCATTTCACTCTACTCTTACCCCTCTTCACCTGGGGGCTTTAGTCCAAAAGATTCTTGACTCAGTTTCTTCCATTTATTTCCTTCTTTGTCAGCTACAGAAAATGAACCCTGTTAGCAGCCCAGATAAAATGAATGTCATGGTTGAAGTTGAAAAATACTGTAAGATTTACCTCAAAAAGTGTTCAGAGAAAATTTCCCGTAGAAAAGCTGACAGACTGCTAAAAGGATTAAATATCTGTCTTCAAAGATTATCACAGGGAACATGGTACCCATCTATCTCCACTGCTGAGATATGAATAAAGAGAAGAGACACTTACACAGGAGTATAAGAGCTCTCAGGATGGAAGAACTATTAGTTCTAGATTGGTTTACCAGGTTTTTCCTGGGGCTTATTTTAAGGATGTTATAGATATCTATCTGCCCAAGCAGATATACTAGAACTACCTGCATAGATCTTTTCAAGTGGCCCCAGGCCTGAGATGGTCAGATAGAGGACTCTGTGTATGATTGGCTACATAGCAAACTCACTGGGTGCATTTGAAAAACAAAGTCATTGCCACATGTCAAAAAGCATTGGGCAGAATAGCTCCCAGAATCTCGTAAGTTGCTGTTTTATATCAAGGTGGTTTGTCTTCTTTGTTTATCTAGATAACCCTTAGGGGAAAATATTTATGTCCTGTACACCACTAAGCATGCTTTCAATTCTCATTTAATCAAGAATAACCAATATAATAATATTTTTCTCTATATTCATGTAGTGCTCCTATTTGTTCCTTGGAAAATAAGCAGACATCCTTTGTTTTTATGCCTCCAGCTGTTTCAGCATCTGATCTTACACCTGGGATGAACAAGTGGTTGGAAAGCATATGAAAGACATAAAAACAAGCAAAGCTTCTTAAAGATATCACATACTGAGACCTTTGAATTGTTAACTAAATCCACAGATATCTGACCCACACAGAATCTGTGTCTTATTCAGGGAAGCCCCCTGGCATAATCATTTCTCTTCACTTCATGATTATACATGACTAAAGGATACTAAGAATGCATCATATTAAGGAATATTAAAAATGCCTCAATATTCTTTGGATTTGTGAAGATTGGATTGAATTGGATTGAATGTGAAGAATGGAAGATTACAAATCTCCTGATTTGTAATAATGAAGATGCTTATTCTAACAATATCAGGGATGTTTTGGGAACTTTGCATTACTTCACCCTACTTTGCATACAAAATCTGGAATGTCTGTAAACATGCTTGAAGAGTGAGTGTTTAGGAGGATGGCCTTTGATAGAGAAATTGACAAGTCAGAAAGAGCTGACAGACCCCTGGGCTGTCCTAAGTCAAGCTTAGGCTATTATTGGTGAGGAGGAGATGCAGGAAAGGGAAGTAGAGTAGTCTAGGTTTTTTTTTTTTTCATGGGGCTTCTGCTCCTCTGTCTCTTTTCCTGGAGAGGAGGCTCTGGCTGGCAGTGTGCTAAGCGTTCTGACATCTTGGTGTGGTGGTAGCTATTTGGGATTTTGGCGGTGAGTTTGCCCTTGAGCTGATTCAGGTTCAGGCATCTTGGCCGAGCACTCTTGGAGTTCAGGCTGATTCCTTCTTCCTTTACTCTCCAAACCCTTACCTTCTGAGAGCCTCTGGTCTTCCTCCTGGCACAAGCCAGGCAGGAGAAATCCTACACCCTTTCCTTCTTCCTTCTTAATTTCTTTCCACTATATCAATTAAAACACCATAAATTTCCAGATGATGGGTATTTTTTTTTTATATTTGGGATATCCATGGAAACCAAATAATTAATATAGTTTTAGGTCACAACACTAAAATTATCCTTCATAGTTTTCTATTAAAGTGTGGAATGCATTGAAGTGAACACATTGTGAAACTTTGATGTTTATTAAAGTCCTTTTGTTGCTGAACAGTAACACAAGAAGCATCCAAATTTGACAAATTTAGCTTATCTTCTATCTTTGATTAACAAAATAATATTATATGTAATAAAATCTCTTGATGTTGATATATAATGATAGACATTAATATACAACAAATAACTCATAGCTCAGCTACAGAATGGTTCTCGCTCAAATGAAGGCTCTCTTTTTATGCCCTGTCTTTTCTTCCCACTGGTGGATGTCACAAGCTGTAGAGCATCAACACACACACCAGTAGCAGCTGAAAAGGCCAAATTAAGCAGTCTGCAGTCCCAAATATTTATACCATCATCCTGTTTATCAGAACATGAGAACAAGTCATAGCACATGCCTATTCTATTGCTTCCCAGAAGATGGCTGTGTCCACCATGGTGGTCTGATGTATGTGTGGGCAACGAAACATATGAAAACTGGAAGGAGTCCCTCCTGAGGAGGCTTCCCAGAAGCCACACTATAGTCACTAAGTCAGTAAACATTTTTTAGTTGACCACGTCCCAGGCACTGGGCTAAGTACTAGAGATACAAGGAAAGGTTAAAGACCATCTGTGATCTCAAGGAATTCAAAGTCTAAAACATGGAAATAACTATATACAAATGAGCTATATGCAGAATAAATTGGAAATAATAAACTGGGAGAAAGCAGTAGAATTAAGAGGGATTGGGAATAGCTTCCCACAGGAGTGTGATTGCAACTTGAAGGAAGACAGGAAAGGTAAGGGGCAGAGTTGAGAAAAGAGATATTTCCATGCATCAGAGACAGCTAGTGAAGATGTTCAGAGCTGGTAAATGAAGTGTCTTACATGAAGCAAGGAGGCCAGTGATTGTGGATTGAATGCTTGGTGTATATATGGGTGGGGAGGTGATATAAAGTACAGGAAGATTGGAAGGATAGGAGTAGGAAGCAGGTTATGAAGAACTTTGAAAAGAATTTTCTATTTGATTCTGGAGATGATAGGGAACCAGTGGAATTTATTGTGTGAGAGATAGGAAGGCTGATGTGTTCAGATCTGTGATGAAGGACTATACCAAGGTGTAGTATCAGAGGAGAGAAAGAAGCATATGCCAGAGATGT
This sequence comes from Monodelphis domestica, assembly GCF_027887165.1. Classification (NCBI taxonomy): domain Eukaryota; kingdom Metazoa; phylum Chordata; class Mammalia; order Didelphimorphia; family Didelphidae; genus Monodelphis; species Monodelphis domestica. The sequence goes on along the minus strand of NC_077229.1, from coordinate 160,897,467 downwards.
TACAAAAATAAATGAATCTTGCCAACAGATTATCTACAGAGGGTAAGAGAATGAAGAGTGTAAGAATTCAATTTAGGACTTTGGTTCTTAGAATTTTAATGCAGTTTATTAAATTAATTAGAATAGGTAAAGATCAGGATAGGTAAAAGGATAAAAGTAAAATGGCCTAAACTAAACTACCACATGACAGCTAGATTATGAACCTGGGTGATTGGAAGGACAGTAATTACCTTGACAGAAATAGGGAATTTGAGAGGGGAGAAATGTTTCAGAGAGAAGAAAGTAAGTTCAGTTTTGGACATGTTAAGTTTAGGATGCCTATTGGACATCTAGTTCAAGGTGTCTAAAACAGGGATATAATATGAAATCAGCAGAGAGGATAAGGCTGGATAAGTAGATTTGAGGACCATCAATGTAGAGATGATAAATGAATCCACTGGACCTGGTGAGATCACCAAGTGAAAAAATATAGAAGGAAAAGAGAAGAAGGCCTAGGACAGAGTTGGAGGTGGGGCAGGTGGTCAGACCTGTGTTTTAGGATGTAAGATCTCCTCCACCAAAGCCTGTTTGATCTTTTGCCTTTTATCTCCAACTCTCAACACAGTCCCTCAAACAGATTAAACCCCATAGGTGACAGTTGAAGCCTTATTAGTGGAATGAAATTGGTAAAACAGAGTTTAGAGAGCCTTTAATGCAGGCAGATTGAATTGAGACATATCATCCACATTCCATTCCCTTCAGGATAGTACTATAGTAGACAGTCATGCCTTCTTTCATGTATCTTCAATTGTCCCTTGACATTCTCAGCTCCTGTTTCATTGTTCTTGCCTCTCCTTTCTTCGACTCTTTAAAAAATGTCACCTCCAGGTAATTCTACTCTCCCACTTGCTACTTTCCTTTCTCTCTGAACATTGCTATACTTAATTTGCTCTTTCAAATCATTAGTTACCTCCTACTCTGATCCCATTGATTTTTTTTTCCTCTTCATATCTCCCTTGATCCTTTGGCAGCTTTTGGCCCTGATGATCACATTGTCTACTAGAAATACTTTCTCCTTTTGGCTTCTGAGACACCACATTCTCCCCAATTTTCTTTCTCCTTCTCAAACTATTCATGATCTAACTTCTCTGGATCTTTATCTTCCTCAGAACGCTACAGGTGATTGATCCCAAAGTTCCTCTCCTTGTTTTTACTTTCTCCCTTGATAATCTCATTCACAACTATAGCTTTATTTACTACATCTGCAGAGAGTTCCCAAATCAGTATTTCCAGTCTTGATGTCTTTTCTGAGCCCATTCCCCCCTAAATTTAACATGTCCAAAATTCAGTTTCTTCTGTTTTCCCTTAAACAGACTTTTCCTCCATATTTCACTATATTGACTTATGAATCACCATTCATTCTGTCTCCTATATATTCAAAATTTTGAATCTTCCTTCTCCCTCACCTCTCATAACCTTTAAAATATTGCCTATGACATCGACTTAAATTTAGAAATTCACTTAATATCCCTCATTTGTAAATATGAAGAAAATATTAACACTTTCAAATATAATATATAATATTAACACCTTCAAATAATAATAACACCTTCAAAGGGTTAGTTAGTTAGGATCAAATGAAATAAAATATATAAAGTGCTTAGCAAAGCTTAAAGATATATGATCTATCTATCTATATAACTTATTATATATAATCATTAATATTATATTATACTATATCATGAATATAAAATTCCATACTGTTTATTATTATTAGCATTTATTTTGAGTCTACTCTGTGCCAGAGTGCTTTACAATTCCTAACTTATTTGATTCTACTGGGTACTATTATTTTCCCAATTTCACAGATGTAGAAACTGAGGCAAACATAGGTTAGGTAGCTTATCCTGGATCACACAGATAATAAATACATGAAGCTGGATTGAGCTTAGTTCTCCCTGACACTGAGACTAACATTCTATCCACTTTGCCACTTAAATACTGGTTATTATTACTATAACAATAAGTTACAGAGTCCTGCAGCTTGCACCTCCACAAATCTCTTGTAGACATTCTCTCTTTCCATTCCCAAGGATACCACAATAATATAGCCTGTTCATTTTCATTCATCCACACTGTTGTAAAAGACATTACTTGCACAGGTCTTTCTATCTCTGCTTTTCCTCCTACCCCTCATCTCTCTTTGATATGACTACCAGATGATTTTACTTACATTATTTTCAGTCTAATTTTATTTAAGTTTAATGTTGAGGTTACAATGTCATATCAGTGTCAAAACCCACAAATGTTTCTCTTGTCCTAGAAGTATTTTTTAGAGTTGTTGTTCAGTCATTTTTCAGTTGTGTCTGACTCTTCATGACCTCATTTGGGTTTTTCTTGGCAAAGATCAGTGGTTTGCCATTTCCTTTTCCAGCTCATTTTACAACTGAGAAAACTGAGGCAAACAAGGTTAAGTGTCTTGCCCAGGGTCACATAGTCAGGGTCTGAGGCCATATTTGAACTCAGATGAATCTTACTGACATCAGGTCCAGCACTCTATCTACTGTGACATCTGTGCTGTCCCTTTCCTTTTTTTCCCTCTTTTCAAAGGAAGGTAAAATCAAATTTAAACTAATGGTCCTCTGCTATGACCCCAGTGTATCAAACAAAGCAGAGACATCTGGTGATCATAGCAGAGGTAAGGTTAAAGGCAAAAATGATTCTGTTTGCTCAAACAACTACAGTGGCTCCCTATTGTCTGCCAATTCAAGATAGTTACATGGAAATGGAACCAAGGATAGAAAATTTGGGAACACTGATGTTCAACTAAAATAATTAGCCTTGGCATTTAATGCCAATATGGAGGAATATCTTACCTTTCCAGCCCTTTCTCATATCCCTCCCTTCCATGCAATATATGCTTCAACCAAATGATACTGTTTTATGATCCTGAAAAATATCCTTTGTTCACTAATCCTCCCCAAAGCCTTCCCCCTAACTTTCCCCTTTAATTTCCTTCCCATTACTTAAAACCCAACTCAAATGATAGTCTCTGAAATCATTCTTTAATTCCTTAAATTGACAATCTTCCCTGTCACACTTCATTTGCCACTTACTATAATTAACTATCAAATATGCTTATTACATAATACTATGCAGTAGTAGTAGTAGTAGTAGTAGTAGTAGTAGTAGTAGTAGTAGTAGTAGTAGTAGTAGTAGTAGTAGTAGTAGTAGTAGTAGTATAGTGTTTGTACCTTGTCTCCCTATTGGGCATTAAGAAAATAAGATATTAATGATAGATGATTAAAATTTGTATTCTCCCCAACTCTTACTTCCTACCAGAGTCCTCTTCTCTAGACAATCAATTTTACAAATGTGAATTAAATAAATAGTTGCATACTTTGTATAATTAGTAGTACTAATAACCACCCATGCTTCCAATAGAGTCCAATCACTATATAATAAATAATAAAGCTGTCCTTTCCGTGAGATTTAATTGAAACCAATTCAACAAGCATGCATTAGATAGTTGCTGTATTCAGGTACTATATCCTACATGCTCAGGATACAGTTACAAAAATATCCTCTGCACTCAGAAAGTTTTCATTCCCATTCACTGTTTAGGTAAACACAGAGTAAATTAAAAATGATCTCTGATGGGAAAGACAAGCATGAATACCTGGGAGGGATCAGGAAAGGTCTTTTGGAGGAGATTCCAGCAGAATGTAAGTTGCTTGTGGACAAGAACTGTTTGGTTTCTGTCTTTGTGACCTCAACTGCCTTGCAAAGCTTCTCATACTTAATAAGCACTTAATACATAGTTGCTAAAATGAGTTTGCCTTTACTAAGGCAAAGGAATCACTCTCCTGATCTACATATGCTCAGAGTAAAGTATAATATCATTTAACCTAATTTTATCTCTAAACCCTGGAAAGTACTTTGAAGACCAGAGTAAAACCTGTGTAACTCTGTACAGTTGCCGAGCTTACTGAGTGACCCTGACTGAACAAGTCACTTAATCTCTGAGCTTCAGTTTCTTCATCTGTAGAATGGGAAGAATAAGGAAAGTCCCTATCTTAACTACTGTGAAACTCAAATGACATTGGGTAGCACAAATCCTTTGCCAACATACAAATGATATGTAACAATGAGATATTCAAATATTTAAACTCCTGAAAGGATTCAGAGAGATTTTGCTCAAGGAAGTAAAGTTTACTAGAAAACTAAATTTATAAGAATAAGAAATCTGACTCCAGACCAGTGAGACTGACTTTTAGACTTTTTCTTGCCTTGATAATATGTAAAAGAGCTGCTTTCTGTTTTCATGGTCAAGTCCATAGTGCCCTGAACAAGAGCAACAAGGAAACCCCATCTGGGGGTGGAGGAAAGAAAGAATAGCTTCTTGGTTTCTTTTTCTTTTCTTTTACCTTTAAAAAAATACTATTGGCCTGTTCTCTTCTGCTTTTGCCACTTCTAGGAAAGGACCTCCATAGTGGCCTGTAATGATCTGGCAGCATCTTCAGAGATAAATTTTCTTTTATCTCTAGCAGAAGAGTTTGAATATTTTTTTCCCCTTCTGGAAGTGTAAATGGCCTTCACTATTCTGAAAAACTATGATTGTTAAATGTGTTTCTAGTCCCAGAGTTTTGAAAGAAGAAACCAGAACCCTTTCCAACCCCCTTTGACCTCCATGCAGTGCACCATATAAAAGTTACTGACTTCCCCTACGGGTCTTCAAATGAATTGATTTAAAGGAACTTCAGCCTTTAGCTAGTATCTGACACCGAGGTGTAAAGTGTAAGGTAATCTAATTAGAGGAGGAATTCTGGACACTTATCACATGGAACATTTCCCCCACCACCATCATGATCTCTCCCTCTCTCTGCCCCCACTGCTAGGGCCATCCCTTGAAGATTCACCACTATTTTATATTATGGGTAGATAAATAGAGATAGTTCTATATAGATATATAGATACATATCTTCTAAGTTTTCAGTGAGTTGTCTGCCCAGTAGAAAGTGAGCTCCTTCAAGATGTCAGTAAAAGAAAAAGGGCTTAATAAAGAGAGATTATCATTAAACTCAAGGGACTTAATGAATTCACCAAAAATACAGAAAGAGAGAAAAGAAGAGGGACTGGAGAGAACATGGGGAACATGGCTTGCTTAGGGATTAGAACATCAATGATGACTCCACTAATGAGACTAAGAAATAATGGCAGGGTCAAGTAAAGAATTTTCAAAAATTATTTTTATTTGATTCTTTCTGTTTTTAGACTTACATTCATGCCCAATGATTATCTTCCTTCTCTTCCTTACCTAGAGGTGCTTCCCTTGTAACAGATGTTTCAAAAGTACACAAAACATCAACGGTTCAATAAAATATCATTTCACAGGAAAAAAAAAGAAAGTGAGCTCCTTGAGGTGAGAGTTGTTTTTACCTTTCTTTGTGACCTGATCCCAGGGCTCAGCACAATGCCGCAATAGAATAAGTATTAGAAAAACAATGAGAGTAATAATAATAATTTATGTAACACTTTAAGGTTTACAAAGAACTTTACAGATCTTATCTCATTTAAGCTGTCTAATAATCCTGGAACATGGGCATCAGTATTATTATAGTCCTCATTTTATAGAAGAAGAAATGGAGGCAGGCATTAAGTGACTCTCCCTAGGTCTCAGGGCTAATAAGTACCTAAAGCAGGATTTAATGGAAGCTACTCTTGACTCTAGGTCCAGCACTTTTTCCCTTGGATCACCTGGCAGTTGTTTTTTTAGGGTGGTCATACATGTATTATCACTGAAAACATAGATCCATATTATTCATTTTTGTAAGGAAAAATAATCAAAAAATAAAAAAAAACCCAAAACTCCAAATCATCTACCAAAATAAATAGTACCTTTTCATCTGCATTCCTTCTTCAGCAGTTCTTTCTCTGGAGGTGGAGAGCATTCTTTTCCATGTTTCTTGGAATTGTCCTGGATCATTATATTGCTGCTGGTAGCAAAGTCTATCACATTTAATTGTCCCACAATATTTTAGTCACCTCCCGACTATTTTAGTAAATACTTGTTGACATTCTGAAGGAGTTGCAGGATATGATTAAGTTACATATAATTCCAGAAAAGGATTGAGATTCCCCCTCAGGAGGGAACAATATCACTTCCTGCAATCCTCTAGAAAATTCAGCCTACCTCTTCCTTAGTCAGTAATCTCTACTACTCTACTACCTTCTTAGTCTTGATTTTATGAAAGTCTAAAGTCTCTCCCATTATATTAAGGGATTGTTGCCAAATTCTGTGTTCCTACCTAAATAAGAATTGTTCAGTCACTTAAAAAAAAAAGCCTCTTATAGTTTGTCTTATGAAAAACACTAAAACAGAAGGACAAATACTAAGCAAATAGGGTTAAGTGACTTGCCCAGAGGGGCACACACCTAGGAAGTATCTGAGAGCACATTTGAACCTGGGTCCTCCAGACTCCAGGTCTGGAGCTCTATCCACTGAGTAAATCACTTGTGTGTGTGTGTGTGTGTGTGTGTGTGTGTGTGTGGTGTATATTACACATTAGATCAGGCTTGGGAAATAAAAATTTATTCTTGTGAACATCTGATTCTTGATCCTTTTCAGTGTCCCCTCCCCATCTCATCTCAAGATGCCCCAATTTTTAGGGGCCCCATCACTTAGTGTCCATTGTTCTTCTTGAATGTGCTCTCCCCTGATCACCTAGGCCCCTCTTCTGAAAGCTACATTTCCAGATCAGAACCAGAACAAGAGTGGTGTAATGTGGCTGTGCCCCAGATGTTGATATCTCAGGGGCTGAGCTCTCCCTTCTAGGAGAGAATGATATAACTTCCTGGCCTCCTCTAGAAAATTTAGCCTACCTCTTCCCTAATTAGTATTCTCCACCACCTTCTATTTCTTTTGAATCCTCTGGCCACCTTCCTCTGTGGAGCTAATGTGGAAAGACCTCTATATTTAGAGTCAGAGGAAAAGTCATACATAAAAAATAATTCACTCTATTCTGTACAGATCTTGTTGTTATCATCAATGTCCCTTAAAGTTGCTATTATTTTCCTTGTTTTTGTGATAAATATAAAACTTATTAATACATGCAAACATTTCTATATGCAAAGAATGATAAGTACATTTATACTATATACGTTCTTTAAATTATATTATTATATGTAGAACATATGTATACATACCATATATAAGGAGAAACTAGGTGGCACGGTGATTAGAGTACTGGACCTGGAGTCAAGAGGAGTCATCTAATGAGTTCAAATTCTGCCCCAGACACTTATTAGATGTGTGACCCTGGGCAAGTCACTTAATCTCTAATTGTCTCAATTTCCTCATTTGTAAAATGAGCAGGAGAGGGAAATGGCAAACTGCTCTACCATCTTTGCCAAGAAAACTTCAAATGAGGTCACAAAGAGTTGGGTGTGATTGAAAAATAACTAAACAACAAAAACTATATAAGTGATTTTAAGAGATAGAAGCAAAACTGATCTAATAGCCTCTTTTACCTTTACCTTCTCTCATTCTTCTTTCTCCTCAATAAGCTTAATACCTGATAGTCTTCTTGACCCCTTCAAACAACCTGGACTCCAAGATTTTCATTGTCCTCAGCTCTGATGATTTTATTCTTTAATCTAACTCAACTATACCCAGAAGTGAGCATCCCTTATACTTCATGGCATGTTCATTTACCTTCCCCTAGGAAGCTTGTTCTTTTTCACTTGGGTTGCTATCATTCCTATTTCTACCTCTGCTCCAGGGAATTTTTCATGCTTTGAATCTATCTCTCATCTTCTCCCATCAAAATTTGCCCAAACTTGAATTCTAGTGGCATTTGTATGGAAAAGCCTGGAAAAGGCAAGGGGGTCTATAGTGTTATGCCAAATTCAAGGTTGGTAAACTAAGACACTTAGTTTACCCTTGGGGAAGGGACAGAAATGTGGAGATATGATGCCTGGAAAGTGAAAGCAAGATCCAAGAATCAGTTGAGAGGACCTGCAAGGCTGTCTGTCAAAAAGCTTGCAAAACAAAGAGAAAACAGAATCCATGTTTATGTGATGATCCCAGGAAAGGGAACAACAAATAAACAACTGAAGTTTAAATCAGCAGGCTAGTTCATAGGTATGACCCCTTAGCCATATGGTCAGTGCTACTGCTGGCAACTTGATCGATATCCCCAAAGTCATCAGTTTGAGTCACCAGAATTTATTCCAGAAAATATTTATTCAGCATATACCATGGTGGGCAATGGTGTATCAGGAGCTACAAAGGAAAAAGACTAAAAAGAATTAGACACATAGCCTTGAGGAACAGATCACTTAATAGGCATGAGAAACATTAACTGAGACAGGGAAACCTAAATACCTTAGTGATGATCAAGATGCCTCTATGATTTTTGGAGTCAAAGCTGGAAAGCACTAGATTGCATGCCTTGAAAACCTGGGTTCAAATCCCAGTTTTTTGCTACTTGATAACCAATGTGACTTGGACAAATCACCTAACTTCTCAGTTTCTCATCTGTTGAATGGTGGTGGTTATTTCAAAGGAATCAAATAAGATTTTACATATATGTGTGTACACATTTTTTTTTTGTCCTTGAAACATCTTGTGTAGGAGTGGAGAGTAAGAATGATCTGAGTTCCTGAGTTCTACTCCAAACTCCCATACTCATTACCTGTTTGACTTTGAGCAAGTCCCTTAGCCATTCTTTGCCTATGTTTCTTCATCTGTAAAATGGGGGTAATAATAACACTTGCCTCCCAGGGTTATTTGAAGAAACAAACCATTTGACAATGTGCAATCTAGAAGCCCCCAAACTTGTAGCCTAGAAAGATTTAATGACCCCCTAGTTTACTTAGCTTAAAGGTCAAAGCCCAGGTTTGACCTTGTCACATGAGTTTCTCCCAGAGGGAAAGTCCAACTTTACTAGTCTCAGACTAACAATACACTTTAAAGTAGTTTAGGTAAGGATGGCTAATCCCATCACGTGTTAAGTACCTCTTTTATCCCAGTGGTTTTTCCCTTTAGGCCAAAGTCCCTTACCAGGTAGCCCAGCCCTTGGCCAGATCTTTCCCTTTTGTGACCATTGTAAAGCATCAGCCCCTCACTGTTATTCCTGTCTGGGACTCCTCATTTTCCTCTGTTACCATTTTAAAGCCAATCAACTATCCCTCTCATCCCCAATCCCTGTTCCCCTAGAAAGGTATTTAAGCTTCCCAACTTTAATGGTTCCTTGGAGTCCTCAGTCTAGTGTGGTTGGCTGTCCCAGGGGTCAGTGTCCAGAGCAACCAGAGTTTAAATCCTTGGAACTCTGTGTGGACCTAATTTTGCACACCTTTCCTTAATTAAAGAGTGGCTTTTTTTGACTATTTAATAGTTCCATGTTTGTTTGTTTTTTTCCAAGTCAACAGATTTAATAATTGTAAAGTGCTCAGCACAATGCCAGGCACTTTGTAAGTGCTATATATATTTTAGCTATTATTATTATATCCAATAAATCAAAGGAGCTGATTTTTTTTTTCTTGAAACAGTAATAAAGTCGTGCGTCCAAATCTAGCCTCCAACAACTGGCTGTGTAACCTTGGGCAAATCACTTAACTCTTATTTGCCACTATTTCCTGGACTGTAAAATGGTAACCTCACAGGGTTGTTGTGAGAATCAAATAAGATCAATATTTGTAAAAATATAGCACAGTGCCCATCATATAGTAGGCATAAACATTCCCTTCCTTCCTCTTCCCCTAATTTTTAGATGATCCTTACCTGCTCTAAAGCCTACATGTCGTCATGGGGTTAATGTGGATCTTTTGGGACTTTCTGTTGAAATAGTTACAAATCTGGGGTGGTAGCTGCTCCAACAGCTGCTTTTGAGCCAGAGCAACTCAAGCCAATCAGCTCAGTTTTGCTTTGCTTAGCCAGGGAAGGCTGTGGAAGTCTGTTCATGCTCTCTCTCCCAAGGCCTGGCAAAGATATTTTCTTTTGTTGAATGGAGGAGGTCTGGGGAAAAACCTAAATATCTGGAGTGTTCAGGATGAATATATCTATTTATCACATGCTATCACAGTGCAAATTTTGAGGCCTTTTTCCTGGTTGACATTTTTTGACTCAGAGGCAGGTCACACCACTGGGAAGACGTAGCAGGTGTAAATTTTAAAATTATATCTTAATAATAAACATATTATATTTTATGAGGTTTATTTATTAAATGATCATTAGAAATCAAGGCATAAAGAAGATACAAAATAAAAATAAAAACCACATGCCCATGGCTAGTTAGCCATTTTCAAATGTCCCCACCTTACCACCATCACTGCTGATGCTACATAATGCCCAAAAGAGGAAGAGCCTCAAAGCCACTCCATTTATCCTCTGTCTACAGGAAGTACGTAATGACAGGAAGTCAGTGGGCTCTTGGGATATGTAGTTCTTTTTTAGGATAACAGATTTTCAATTATACACAAGGTTGCAGTCAGTGAGACATCCTGGTCCCCATCACCACCAGGGAGAAGGGAGAACAATATTGCAGAGCCATTTGATACTGTATCAAGATGTCCATTTGTTACCTACGATCATCATCATAGGGCAAGCTTAGGTGCCAGTTTGGGGTAGAGTTGAATCTATACAGTTGGGTTTGAGGAGGGAACAGATGTACCTGTCAGAGTGAGATCAGAAGCATTTGGAGGTGGAAAGCCAGATGAACCATTAAATTACTTACCCTGTTTCAGAGCCTTTCTAAGGAAGAGATAGATAGGTAGACAGATAATTTATAACAAAATGTGATTGTATGATACTTGATTACTGTGAGTCTTCTCCAAAGTGGAACTGATAAGTGTTAAACATCTGGCTCTCCAAAAAATTTTTATGCAAAATACATTTTTAAGTTTAATCTGAATTATTGATATATTCTACATAAATGTACTATGTTTGGGCAATCAATAAAATAAAAATTAAATACTGATGAGTAATATTTGCTGATTTCACTGGTGTAAATGCTCATTCTGAAAATTTATCAGTTGATTCACCTGAGCTGATTCAAGAAGACACCTGTAATGTAAAAAAATAGACAAGAATCCAGGACTTCAATCCCCAGAATGCCCTGTAATCTCACTGAATTCTCACGTGGGCCGAGATCGAGAAGGTATTTAAACCTGATTGTGAATAGGCTCAGTCTCTTTTTGGACTTCCGTTTTGGAGCAGATGCGGCTCTTCCATGATGTGAGATTATCTTGTCTAGGCCTCTCTGGCCTAGGCATGTGTTTCTTATCCTGTACCTTAATCTTTAATAAACCTCATGAAATATAATACTCCTTACAGAGAGAAACTAATCTCTACCTGCCTCAGTTTCCCTAAATTTTAATCTTTACAGTTGGGGACCACCCCTAATTTTTAACTGTTACAGTTTCTCTCTCAGACAAATATGAATTTTCACTTCTGTTGTTTAGTCATTTTAGTTGTATCTGACTTCTAATGACTCTATTTTGGGTTTTCTTGGTAAATAAAGTGGAGTGGTTTGCCATTTCTTTCTCTAGCTTTTTTTATAGATGAGGAAACTGAGGCAAACATGGTCAAGTGACTTACCCAGGGTCACACAGCTACTAAGTATCTGAGTATGTAATGGAAGCCAAGTCTTCATGGCTCCAGGTCCAATGTTCTATTCACTATGTGACCAATCCATTTGAGCTCTAAAATTTTAACTAGGGATGGTCTATATTTTTGATGTCTTTATTCTCTCTCACTTGCTCCCCAGTATTTTCTACTCTTGTTCTATTGTACTTAAATTTGTCACTCTCTTCTCCTTTCTATTTTCTCCCCTATTCTTTTCTCTCTTTCTCTCCCTCTTTTTTCCTCCCTTAGGATACTTTTGGAATATGCAGTATCAATAAAGACATTTCAGCTGACCTAAGAATTCATAAATGTTTAACCATCTGTTGAATGGTGTCTTTAAGCATTATGAGCTCAATTTGGAAGAAATTATACATGGATTTCATTATACATAACAAAAAGTCAGCACACAGGTCTTATAATTACTGATATTTTCCAGTCTGTAGAACAAAGCTTCACTAGTTTGTATAGAAAGTTTCTAGATTATACTGGAAATTTGATTGTTAGTATCACTTCCTTATGCCACTGTCTTTTACTCAAGTGAATAGATATTTTGTTTTCTGATCTTTAGGGATTGGTAAAGTATTAACCCAGTCTCTCCTCTAACTGGTTTCTGGGTGTCCCATTCCTTAACCTTGGACTTGTAACCTCAGTATGACAGCTGTTCAGATATTGTTGGCTGGTGTTTTTGCTTTTACCTACCAAAAGAACTCTTGGCTCCTAACCGTTACTGTATGTGTGCCTGCTTCTGCTGGCTTTGTGCCTCCTAACAGGTTGTTCTGTCAATTTTATTAGGTAAAAGGTCCTAAGGGAGGATCAGTCTACATACATGGAATGCATAATGCTACTAACATCTTTTCAGTAGGTGAGCAAATGTTATTCCAAATTCCCCGTTTATGACCCTAAAATAGGTCCATATGCTAAATTCAGTTATGGCAGAGTGAGGCTAATTAAATCCATGCCATTATTTGTGACTAATGAATCCAGGATTCTGAGTAGGGAGCCATGTCTTTGGCATGTTTAGGTTCTTTCTTTCTTTCTTCCTTTTTTTAAAGTTATTTCTTGTGGGTATTTAATAAATATAAAATAAAATAATCTAAAGACAAACATTTATCTAAAAAGTAGTTTATGGTTAAAAGGGGACCTTAGAAACTTTCTGACTCCTCTCTCTTGTTTTATATATTAGTTAATTGAGATTCAAAATGGCTCTTTGATTTTCCCAAGGTCACAAAGATACCTTAATGGCAGGGCCAATGTTAGCTACTCAAGCCTCTTTATTCCTAGTTCACTGCTCTTTCCAATACCCCGTGGTGCCTTCCCTTTGAAATCATTATTTTTGGCTAAGGATAATAGGTGAACAATTACTAAGACTGGAAAGGCAATGGAATCTAGCATACTGGAGCTAGAAGAGACCTTGGAGATCATCACATCAAACTTTCATTTTAGAGATGAGGAAATTCAGGAAAAAAACCTGTGATGTGCCCCAGATCACATTACTACCATACTGTGGCTCTAGGACTTGAGTCAGGTATCCTAAGTGGTAATCTAGTGTTCTTTCCATTACACTCAGTCGTTGCTCAGGAAAACTCTTAAAAAGTAGGTCCCTAATAAAGGCTATAAAAATCACTAGGTGGCAAGAAATAAGTGTATGGTTTGAATATTGCTGCAGGAAAGCAGGACAGAGTTTGCCAGCTACACCCCTCCCCATTTAATGTGGAACTCCAAGAAAATTTACACAACTGTGATGATAGCAGCCAGCTGATGAAGTGGATAGAACACTGGACTTAGAGGAGGCAGGATGATCTAAATTCAAATCTTGCTTCAAATACTTAATGTGCGACCTTGGCCAGATCACCTAATCACTCTCAATCTCAGTAAAACAAAACTTAGTAAAAAAAAAACAGTAAAAATGGAATAAAAATATTTATCTCTCAGTGTTGTATCAAACATGATTCCACATGCAAAACATTTTGCAAACCTTAAAAGGATGTAAATATTAATTTTGATTAGCTCTTAATTTTTTTTTTCCAATCCAACCTTAATATCAATCAGTCTAAGGAGAATTCTCACTGAGGAAGACACAGAATTGTTAAAAAGATATGCATGAACTCAGCAATTTTTTTTTTTTGCACACTGAGACTATTACTCTGACTCACAGAAGAACCAAAATGGCCCTGAGGCTATGGATTGTCTTAAATCTTCCCCCATGGGGACTAAATAGCTTTCCAGGCAAGAGTGGAAAATGACAGCTGAGAAATGAAAGAAAAAAGCAAAATGGGAGAGAAGAGACCAGTAACAATAATGGAGAGGCAGTGGATACCAGAAGCAGCTCAAGAGAGAAATAGATGGCAATCTAGTACAGAAACCAAACCCATAAATGGCATCAGTAATTGGGGAATTCTGGGGAAGCAGTAAGAAGTAGTTCTGAGGATAAAGATGTGTTATATCTGGAACTTCAAGCCCAGGAGCATAATTTTTGTGGCTACCAATATTCTCTCTTCCAACAGTGTTGTGGGAATTTATGGGATGAAGCAGGAAGTCTTTGTATTTTTTTCTAGTAAAAACATTTGCCTGTTAGAGTTGGACTCTGAGGAAAGCTGAGCACCATAGAATTGATGCTTTCAAATTATGGTTCTGGGGAAGACTCTGAGAGTTCTTTGGACAGCAAGGTGATTAAAAAAATTAATTCAGATTATTCACTGGAAGGTCAGATATTGAGGCTGAAGCTTAAATACTTTGACTACATTCTGAGAAGACAGGACTCCCTAGAAAAGGATGCTGAGGAAGATTGAAGGCACAAGAAGAAGGGGGCAGTAGAGGATAAGATGGGATAGACAGTGTCATGAAAGCAACAAAAATGTTCTTGGACAGACTGTAGGAGATAGTGGATGATAGAAGGATCTGGAATACTCTGGTTCATGAGGTCATGAAGAATCAGACATGACTGAGCAACTGAAAGAGTGTCTCTGTGTATTGGGGGGGGGATTTTAAAAAAATCTTTACTGTATATGTCTGTTTAAATGTATTCATTTTATATTAATGTGCTCTCTGGATCAATCTGATAACAGGAAAGCATTATACAGGTGATCATTTCCTGTGCTTTGTTCTTTTCTTTTTTAATCCTTAACTTTCATCTTAGAGTCAATATGGTGTATTGGTTCTAAGGCAGAAGAGAGACAAGGCTAGGTATTGAGCTTAAGTAACTTTCCCAGCACTCTCGAGTTAATAAATGTCTGAGGTCAGATTTGAACCTAGGACCTAGGACCAATGGCTTTTAATCCATTGAGCCACCCAGCTGACTTCTTTCTGTGGTTTTGAATAGATACAGACTGAAAGAATAGCTCAAATCTATGTGTAGCTCTCAAGCTATTTATAATGATGGGTCTGGGCGATGTGGATATTTATTCTGGTTTTGACTTTTTACCCGTAGGTTCTTCTCAAGTGTCCAACTCGCCCTCCCCTCCATAGAGCAACTTCATCTCTTTCCCTCACCCTCTTCTCTTCCTTCTCATCCTTAACCTAAATTTGTACATGACTAACTGTCCATCACATTGCAAGGTTATTTGACACCTGTATCACAGTGGGAGATCTTCAGGATAAAATACTACATTCCAAACCATTTAAAACATGACTATAAATAAGTCATGAATATAAACACTTGCCTAGATACAGAGGGTCTTTTAAAAGAATCAAACCAGGGAAGGAGAATCATGAATAAGGCCCAGCGAATGCCAGGAAAGGGAAAGAAAACATTTCTCGCTCCTTTCTAGCCCTTGTACATCTGTTTTGTTTGTTTGTTTGTTTTGGGGGAAGTCTTTGTGTGGGAGAACTGAGAGCAAATTTTCTGTACACAGTCCTTTGCTTGTAGTGTCTCACGTGAGTGAGAGGAAACATGAAAATAGGACTTCATTGTTAAATATGGTCAAAGCCAATGAAAACTATAGAGGGCAAAGAGGGGTTTTGCTTTTGGGTTTATTGGAAACTCTTTTCAAGGTTACTATCAATTCTCAAAACAACAGAATCTTTTCTAATTTGATTTGAAAATGTATTGGGTCCGAGAAACTATATCTTGCGAGATCATGTTTAACATGAGACTAGCAAAACAGTCTTTTGACCCAATTTACTTTTGACCCCTTTACCATGAACATTTGAAGAGGTTTGCTTCCCTCCTCCTCCTGAACTTTTTTCCTTTCCTTTCTGACCTTCCATTGGCACTATGCCCCCACTAACTGCCTGGGCAGAAATCCAACCTTCCTACCCCAGGCTTAGCAATAGGAGCTAAAGTGATATCAGGCTTAAGAGGCAAAAAGAATCTGATCCCCCATGGTTTCTGTGCCTTTATTCCCACAGCAGCACATTTCCTCCCACTCTTTCAACTCCTCTTGTATTCTTTCTGAGTTTCCTTGGGCCTGTGTCATGGGTAAAGGTAAAAGCTATAGAGAAAGGGGAGGAGGGAAGAGGTATGAAACAGGACTAATTTTATGAGGAAATTTCATAAGACAATAGGAACTGGGAGAGAAAAAGAATAAGAATCAGAAAATGACCCTTACCAAAATTTGTGATTTCAAAAACTTTTAAATATACTTAAAAAAGAATCTCTTGTCATAGTAGCTTCCAACTCACTACAACATATCCCTGCAGGGATATCATCTTTATTGCTATGTCTTGGTCTGCAGGTGAAAAAGACAGGCTCTGGAAGAGAGTACAGGACCTGGTATATCCTACCAATCAACCAACTTATCAATCAATGATTACACATTTATAAAACATGCATTCTAGATAATGGGGAGAGGAAAGGGAACAAGCATGACTTAAATACATACTACGTGCCAGATCCTCTGCCAAGTGCTTTACAAATATTTATCTCATTTGATCTTCACAATAGTTCTGGGATGTAGATACTATTATTATTCCCATTTTTTGTTGTTGTTGAGGAAACTGAGCCAAATAAAGGTTAAATGACTTGCCTAATATCCTATGACAAATAAGTGTCAGAGGCTGGATTTGACTTTAGAGTTTCTTGACTCCAAGCTTAGATTCTGATCTATGAACAACAGTATGAAAAAACCCCAGCCTTTCCAAATTACCCTTAGAGACCTAATGGAAAAAGTAGTCAGTTGCCACTAGGTCCCAAACTGACAGTGCAAGAGGAGGTTGGGAGAGTTAGCCCAGAGGGTATGTTTCATATATGACATACATAAAGAATAGAAGTTAGGTAATCCTAGAGCAGAAGAGGAAATGTTAGGAGGAGTTATCTTAGCCTGCTAGAAAGGTTTTAAGTTTAAGATTCTTAGTCTGCCCCCTAAGGAACAATTCCTCTGAATTCAGAAAGGCTTATAACCAGATTGTCCAAAAGGTGAATTATTTTTCTACCACAGCAACCCTCAACAACTGTTTAGCAAGTTGAAAATACATCTTTGTCAGTTGAGGTAGTTCATTAAGCAAAAAAGTCTCAAAGTTCTCAAGCCTGTTTCTTTATTCAAAAAGTACTAAATTAAATCCATTTTAAAGCTTATCTGGCTTGGCTGTTTGACATAAAGAATTGTATAGTTTTAATAAAGATGCTGTGGTATCCCAAAGGGCAATGAAAGTTTCAGACAGTAAATCAAAGAGTATTGGTTGATCATCTATTGTTTTCGGGGTCATATGGGGATGTGACCAGATTAATAGCATGGTCTCTGTCCTCTAGAAGTCTATTATTTCATTGGAGCAACATGACTGCTAAAGAATATAAGAGAGAAACAAATAACACAGTTAAGTATTGAATGGTAGGGTATAGATTTATAGGGATTTCAGCAAATCCTTAGTTAAATATGTGAAGGGGTGTGATGTAACAGAAGAATTCTGGAACCTGAATTAGAAAGACATGATTTTAACTCTCAGTTAGCATATACAAGATGAAGTAGCCAAATTAATGAATGTGACTTTAATCAGAGACCAGTGATGTCCATATCTCATTGACTCTAATATGACCTTGGGCCATGCTCAGGATTTTATGTGATTATATAATCATAGCATCTGGAATGAGGACATTGTAGAATAGATAACTTCATCCATCATCAAGAGGAAAAATCCCATAAAGGAATCCTCAAGTGGTAGCAATGCCCCTCCCCCTGAAGACCACTGGTCCTGCTACCAGCCTAATCCCTGAAGCCATCATTCAGCAGAAGTTATAACAGCCTTGGAGATCAGTAAATCAGTCAAAAATACTTAAGTACCAATGTGTATACTATGTCTCAGGGATACAAGTATAAAGATTGAAAGGATGCTTATACTAGGCACTAAAGATCCAGAAAAGAAAGATCTTGCAAGCTGATTCCTTGGCTATTTTCAACTTTCAGTTGATTCAGCCTTAGAACCTGATTTGTTTGTATCATGGAAACAACATTAACCTTTGCCATAAGAATCACTGGACCTTTATATCTTATTTGCTACAGAAGTCCTCTATACTTTCTGTCTTTCTCTAGCAGAAGGTGATTGAGTCCTTGGGAAAAAGAATTGCTTTTCTTGTCTATTTGAATTCCTAATATTTTGTGTAGTTATTTGCATGGAGAATTTGCATTCTAATGTTTTTGTTTAATCAATGACTTATTCATTCCCTAAACTCTTACCTTGCCACATCATAATTGGAGTATTATGGCTAGTTCTAGACACCACATTTTATTACAAATTTCCAAAACTAGGAGTTTTAGAGAGATTAATTACAGATATTCAGAAAAGGGTAAACAGTAATGAGAGGACTTGAAATCATGAAATATTTGTTTCTGTATAAAAATCTGAAATCATTTATATTGAAAATTAAAAAAGGAAATTTAGTATTCCTAAATACCAACTTGTAACTAGGATTTTTCTTTTTTCCTGAGAAGCAAAAAGTTGACTGGTTGAGGAGGAGAAAGAAACATTGGTCCCAGACCAAAAGATAGTACAACAGGAAAGCAAGATAGAAGAACCAGAATAGAATGAAGTTTGATAAAGAGTAGAATTGTGATGACAAAATGGGCAGAAACATATCCCTCTATATTAGAAGTGGATCCAGCAGCCACCAGCCCCCAGGCCCACCAATGTACCCTGATTTTGGCAGCCCTGGTAAAAAACCAGATCATTCCATGATAATTACAGATATCTCCCAAAGGGATAATTATATTTATTCTAAAAGGCAGAACTAGAAATAAGAAGTAGAATTTACAGGGAAGCAGATTTTAATTCCTGATGATGAAAAACTTCCTTACAATGAAAGCCTCTCTTCAACAAGTTTACAAGTGGAAATTGGAGAATTATTTGTTGGAATATTTACAATTATTTATATTTAAGGTCAATATTAAACTAGATACCCTATGAGGTCCTTTTCAATGCTACAAGTCTATGATTTCACAACTATAAGTTCATTAGGCATTCAGATATCATAGAATTATATAACTTAAAAGGGAAGGATTTCTATTCTGAACAATCTACTTTGTAAATGAGGAACTAAGGTCCAAAAGTCAATTATCCAATATTCCACAAGGACTTGGTGGCAAGGTCAGCTGTCTTTAAGCATTTCTTAAGTATCACTTAATCTAGATCAAAAGATAATCGCTGAAAACCAGTCTTTAAAGGCTAGAATTGGGCAAGTGGAAGCTAATGATCTCACAAGACAGCAAGAATTAATAAAGCAAAGTTGAAAGAATGACAAAATAGAAGGAAACATGAAATAACTTATTGAGAAGATGACAGATATGGAAAACAGGTCAAGGAGAAACAATTTGAAAATCATTGGTCTACCTGAAAACCTGGAAAAAAAAAACAGAAGCCTTGACATCATATTACAAGAAATTATCCAAAAGAATTGCCCTGATATTCTTGAATTAGAGGGGGAAATAGACACTGAAAGAGTTCATAGATCACCCTCTATAGTAAATTCTCAAATCAAGCCCCAAAAATGTAATTGCCAAATTCAAGTGCTTCCAAGCCAAGGAGAAAATATTGCAAGAAGCCAGAAAGAGACAATTCAGATATCAAGGAGCCCCAGTTAGGATTACACAGGATCTAGCATTTTTCACACTAAAGGACCTCAAGGTTTGGAATATGATATTCAGAAAGGCAAGAGCATTTGTTCTACAATCAAGGATCACCTACCCATCAAAACTGATTATATACTTCCAGGGGAAAGTATGGGCATTTGACAAAATAGAAGATTTTGAAGTATTTGTGAAGAAAAGACCAGAACTAAATAGAAAATTTGATATCCAAATACAAAATTAAAAAGAAACATGAAACGGTTAACAAGAAAAAGAGGGGAAAAATTTTTAAGGGCTTGAGTAAGATCAAAATGTTTATATTTCTATATGGAAAAATGGTATTTGTAACTCTCAAAAACTGTTTTCACTATCATAGTAATTAGAAGAATTATTCATAGGGAGAGGTTAGGGTATTAAGTGCTTGAAGATGATATGTTTAAAAAAAAAGGGTGGATGGGAAAAGAAGATGACACCAAGAGAAACTTGAAGGAAGAAGAAAAATACAATAATTTATACCACATAAAGAGGTACATGGGAGGGGGAGGGGAAGAAGACTATTATAAGAAGGAGAAGAAGAGAGTGCTAATAGGCAATTCTTAAACTTTACTCTCAGTGGAATCAATGCTGAGAGGGAAGAGCATCTAGATCTATTGGGGTATAGAATTCTATCTTACCCTACAGGGAAGTTGAGAGGGAAAAATCAAGGGGTGAAGTGGGACAGGGAGTACCAAAAAGGAGGGAAAGAGAGGGGGGAAAAGAATTCAATAGATAACTAAAGAAAAATAAGAGGGAAATAAGAAGGGAGATGGTGAGAAGGAAAGTAAAATAAGGGTTGGGATTAGGGAGACTGATTAAAAGAAAAACACTGGTATAGAAGGAAATAGTGAAAGGAGAAGGGGCAGAACTAGGAGAGGAATTCAAAATGATGAAGAATAGACAGGTGGTAATCATAACTGAATGTGAATGGGATAAAGTCACCTATAAAATGGAAGCAAATAGCAGAATGGATTAGAAACCAAAATCTTACCATATGTTGTCTACAAGAAATACAAATGAAGCAGGTAGACACAAACGGAGTAAAGGTACAAGACTGGGGCAAAATCTATTGGGCATCAACTGAGAAAAAGAAGGCAGGAGTCACAATCATGATATCTGACAAAGCCAAAGTAAAAATAGATCTAGTTAAAAGAGATAGGGAAGGTAATTATATCCTGATGAAAGGTAGTATAGACAATGAGGAAATATCAGTACTCAACATGTAAGCACCAAATGGTATAGCATCCATATTTCTATAGAAGAAACTAGTGAAGTTAAAGGAGGAAATAGATAATTAAGCTATACTAGTGGGAGATCTGAATTTACCACTATCAAATCTAGATAAATCAAATGAAAAAAAAATAAGAAAGAGGTGAGATATGTGAATGAAATCTTAGAAAAATTAGAATTAATAGGTATACGGAGAAAAATAAATAGGGGGAAAAAAGGAATGCACCTTCTTTTCAGCAGCACATGGTACACTCACAAAGACTGACTATGCATCAGGGTATAAAAATATGGTTAACAAGTGCAAAAAAGAAGGAATAATAAATTCAACCTTTTCAGATTGAATTGCAATTAAAATAATAATTAGTAAGGGTACATGGAGAGCCAAGTCAAAAATTAATTATAAATTAAATAATATGAGTCTCCAAAATCTGTTAGTTAAAGAACAAATCATAGAAAGAGCTACTAATTTCATTGAAGAAAATGACAATGATGAGACTTCCTTTCAAAATCTATGGGATGCAGCCAAAGCAGTACTCAGGGGAAGATTTATATCCCTGAGTGCATATATCAACAAATTAGAGAGAGAAGAGGTCAATGAATTGGGCATGCAAATTAAAAAACTAGAAAGAGAACAAATTAAAAATCCTCAGATAAAAACTAAATTGGAAAACCTAAACATTAAAGGAGAAATCAATAAAATTGAAAGTAAAAGAACTATTGAATTAATAAATAAGACTAGGAAATGGTACTCTGGAAAAAAAAACAAATAAAATAGATAAAGTATTGATTAATAAAAAAGGAAAGAAGAAAAACAAATAATTTTAATAGTATCAAAGATGAAAAAGGCAACCTCACCTCTAATGAAGAGGAAATTAAGGTTATTATTAAAAACTAATTTGCTCAATTATATGGAAACAAATATGGCAATCTAGGTGATACAGATTAATATTTACAAAAATATAAACTGCCTAGCTTAAAAGAAGAAATAGAATACTTAAATAATCCCATATCAGAAAAATAAATAAATCAAGCCATCAAACAACTCCCTAATAAAATCCCCAGGACCAGATTGATTCACAACCAAACTCTATCAAACATTTAAAGAACTAATCCCAAATACTATATAAACTATTTGGCAGAATAAGCAAAGAAGGAGTTCTGCCAAATTCCTTTTATGACACAAATATGGTACTGATTCCAAACCAAAATCTGAGAAAGAAAATTATAGACCAATCCCCTTAATGACTATAGATGCAAAAATTTTAAATTGAATACTATCAAAAAGACTCCAGCAAGTGATCATGAGGATTACTAACTATGATCAGGTGAGGTTTATACCGAGAATGTAAGGATGGTTTAATATAAGGTAAACCAGCCACATAATAGTCCATATCAACAACCAAACTAACAGAAATCACTTAATTATCTCAATAGATGCAGAAAAAGTCTTTGACAAAATACAACACTCATTCCTATTGAAAACACTAAAAAGTATAGGGATAGAAGGACCTTCCCTAAAAATAATAAACAGTATATATTTAAAACCATCAGCAAGCATCATCTGCAATGGGGATAAATTAGAAGCCTTCCCAATAACATCAGAAGTGAAACAAGGATGGCCATTATCACCTCTAATATTTAACATTGTACTAGAAACACTAGCAGTAGCAATTAGAGAATAAAAAGAAATTGAAGGGTTTAAAATAGGCAAGGAGGAGACTAAACTATTACTCTTTGCAGATGATATGGTGGTCTACTTAAAGAATCCTAGAGAATCAACTAAAAAGTTAGTGGAAATAATCAACAACTTTTGCAAAATTTTAGGATACAAAATAAACCCACATAAATTATCAGCATTTCTATATATTTCCAACACATTGATATTTGTACTAGTGTGATCATTGAGAGTCCATATCCCCAATCATATCCCCATCAACCCAATACAATAGTATTCCATCACCAACATATACCACAATTTATTCAGCTATTCCCCAATTGAAGAATATCCCCTCATTTTCCAAATTTTTGCCACTACAAAGAGCATAGCTATAAATATTCTGGAAAAAGTCTTTTCCCCTATTATCTCTTTGGCATATAAACCCAGCAGTGCTATGGTTGGATTAAAGGGCAGGCAGTCTTTTAGTGCCCTTTGGGCATAGAATGGGATACTATTGTGCTAACAGGAATAATGAACTGGACGAATTGCAAGTGAACTGGAAGGACTGCGAGGAACTGATTCAGAGTGAAAGGAACAGAACCAGGAGAACATTGTACACAGAGATGGATACACTGTGGCACAATTGAAAGTAATGAGCTTCTCTACTAGCAGCAATGCAATGATCCAGGAAAATCCTGAGAGACTTATGAGAAAGAATGTTATCCACATCCATAGAAAGAACTGTGGGAGTAGAAACACAGAAGAAAAATATTTTATTGATCACATGGGTCAATGGGGATATGATTGGGGATGTAGACTCTAACCGACCACTCTAGTGCAAATATTAATAATATAGAAATAGGTCTTGGTCAATGACACATGTAAAACTCAGTGGAATTGCTCATTGGCTAGGGGGTAGGAGGAGGGGAGGGAAAGAACATAAATCATGCAAATATTCTTAATAAATTAATTAAGCTGAATTAAAAAAAAAGAAATGGACGTGTCCATTTTTTGTGGTCCTTTATATATGTCTGATGTATCTGACTATGCTCATATTGTATCTATATAGGCAGTGAGTTGCTTCCAAATCTGGAATATGTTAAAAATAGTGAAATACACTTGGGCAAAAGTTGATTATTTATGCATAAAAATATTGAACAATTCTCAAATATTGAAATAGATATTTATTCATGTCATTACTCTTACTACTATTGCTATTAATTATTACTTTTGAAAATCATTTTCATCTTGGTCAATGAAGTTTAGGTAAAAAAGATCTAGAGACAAATTGCTATCATTTTGCTATTATTTTTCTATACTGAATATTCTAAGTACTATTGCACAGGAAGATAAATTATCTACTTTTTATAATTGAAAAGAATTGTTTATCTTCTGTGGATCATGGAAATAATCCATGGGTCAACTCTAGGAACAGACAGAACTATCAAAATGTGTTGTCAGAATCCATCATGATTTTTATAAAAATTCTTAACTTCTGTCCTAGAATTGATCCTGTGTAATGGTTCCAAGGTAGAAGAGTGGTAATGGGGACTAAGTTACACAGCTAGGACATGTCTGAAGCCAGATTTGAATCCAGGATCTCTTGTCTCCATACTTGACTCTATCCACTAGGCCACCTAGCTACACCCCCAACATGATTTAATTTCTTCTGCTACGATTCTGTATTTTAAAATTCTTATATTTCATGAAGCTTGAAGATTATGAGTATTTGGCTTGGTGACATCTGTTAAATTTTATTGCTTCAATATTTTGGGTGTAATTATAGGAAACAGTTTAGTCTGTGATTATGCTCCAGATCCAACAGTTTATTTGGTCAGTTCTCAATGATATTTTGAGATTTTATATTTGTAGTATGAGGATTTGGTGTCTGTCAAGCCATTAAAGATAGCAAGCTTCAGATGCATAATTCTAGCCACCGGTTGATGTCTAGCTAGGTATTTGGTAGGTGCCAAATATTCATAGCCTGAAGTCAGTCAGCAAGCTTTTTTTTTTGTTTGCTTTATTTTTAAAACCAGACAATGAGCCAAATACACTATGAATATTGCAAATACAAAGAAAGGTCAAAAAAATTCTAAACTTTTAAGAAGCTGATGTTCTAAGGGTAAGGGCAACATGCAAAAGCTTACACATACAAGTTAAAGTCAAAAAGAAATTGTTAAATACCTATTATGTGTCTGGTACTGTGATAAGTGATGGTGTTACAAAGAAAGATAAAGGAGCAGTTAGGTATCACAGTGGAGAGAGCACAAGGTCACAAGTTGGAAGGACTTAGGTTCAAATCTAGTCTCAGACACTTCCTAGCTGTGTGACCCTGGGCAAGTCATTTAACTCTGATTGCCAAACACACATAGAGAAAATTGTCCCTGACATTAAGGAGTTCATAATATATTTATACATTTAATATCTTATATATATATATATATATATACACACATATATATGCATATATATTTCCTTCTCTGATTAGAAATATTTTATATGGAAAGATTTCTTCTGTGATTTAGTGATAGGTAGTAGATAGATTGATCAATAGCAGGTTATAATTATATCATTTGATCCTCCCAACAACCCTGGGAGGTTATTGTGCTATTATTATCCCTATTTTACAGATCAGGAAATTGAAACAAACAGGAGTTCAGTGACATTCCCAAAATCACACAGTTAAAAAGTGCTTGGGGGTAGATTTGAACTGTCTTAAAAGAAACAAGAGAAACCAAGGAGCAAAGGTGAGGAGGGAGAGAATTCTAGGCTTGAGAAATAGACTGTACAAAGTTGTATGGATGGTAAATGGAATGTCACGTGTGATAAACTACAAGAAGACCAATGTAACTGGATTATGGAGTATGTGGAGTGAAGTGTAAGGTTACAGGGAAGGTAGGAACCGACCAGGTTCTGACAAGCTTTTTAAAGCTCTCTTAAAAAAAAAAAAAAGCAGTGGATATTCCATTTGATACTGGAGACAATAGGGAGCCACTGGCATTTATTGAGTTGGCAGGTGGGTCTCCAGTATTCCACCTTCAGATCTGTGCTTAAGGAAAATTACTTCATTTTGCAGCTGAAGGGATGGTGGATTGGATTGGAGAGAGGATTAGGGAAGGGAAATCAGCCAGAAAGCTATTACATAGTCCAGGTATGAAAGGGTAAGGGCATGCCTGCTTCAGGTGAGCAGTTTGTGTGAGTGGAGAAAAGAAGATCTATACAAGAGATATGCAGTAAGGTCTTGCACTGATTTTACCATTTCTTTATATAATCTTCATTAATCACCGAGTCTGAGATCATTACAAATTTTACTTGTGTAATTTCTGGTGGCGATGTCCTGCCTCTCAATTACCATCATAAATCTATGGTATTGATTTCCATAAATACCATACATTTATGGAAAAATATTACCATTAGTGGGACATTTTTTGGCATCTTTGTTGACATATTGGTAGCTGAGTTCATGGAGATATTATCCACGGAAAATCTTTTGATTTCATTCTTGAATAAGTAGTGTAACAGTAGCAATAGCTGTACTAGTACCATTAGTATGATCCTTTGCCTGAGTTGTCCCCTTATTAATAAATTCCCAGGTCTATTCTACCTCCTTTATATTCATTATATTATTCTAAGCTGCACAAGCTCATTTTAAAGTCAAGGAAATTTGTAGTAGCAGTGATCTCAGATTAGTACATTCATGTAAAGAGTTATTCCCAATATGGAAACTTCCCTCCCACTCTAATTTAAATACAGACTGAAATTTATTGGTAGCTTTTAATCTTAGAGGGTTTTCTAGGGCAACGAGTGAGTGAGTGACTGACTGGGTCATACCCATGATTGCACAGATATTATGCCTCAGAGGCAGGACTTGAACCAAGGTCTTTCTGGCTCCAGAGAGTATAGACCTGTGTTGGTGAACCTAAGGTATGTGTGCTGAAGGGGCTGCTCCTTTCCTCCTCTCCACACATGCTTGAGGACATTTCTCACATGATCCACCCCTCTGCCCAGCAGCCCAATGGGAGTGCTTCCTCCATCTCTTGTCTGGGGTAAGACAGGGGCCTCACATAGGGCATAAGGGTTGCAGATTGGGCACTCACACTCTAAAAGGTTTGCCATCACTGGTATAGACTATCAATTGTGATACATTTCCTTTCTATATATAAATAACAAAAATTCTATATTAGTAAACCTTCTAACGGTACAGTTATTCATAAGTATTACAACACTAAGCATTATAAAGGACCTTAGGAGTCATGGGATCTCCAGATATCCCACAATCATTTTACAGATGAAGAAACTGAGACTTGGAAAGGTGAAATGCTTTGCCCAAGGTCACACAGATAATAAGCAGCAATCAGCCCAGATTCTCCAGCTTTAAATCCAAGGATCTTAATTATATCTTGCTGCCTCATTGACTTAGAGTAAAATAATACAATTTAGTGGAATAAATGTGACATTATGAAAAGCTATATCTAGTAAATCTTGTACTTAGGGCAAATGACACAAATATATTCTCAAATCAATTTTTGATGAGGTGAGAAACATGGTAAAGAATGACTGAAGAATAGCCAGTTCATGAGAGATTATGTTATTCGGTAGCTTCTGAGCTAAACTAAATATTCTCACTAAATTTCCAATTCAGTACCATGTACACTGTTGAAGGACTACAAATACTGTTAGCACACTAAATCTTGGCACTCTGGAACAAAGGCCTAGACACCCTGCCTTAGGGATATAATCACAGATCCTTCACAATAACTGGTAAAACGTGAGTATGTAGTGTAAAGAAGGAAATGGCAAAGCATTCCAGTATCTTTGCCAAGAAAACTCCAAAAGGAGTTGAGAAAAAGTAGGATATCACTGAAAATGACTGAACAACAACAATAACAACATGCATGTATTTAATTATTTCTGTCTGGCTGTACATTGGGCATATTGCCTTTTTAAAGTTTGAGCATCATATATTTACAAAAAGAAGGAGCTTTAGAAAGGAACTAGCCTAATTCTCTCATTTTAACTGATGAAGAAACTGAATCCTATTGATTATTTGATTTGGGAAAGCTGGGATTCAAATCCAGGTCTCCTGGCCACAAATTTCTCTGTATACTATTTGAAAGATTGCACCATATTTCCAAAATCAAAAATTCCATGATTTAACATTATCACTGAATTCTGTCATTTAATTATAAACTGCATTCTTTTGGTTTCCTATGCAGAAAAGACTGCGGAATATAGATTAAAAAACTGGGGTCCCCACTGCTGACATTTATGACAGTGTACCCCTAGGCAAGTCTCTTATCTCAGTGAAAAAGGCAACTCTATAAATCTAAAAATTGCATAGATGATGCCAATTTTTATTGATAGAGGGAGATTCCTTCATCAGAGAGTTTCTCATACTAACAAATTTACTGGCTCTTATCGTTTTGAGGCAAGGGGTACATGTTCATTTTAGTTGAGAATGAAAACTTTCTGAGTTACAAGGGACTTGCCTAGAAATTACATTGTTAAGGAACAGAATTTGGTTTAAAACTAGGTCCCTTACTCCAAAAACACCCCACTGCTTTTTCTATCCCATTTGATGTACATTTCATGAATACCTTTCAAAAAGTAATACTAGCTATACTGAATGGCTATTTTTTGCTGATGACTCTTCAGCAGTCCTGGAAAATTTGACCACAACAACTTTCTCCTGTGGAAATCAGCTTTGAGACAATTATGAATTGGATAATGTAAACAATACTGGACATCATGGTGCACAGTCTGTAGCCCTGTTTTGCCTGACCTTATTTAAACAACAGCTGTTCTTCATTTATATTTGCCTTGGACCTATCAAACCTGTTTGGGCAATGAAACAGGTATGAGCCAACCCTCATATGTTTAGATGTGGATCAAAGATGACAGCTGTTCTGCTGTGTACAGTTACCTCATGCAGTGGGATCCCCTCCCCCAGCTCCTCAAATCCCACCCAAATGTATTCAGATATACTTGGAGTCCTAAATTTGAAGAGCAAGAAGAAATCTCTAAGTAGGATTTGCTCAACTTACCTGGGGATATCGATTTTGTTCAAAAGCACATGTAAATAATAAGAATCATAAGTATTTGAGTTAGTAGCATATTGCTGTCTTTTTCTTTCTTTGTATCCCTTTTTTCCTTTACTTCTTTCTAACTCTTTGAAGGTATGTCTCATTTCTGCAAAGAATACAGTAAAACTTCAGTCATACAAGCTCATTGAGTGTACAGACTGTTTTCCTTGAAGAAAGGATCAGTTTTATTTTTGCATTTGTATTTCTAGTTCCTTGTACTGCCAGACACATATAATAGGCATCTAATAAATCTGTACTGTTAGCTTTTGACTGGTTATTTTTACTTAAATAATCAATCACCACTGCACTAGATCATACCATCTTCTTGCAGGTATAATGATGATATTAGAAATTAAGTCTTGTTTTATTACCTATTATTTTCACATAGGATAATTGAGTTCAAGACTCAAAATACACTAAGCCCAATTTACTATGACTCTCAGCACCAATAAAGAAGAGAAATTGGTTCTTCCTATTACCAGACACATAGCTTTTCCATGGAGAGAACTTGAATCAAAATGGAATAACTGTATTTAAAGGCGCCAATCAAATTTTAAGGTATTTCCCCCCAAGAGATCTAGTCAACATGATTCATATCAGTGGGTTTTGAATTCACAAAGAATGTAGAGCCCCAGTGTTTATTATGTAATATTTCCTGCCCATACCATATCACCCTTGCCTATTTAACTATATAGTCTCCCCATAGGATGGGAAATGAATTTGTTTCAACATTATACTTCCTGGCTAATTCACTAAGATTGCTTCTTGAGTTATACAATATTCCCAATCCAAAAACCACTTTTGAGAGGAAAATAATTCCCATTTTAGTTAATAGGCCAGAAAAATAGCCTACCAAATTCCAAGATTTGACCTCCAATGGTTTGACCTGTTCTTAAATCTTATTTGTAGCTGTTTTAATCAATAGACTGAGTTCATTTCTATGAACTCAGACATGAACTTGAAGTCCCACATTGGGTTTTAGTTTTGCTTAAAGTTCAGTTCAGTGGAGAAGAACTGCTGAAACAGAAACCCAAAACAAGAATGAAGGAGTATACCAATATAGTATGATTCCCCTGAACATGCATATGGAGGAGAATATGCTAACTAGAAGGTTAGCAGGAAAGTGAAGAATAAATCCATGCCATATCCTAGTAAGGATTTTCTTATTATGAAATAACACTTATGTGGAAACAAGGGATAATGTAAGTTCACAAGGGACATTTGATTATTTCTGAAACAAATGGCATTGAGGTCTGTGAAGATTAAATTTAACTCTCCCCTTATTGTTAAAATAAAATTAATTAATTCTCCGCTGATTGCAAAGATTAAATTGTGACCCCTGCCCATTTTTAGATTTAATCACAAAACATGTAAACACCCTACTTAAAAAGTTGAGTGGGGAGGGCTGCCCATTTTTAGATTTAATCACCAAAGGTGTAAACACTCCATTCACACTTGAGTGAGGGATGTGCAGTAGTGGGTGACAGAACTGACTGACAGCCTCCTGGGCAGTCCTAAGCAAGGCTTTAGACTATGATTTGTCTATGTAAAAAGTGGGGGAAGACACAGGAAGTGATGTAAAAGAGTCTTTAAAAGGAATTATAACTTCCTGTGAGACACAGTTCTTTCTTTCTTTGGAGTGGAAGCTGGTGGAGAATCTGCTGACTGAGTGAGTGAAAGGCTGACTCCTTTCATGTTGGATTTTATGAAGAAACTAGCCTCAGGAGAGACTTCCCCAGGTCCTCGGCTTTGCTGAGGTGTAAGGACTAACTCTCCCTGCCTGGGTTGAACCAGGGGCCAGGAGTAAATTACTTAGTGCTTAGGCTAGATATCTTACCCTATTCTCTCTCTGATTTTCTTATTTTACTCTTTCTATATTTTGTAAATAAATTGTAAATAAATCTCTTTTGGAATAAATTAATTTCCTGGTGACCCTATTTTAAATAAAATCCAGTCCAACCCTTTTATATAAGCCCCTATTTCCCCCTTACAGTTCCTTGTAAAGGATTTTACTGTAGATTAAATCATTTCTCTTACATAGGCAGAAAAACAAAAATAAAATAATCTCTTAGTCTGCAACATGGTTATGTTTTACTGGGGTCAGATTGCTGTTCATCCTTCCTCTTCAGAAAGAACCAGTGACATCATGGGATAATGTCTTGACTTGTGTATAAACTGGATCTAACTGAGGCCGAGTTACACAAAGTCACTAGCCTCTCTCTCTTCCAGAGTCATCAGAGTTCAGTAGCAAGACAAAAGTTAGAATGACTATAGAAGACCTGGGATGCAGTGGATGATCTTCAATGTCTGACCAAGCTCTAACCACTCCAGAACTCCTACTTGAGCCACATTCATGGCCCTTGGAATGAATCATTCTCATGCAGCCCATTCACCCAGGAGAAGTCTTCACTTGCTTGAGGTAGAGATCTCCCTTGCTCACCAAAGGGTTGAGATCTGTTGGCTATCTTCAAACTGGTATAGCCCCTATTTTGAGATTATTTTACCAGGTTATGGCCACTGCCCATGCTATGGCTCCTTGGAGCCATGGGTGAGAACTGGATGAAATGTGGTCATCAAAGGTGAATGAGTAGCCCTGAAAAGGGCATGCTGAACTTTCATATCAGAGATGCTAGTCCTCCCTGATCATGTCATATATCCCTGGGAACAGGTACTAAAGTGAATCTGTGATCTCATTGGTGTGAGATCTCCTCCACTTCCAAAGCTCCAGACTATCTTGTCCTATCATCCCAAAAATCCTCTTTAGGAGATCTATCTAAAGCCTGAAAGCCTGCCTTTGGTTCTTTAATACCTCAAAACTACCAATAGAGCATTTAAGCTATTCTGCCCTTCAACTGTTTCCAGTTCTCATTACATAACTATCCCAACTTCTTGACTAGACATGTATGCCTTTGGTTATAATCCTTTATCATTTCTAGATCTTGGGTAATTGTTGATAATAAAATGCAGCCTGTTTTTATTACCTTCCCATACCTGTGTCTGTTCTTTGCATCACCAGCAATTATGATTCCTTAAAAGGCAGAATGGAAAGCAACAGTGGAATTAGCTAAAGGGCAAATTAAGGTTTAATAATGTTTCTCCTCAGTAAGCTACTTAAAGGCAAGGACTCTAATCTTTTTTCCTTTCTCTCTCCAGTACCGGTGACAGTGTCTTGAATGTTGTAGACATTAACAAATGTTTGAGTCAATAAATGGAGAAGACTGAACATCTAGAAATGGGAGATAAGTTATGCTATAGAAAAAAAATTATTGTTTAAGTATGAATTGGAAGATAGCTTTGCGCAAATTAACTGGAAAAAGGTAAATAGTCACATTTATTAATTTTTAATAGTGAACTTTTAAATTTTTATGTCTTTAACTTTTTTTTGAAAATTCTATTTAATTGGTTAATTTAGAATATTTCCCCATGGTTACAAGATTCATGTTCTTTCCCTCCCCTCCTCCTAAACACCTCCCATAGCTGACGAGCAATTCCTCTGAGTTTTACATGTGTCATTAATCAAGACCTATTTCCATATTATTAATATTTAGGTTAGGGTATTTGTTTAGAGTCTACATCCCCAATCATATCCCCATCGTATATCTTTAACTTTTAAAATTTAGCATGCCATCATTTTGCTCAATTCAAATTATTTTGACATAATTTGGCATTGAGTTCACAGGATTTCAACAAATATTCTTTAATTTTTTATCATAAAATCACACCACATTGGATATTAATTGTAGCTTTGACAAACAGTACATCTTACCAAATATAACAAATTAGTTTATAAGATTTAAGTAGAATGGAAATGAACTTACTGGGATATCAAAGCACATTTATGTCTGACACATAGATAAATTTCATAACCTTTTGTGATGTAGGTCATGGTGCAATATTTGTTTCAATATTCTATCTCTGGGAATTGTGGTAAGTCTGAAACAATTCTCTGTTTGGTATACTAATATATTTAATCAGAGTTCATAACTCGTCAACACAGATAAGACTTCCAGGATCACTGGAAGTGAAAATAATCCTCTTGAAATTCTGTTAATTTGGTGTTTTTAAGTTTGATGAACATACCCAGATCTACAAACTTCTTTAACAATAGTTTTATTACAATCTGGAAAGAAATGTTAGATTCATCAGCAAAAGAAATATTTTTTCCAACCTTCTATAATTAAGTTTTTGCATTATATTGCTCATGATATGTTTTTATCCTCATAGCAATAATTAGAAACTGTATTTTTAAACTGACCTTAATATTCTTCCTACTTCAAAGAAGCCTTCATGGAGCTCTTAGAGAAATCATTATTTGTATCTCCAGCTTTGTGGTTCTTTTGAAAAGAGGTTATTTTGCTACAATAGTGTATTAGTCATTGGCATTGTTTTTCCAACTCTGTCCATATTTCTCTTTGTACTTCTCTGAAACTGACCTTGTCTCATTTCAGGCTTGAATATTCCTGGAAATATTTAACTTCCCCACACCAACAACTGCTGAATTATCTCTATCACTGGAGGGTTCCCATTAAAAGCAACAACATTTGCTTGTTTCCTTGAAGTGACATGTAGCCTTAACATCCACAGAATTTAAAACAACAAAAAGTGCAATGAAATATGAATATGACCTGAAACTGATTAATGAACTGATAGAGAATTGACTAGATCCTTCTGGTCTTTCATCTGGTCCCGTTCAGGTTTCTATTTCAGCCTATGTCACTAGACTCATACACATAAGACTATTGCCATCATAAAACTAAACCATATAAATATATCTTGTCCCATGTAATTCACATACAACTGTGTTAGGCGTCTGGACACCCTTCAAACTTGAATTCTATCATTTTTTAGCACTCAGGATAAAAGGGATATTAAGGGATTACAATTTCTGGTTTTTCTTGACTCAGCGTTTGGGATGTGGAATACTTGTCAGCTAGGGAAGTCATTTGAGTGGGTTGTAGGTGCTATACATCTATTCAGTCTTCTGAAAGGACGCAGTATGGCAGTTTAATAGAATCTCATTCTCTACTTAAGTTCTTCCCCCTTCCCCAAAAAAACCCAAAACTGACCCTAAAAATGCTCAGTCTCAGCATTTTCATCTCCTCTTCCCCTTCAGAGGTTGAAACTTTATCTCAGAATATTGCCTCAGAAAAGTAAGTGATGGACTTAAATCCAGAAAGAGACATGCATTTTGGGGCATGGCCAATGCAGGATTTTGTCTTTCGGTATCATTTGTATCTGTTAGAAGGATTTTCATTTTTAAAATGTTCAGTGGGTAAGGGGAAAGTGAGAGGGAAAGATTTGTTTTAAAAGAATAAAGCATAGAATCCTTTTTGGGACACAGCTTTGCTGTCTGGGTCCCAGGTAACTAGGATGTTTGCCTGATGGTAGCTTAGGTGATTAAGTTTATGCTAGTAACATAAATGATTTTTCCTCAAGCCACCAACAAAATTATCTTCATATGTACTCTGTTTTCTTCATTATTACTATCATAGTATCACTACCGTTTTTTTTTAGAGCTCAGTCATCCAATCAAATCATATTCATTCAGAAAAGCAGGATGATTATCACATACCTATCTTATATACAGTTTTCTTAGTAGGGTAGCATCCCAAGGTCATACTCTGTTGCATCTTTAGGCTAAAAATTAAAATAATATTAGGACAATATTTTAGTCTAAAATATGAGTGAGAAACTCTTTCACATTCAATTGTGAACCAATGTTCCATACTAAAATATTTTTACATCATTATTATTGAAAGCATAACTCATTTCTTTTTTTTTTCTTTTTTAAACCCTTATCTTCTGTCTTAGAGTCAATACTGGGTATTGGTTCCAAGGCAGAAGAGTGGTAAGGGCTAGGCAATGGGGGTTAAGTGACTTGCTCAGGGTCAAACAGCTAGGAAGTGTCTGAGGCTAGATTTGAACCCAGGACCTTCCATCTCTGGGGCCTGACTCTCAATCCACTGAGCAACCCAGCTACCCCCGTTAACTAGTTTCTTAACATGATCATGCTAGGACTGAAGTAAGAGAAGAAAAATATATTTTATTAATGAACAGAAGCATCTCTTGAATTCATCTTTGACTAGAAAGAAAGGAGAACCTTTAGAAAATGTGGTTGAGGAAGGATTGAATGGTGTGAGGAAAATGAATTTTTCAGGGTGTGTGAAATTTTACATAGCTATTGTATTGTTTGATGACAAAAAACTACTCATTGAATTTTTTTTATCAGAAATTAGTAATCATGTTTTAGCTTATTGTAAAATGTAATTTAAAAATTATACATGTAAGTAGAAATGGCTTAGTAAGAAAGAGAATGGGGATATGGACACTTCTTCCATTTTAGATTTTGTCTCAGGAATGATTCTTGAAATTATAACAATAGAATTAGTAACTTCTCCTTTTGAAGGCTCAAACCCAAAATGTTTAATACTTAGTTTTTTTTTTCTTTCCACCACAAGGTCACATTGGGTCATGAAGATCTCTTGTTCCACACCCTTTTGTCAGGTGGCCAACCTATGTCTGTTCATTATTTTAGTCTAGTCTTGGGACTAGTCATATTAATAACTTAACTACCCCATAAAATGTATCTGTCCTACTCTTAACCTTGGTCTTAATTCCTAATCACTGCCCTGTTTTAAGTAAGAGGGTGGTAGTTGTGCCAATTTTTTTTTAAGGGATCTTGTGACAAAAATTTTTTTAAAGGCTTAGTATAAATGCTTCCTCATAGTACTGGGTAAAGATTTTTTTTAACTTGTACTTTAAGAAGAGAAGGCTTACTATGCACTCAAACTTTCTTAGCAAAATATCAGAGACCAGAAGATCTCCTTTCCCTGTGGCTTAGATTAGGTGTTGCATCCTCTTAGTAGATTTCTGATTCTTCTAGATAAGTGTTCTCTTCCTGTTAAAATGTTCCTAGAGCAATTTGGCCAGATCCCTCTTCTGTTAAATTCTTCTTGTTGTTTGTTTTTAATTTTTTGCATGTTGATATAATTTTTAATAATATTTTTCTGACATCTTGCAATCCATGTTCTCTCCCTCCCTCCCATCACTCCCCTCTCCCTAGGATGGCAGGCAATACACATTTCAGACAATACACAATCCCATGTTGATCATGTTGTAAAAGAAGATGCATATTACTTAGCCTGGAGAAAAAATTATGGATGAAAAAAGTGAAGAATGGTATGCTTCAGTCTGCATTCAGATGCCATCAGTTCCTTTTATGGTAGTAGATAGTCTTTTTGTTTTTGTCATGAATGCCTTTGAACTGTACCAGATCTTTGCATTGCTGATATTAGTTAATTCATTCACAGTTGATCATCAGACATTATTGCTTTACTCTGTATGAAGTTATTTTAGTTCTGCTAATTTCCCTTTGCATAACTTCATGTAAGTCTTTCCTTATTATTTTTTTTGGTGATTGCCTTGTTTGTCATTTCTTTTGGCACAATACTGTTCCATTGCAATCATATTCCACCACTTGCTCATAAATTTCCTAGTTGATAGATATTCCTTCAGTTTCCAGTTCTTTGCTACCACAAAAAGAGGTCTTTTTGATCAAATATGTCCCTTTTCCCTTTATCAGAGACATTTATTATAAAAATTTTCCCCTAGTTTCTTGTTTTTGTTGGTTTTGTTAGAGCAAAATTTTTTAAATTTAATGTTTTAAAAGTTATATATTTTATATCTTGTAATGTTCTCTCTCTTGTTCTCTCTGTTTCCACATAAATTATTCCCTTATCCATAGATCTAATAGGTAAACTTCCATGATCCCTCATTTAGTTTGTGGTATCCCACTTTATTTGTAAATCATGTATCCTTTATGACTTTACATTGGCTTTTGGCATGAGGTGTTGGTCTATGACTAGTTTCAGCACTAATGCCTTCTAGTTAACCCAACAGTTTTTGTCAAATGGTGAGTTTTCTTCCAAAAACTTGCATCTCTGCATTTGTCAAACACTAGGTCATTTACTACTGAATGTTAAGTGCCTTATCCATTCCATTGATCCACTACTCTGTTTCTTAGCCCATACCAGATTGTTTTGAGGGCTGCTGTTCCTTATATTAGTTTGAGATCTGGCACAGCTAAGCCACTTTCCTACATGTTTTTTTCATTACTTCCCTTGATATTCTTGGCCTCTTTATGCTAACTTCACGGAATATAGTCAACCTATTTGTGTCAATCAATAGTCACTCAATAAATATTTATTAAATACTTACTACTTCCTTTGTAGTGTACTAAGTTCTAGTAATGCAAAAAAATAAAAAAGATACAAAATCCAGTTCCTACATTCAAGGAACTCACAACTTAATTATGTAAATGTATCCCTACTCACCTCTTCCATGATGTGAAATGCAAAACCTTTGATGGCTAGCACTGACATTTTAAATCTTTTTATCTTTAGTAACCAGCTTATATGTAGTATTCAATAAACAAACAAATACACACACACATATAGTAGGTCCTTAATAATGCTTACTGAATTAAACTGTTGAAGTGCCATAATAAAGAATATTTGATAGTGTTTTTGAATACATCCTCCAAAAGAGGATGGTCAGTATCATGTCATTTGATAAATATTCCCTGAATGTACATCTGTTATATGTAAGGCTCACTTTGAGGTACTTAGTAATGCAAATCAATTAACAGACATTTATTAAGCACTGACTATGTGTCAAGTAATAAAAATATGAATGCAAAGGACAAAATACAAACAATCCATATTTTCTTTTTTTCAATTCAATGTCTATTCACATTTCATTTCATTTTATTTTTTGCAATTGAAAGCTGAACATTTAATAACCATTCCTCAATAGTAGCCTGTTCATTCAGTTAATCATAATTCTTTTTAAAAATGTATTGATTTATTTAGAATATTTTTCCATGGTTACAGGTTTCATGATTTTTTCCACCCCTCTTCCCTCCCAGAGGTGATGAGCAATTCCACTGAGCTATACACATATCATTGTTCAAAACCTATTTTCATATTATTCATATTTGCAATAGAGAGATCTTTTAATATCAAAACCCTAATCATATCCCCACTGAACCATGTGATCAATCATATGTTTTTCTTCTGCATTCCTACTCCTACAGTTCTTTCTCTGGATGTGGATAGTGTTCTTTCTCATAAGTTCTTCCATATTGTCCTGGGTCTTTGCATTGCTGCTGATAGAAAAGTCTGTTACATTTGATTGTGTCACAGTGTTTTATTTTCTGTGTACAGCATTCTTCTGGTTCTGCTCATTTTATTATGCATCCGTTCATTGAGGTTCTTCCGGTTCATATAGAGAGATCCTCCAGTTCATCATTCCTTTCAGCACAATAATATTCCATCACCATCAGATATCACAACTTTTTCAGCCATTGCCCAATCAAGGACCCCCCCCCCCGCCATTTTCCAATTTTTTGCCACTACAAAGAGCATAGCTATAAATATTTATGTAAAGTATTTTTCTTTATTATCTATTTGGGGTACAAACACATCAGTGCTATGGCTAGATCAAAGGGCAGGAAATCTTTTAGTGCCCTTTGAGCATAGTTCTAAATTGTCTTCCAGAATGCTTGGATCAATTCACAACTCCATCAGCAATGCATTAACATCCCTGTTTTGCCATATCCCCTCCAACATTTATGATTTTCCTTTGCTGCCATATTGGACAGTCTCCTAGATATGAGGTAGTACTTCAGAGTTGTTTTTATTTGCATTTCTCAAGTCAAGAGGAATTTATATATTTTATTTTTTAATTATTTTTAATTTTAATTTTTTATGTCATTATTTAGTCAATTTAGAATATTATTCCTTGGTTACAAGAATCATATTCTTTCCCTCCCTCCCCTCCCTCACCCCTCTTTAGCCAATGCACAATTTCACTGGGTATCACATATGTTCTTGATCAGATCCCATTTCTATGTTGTTGATGTTTGCATTAGGATGTTCACTGAGAGTCTACATACCCAGTCATATCCCCCTTGACCTATGCAATCAAGTAGTTGTTTTTCATTGATGTTTCCACTCCCACAGCTTTTCCCCTAAGTGTGGATAGCATTCCCTCTCGTAGATCCTTCCAGGTTGTTCGGGATCACTGCATTGCCACTAATGGAGAAGTCCATTACCTTCGATTGTACCACAGTGTATCAGTCTCTGTGAATAATATTCTCTTGGTTCTGCTCCTTTCACTCTGCATCAATTCCTGGAGGTCATTCCAGTTCACATG
Source organism: Monodelphis domestica (assembly GCF_027887165.1). Classification (NCBI taxonomy): domain Eukaryota; kingdom Metazoa; phylum Chordata; class Mammalia; order Didelphimorphia; family Didelphidae; genus Monodelphis; species Monodelphis domestica. The sequence goes on along the minus strand of NC_077229.1, from coordinate 160,858,647 downwards.
GAATTCTTCCACTTTATTATTCCTTTGAGCACAATAGTATTCCATCACCAACATATACCACAATTTGTTTAGCCATTCCCTAATTGAGGGGCATCCCTTCATTTTCCAATTTTTTTCCCACCACAAAGAGTACACCTGTGAATATTCTTGTACAAGGCTTTTTCCTTATTATTTCTTTGGAGTACAAACCCAGCAGTGCTATGGCTGGATCAAAGGGGAAAGAGTCTTTTAGTGCCCTTTGGGCATAGTTCCAAATTGCCCTCCAGAATGGTTGGATGAATTCAAAACTCCACCAGCAGTGCATTAATGTCCCAACTTTGCCACATCCCCGCCAACATTTATGATTTTCCTTTGCTGCCATATTGGACAGTCTGCTAGGTATGAGGTGATGCCTCAGAGTTGTTTTTATTTCTGTAATCAAGAGGAATTTAGAACACTTTTTCATGTGATTATTGATAGTTTTGATTTTTTTTTGTTTTTTTTAAATATATTTTATTTGATCATTTCCAAGCATTATTCGTTAAAGACATAGATCATTTTCTTTTCCTCCCCCCCACCCCCCCATAGCCGACGCGTAAGTCCACTGGGCATTAGATGTTTTCTTGATTTGAACCCATTGCTTTGTTGATAGTATTTGCATTAGAGTGTTCATTTAAAGTCTGTCCTCTGTCATGTCCCCTCAACCTCTGTATTCAGGCAGTTGCTTTTTCTCGGTGTTTCCACTCCCATAGTTTATCCTTTGCTTGTGAATGGTGTTTTTTTTCTCCTGGATCCCTGCAAGTTGTTCAGGGACATTACACCGCCCCTAATGGAGAAGTCCATTACGTTCGATTATACCACAGTGTATTAGTCTCTGTGTACAATGTTCTCCTGGTTCTGCTCCTCTCGCTCTGCATCACTTCCTGGAGGTTGTTCCAGTCTCCATGGAACTTCTCCACTTTATTATTCCTTTGAGCACAATAGTATTCCATCACCAACATATACCACAGTTTGTTCAGCCATTCCCCAATTGATGGGCATCCCCTCGTTTTCCAGTTTTGGGCCACCACAAAGAGCGCAGCTATGAATATTTTTGTACAAGTCTTTGTGTCCATTATCTCTTTGGGGTGCAGACCCAGCAGTGCTATGGCTGGGTCAAAGGGTAGATATTCTTTTAGCACCCTTTGGGCATAGTTCCAAATTGCCCTCCAGAATGGTTGGATCAGTTCACAGCTCCACCAGCAATGAATTAATGTCCCTATTTTGCCACATCCCCTCCAGCATTCATTACTTTCCTTTGCTGTTATGTTAGCCAATTTGCTAGGTGTGAGGTGATACCTCAGAGTTGTTTTGATTTGCATCTCTCTGATTATAAGAGATGTAGAACACTTCTTCATGTGCTTGTTAATAGTTTTGATTATTTCTTTATCTGAGAACTGCCTATCCATTTCCCTTGCCCATTTATCAATTGGAGAATGGCTTGATTTTTTGTACAATTGATTTAGCTCATTATAAATATGAGTAATTAAACCTTTGTCAGAGGTTTCTATGAAGATTTTTTCCCAATTTGTTGTTTCCCTTCTGATTTTAGTTATATTGGTTTTGTTTGTACAAAAGCTTTTTAGTTTGATGTAGTCAAAATTATTTATTTTAGATTTTGTGATTCTTTCTATATCTTGCTTGGTTTTAAAGCCTTTCCCCTCCCAAAGGTCTGACATGTATACTATTCTGTGTTTACCCAATTTACTTATGGTTTCCTTCTTTATGTTTAAGTCACTCACCCATTTTGAATTTATCTTGGTGTAGGGTGTGAGGTGTTGATCTATTCCTAGTCTCTCCCACACTGTCTTCCAATTTTCCCAGCAGTTTTTATCGAATAGTGGATTTTTGTCCCAAAAGCTGGGATCTTTGGGTTTATCGTATACTGTCTTGCTGAGGTCGTTTTCCCCCAGTCTATTCCACTGATCTTCCTTTCTGTTTCTTAGCCAGTACCAAATTGTTTTGATGACTGCTGCTTTGTAATATAGTTTGAGGTCTGGGACTGCAAGGCCCCCATCATATGTGTTTTTTTTTCATTATTTCCCTGGATATCCTTGATCTTTTGTTCTTCCAAATGAACTTTGTTATGGTTTTTTCTAAATCAGTGAAGAAGTATTTTGGTAGTTCAATGGGTATGGCACTAAATAGATAAATAAGTTTGGGTAGGATGGTCATTTTTATTATATTGGCTCGTCCTATCCATGAGCAGTTAATGTTTTTCCAATTGTTCAGGTCTAGTTTTAGTTGTGTGGCGAGTGTTTTGTAGTTGTGTTCATATAGTTCCTGTGTTTGTCTTGGGAGATAGATTCCTAGGTATTTTATTTTGTCTAAGGTGATTTTGAATGGGATTTCTCTTTCTAGTTCTTGCTGCTGAGCTGTGTTGGAGATATATAGAAAAGCTGATGATTTATGTGGGTTTATTTTGTATCCTGCAACTTTGCTAAAGTTGTTGATTATTTCAATTAGCTTTTTGGTTGAATCTCTAGGATTCTTTAAGTAGACCATCATGTCATCCGCAAAGAGTGATAACTTGGTCTCCTCCTTGCCTATTCTGATGCCTTCAATTTCTTTATCTTCTCTAATTGCTACTGCTAGTGTTTCTAGTACAATGTCAAATAGTAGAGGTGATAATGGGCATCCTTGTTTCACTCCTGATCTTATTGGGAATGCATCTAGTTTATCCCCATTGCAGATGATATTAGCTGTTGGTTTTAGATATATACTGTTTATTATTTTTAGGAATGACCCTTCTATTCCTATGCTTTCTAGTGTTTTTAATAGGAATGGGTGTTGTATTTTAAGTTTTGATTTCTTCATGTGAAAATTGCCTATTCATATCCTTGACCTTTAACAATCCATATATTCAAGGAATTGGTCTCCTAATTGTTTAGACAAGAAGTATGTATTTCAGTGTGTTCAAAATACAAAGAAAAAAATGCAAAATAATTAAACATTTGTTAGTTAAGGAAAAAAAGTAGTAGAAGGTGGAGATAAGGAATCTGTTCATATAAAAGGTAGTCCTTGAGTTGTATCTTTAGAGGAGAGAGGGATTCTATGAGATAGATATAAAAACGGAACGATTTCCAAGCATGGTAGAAACTGCAAATGCCCAGAAATAGAAGTTAGAGTTCCATGTGTGAAGACAGAGAAGGAAAGTTTGGCTGAAACATAATTTCAGGAAAAGGAATTATGTACATTGTCTTTAGAAAAAATAAGTTGGGTCTAGATTGTAAAGGTCTTTAAAAATGAGACAGAATTTATATTTTATCTTTGAAGCAATGAAGCTTCTGGAGTTTGAGCATAAAATTATATCCACATTTAAGGAAAGTAATTCTGGCAACTATGTAGAGGAAAAGCTAGAGCAAGAAGTGACTTGAGGCAGAGAGACAAAAATCCTGGTAATAAGTAATGGTTTAAACTAAGATAATAGTTATTTGATTGGGGTGGAAGGAATAGATATGAATGATGTCATTTCTATTCAATCATTTTAGCCATGTCTCACTCTATGTGACTCCATTTGGAGTCTTTTTGGCAAAGATCCAGGAGTGTTTTGCCATTTCATTCTCCAGGTAATTTATATATGAGTAAACTGAGATAAAGTTAAGTGACTTTCCCAGGATCATATAATAACATAATTATATAATATAATGTAATATATATCAGACAATAATAACATAATCTTATCCAAGTTCAGTTTTGAGCTCAGTTCTCCATGACTCCAGTTCTGGTGCTGAATTTACTGTATTACAAAGCTGTCCAGCTAAGAGATTCTATGGAGATGTAGACAGTAAGATTTGGCAACTATTTGGATATATGGGTTGAAACAGATAAGAGTTGAAGATGACATTGAGATTAGAAACCAGAGGTACCAGAAAAATTGTGATTCCCTCCACCCCCCAGAAAAAGATTTAGAAGGAAGGTGAGTTTGTGGAAAACAAAATAAGTATTTTTTGAACATATTGAGTTTGAGATATCTCTGGGACAGTTTAAAATGTTTATTAGTCAATTTTTGATGTGGGAGTGATCTTCAGGAAAGATATTGGAGCTCATAATCATCTATGAAGAGATTATCAAAGACAGAGACAGACAGAAACACACACAGAGAAAGAGAGAGAGAGAAAGAGAGATTAGAGAGGGGGGAGGGAAAAGGAGGAGGAGGAAGAGATAATGGTCATTAAACACAGCAAAAAAGTCAGGAAAGATAAGGATTAACAAAAAAAGCAGATTAGCAATGAGTGGATCATTGGTGACTTTACAGAGATCAAGACTACATGCCAGGTTGCAAAGAGGAGTAAAAGACAATGTCTGCTTTCAGGTAGCTTATATTTGATTTATACTTATTCCATCTTGATTGAGATAGTAAAATTATGGAAATTTTCAAGACAAGTATATAAGATCCCTGGTTATTTTCTTTCCAAGAATGAAATTGTCTGGGTTCATAAAACAGAATGTAATTGGCTTAGAGTCAAAGGTCTTAGGTTTGTATCCAAGTTTTGTCACATACTACCTCTGTGACATTAGGAAAACAGTATAATCTCTCTGGGATTCAGTTTTTTCATCAGCAAAATGTGGGGGATGAACCAAATCTCCTCCACAGTCTCTACCAGATTACAGTCTGTGAGACTATTCTGCTCATTGCTACAGTTTAATAATGAGTCAAATGTATATAATACTTGAAGGTTTGCAAAGCATTTCCCTCATAATTCTGACAAATTCTTCAAATATTTAATTTCCTTTTATAGATGAGGAAACTTCTTTATCATATGTTGAAAACTCTTCTATTATAGAGCCTGTGTAGAATATGATGCAATCTATCATCATTGGTAAATTTCTCACTAAAAATTACTTTATATGTTCTGTGGGATATAAGAAGGAAGGAAGGAAGGAAAGGAAGGAAGGAAGGAAGGAAGGAAGGAAGGAAGGAAGGAAGGAAGGAAGGAAGGAAGGAAGGAAGGAAGGAAGGAAGGAAGGAAGGAAGGAAGGAAGGAAGGAAGGAAGGAAACAAGCTTTTATTAAGTGTCTCTTATGTGCCAGGAATAGTCGTAAGTACTATACAATTATTACCTGGTTTGATTCTCATAACAATCCTTGGAGGTAGGCACTATTGTCATCTTCTTTTATAAGTGAGGAAACTGAGTCAGACAGAGGCTGAATGACTTGCCTGGAAACACATTGTTATTGAGTATCTGTGACTGAGTTTTAACTCAGTCAGATGTTTCTGATTCCAGATGCAGTGTTCTATCCACTGTGCCACCTAATTGCATTTAAAGCCCAATGAAATAACAATATTGAGCCCTGTGAGACTTCTTTCATGGAAAAAAAAACTTATAAATATAAAGTCTATATTGCTTTAACATTTTAGAGAATTGTTAGCTTATTTTAATATTGAACAAATCACCTCACCTACACTATCTCATGTGATCATCACAACACCCCCTCTGAGAAAGCCAATGCAAATATTAATACAATACGATATTCTCTCAACTACTCTCTCCTTTTTTTCATAGATGAGGAAATTAAGGCTCAGAATGTTAACTACTTGCCAAAAGAAACAGAGCTTGTGAGTGGCAGAGATGGGAATCACTTCTTTTGACCCAAGCCAGCATTCTCTCCCCTATATACTACTTGACAAAAGAACCTTTTAAGAAAGAAGCTATGTGTATACTAAAATGTGTTTACACTAGGAATGACTTGCCTTCACCAGTCAGTCTGGCTCACAGGGCTGTAAAATTGTGGATGTTTCACTGATTCAATGGCGCAGCCCCCTCCTGTGATCTCTGGCAAGACTTGCCCTAAGCACCTGATCAGGGTAAAAGTCATTCCTCTATCATACCTGGAAGGAAACTGGATTTTTTCTTTCAATAAGCTATAATATATAAGTTAATTCAGCTTTTCATAATTTCCTCAAAACTATGCACTTGGTATATATAAACCAGAGAGTCTCATGCTCTGAAACTGCTCAAGGTATATTTGGTTCTAGAAAATTCAGAGCCCACAAAGATGCATACTAATTGAAGCTTATTAGGGTTCCCCCCCCTACAAAGGATATTCAAAGTTCTTCAGAGACAATGTTAATGCCAAAAGTGAGAAGAAAAGTGAGAGGACCCTTAGTCCTCGCTCTCTGTCTCTGTTTCTCTGTTCACAAGTAATCTCTGAGGGACAAAGAGCAGGAATTTAAATAGACAGAACAAGAGAGTTTTCCATCAATTGTCTTAACTTTTCCCCTCACTTTTTCTGTTCAACATATGCTTCATCACTTGAATGTTTTCATTTTTGAAATTCTGTGTGATAACTTAGAAACACCTTTCTAGACTAGCATATGTAAAAGAAACATGAAACAAAATGCAATGAAACCTACATGTATTCACACAATCTAGATTTCATAAAGATTTCATCAATAATTCTAATTCATGATAAGTGAATTCTTTAAATACAAACTATTTTTTTGTTAAACCAAGTTTTTAATGGTCATTTTCACTACAAATCCTGAATTTTCTTAAGATTATTCATGTCAGAGCACTGTAAATTTCTCTTTTTTTTTCCTCTATCCTGTTTGAAATGGTATACTAATATCATTCTATTGAATGAAAAAAATACATTTAGTCTCTCCCTCTCCCTTTCTGACTCTGTCTCTTCCCCCCCTCTTTCTCTCGCCCCTCTCTCCCTCTACCTCCCTTTCACACTCTACTCTCTTTCTCTCTCTCTCCCCTCCTCTCTCCTTCTTTCTTTTCCATATATGCAAATGTAATTATAAACATACCAGCTAAGGAGCTACAGAGTCCTTTTATGATATAAAATACTTATTTATATATACCTATAATATATACATACATATACATATACTACCTACACATGCTTATATATAGTTATATTTAACAACTTACCTGCCCAAATGAACATTGATTAATGATGTTGCACACATACAGAACAGAACTCTTAAAAATTAATTTAAAAACCTCATATATGTCTAAAAATAAGTAGATAGAAATCAAGGTAACTAATGGTATTTATCAGTAAACATGCTAAGTGCATGTAGAATAAAGACAAAAATGCCTTCTGCCCTGAAGGAAGTTACATTCTGATGGGGGAGAAAGCCTGCACATATGAGTATATAAAGACTACACAAGTATGTGCATATGCACATATGCACAGTGGAGTTTAAGCTGAGCCTTGAAAGAAATTAGATATTCCAGAAAGAAGGGATATATTGGTAAGGTATTCTAGACTTGGGAAACGACCAGTGCAAAGACACAGAGATTTTGTTCTGGATGGCATTCCAGTCCAAAGATGCTGAAGCCCTGAAATAGGAACTGTATAAATAGACTGGGGATATTGTGGACTAGACACATAGGAGTAGTGAGAGTGATGAACTGAGGAGAGCAAACCTGAATATGTAGAAAATTGCTGATGTCCCATATAGTAATACATTTTGGGGAAAAGTGAATTAAGAAGTGAGAGGAGGATAATGGGTTACATTTTGAACATACTTTGAAGGTGTCAACGTGCAATCTAGAAGCCCCCAAACTTGTAGCCTAGAAAGATTTAATGAACCCCAGTTTATTTAACTTAAAGGTGAAAGCCTCAGGTTTGACCCTGTTCCTGTGAGAATCCATCCTGAGGGGAATCTTGGGCTTAATAATCCACTTCAGATGGGGACTAAGCCCAAGCCAAAACCGAGTGACTCTTTGGCACAGTAGTCAGCATGTCCTTCTAGATAGCTGAAGGTCCCGATTAAGAAGGGTGTGATTTCCCGGAAGGAGGGTGTGAAATACTGGGAGAGGCTTCTGGAGACTAGAAGTCACTCTGCTTCTGCTTGGGTTTAGTCCCAGTCAGAAGAGTATTGTTAAACCTGAGATTCCCCTCAGTGTGGATTCTCACAGGAACAGGGACAAATCTGGGGCTTTCACCTTTAAGCTAAGTAAACTGGGGTTCATTAAATCTTTCTAGGCTACAAGTTTGGGGGCTTCTAGATTGCACGTTGACAAAGGCAACCGTTTTGAAATATTCAACAAGCGGCTAATGAGAAAGAACTGAGTTTATATAGAGATATGTTTATACATAGATATGGTTAGGAGAGAAATCAAGACGGTTGGTTAACTTAGATTTCAGTCATCTATGTAGAAATGATCATTGAACTCTTGAGAGATTTCACTCTTTTAAATTTACTTATAAAAAAGGTTTCCTTCCTTAAATTGCCCTTGTTTTAATACAACCCAAAGGGTTTTAAATTGAAATGTATGTTTTGGGTCACAGTTTTCATCTGAATAAATACATTTTATCCTATTTTAAAATGCATATTCTGGTTTCTATTTTTGTCCTAAGGCAAGTCTATATCTGCATATGACCCTTAGAAAGAATAGTATGGCTAAGGTCCAACATGATTGATGAGGTTGAACTTATCTTACTAAGCCTTTAGTTCTATAATGCTTCTATACTGTATCTGCGAATCAAGTTTCCAATAGATGTTACTCTGAACTTCAACCTTCCCACATGTAACTCAATTAGGTTCCTTTTAGAGGATTACTTGGAGAAGCATCATTGTTTATTCTTGACTAATATTATATGTTATAAGACACTTTCATTGGTGCTTCTTACTTGTTCCATGCCAAAAAATTCCAGAATATGGCTGAAAATTATGAGAAAAATTAAGCCTTCATTTAGATCAGTCTCCATAGGATATTCTTGAATTGGTTTCACACTAGATTTAAAGATTATTTACTTATATAAGTAAGAAGAAATGCATTTGATTAGATGAAAACAAACAAAAAAAAAACGAACTCTTTTATGTTAATATGCTTGTACTTTGTTGGGGAAATATTTCTAGATTTTAAGAAGGTCAAGTATACTATTTTTTGCCAGAAAATGATAAAAATCAATGTATACTGTCACTTTAGTCAGACTTTGTAACAAAACAACCTAAAAACAACAAAGTGTGGGCTCCCTCTACTGGCTCTTATGAACTGTCAATTTCAAGCATTCCTGATAAAGGTTTTGGAACTTCTTGGTTTCTTCATCAGTTAAATTGTACTAACTAAAAAACTGGTTTATAGAAATTTTGTTAGTCATAAAAAACCCAGTGGTAAATAATGTTTACCAATACATTGCCTAAAGTCCTTGAGTAAAACCCTTTTCCTGTAAAGATTTGTTTAGTAGACAATGTAAGTCTCATTTGAACATACATGTTTGTGCATGTATGTGTGTTCAAAGGAGGAAAAGGGGCTGTTTTGAGAGGTCACACGTGGTCCATGGTGCCTGTTGTCAGGGTAACCACTTCCTCTGTCTGTACATGTCCAGGCCAGCTGCTTCATTTGGAGTCAGGATATCAGATCTGAAAGAGACAGAGAAAATGCAAATCATGATCAAGGACATAGAATATGATTCTTCTTCAGTCACACCATGGGAAGTTTCCACCTAACTAATGGATTTCATATATATTTTACTGTTCCCTTAAGATGTTCATGGATGACATTTAAATGTTGGGAAGTATGCAAGAATTTAATCCCTCTCTCTCAAACTTCTCATAATTTATTGAACCTTTTCATGGTAATTTGTTAAATAGGATGGGGACAAATTGTTCCTGTTGGGAAACTGAAGATCTTTTTTTTTCCCTTGAGGCACAAAATAGATATGCAGTTTTTAAAAAAAGATATTAGTCTTTACTGCTTACAGTACGTTATCCAAAACCCTTTCTCAATGAGAACTGTCTCCTTTAAAAATAAATGCTTTCCTCATTTATATGTTGTATTTTAAAATGACTTGCTTTGAAGAAAGGCTATAATTAATGTAATGGACACTGAGTTCCATTTTGAGAATAGCAAGGTATTGGTTGGATGTTTTGAATTATTTAAAAGATGGAAATAGAATTTGGTTCGGGAACTGAGAGCTTGACTTTCACCTCTCCACCTAGTGAAATCTTTTACAGTGAGATGGACACTATTTAAAGAACTAACTGAACATTGGTGAAATAATTCATGTTTATATAGCACTGGAAGATTGGCAAAGTACTTTGCTTACCATTTTATAAAGTTGTTATAACTTACCAATGAGTTTTACTTGGTTCAACTTCATTCCCCTAAAATTTGGGGATTCTTGTTGACTAGGTACTTAAGAATAAAAGCTCCAAATAGCATAAATAAAACCATGAAGTTAAAAAATTTTCTTAGTTTGCAGACCCATTTTTTTTTAAATTTTTTTTTAATATATTTTATTTGATCATTTCCAAGCATTATTCGTTAAAGATCATTTTCTTTTCCTCCCCCCCACCCCCCATAGCCAACGCGTAAGTCCACTGGGCATTAGATGTTTTCTTGATTTGAACCCATTGCTTTGTTGATAGTATTTGCACTAGAGTGTTCATTTAGAGTCTGTCCTCTGTCATGTCCCCTCAACCTCTGTATTCAGGCAGTTGCTTTTCCTCGGTGTTTCCACTCCCATAGTTTATCCTTTGCTTATGAATGGTGTTTTTTTCTCCTGGATCCCTGCAAGTTGTTCAGGGACATTACACCGCCACTAATGGAGAAGTCCATTACGTTCGATTATACCACAGTGTATTAGTCTCTGTGTACAATGTTCTCCTGGTTCTGCTCCTCTCGCTCTGCATCACTTCCTGGAGGTTGTTCCAGTCTCCATGGAACTTCTCCACTTTATTATTCCTTTTAGCACAATAGTACTCCATCACCAACATATACCACAGTTTGTTCAGCCATTCCCCAATTGATGGGCATCCCCTCGTTTTCCAGTTTTGGGCCACCACAAAGAGCGCAGCTATGAATATTTTTGTACAAGTCTTTTTGTCCATTATCTCTTTGGGGTACAGACCCAGCAGTGCTATGGCTGGGTCAAAGGGTAGATATTCTTTTGTCGCCCTTTGGGCATAGTTCCAAATTGCTCTCCAGAATGGTTGGATCAATTCACAACTCCACCAGCAATGAATCAATGTCCCTACTTTGCCACATCCCCTCCAGCATTCATTACTTTCCTTTGCTGTAATGTTAGCCAATCTGCTAGGTGTGAGGTGATACCTCAGAGTTGTTTTGATTTGCATCTCTCTGATTATAAGAGATGTAGAACACTTCTTCATGTGCTTGTTAATAGTTTTGATTTCTTTATCTGAGAACTGCCTATCCATGTCCCTTGCCCATTTATCAATTGGAGAATGGCTTGATTTTTTGTACAATTGATTTAGCTCATTATAAATATGAGTAATTAAACCTTTGTCAGAGGTTTCTATGAAGATTTTTTCCCAATTTGTTGTTTCCCTTCTGATTTTAGTTATATTGGTTTTGTTTGTACAAAAGCTTTTTAGTTTGATGTAGTCAAAATTATTTATTTTACATTTTGTGATTCTTTCTATATCTTGCTTGGTTTTAAAGCCTTTCCCCTCCCAAAGGTCTGACATGTATACTATTCTGTGTTTACCCAATTTACTTATGGTTTCCTTCTTTATGTTTAATTCACTCACCCATTTTGAATTTATCTTGGTGTAGGGTGTGAGGTGTTGATCTAGTCCTAGTCTCTCCCACACTGTCTTCCAATTTTCCCAGCAGTTTTTATCGAATAGTGGATTTTTGTCCCAAAAGCTGGGATCTTTGGGTTTATCGTATACTGTCTTGCTGAGGTCGCTTTCCCCCAGTCTATTCCACTGATCTTCCTTTCTGTTTCTTAGCCAGTACCAAATTGTTTTGATGACTGCTGCTTTGTAACCCATTTTTTAATAATGGGAATATTTCTTTATTTCTCTCAAAATACTTTCCTAGTACTATCACAGTAGAAACAAAAGATATTTCTGCACATTAAAACTAGGTTAATTCTATAATCTTGATAACTGTGAGGTAGTGTGTTATTCTGGTTCATAATATTAAAATATTTTTTCTTCTTGCTCTCTTTTTAAATGTTTTCTCACTTATTTCATAGATTATTAGTTCAAAGTACTATGTAAAAGATTAAGAAACCTAGTCAAATGACAAGAGAGAGTTACTTTGGGACTATATAGTATGATATGGAAATCATATTAAAAGACTGATATATATTAATTTAAGGTCACCAAGGAATTCAGCTATGTAATTCCTAAATGAAAACTCAAGTCAGCAGACAACCTTTTATGGAGTTTTTTTTTTTAATTACTAACAGGAGGAAGAAAGGTATTAGAGAGAGAGAGAGAGAAAAAAAAGGGGAGAGAAGGGAATAGGGCTTAAATATCCACTCTGCTTAGGCTGGGCCAAAGGCCCAAGGCCTTGGATAGCCGAGGCAAAGAAAAGAGATAAATCCCTATCACTCATGGGACCAAAATGGAGAAACAGTCTGAGGGCCTCCCCTCCAAGCACCAGGCTCCAACTCCTCCCACTCTCTCTCCACACAGGAAGTCCCAGCCTCCTCAGCTCTCCTCTACCTCACTTCCTGTCTCACCTGTGCCAATGGTGGCTCTAGCTTAACCCAGGACTGCCCAGAGGTCTGTCCCCTTTGCACATGTCTGTTGAAGTTCATATTCTCAAATAATTAAATCTTGAGCTTTGCTGCAGCCCTTTCTAAATCCTGTTACCTTGAGTAGGGTGGAGATTGTAGTTTCCAAGACCTGATTCTGTCATTCCAAGTATCTATTGTTATTGATCAGGAAATAGTCAAACCCCATCCTCTAAAGAATTGTTTGAACAGGGTTGAGTAGTTTTGAAATTCACAATAGGTAGCACAGTGGATAAAGCACTAGGCTTAGAAGCAGGGGACCTGATTTCAAATATGATCTGTGGGACTCTGGACATGTCACTTAACCCCTATTTGCAGCAGTTCCTCATCTGTAAAATGATCTGGAGAATGAAATGGTACACTCTCTGTTTATTATAGAGAAATATTGGTCCTTGGTTTTTTTCCCTCCAATTTTCTCATTTTGCTATTTTAAGAGAACTAAAAAAACTGGGGAACAATTTTGGAAAAAGCATTTAAGATTAAAAAAACAATTGTTCCTTGATGAGCTATGAAGCCCACAAAGTAAAACTGAATCACATCAGTTTAATCAGTTTGCATAACTCAAAGGGCAGTCCAGGTTATGATTCAGCCTTAGAATCAAATACTTCATGGGGATTTAGAAAAAGAGATACAAACAAAATCCTATCAAGTGCTATGGATTACTAACTGGGAGAATTTGTGAGGATATCATGGAAAAGTTGAAAATTAGGATAGCACTTAGATCAGTGGAATTTCAAGTGATTCGAAAGCAGTCTCCAATTTTAACTAGAAATTTTTACCAACAGAAAATCACTGTCAATTGGGCTTGGGTTTATATCATGAGTCTACTCATTTGGGACCATATATTTAACTTTTAAAGAGAACTTATGGATATCTAATTCAATCCCCTCAGGTTGAGGATAAGGAAATAGAAGCATACCCACTTCAGTAGACTATTTAAGTCATATGAATTTTTTTCAAACTGTTATTTATTTTCAGTAATTAAGCACTTTTTTCTCCTTCCCAGCTGTTCCCCACCTTTGAAAAAAAAAAGAAATACAAAAACCTGGTAACAAATAAGCATAGTCTGACAAAACAAATCCCCAAATTGGTTATGTCAAAAAATTCATTTCTCATCCAACATATTTAGTCTATTACCTCCCTCTCCGAAGGTGGGTTCCATAATTCTTCATCAGTTCTCTGGAATCAAGGATAATCATTGTATTAATCAGGGCTCTTAAGTCTTTCAGAATTATTCATTTCTTTTCTTTTTTTCTCTTCTCTTTATTTTTTCCAGATTACATGTTGATACAATTTTAATACAATTATTAAAGTGCTGACATTTCAAAATTCATGTTCTCTCCCTCCCTCCTACCCCTTCTTCTCCCCAAGAAGGCAGGTAACGTGATATAAGTTGTACATATGCTATCATACACTACATTTTTCCATGTTCATCACATTGTGAAACAAAACACATGCTGCTTACATTAGAGAAAAATTCATGAAGGAAATAAAATTTAAAATGTTCTAATCTGCATTCAGAGCCTATCAGTTCCTTCAGTGATGGTGGATATCCTTCTTTTGTCATGAGTCCATTGGAATCCTTGTCCTGAATCCTTGCCTTGTTGATTACAATTAAGTCATTTACAGCTGATCATCTTAGACTTGCTACTGTGTATAAAATTTCCTGGTTCTGCTCACTTCGCTTTGTATCACTTTGTATAAGCCTTTCCAAATTTTTTGTGATCATCTTGTTGATTATTTCTTATGGCACAATAGTATTTAATACAATCATATGTCACAACCTGTTCAGTAATTCCCTAATAAATGGACATCCCTTCAGTTTCCAGTTCTTTGTCATCACAAAAAGAGCTGGTGCAAATATTTTTTGTACAAATAGATCTTTTCCTCCACTTTGGACTCTTTGGGATACAGACCTAGTAGTGGCATTGTTGGGCTAAAGGGTATGTACAGTTTAATGACCCTTTGAGCCTGGTTCTATATGGCCTTCTGTAATGGTTGTATCAATTCAAAGCTCCACCAGCAGTGTATTAGTATCCATATTTTTCCACATCCCCTTAATATTTATCCTTTTCCTTTTTTTTTTGTCATGTTAGGCAGTCTAATAGGTGTGAGGTAGTACCTCAGAGTTGTTATATTTTGCATTTCTCTAATTATTAGTCATTTGCCGTATTTTTTCACATGGTTAAAAACAATTTTGATTTGTGAAACAGATTTGATCACCTAAGAATTGTATGTTAAAATCTTTTGATCATTTACTGGTTGAAGAATGCTTTGTATTCTTATAAAATTGACCCACTTTTCTAAATATGTGAGACACTTGCTATGAAGATTTTCCCCTGATTTGTTGTTTGCCTTTTAATATTGATTGCATTGATTTTGTTTATGAATTATTCTTTTTATTACAATTATGACCTCTTCACTGAGTCAAAGAGAATGGCAATTAGGTTGTGCAATGACAGAATTTTGACCATGATTTCAAGAAGAATTGAATTCTAATCTTACTTCAGTAACTTAGTTGTGTGAACCTAGACAAGTCGCTTAACTTCTCTGTGCCTCAGCTTCCTCATCTGTAAAATGGTTAAAATAGTACCTACTTCATAGGATTCATTCATAATCTTATCAAATCATATCATAATCAAATGATCCATCTACATTTTTAAACCTTAAAGCACTATGTAAATGTTAGCTAGCTATTATTAATTGTAATATCAAGAATAATGTTAGTATTAACATTCATGTAGTTTTATAATACTACATGTATAGTAACTTTTGGAGCATAGTTTCAAATTGCTTTCTGAATGGAATTCATAGTTGCACCAAAAGTAAATTAAAAAGTGTCCTTTTTTCCCTTTAGCCACTCCAACATTTGTCATTTTCCATTAAAAAAAATAAATTTAGCCTATCTGTAGGATGTGAAGTCAGTGAGTTAAATAAGTATTCATTATGTGCTTACTACATGCTAAATAGTGATGTAAAAAAAAAAAAGACAAAATACAGTGCCTACTCTCAAGGAACTAACAACTTAATGGAAGAGACAACAAGGAAACAAGCTTGTACAAACAGGCTATGTACAGAATAAACAGGAAATAATTAATAGAGGGAAACATTAGGGATTAGAAAAGGCTTCCTGTAGAGGGTGTGACCTTCGTTAAGACTGAAAGGAAACTAGGGAAGCCAGGAGGTTGAAATGAGGAAGAAGAGGATCCCATAAATGGGGGAAACCAAAGAAAATGCCCTAAAAAAAAAGAAATGGATTTTCTTTGTTTGAGGGACAAAAAAAGAAGCAATTTTCCCTAGATTTTGGAGTATTTGGTGAAGGGATGATGTTGAAGCTAGAGGGTTGTTAGGGGTAAGTTTTTGAAGGATTTTGAATATTAAACAAAAAAAATTTTTTAACCTGAGGGTTATAGGGAGACATTGGAACTTAATAAGTAAAAAGGTGACATGGTCATGTACTTCTGGAAGATCACTGAAAACTTAGTAAAAGATCGGCTTTTGGGGGAGACTTGTGGCAGACAGAATAATCAGCAGGTTATTGCAATAATCCTGGTAT
Source organism: Monodelphis domestica (assembly GCF_027887165.1). Lineage (NCBI taxonomy): Eukaryota > Metazoa > Chordata > Mammalia > Didelphimorphia > Didelphidae > Monodelphis > Monodelphis domestica. Next base: position 160,842,614 of record NC_077229.1, on the reverse strand, counting down.
AAGAAGATGAGACCATGCACTTGGTCAGAAAAGAGAATGTTTGTTTTATTTTTGTTTTTTTATTTTATATTTCTTGGATTATTAGTTATTTATAGCATTTTTGCTAGTGGAGAAACACTAGCAAACAGTCTCTGTGTACAATGTTCTCCTGGTTCTGCTCCTCTCACTCAGCATCAATTCCTGGAGGTTGTTCCAGTCTCCATGGAATTCCTCCAGTTCATTATTTCTTTGAGCACAATAGTATTCCATCACCAACATATACCATAATTTGTTCAGCCATTCCCCAATTGAGGGACATCCCTTCATTTTTCTTGCCACCACAAAGAGCGCAGCTATGAATATTCTTGTACAAGACTTTTTCCTTATTATCTCTTTGGGGTACAAACCCAGCAGTGCTATGGCTGGATCAAAGAGCAGACAGTCTTTTAGCGCCCTTTAGGCATAGTTCCAAATTTCCCTCCAGAATGGTTGGATCAATTCACAACTCCACCAGCAATGCATTAATGTCCCAATTTTGCCACATCCCCTCCAGCATTCATTACTTTCCTTTGCTGTCATGTTAGCCAATCTGGTAGGTATGAGGTGATACCTCAGAGTTGTTTTGATTTGCATCTCTCTGATTATGAGAGATGTAGAACACTATTTCATGTGTTTATTAATAATTTTGATTTCTTTGGCTGAGAACTGCCTGTTCATGTCCCTTGCCCATTTATCAATTGGAGAATGGCTTGATTTTTTGTACAGTTGATTTAACTCTTTATAAATTTGGGTAATTAAACCTTTGTCAGAGGTTTTTGTTATGAAGATTTTTTCCCCAGTTTGTTGCTTCCTTTCTAATTTTGGTTGCATTGATTTTATTTGTACAAAACCTTTTTAATTTAATGTAATAAATTGTAGGACTTTTTCTTTTTCCTGGAAGTTCTGGTTCTGGTTTCTGACATTTATTACATTCATTTTATTTTGTAGTTTCTTTTAGGAGATAATAAATTAATTCTTTTGTCACCTTTCTATCTAGTTCTAATATGTCTTGACACTTTTCTTAAATGAGTTCTTGAAACATGATATCCAGGCCCTTTTTTCTTTTTTATCATTTTCATAGCCATGGGTTTATTAACTGTTCTCTCCATAATCTGTTTTATGTCAATTTTTAAAAATCAATAACTGCATTTCTTTATTTGGAATATTTTGCCTTTTTCCCTATTTCTTATCTCATGAAGCCATGAGCTTCTTTTCATTTGAACTTTAAGGGATTCTATTATTTGGATAAGGCTTTGCATCTCTTTTGCTAAACTGCAAATTATAATTCCAAGATTCTTTCCTTTTTTTCATTCTTTCCCCTGTTACTTTCATTTAGTTTACAATATCATTTCATTCTTTTTTGAACCCTCATATCCTTTATTTGAAGAATTCTAATTGAACTTTAGGTCATACTATATTTTTCTTTAAGTCATTGCTTATATATATTTTTTCTTTTAATCTTTTTATACTTCCCTCGAATATCAAATTTGATCATCCATACATGTTTTTGAGTTAGTCTCTTCTTCTGGGTTTGTCTTGGGCATTTCTAACATCAAATAAACTCTTTTTCTTTCTGTTTTACTCATTTCTCCAGTCTTTCTTCCAGGACTGGAATTATATTTAAGACTAGACTCTCTCTGAACATTTCTAAAGGGACTCAAGTTGCCTAGTTTGATCCTGGAGTATTTTATGTGTTGTCCTGTTGCTATGGGTAGAGTGGCAGCAATGCCACCCCACTCTTTGTATCTGGCTGTCAGATCTCTTTTCCCAGGAGACTGGAATTACTATGGCTGCTGTGCCTAGGAGCTGAGTCTTGAGTTTCAGATGTTCCATCTGGAGCTCTGTATCAGAATGTGCTGAGATTCTTCTTACTGCAATGCATAAAACAGTGCCAATCATATAGGACATATTAACAAATGTCCCTAAAATGGTTGAATCATCTGAGTGTTAAATGTCAAATTCACTGGGGCTTTGGAACATGTTGAGGACCTTTACTTCACCCAAGGGCTGAATTTCAGGTCCCTCTTGCTAGTATAGAACAAAAGAGTTGTAGTTCTTTTGTCTAGTTGCTGTCACATATTGATCAGAAGAACTGGGCTAAATTACTTTTTCCTATTCCACCATATATTCTAGTCCCTAAAGGTCACAAATAAATATTAATTAGCAAAGCCAGGACTTGTACATAAGTTCTCCCACTCCGAGTCCAAGAGTCTTCCATTGCACCACTGCCTAAATTTTAGCTCCTAGTTGTCATAGAATATTGGAGCTAGAACTAACATTAGAGATGATCCATCAATTCCCTTTATTTTGCAGATACAGGCTTGTTGGAGATTTGCTGTTTTAACTGACCTTCTCACAGGAGGCAAAGACTGCATGCTTGGTTAGAAATTTAGTATGCCAAATTCATGTGACTAATCCCCAAAGGCCCTGGCATTAGATCAAACAAGAAATGGTATTCATGTGTGATTACTACTTAAGAAAATAATCTCAGTTAATCAAGTTAGTTAATAGTTAATAAGATTAATTAATAGGTTCCCATCTAAAATGAGCTCTCACTGTAGTTGGAATTAAAGTAATTTGTAAACCAAAAAAAATATCCAATGGCCTACTCTTTGTTATATTCATTTGGGAAATTATTTATTATTTATCATATTTTATACCTTACTTCTATTTGAAATTTTTAGATTATGGATCTATCAACTTGTCAGGCACAATATTTTGGCAAAGATAGAAATAGTCTATGTTGGAGGGACTGTGGAAAGATGGGCACAATAATATGTTTATATATGTATAAATTGTTACATGCATTCTGGAAAATGGAAATATTAGAATTTTATCAATAAAATGTTGAAATGTTTATCCCATTTTAACCAGAAATCCCATTTGTCATTCAATCATTTCAGTTAAGTTCAACCCTTTATGACCCAATTTGGGATTTTCTTGGTTAAAGTATTGGAGTGGTTTGCCATTTCCTTCTCCAGCTCATTTTATAGGTGAGAAACTGAGGCAAAAAAGGTTAATAGTAATTCAAATAAGAGTTCAAACATTTACTTGCAAGATGACCCAGGGCAAGTCACTTCACACTGTTTGTCTCAGTTTCTTCATCTATAAAGTGAGTTTCAGAAGGAACTGACAAATCATTCTAGTATCTTTGCCAAGATGCCCCAAATAGGTAAAAAAAAAGTGTCAGACATAATTGAAATGATTGAACAACAACATATAGGCTAATTTCTCTCCTTGTCTCTGTCTCTCTTTTGTAATATCCTTTAAGTACAGAATTGATTTCCTTATTAATTTTTTTCCTTCTCTTGATAACACTTCTTCTTTATATTTGATTTTTCTCTATTATTGAGGGTGTTTTCAAGTCAAATAATGATTATCATGTTTTTTTCATCTAGGATTGCCTTGGTTGTCCTTTTTGTTGAAAGTTTACAGCTTTTGATGAGGATTGACTAGTTTTCAGGATATTATTTTATGTTTCAAATTGAATTCCTTTGCTGCTTTTATAAAAATATAGTTCCATCTCCCCCTATTTCTCCTAACTACAAAATGATTACTTTCTTTCATATATGAAGGTATGGATTTATCCTGGCTTCCTATAAAGTTTTTGTTACTGAAACCTAAGCATTACTTCTTAGAAATTCAATAACTTTATAGTAATTTTATTGGACATCTATTTTTGTCATTAGCAATTTTTTTTTGTTAAATTGGCGTTTTGTTTTTTATGTTTCAAAATTCTGGTTAGTTTTCCTGTATTATTTCTGAAGTGTTTTGGTATTTAGATTTTTTTAAACTTATCTTTAGGAATTTTATGTTCCTTAAGTCATCTCTGTCCCTTCTGTCTTCAAGGTCAGACACTCTGAATTATGTAGAGATCAGGTATAACTTGTATAGCAGTTGTAAATCTTAAATTTTTTTTTTGCTTTTTCTCTTTTCTCCTTAAACATTCTTCTGCTTCAGTGTTTTTGTATTCCAAATCCAGTATTTTCTCTTTCAATCCATTTTCTTCAAGACATATTCTTATATATGTTAAAATTTTCCCACTCTGCTATTTGTGTTAAAAACTAAATTCTTATATAAATTTTCCTTTAAAAGATTTTTTAGTAACTGGAAATTTCTAATTATTGTTCCATAAACCCTAAGTAGTTCACAATATTCCCTTTTCCAATGGATTCATTTCCTTCACATTATTTTATGTGTCTCTGATTCTCTCAGAAAGAATATAAAAGAAAGTAATCATTAAATACTTGCTTTTTTATCAGATACTTTGCTAATTCCTGGAAATACAAATAAAATACAAACATGTAAAGTTGTTCCTGCCCTCAAGAAGCTTATATTCTAATAATAAAGACAAAACATGAAGATCAGCCAGAGTGGTAGAGGGTTGGGCAGGGGAACAAAGTCATGAGTCCATGTCAGATCATTAAAGATTGAGAAATGAACAGATGAGCAAGAAAAGACATTGGATGGTAAACTACTCTTTCCCCAGGACTTTTCCAGGGAATCAGAAGAATACTATCAGATAAAAACCTAAGGAAGAAATGACATAAACATTTATTAAGTCCTTATTTTGTGCCAGAAACTGTATTTTGGAAGTCTCATTTGATCCCGATTACTTGGTTATGGGTGCTATTATGATACCTATTTTATTGTTAAAGATACTGAGGTAGGTAGAAGTTACATGACTTGTCCAGGGTAACAGAGTAGGTGTCTAAAGATATATTTGAAATTTATCTTCCTCACCTCAAAGGAAGTGTTCTCTCTTCTAGGCTACCTAGATGCCATGGGAGAATGACTAGATTAACTGCAACTCATTTTTTTTGTTTGTTTGTTTGAAATGCTAATGCAATGGTGACTGAAAATTAGGGAGCAAGTGACAGTGACCTTGATCAAAAAGAAAGATAGGGAAATGACCCATTTCCTCTGCTATTAATTCAAGTGCATTTGTTTTATGTGTCTGGCAACTATTTTTAGTACAAATGCAATCAGTCAGGCACACTTTACATTCAACTTCACAATGATTTCTGGGGAAGGGGGGGATCCCTGTGGTCTTGAGAACATTTCCCCCCAAAGTAATTTCTACAGCGAATGATAAAAAAAATACCCTTGTCTCTTATCCACTTTTCACCAAAGAGATAACAAATATGAAAAGAAAATAAATTAATCTCAGTTTACAAGACTCCAATTTAAGCAGTGGTTGTTAGTAGATGTGATCCTTTAAATTGATGTGATTGAATAAAATTGAATGGATTTTTTGTGGTTCAAAAGTTATCTATGGTGGGATGAACTAATGTCTCCCTATCATATGATAACCTATGTCACCTCAGTAGATTTCTAGAAGTTTCTAAAGGATTATGGGATACAGTCTCAGGCTCCATCTCTATCACCTTTCCTAGATATTTATAACTATTAGATGGGATTAACCATTATAATGAGTTATCCATAGCTGTCATGGGGATGATGGCCTCATCATGACCTTCTCTCATCCAATTTCACTAGACCTTCAGATCCACATGATATTTCTGTGAATGTGGTGAGAAAGGAAGATAGCAAAGGACACATGCTAAATGTCCCTTTCTTGAATCTAAACATTCTCTTATACTTTTCTGCCTTCTTCACAAAGATTAGAACATCGTAGAGGCTTTAAAAGTGTTTGTCAAATAGATGAATTGAGAAAAGAAGTGAAACATCACAAAGCAAATTATTTTGAAATATGTTTTGATATGTAACTATTCAGAACACACACATATATACATATATAAATGCAAGTTCATTATGAATTTGGAATTTATTTGAAGAAAAAAAAGAAATGGATCACTTAGTCTGTAATGCCCCTTCTCACTCCAATATACAATGATCACTGCAATCATTTGTGTATTTGTGTGTGTTTTTGTGTTTCTGTTTCTGTCTGTATATTTAGGTGACATTTTCTCTGCTTACTCTCATTAGTTCTGTTCTGCCAGATATTCTAAGAAATGTTATCCTCATGAGAGTCTGGTATACTTTTGAGTGTGCCAAAATTAAATATGATTCTGTTAGTTTAAACACTTGTAAGAAAGATCAAGTTTTTTTATGACAATGTAAAGCTTAGAAACTTAAACTATTTAGAAATGTGAGAATCATATATAGAGTCAATGGACATGAGAAACTGCATTTCATTAGGAAAACAGTGCAAACAAAAGTATATTTTCAAAGAAGACATTATCCCAAATGTCTTCCTGCATACTTATTTGTAATAGATAATAAACTGCCCTCAACCAGTGCTTAATTGATTTAGTGTTTTGAGATCAATTGCCAAAAGTGGCCTGCTTTGTATTATGCATGTTAATTATGGTAGGGGCAACTCACTGCAAACCTTTAAAACAACTACATTAAAACATGAACCTCTGCATTTTTGCATATTTATGTTTCATTTGCAGGTGTTGTTGGCCAAGGGAATGATGGAGTTGTGTTTTACAAGGGCAGGGGAGTTGTTTTTTTTTTATTCAATAGTTTCATGCATTGCTAAATTTCTGTTTAAAAAGAACATTACCATGCTATCTTCAGAGGAGTATAATGGCAGACTAGTTTAAAAACTAGTTTGACACTTGTTTGTCATTTTAATTATATTTACTTGAATAGCAAAATGCAAATTAAAATATAATCTTTTTTGGTCTATCTCATACTATAGGTATAACCAAATCTGATGAGTTGTAGTAAAGGAGATATAATTACTTTAAGTAACAGAAACATGGTAAAAATTCATGCCAGCTACAATATTACACTTAGATGTTTGGAAAATCCTACCCAAAAGTACATCAAAATTGAAATATGGAATTCATTACATGTGCTTACTATACGAGTAATTTGTGTCTTTATACCTGGGTGGATCTGTTTGGGCATTCTCTTCACTGGTACAGAGCACATTCTATTCCTGGTTTATAATCCCATGCAATTCTTGCTCATATTTTTCTCTTCATCATCAGCAGTAGTAACATTTATGTAGCAAATTAACTAGCATTTATTATATACTTCCTGGGCACTAAACATTGATTTGTTAAGTGCTGTATATAGTATCTCAACTCATCCTCAAAACAATCTTGTGAGATAATTGTTACTACTAGTATTATCCCATTTGACAGATGGAGAAAGTATGTTTGAGAAAGATTGAACCATTTTCTCAGGGTCTCCGACAGTTTTGAAATCTGGATCTTCTGACTCCAAAGACTAGGGCTCTTTCTACTCTACCCAATGTACTAAAATCTTTGAATAAATATTCATATTTCCTGGGCATCAGAGTAGCACAAAAATTGTTTTGTCTTGTCACTTAATGGGCATCAAGCAGTTCTTGATGCTGTCTTTTATGTCATTTCTTACAGGTAAATTGTCACTGGAAATATATGGTAATTTATCATGCCTTAATCCATTGCCTTTTGATTCAGCTTCCATTTTATTTCTTCTGCAAGCATAGCATATTATCACAGGACCCTAAATTTAAAGGTAAAAGGAAACTTACAGGTCAACTAATATGACCTACTCATTTTAGGGGAAAGGACTGAAGCCAAGGTAGTTGAAAAAATTTGCTCCATTTCAAAGACAAGAATAAAAAAAGACAAAGCAGGACAGCTGGGTGGCTCAGTGGACAGACAACAAGGCATAGAGACAAGAGGTTCTGGGTTTAAATCTGGTCTCTGACACTTCCTAACTGTGAGACCCTGGGCAACTCACTTAACCCCCATTGGCTAGCCCTTACTGCTCTTCTGCCTTAGAATCAATATTTAATATTTATTACAAGACAGAAATTGTGTTTAGAAAAATTAATAAAATAAGAAAAGCTAGAGAAAAGTAGCAGTCAAGATTCAAACCTGTTTCCTCTGATTCTAACATCCATGTTAATGCTACTACACAGTTTTCCATGTATTATAATCATATTGTACCACCTGAAGAATATTTGGGTTAAAAAGATGAACTTTTGCAGCAGTGAACAGCTTTGAATCACTGAATGCATGACGTAGTTTTCCAAATTTGATGCAGCCCAATCTTTTCTTCGATTTCATTCTAAAACCAATTCATAGTCTATTTTTATGCTTGTTCTTTTATATTCAGATATATTTGAGTAAATATATCATATATTTTAATAGATGTATGTGTTATGTACATATATTGTTTATGTGTAACATGTATATGTTAAATACATATATAAATATATTCCCCATCTAACAATAATTACTTTTCATCCACTTTGTTTTTTCCACTACAATGGTTAAACCAAAAACTTTGGAGTAACCACAGATATGATTTAAGAGGATCTGTGCAGTTAACACAATGTTTTCTTTTCTTCTTTTACATATATATATATATATTATATTTAGAAACAATTTTTGTCAATGTTTTTTGAAATTTTATGATTCAGATTCTACCTTCCTTATCCCTTCTCAGATATACATTACACTGAGACTTTCATGCAATATATATTTTCATATTGCTCATGCCACAACAGAAGATACTTATCACACCATACAATAAATGATGTTTCCTTAAAGTCTCAAAATTAATAAGGAATTCTTCCTTTGGAAACTGCACAATGCATCATTGGTGAGTCAGTATCTCCCTGTTAGGATTTCTTCCTTTGTTTTGGATGATTATCAGATCAATTAGACAATGCCATTTACCATAACATCTTGTAGGAAACACTTTGTATGGGGAGAGCTGCTTAGTATCCCCAAGGGAAAAAAATTTCTTCTGACAAACAAGATAGAATTTGTTTGTTTCACACGAGGAAATGTGGAGCCATTCAGAGGCAGCTGATAGACATGAGGGATCCACAAGCTAATGCATTGGCTTTTCTACCCTCAATATCTGTGGTAAAGTAGATTCGAGAAAGCATTAAAAACAGGTTTGTAAAACATTGGTGTGATACGAGAGACATCAAGACTAAATTTAATTTAAACCATAAGCAATCTAAAATGTGCATCAGGAGAATCATATTTAGTTTGTTAGTGTGAGGTGTTTACATGAGATTTCTTGGACTTTTATTATTTTTGGATTCAACTTTTATCCAAACAAGCTGGAGCACCCAGAAAAAGTAAACACCGTTATCCAGATAAAACTAACATGTAAAAAGAAATAATCTGCCAGGAAGTTGCTATATCTAATTTGTGGAACCATTCTAAAATAGAAATGATCATCAGAATGAATGTATTTTGCTACTTTGTGGAATGAAAACAATACTGGAATAAACTAGATGATGCTCTAAAATCCTGAGGGTTTTTTCCCCCTTCAAATATTTATTATGGACTACCTCTGACCTTGCTTGTGTCCAAATGAAAAAAATCAAGTACATGTGTGTCAATCAGTATCAAAGCAGAAAAACATGTCAGATTTGGCTAAGCAGGATTGTCTGCATCTAGTAGAGGAGTAAAAATTGAGGCCCAAAGAAATCTATCACCAAGGACCTGAAGAAGTGTCTCTTGATCATAGGACTAGAGAGCTAGACCTAGAAGAGATCTCAGTGGCCATCTAGACCAACTATTCAATATTACAGATGAAAAAATATAAGTTTTATGTAGTTTAAGGGACTTTCCCATAGTCACACAGGTTATGAGCATCAGGGACAAGATTAGAAATCAGTAAATCTCTCCAACTAAAAACTGAAGTTTTTTCTGAATTTAGTAGCCTCTTTTTCCCTGTTTGAAGTGTTTACATTCCTTTCCAAAGTGTTTACACCACATACCACTCCCTTCATGCCAATGTGGCATCCCAAACTTGGTCAATTTTTCCATTCATCCATTACAAGGCTGCCATCTTGGAGGACCTGAGAATGTCTAAATATTTATTACCAGTCCTTAACTCTCATAGTACATCATGCTTTTTTCCTTTCATTTACCAAATTTTACTTCCTTAGAGGTATCTGTGTATATACACACACATACACACACATACACACACACACACACACACACACACACACACATATATATAAATATATAAAAATTTATATATAAAATCTTTTCTTTCTCCTGTATTAGGTAATAATTCTTTGAAGTAAAAGACTATTCCTTGTTCCTCTTGGTATCTCATCACCAAGAACAATTTATTTTCAATTCATTGGGGTTGTTCAGTCATTTCAATAATGCCCAACTATTTGTGACTTCATTTGGGGTTTTCTTAGCAAAGATCCTGGAATGGTTTGCCATTTCCTTTTCTAGCTCATTTTATAGAGGAGTAAGTTGAGGCCAACAGGGTTAAGTGACTTGTCCAGTGTCACCCAACTAGTAGCTGTCTGAGGCCATATTTAAATATAGTTCTTCATGGCACTCTATCCACCACACCACATAGGTACCTGAACCATCCAAAAGACTGAATGAGTGCACAAAATAGAAAGGACAAGATGGCTTCTCAGTTCCCTTCCAACTATGTACAGTAAAGAAGTACCATTGTGTAGAATTATAAAAAAGGGATGTAATATGGACACCCTCTTAGAGTCAAACCTACTTCATTGCCTACTCAAGATTCCAATTATCTTGAGTAATTTGAATTTTCTAATTTCTGTGCCAATAGCACTGGCTGTGTTCTCCTCATTTTAAAGAGGTTCCATCTAATGTAATATGGATTTCACAATAAGATATTTACTTGACAGCTATATCATGAACAAACATATAAACGTTCCTTCCCAGCACCTCAAGAGCATCATCCTCCTACACCTCTCTGGTCTTTGGTCTCCAAGGTTTGGGGGGTTTAGATTTACCTCCATCTCAGCTCAGTTCCTACCTAGCATTGGTCCCACTAAGTTCAAAGGTAGCATTGTTGCTGGTTTGGACCTTGTGACCCTCAGAGAATCAGTTCTGAGGTACAGCACCTAGACTGAATCACTGAGTTAACAAATCCCCATAGTTTGAGCTTCTTTCTGGCCCAGAGACTCTACACTAGGTAACTAGAACCAAAAAGAACAAATGAAAAGTACAAGTATTTCTACAACTTTTCTTGGGGCTGGGAGTAGCAGTCCCATGGCCCTTCCTCTTATAGCAGTTCTCTCAGAGATGTGCTTATTTTTTTTGAAACCATTTATTTTTTATATGTAACATAATATAATTTGTAACATAACAATAATATAATGTATGTGATTTGTTATAAATTATAATAAATATGCTTATCCAAGAGAAACAAATTCTCACATTAGCTATGTCCAAAAAATCTATGTCTCATTGCTTTTTTCCCTGTCCCTTCTACCTCTCCTTCCTCCACAAGAAGATAGGTAATATGATATAGGTTGTACATTTATTATCATATAATACATATTTCCCTGTTCATCAGATTGTGAAACAAGATACATAGAGCTTACACCAGAGAAAAGTTCATGGAGGAAATAAAAAGAAGAATGGCATGGAAATAAAAAGTAAGAATGGCTTCAATCAGCATTCAGACTTTATTTTTCAGAAGACAAACTGGGGCAAACAGGGTTAAATGACTTGCCCAGGGTCACACATCTAGTACATGTCTGAGACCAGATTTGAACTTATGAAAATGAATCTTCCTGACCTCAGGCCAAGTAGCTGTCTATTAAAAAAATAACTCATTTTGTTTCTTTCTTTACTTCTTTCTTGCTTTTTTCTTTGCTTCTTTGTTTCTCTTTCATTCTCTCTTTCTCTCTTCCTCTCTTCCTCTCTTTCTCTTTTTTCTTCCTTCCTCTCTCTATTTCTTTCTTTTTTCTTTCTTTCTTTCTTTCTTTCTTATAAAAATATTTTTCCATGTTTACATGATACATTTTCTTTCCCTCCCCACCTCCTGGAGCTAAGAAGCAATTCCACTGGGTTATACAAATGTATAACTTTATTTAAATGTTTGATTGACCAGAGGTGTTTCTGAGTGAGCTCCTCCCCCAAGTACCCACATATTGTACACACATATCATCTTTGGCAAAATATTTTAGTTTCTCTAGCATGAATGTCAGTGAATTAAGTTCAGTAGATATATGATGAAAATTATAAGTATATAATCATAACTGCCCTTTATTTCCATATCACTTTGAAATTTAGAGTTTACCTTTTTCTCATTAAGTCTATGAGGTAGGTAATAAAAATATTAGTATATTCATCTTACAGATGAGTAAACTGAGAATCAGAAAGATGAAGCAATGTGCAAAATCAAAAGATCATAGATTTAGATCAAGGAATACCTATTAGTATACTCAATATTGGCAATGGTTTTGAATTTTTAGAGTAAAGCAAGTCACTTGATATCAAAGTTTGTCATTGAGTAGATAAATTATCAAATTATCTATAATGATTTTGGTTTGAAAAATGAATTCTGACGATAAACTAATGAAGACAAGGACAGGAATCACAGAAGACACAAGGATATGCATGAATTGTGGACTTCAGCAACAGAAGCATTATCTCCCAAAATGAGAAAACAGAGCTTTTGGAATATCTACTTCTCATCATTGCTGCAAATATTTTAGAAATTTCAGCATCTCTAAGGCATATTGTGTTAAAAAAAAAACACCACGTTATAGTACTCACTTACTAGATAATAAGTCATGTTTAATGCAAACATGAACTGTTCAAAGAAATGAAACCCTGTCCAGCAAAAATGAGACCAGAAAAAAATATCTATATATCCATCTCAAAAAAACTTCCACGTTTAGGTTTATTATTTTATTAAATCCATTATTTTAAAAAGTATTGTAGATGACATATTGGGCATGTTAAACTCTGTGGTATAAATCCTACAGAAAAATGTTGTACCAAATTTCATTCTGATATATTCTTTTAATGTTATGAAATATGGGGTCATAATCTTACTTTGTTATGTTTCCATGCCTACTTTATATATTAATTTGATTTCTTCTTCTCTGGACTGTTTCTTCTACAGAATCAGAGGCCTGGAAAGAATCTTTATTTCCCACCATTTCAGTTCACATTTGTGCGCTTTCCCAGTTATGATGTGATTCTGAGGGATTCCAAAATGATACACCCATAATCTGACATATCCAGCTATCCCCAAGTTTGAAAAATCTCTGATATGTTTATTGTTCTTTTTCATGTTATAAGAATAACTGATTATCTCTTGTGTGTTGTTATGGTAAATTATTTCCCATGGGAAATGTCCTTTTATAGTTCCTAACTTGTTATGAAAGAGGATTCTCCATGTCTTTCCCTCTTACTCCTCTGAGTTGGTTTCAATGCTGGGTTTTTCCAGGTACATCCCATTGTATACCAACTGTGTGAGAATCCAGGTTTGTCCTCATCTAAGCTGGTTATTTGTATAGGATGGAAAATGAATCCTACTTTTTGGTGGACAATTTCTCAACAGCAATCTGAGACTGGGCTGATTAAAGGAGGGGAAAAGTGTATAAATAATAATATTGGCTTTCAGGACAAGAAGAACAAGGAAATGAAGACTTTTCCTTGAATGTAAGGTGGGCTAGTTGGGCTGCTACTAGGTAAACTGTCCCCAGGGAATGAGAAGAGGTGATGCCGGATCAGATAGGAATGCATGAGTTCATTCAGGCATGAGAAAGCTTTGTTCCTTTCCATCTTAATCTATGAAGAGCCCTTACTCTCCTTTTTTCTTTATTGTGAATCATGAACTTATTTCAAGTGGGAAATAATTTCTTTTATTTAATCTCTGGTCAGATAGATAGCTGATATCACCAATCACCCTCGTTAGGTATAGTCATGCAAGGGATGACTTGGCATTTTCCCATAGAGATTGCTCTGTGACCCCAAAGGTCAATCAATGATCCTTCGATAGCAATAGCTCTTGGGAGAAAGTAAATGGAGTTAGCAAAGGTCTCCATCAGCTCTGAAATACAACAATGATACAAAAATAGTATTACTAAGGATGACAAAGATAATGGTGAAAATAACTGAATTTATATATTGCTTTATCATCCTCAAAACATTTTACAGATATTATTTCATTTGATTCTCATAAAAGCACATAAGCTATGTTGAGACAGGCCCAAGTGAGGAAGTTGGGGCAATTGCACATGGATAGTGATAATGGTAATCTGGGGAAGAAGAATTTCCTACTTCCATTTGGCTATTTACTGGACCTATTAAATTTTTCTGTCACTGAAGTAGTGTTGCAAGTACCTGCTAAATTTTGTTACTCAGAGAAAAATATAGGTTGTTTCATCCTAGTTTTTTTATTCTGTGTAAATTATTCTTTGTTGAAAGTTGGACTTTCTGGAATATCATATTCTAAGCTCTCTACTCCTTGAAATAGTATCGATGAAATCTTTTGCAATGCTGGCTGTAGTTCTTTGGTACTTGAATTATTTCTTACTCTTGTTTTTAGTATTTTTTTTTACTTGATCTGAGACCTCTGGAGTTTGCCTGTAATATTCCTGGGAATTTTCATTATGAGATTTCTTTCAGGGGGTAATCCGTATATTATTTCTATTTCATCCAAAGAGATTTTGGTAGTTTTCTTTAATGAGTTTTTTGAAATATAGTGCCTAGGTTCTTTCTGGGGTGGAGGATGTTGATCTTCTCTTTCTATCTTCTCCTATATCATTCTCATCATAAACCTGTTTTCCATCTTCACTATGAACTCTATTCTCTCCATTTCTCAGTACTTTTCAAATTATTGTCCCTGGTTATACTCTCCTCTCAATCTTGATATTGTGTAGTTGAAATTTTGTACCCCAGGACTACATTCCCCAGAATTCCTTTCCTCTGTGTCCTCGCATATGTTTTTATGTTTGGTTGTTAAAAGTTTCTGTAAGCCTTTGAGGGGTCTTTTTCATGCTAACATGGCTAGAAAAACTCTCTTTATCACTTTAATTCCCTTTACTTCAAGTTATTGTTATTAATAAATCTCATAAAAATAATACTTGGAGTATTTGGATATTTAATTTTAATCTTACAATATACTGGTGCAGGTCAATTATAAACCGTCTACTACAATTCTACTCTTGAAATCTCTTATTTCTTTACCCTTTTCCTGATTTACACCTTCCCAAACTACAACACTGAATGGATAGTAGATTAATCTCACTATCCATTTCCTTTTCTCCTGCCACAAAAAGAGGAAACTAGATTCATGCCATCTAATGTCAACTAGAAGCTCTTTGCAATAGTATAATGCTTTTAATTCTCCCTAAGTGACTTTCTATTCCAACTATCAAATTGGCTATTCCAGACCTCTTCTTATTATTATGCCCCTGTCTCACACCCCCTTCCCATCATTGTCTCATCAAAGATATCTGCCTTACTGAAAAAAAAATGATGTTTGGTGAGAGGTCTTGATTTTCCTCTTGTTATCTCATGTCTGACAACATCTCTCATTATTTCCTCCTTTCTCCTAGTCTGTGGTAAAGAGGTACCCCTTATCCTTAGCCAAAGTATGCTTTGGATCTCTTTCCCTCACTTTCTTCATTAGATTCATCCTTCTTGATTCACACTCTCTAATCTTCACTTCATCCCTGTTTACATCATCTCCTGTTGCCCCAATTTTTTCCCTGATTCCTGGCACCATATACCTTTCTCACCTCTCTATCTCTGAGAATCATCACATTCTGTTAGGATTTAGTTCAAATGACACCTTCTGCATGAGATTTTTTATGTATCTTCCTCTGCTAGGGTCTTCTCCTCAAAGGTTGCCTTTCCCCTACTTTGTTTGTTACCTGTATATATTCATTAAGGTTAGGCTACCTTCCCTATTAGAATGCAATTTCTTTAGAGGCAAACAAAGATACACACACACACACACACACACACACACACACACACACACTATTTTTTATCTACTACACTTAGTACAGTGCTTGACGCCTAATAAGCTAAATGGCATAATGGATACAATTTTGAGCTTGGAGTTGGAAAGACTTTAGTTCAAATCCTTTCTAAGCTATGTAACACTGGCCAAATAGCTCAATTTCTTTTTGCCTCAGTTTTCCCTATCTGTAAAATTGAATTAATAATAGTATCTACTCCAAGGAATTTTTGTGAGGATCAAATGACATAATGTTGTCAAGTGTTTCTTTCAAAACTGAAAGCACTATATAAATGCTAGTTATTATAGTGAGGATTTAATAAATGTTGTGGGGTGATTAACTTTTCCAGAAGTTCAGCTAAAGTGGGATACCTCACATACTTGCTTCCTTATTAATGTAACTAACAAGGTACTCTAGGCCAGTGATGGCAAACCTTTTAGAGACTGGGTGCTATGCCTGCCCACCCCCCTTACCACAGAAAGGGGAGGAAGAAAGGGATAAGAGTGGCTTGGGCACTCTCTTCAGGAGAGGGAAGAAGCTCTTCCCTTGTACTGCTGGACATTGGGGTGGGGAGGTGCTGTGGAGAGGGGGAAGGGAACAGCTCCACTCCTAGTCCCTCTGCCTTTCTAGTAACTCACTCTGGTGGGCAATGGGGTGAGTGCCCACAGAGAGTCCTCTGTGTGCCATAGGTTTACCATCATCGCTCTAGGCTAAATTCTTTATCAGGTGAGATTACCTCTTTTATATATATATATATATATATATATATATATATATATATATATATATATATATATATATGTTTTCTTCCTCTCCTCTTGACTATAGGAAAATCATGTGCATTTCCCAAGACCATATATTGTTTTCCCATTAGAGTTGGTAGTGATGCCATATTGAACATAAAATTTAGAACCATGGGACATTTTAGGACCCTGCTAGAATACTTTTACTTGGATCCATATCACAGGAGAAACTTCATATGCCTTCTACAAGGGAGAAAAGGGCTTCATGAAACCAGCAATAGTTAATTACCTTTTTATCACATGTGCTTTCTAAACCCAATCCCACTATCCCAAGGGACAGAATATGTGCACAATGAGTGTATCCTGGGCTTCTGGGGGAGAATTTTAAAAATTAATTAGTTTGTTACCTTAAAATTTGCAGATGTCTCCCTCTCTTCTTCCCCTCCCCAAACTAGTTAAGGCATCATTGATGAACAAAAATATATATGTTTATATATATATATATATATATATATCTTACTTGTTTCCATTGGTCATTTCTTTCCCTAAAGGTGGACGTACACAAGAAATGCTTCAAATAAGATTCCTATGACTGTAAATAATGTTCTTTTGGTTCTGTTCACTTTTCTCTTCAAAATTTCACATAGATCTTTCCATATTTATTTTATGTTGTTGTTTTATTTTAATTAACTTGCTTTTCACTTCTTATGGTGTAGTAATATTCCATCATGATTGTGTCATATCTTGTTTATCCATTACCCGATTGGTGGTCATTTTTATGTCAATTGTTGTAATTATACATATCATCAAATACTCCGTGGGAGTACACCTGCTCTCCTAAAGGACACTATTAGAAAATCCAACCTTTAATGTTACCCTAGAAACCTGATGGGAGGAATAGGCAGCTGCCTCTGGGGATCCAACCAGACTGTGAATATGAGTAGTGTGAGTATGTCCAAATGAGGTGCTACATTAGAATTAAATTAGAGGGGACCTCAGGCATCATCTCTACAACACCTTCAACAAGTGGTCATATAATATCTGGAGGAAATTTATTTTTAATTTTTCAATATTTTACATGAATAATCATATCCTGAATATTAACTGCCTACTATGTGCACAGTGATGATACTGTCTAATGTGATTATATCAACTTTAAAATTAAACTTTTAAGTTTCTTTCATAACCTAATTATTCATTGTGAGTAGACAATTTAATTAAAATTTTCCTTCTAAAATGAGTGGCAAGAAATATTTCAGATTCATACCAAGACTCACACAACAGTTTTTGATATAAGTGTAAATGAATTGTAAACATGTGGATTATATTTCTGTAAAAACAAATGTGTTCAAAATCTAAGGAAAAATGTTCTTGGCAGGATATGCCTGGGGTTTTATTAAACCTTAGGCACTTGACAATCAGGCAGCTTGTAGGAACCAAAACATTGTGGCCATATCTATACATGTAAGTGCCATAATGCACTATAGCAATTATCTACACATTTCAGGCTAGAGGAAATCTTTGCTTTAGTAATATTGGTATTGAAAAGCAAAGTGAATTTAGGGACTCGATTATCAAACTATTTAATATAGAAATAGTTAGGGTCTTGACATGTCCAGATGATCACTTCAACATCCCACTTTACATGTGTAGACACAGCTTGAGTTTCAACAAAACACCCCAAACTATTTTCAGATGGCTTTGGTTTAAATAAAACCCCAAACCTAGTGCGCCAAGTACATTTCTCCATAGATTTTAAATATCAGCTTGTTTTAGGGAAAATTTAATCCACATGTTTATGATTCATTTACACTTAAATCATCAAAATGCTGCTGCTTGACCTCTATTTTAGCAATTATTTGTTTAGTGGAGGCAAAACTTTGAATTAATCAGATAATTACTTCAATTCTACACTTCATTTGGTTTATGTAGATAAAACCATGACACTCTATTGGAAGTCAAAACATCTTATTTTGTGTTATTTAGAAATAAGTATCCTGTGCTAAAATTGCTGGGTCCAAAGTTAAATAGTACTTTATAGATCATTAGTCCAATTGTCTCATTTTATAGATAAGAAAAATTAGGCTTAGAATCAAAATTAACTGTGGTCCTGTGGGTCATGAACTGCAGAACTAGGATCTGAAGTCTTCTAACTCCAAATTTGATCTTTCCCACTATGCCACATTTTTTTATGCATCTCAGAGCACTGAAAGTGAAAAGAGGGAAAATGCTTTCAGAGAATAGGAGCATAGACTTAGAGTAAGAAGGGACTTCAGGAGCATTCTGGTCCAAACATTTCATTTTCAGATGAGCAAACTAAGACCCAGGGAAGTTAAGCAAGGGATCTCATGTCCTCTGACTGCAGGTCTACCATATAGGTATGGTAGAAACAACCTGGAACTACTTAGTCCTCTATCTACTGTGCCAGGTTGTTTCTACCATACCTATATGGTACAACATTGCCATTATTAATAGCAAAGATAATTTTATAGTAATTTAGGAACTCCTCTAGAAAATATTTTAATGAATTAATGATCAAATTACCTCACATGATATGCCATCCAGAAATGCAAAAGGAAAATGGTATATATCTCAAATTGGATATCCTGTAAGAATCTCACACTCAACATTTTCAAAGACAAAAATTCATTATCATTCTTTTCAAATCTGTTCCCACTTCTCAACCTTCTTATTAATGTTAGGATACCAACATTATCCCAGTCACCCAGATTTATATCCTTCAGCTATATCATTCTGATTCACCTTATGTATACAATTTGTGCTAAAGTTTGTCATTTCTATCTTCACTTTTGTATATTCCCTTCTCTCCATTCACACTACATCCTAATTTAGGGCCTCATAATTTCTTTTCTGGATTGCTTTAAATAATTCTCTAATTGGTCTCCCAGCCTCAAGTCTTCCCCTACTCCAATACATCCTCCATATAGCAGCCGAAGTGATTTTTAAAATACAAATTGGGCTTTCAAAGCACTTTATAACCCAGCCCTTCTTACACTTTACTCCCCCCCATAGCACTTGCCAACATAATGACAATTGCATGATTGCTTCTCCTTGAACAAAACCTTTCATCTTCCATTTCCTTGCCTTTTCACTTTTTGTCCTCCATCCCTGAAATGCTCAACTTCATTACTTCTACCTCATTAGTTGCAAGCTTTCTTCTAGATTCAGATCCTCTTCAGCAAGTCTTTCCTGGTTCCCCATCTCCCACTTCCAAATATATTAATTCCAAGGTTATCTCTAATTTAGCTTGTATATATTTTATATATTTAGTTATTTTCATATTATTTTCTAGAATGTTAGTTCCTTGACAGCAGAGACCCAGATTTTGCCTTTTTTTATCCCCAAAAGTTAACACAGTGACTGGCACATAATAAGAACTTAATAAATGCTTTCATGTATTTGATTGTTTTGTTTTTACCTTTATTTCCCACTGGACTAGCCCCCTTTCTGTAGGATGTTAGCCTGGAGAGAGAGGAGAGGGAGTAGAAGTGGATGATCCATCCAGAGAAAGAACTGTGCGAGTAGAAACACAGAAGACAAATCTTTCACCAAATCACCACTGTGATGGAGGTAGTAAAAATACCTTTGTCCCTGTTTTCTAGATATCAGGAATGTAGGTGGTGATAATGTATATGACGTACCATAATCACACAATTAGCCATTATTGGAACAGATATTCAGCTCCAGGCCTAGTTGATGTAGAGAATGGACTAGATGAATTCTGAGATCCCTTTGAATTTTGGGATTCTGTGGTTTCCAGGCTCAGTCCAGTGATGAAGACTTTAACATAAACCATTTCTAAATTGACATGTTTTATTGGAGGAGCATCTTGAGGTAAATATTGCATCTCACTGAGTTTTCTTATGTTCTAATCTCTAATCATGTTAATTTTAGAGTAGCAAAGAGGTGTGTGTGTGTCTGTGTAGAGGGAAGAAAAGTATTGATATCTGTAGCTGTGTATGAGAATGTATGGCACCATTTTATTCTGCTGTAAATTTAGATTTAAATGTTTTCAGATCTTGCTTCATGTGTAGTTTTCAAGATAGTCAAAGATTGCATATTAGACAAAGCAAAGGAAATACTTTTGACCATTTATAAAGAAACATGTTGCAGGTTAAGATTCAAGTGATATGCATGGTAGGTAAGCAAATACTATTGCTGGAACAAAACTTTGGAAAACCTGATTTCTTGTTTATGAGATGAATATGCATACATTTTTGTTCTAATGAGATAGAGCTGTGATATATTCATAGTAAGAGAAATACATCATAATTATCCTTTACTCCCTTCCTCCCTGTATTGAATGTATGAAAAAATGGTGGCCATGTACTAGGGTCCATTCCATGGACTATGTGTGAGGATGGGTGTGCATTTATTTATATTGCTTGGGAAATTAATTTGTATCTTAGTACTTTGTTTTACATTACATTTAAAAATAATAACCTGCATTAAAATACAGATTAATAAATTTTTTAAAAAATAAGAATAAATTTAACCTTAGAAATTAGCATAGACATAAGTGATTTTGAAGTTGATTTTATTAGATGATCATATGGGTTAGACTATCTTGTATATCTCATAGCATTGCTCTTTCCAGAATAATCTATCACATGCATCGAAATGTCTTTTGTTCTGTAATGATCTGTAATGGTAAATGGAAAGTAAGGGCAAGTTTGGTAAGGCAAATAAGGATTTATGATTCAACCTCTTACCTTCTTTAGATGCCATTTGCTCCATGAAACAAAATTAGATAATCTTGAATCTTGCCAATTTCCTCCCTGGCTATGTTTGAGGAAAGACATATCATAAAATCTAATAGAAAGAGACTTTGATATTTTTGTTTTTGGCAATTTTCTCTGGTTATTCCTCATGCCAAGAATGCTCTTCCTCCTCTTTTTTACCTATTGTCTTCCCTGATTCTTTTAAGACCTAATTAAAATCCCTCATTTTATAGGAAGTTTTCTTTAACTCTTCTTGTTTCTAGTGTCTTCCTTCTATGAATAATTTCCTATAATTCTTATATGCATACATGCATACTGTGATATGGAAATCACTTTAAAAGACTGATATATATTAATTTAAGGTGGCCAAGGAATTC
Organism: Monodelphis domestica; assembly: GCF_027887165.1. Lineage (NCBI taxonomy): Eukaryota > Metazoa > Chordata > Mammalia > Didelphimorphia > Didelphidae > Monodelphis > Monodelphis domestica. Next base: position 160,821,031 of record NC_077229.1, on the reverse strand, counting down.
AGCTATGTAATTCCTAAATGGAAACTCAAGTCAGCAGTCAACCTTTTATGGAGTTTTTAATTACAAACAGTAGAAAGAAAGGTATTAATTAGAGAGACAGACAGAGAGAGAGAGAGAGAGAGAGAGAGAGAGAGAGAGAGAGAGAGAGAGAGAGAGAGAGAGAGAGAGAGAGAGAAGAGAGAGAGAGAAAGGGGAGAGAAGGGAATAGGGCTTAAGTACCCACTCTGCTTAGGCTGGGCCAAAGGCCCAAGACCTTGGATAGCCAAGACAAAGAAAAGAGATCAGTCCCTCCCTATCACTCACGGGACCAAAATGGAGAAACAATCTGAGGGCCTCCACTCCAAGCACCATGCTCCAACCCCGACACTCTCCTCCACCCAGGAAGTTCCAGCACTCCTGAGCTCTCCTCTACCTCACTTCCTGTGTCTCACCTGTGCCAATGGTGGCTCTAGCTTAACCCAGGACCGCCCAGAGGTCTGTCCCCTTTGCAAATGTCTGTTGAAGGCCATATTCTCAAATAATTAAATCTTGAGCTTTGCTACAGCCCTTTCTAAATCCTGTTACCTTGAGTAGGGTGGAGATTGTAGTTTCCAAGACCTGATTCTGTCATTCCAAGTATCTCTATTGTTATTGATTAGGAAATAGCCAAATCCCATCCTCTAAAGAATGGTTTGAATAGGGTTGAGTAGTTTTGAAATTCACAATACATATGTGTATACATACATACATACATACATGTTTTCATGTTGTCTTCCCCAAGCCATTGTAAGCTCCTTGAGGGCAAGGAGTGTCTTTTACTAGCACATAGTAGATAATATACATATTGATTGATTGGTATAAAATTTAAATAATATCCCAAACTCCAAGTATTATATTTTATAATATTTATTAATAATCTACTTGAAGTAGAAAAATAAAAGAACAAAGTACAATACTTAAGTTTGACCACATAAGTAAATTTCTCCTGCCTGGTACTCACTCAATTGCCATGAACTGCATTCCCTGGAAAAAAGAGAGAGAGGGCAGAGCTACACTCACAACTTTAGCTCTAAAACTTAAGGATGTAACATGAGAATGAAGATGGGAAGCTGGGAAAGAGAGTTTGGGGGAGCAAATCCAATTATACAATCCTCCCTGTGATTCCATTGGGAAATGAGCATGTAGAAATTTCCCAGATTTACATGACTAGTTTCCCCAATGAATCAGTACACATAACCAACTTATATTTCTAAAGATCTTTAACTAGAGATACATTCAATATTGCACTTTCTAAGAGGAAATTACAATAATTTGGGGTAAGAGGAAAATAAAACAGAAAGATAAACCCAATGATTGCTATGCACATTGACAAAAAGCAAATTGGGGGCCATCCCCTTTGTCATAAGAGTGCACATTCAAAATAAATGCATTCAACCCCCCACAGTTCAATTAACTACATCCCAAAGTTCATTCTGGATCTTTTGATGCAGTGTATGGTTTCTGCAGACTTCTTTATGGCTCCTTCTCCAAGCAGTTCACTTTCTTGATTCAGGGAAGTTGCAGTTTCTCATCCTAAAAATTACTCTCAAAAGAATTTAACCTTTGCATTATAAAACAATGCCCCTTGAGGAAGGTGTTGACCAACACCTGGATCACCCCAGTATACATGGCTGAGTTATGAGGTATGTGAATCAATTGTCAAAATAAAATCAAAAACATAAAAAAAATAAAAGAGAAAAAAATAGCTTCTGGATCAAACATAAAATATCAAAGTCTCATGTGTAAAAATTCTAAGTAAGGAAGAACAAGCCCATAACAGGTTCTTGATTCAGGGTCCAAATAAAGTGATTTATGTCCCACAAGCCTATAGTAGGTATTATAATAATGTAGAACTTATCCATTGGTAGCCAAGTCTACAGAAAATTGCCATACTATGAAAGAAAGAAAAGGGACTAGATTTTGAAAGCAAAAAGGAAATATCATTCCCTAATCAGATTTTACCTTGCTCTTAGGGATAGGGGAGCCAAAATGGCAGCCAAACTGAGGTATTTGGTAGAAGTTTGGATTTGGCACAAGGGAATCCTGTGTCTGACTTTGTAAACAGCTGCTTCCTCAAACCCCCAATTAAGTTCAATTTCCCTGTATTGGCACAGAATCTCATCAATCCTACTGGGATTAGTTGGTTTCCTTGACCTTGTGCTCCTAGGCACTGTGCAGGTTAACTTTGTGCTCCTTGGCACTATGCAGTGGCTCTTTTGTGATCCCTTCTCCTCTAATCAGACACAATCATTAATCAAAGTCCCATAATATTTATCAATCAATAGCAGGTTTCCATAGTCTAAAGCTTTGGGGTATGCATTGATATTAGGGCTAATTGACATTTTAAACTTACCCTAGTGCAAAATAAAAAAAAAATAACCCAAAACATTAATACTGGGAACATGTCCTTCAAGTACAAAAAATGAGAGAAAAAAGAAAACTCAAATACTCTATTGCATATACAAGGAAAAACAATAATAAAATAAAATTAAAAATTAAAAATATATAGTTCACATTCCATGAAACATTGTGTTAGCAAAGCAGAGGTACAACACAAAGGTTTCTCACTCACAAATGAGATCCATTTCCTTTTTAACTTGACCATGATCCACAGTGTAAGTGCACATGATTTTCACCAAATAACAGCTTTTTAAAACAGTAGTACAGCAGCTAATACACATTCAAAGAAGAACTAAAATTCCCAAAATCATAAGAGCCCAGGTAATGACAATAGCAAACAAATCCCATATCATTAGGATTCACATGAGTCTTTATTGCCAGTTCCTGTGTGACATTTAAAAAAACCTATGATTCTCATGGATACTTGTCACAAGTTCTGTAGATCTATCCAATCTTTCAACCTTAGCGAAGATATTTCTAATAAAGTCTATCACTGCCATCATTCCAAAATGTAGCAAAAGAAACAACAGGGAAAAAACAAAACAAAACTCTGTATTGCTGATGAAAACCTTTTGGGTCTAAAATGGCACCAAGAATCTAGATCATTCTGGTGAAAGGGTAGAGTAAGCTGATATAGATATATACATATATGTATATATGTCATAAATACCTATATAGTATAGATATGCATACACACATACATATAAATTATGTCTTTCATTTTATCCAGTTTTCTGTTAATTCTCTGGAGGTAGCATTGACAATTTATTCTCCAATAATTAAATCTGTAGCTGTGTATAATGTTCTCCTTGTCCTACTCATTTTTCTGTTCATTGTCTCCTGAAATTTTACTTTAAAAAATTGTCCTCCTTAACATTTCTTATAAACCAACAGTATACCACAATTGACAGAAATAAAAATAAGGAGATTTTCTTCTACTATATACCATTAGGAGTTAAGTTGATAGTGAAGTAAATATATGATAGTTCAAGGAGGAAGGGAGACAACTAGATCAGGAAGGACTTTCCATAGGAAGCAAATCTTGAACAAAGAATAAGTTTCTCAAGAGGTAAAGATGAGGAGAGAGTGCATGTCTAAGATGGAGGACTTCCTGAGCAAAAACTCAAAGCACTAGCAGCAGAATATTAACAGGGGCAGCGAGGTGGCACAATAGAGATAGCTCCTGGATGAGAGTGAGGAATATCAGAGTTCAAATCTGACCTTAGACACTATCTGTGATGTCAAGCAAGTCACTTAACCTCAGTTTCCTCTTGTATATAATGGAAATGTTAACAGTATCTTATTCTCAGACTGTTGAGAAGATCAAATGAGGTATTTGTAAAACACTTAGCATAGTGTTTGGCACATGGGAAATATATAAATTATTATTGGTGTTAATTATTAGTCTTTAAAATATTCAAATTAGGTGATATCACATACTAGGAATATCTAGGTATGCTTTAGTTTCTACACTTTTTATTTTTTACCTCTTATTGCTCTCTACTCTCCCCCAGTAAAATTAAGGTCAAAGGAAGAGTTAGCATTATAAATCTTTAGACTTGGAAGGAATGTCCTGGTCATCACCTAATCCATCTGGTCCTTCCTCCCTCTTACATATTTTACAAATGAAGATACAATACTGAGACAGGTTAATTGACTGTTCAGAGACACAATTATGGATAACTCCTATAGAAACTCTAGTTCATTGCAGGGCTAGAATTAGATTCAAGATTACTATCTGACTTGGCAAGTCAAAAATCCTTGGTTATTTAATTTTGTTTCCACTCTAATTATCCATTACTAAATAAAGAACAATATTTTTGGTGGGATTTGTGGTGAATGAGGGAAGATAAATGATCTGACTTTCCTGCTTTGGGGGCTTAGTTATTTAAATTAGAAGCCATTGGATTTATTGGCATTTATGGGTCTTGGATTCATGCTCACAAATGCCCTGGCTTTTCTGGTTTGGGGTTTCAAGCATTCATTCACCCACTCTGTACTCCTACCTAAAATTCAATAGCTAACATACTAACTCAAAACATTAATTCCATAATCTTAGCAACTCCAGGGAAAGTGAAATATAGAATATAGAGCCCTAGGCGCTAGTAATTTCATATGAGTTTCCATAAGGAGCAACTTGAGAGTCACTCTTGAATGGGATAAAAGCACTTGATATAGGATCATAGATTTAGACCTTGAAGAGAACTTCAAGTTCTTTAGTTCGAGCCTCTGCATTTTACAGTTATGAAAGCTGGGGCTTAGAAAGGGCAAATGGTTTAGTAAAGATTATGCTGCCAGTTAATGGGCACAGCTAGAACTTTCAACCAGGCCCTTTGATTCTGTATTCAGTGGTCTTCCTACCTACATGACAAAGCAAGCAAAGTACTGGCCAGGGACATGAGGATGCCCCAGTCTTTACCTGGCTAAACTCTTTGGACTTTAATGCCCTCATAAAGAAAGTGAAGGGTTAATGAATGGATCTTCTAAAGTTCTTTCCAGGTCTAATGACCTGTGACATTTTTCTAACCCCCCACAAACATCCTAATGTCAATTTAATCAATCATGCAAACATTTCCAAAGAGCTGAGGTAGCTGGCACCATCACAACAGAACATTCAGATGAAGGATTTAAATTTTCATTTTTTTGGCCAGATGGTTTGGCATCATGCAGATGCCCAAAAGGGCAGAATAATTGATCACGGGGAGGTGCTTATCTAGCCACAGAATAAAGAAACAAATTCTCCCTCCACAAAGTTGCAGAAGTAAGTTTTTAGATTTCCTATGACTCTCCCAGAGATGAGTATTCAAGAACAAGAATGCAACATAATAGAGTATAATAGTTGTTTCACACAAAAATTGTGGCATAAAAAAGATGTAAAGAGAAAAAGGATTGCAGGAAAAACCCTTGAATCTTGGGTAAGAATTGGGATAAAGTTATACTGTGAAGCTTTGCATCATGTTTTTAATTTCATATAAAAATCACACATTCACAGAACTTCCCAAGATTCCAGAATTGAAGGCACCCTAGCAGCTATCAAATCCAATGAATACCTAAAAAATGCCCTCTCTACAACAAAGGTTAAAAGTCATCATCCAGTCATTGATTGAAGACAGAAAATAAAAAGAAATTCATAACTTTACTAGGGGATCATTTCTTTTTTTGAACTGTTCTAATTATTAGGAAGCTTTTCTTTGCATCAAGCCTAATTTTGCTTCTATATAACTTTTGTATATTGTTTTGAGTTGTGTCCATTGGTGGCAAGCAAAAACAGGTTTATTTCTCGTCCACAATAAGAGCACTTAAAATATTTGAAGATAGGAATTATGTGATCTCTCTTTTTAAGGTCAAAGGTCTTCAGCTTCTTCCAGTGATCTTTTTCTGGCATAGATTTGAGGTCATCGGCTTTCCCAGCTATTCCTCAAATGTTCTTTGACTTCTTCATGTTCTTTCTTCCTAAAATGTGACATCTAGAACTGAAAACAACTGTAGTTATGGTATGATATATGTATATTTCTGCATATATGTATGCATGTCTATATGCATGTGTGTATACACATACATAAACATACATATATACACAAATATATTTATTTGTGGGTCTACATAAGGACTCTATACTTAGAATTTTTTCCTTCCTCATCAATACCTTTTCTTGGCTTCCTTCAAATGTGAGACAATCTTCTTGAGGCAGGCCCTACAGGTCTCAAAAGGCACTAATATTTTCCCCTCTGAAATTACCCTTCATCTCCTCTTGAGTAAGAATGTTAGACAGTGAATTAATATGAGAGACAGCACAATGTTTGAGGACAATATATCTCAGTGATTTGGGTACCCATACCAATAACTCACAGATATCTTATATAATATATAGAATTAATTTCATATTCATAAATAAATGTGTATAGTATTCAAAATATTACATACAAATTATGTTGCATTTTTCTTATAGTATATTTTCTCCTACATATTAAATAAAAATTATTTGAAACATTTAATTGACAAATGTATCTAGGAAATACCATATGTGTATGTGTGTGTGTATGTGTATTAGTGTGGCTTCAATGAGCTCCATCATCAGTTAAAATTTTTATTCACTTTTCTTGGGTTACTATTCCCTCACACTGACCTAATTCATATTTTTATAGTGAATACTATTTCATTTAGTTCATTTAAGGCAGATTTCCCAATTAATTTCATGTTTAATGAAGATAGTCACTATCATTTATTCTTCATGTATAATTATACTCTTTTTTAGATATATAATCTTCTTTGTTGGTGCAATGTTTTAGGAGAAATATGACTTTCTCAATTCCCCCTACAAATGCATTATGTGTAACAATAATAGGTGATCAGATAAGGAGATCACATTTTTTTTAGGACCCGCTATCATAAATTTCTCAAATAAAATGGTTTTTGAGTTTCCAGGTTACATGAAGAACAAATGGCAGACAAACTATTTTCTCTAATCCCAAGAACCTCATAAACTTCTCCAAAACAGAAATGATATGCCAAAGATAAAACAACTGCAGTTCTTTCCATGGACATCCATGATCATGACTGAACAAGTTGTGGTATATGATTATAATGGTATACTATTTTGCCATAAGAGGTGACAAACAAGACAATCACAAAAATTACTGGAAAGACTTGTATGAAGAATGCAAAGTGAAGTGAGCAGAACCAGGAGAACCTTGGACAAAGTAACAAAAATAATATGTGATGATCAACTGTGAATGATTTAACTATGAACATCAAGGCAAGGATCCAGGAAAATTCCAAGCAACTCATCAAAGAAAGGTTATCCACTGCTATAGAAAGAACAGGTGGAGTGTTCAAATGCAGATTGAATTTCCTTCATGAATTGTCCTCTAGTGTAACCAGTATATGTCTTGTTTCACGATATGATTAACAAGTAAACATGTATTATGTGATAATATATTTACAACCCATATCATATTATCTGCTTTCTTGGGAATAGAGAAGTGGGAGGGAGAAGAAAAAAAAGAATGAGACATAGGTTTTTTGACATCGTTGTGATGATTTATTTCTCTTGGATAAGTATATATTATAATTTATTACATGTTTATAACATCATATACATTATATTTTGATTGTTACATATTATGTTATATATTTTCAAATGGCAACAAAGAAAAAATAATGCCAATAACAATTAATAAAAATAATTTTTTAAAAAGTATCTGAAAGTAAGCAAGAAATTCCTACAACCCCAGGTACTAATGGTCACTGACCCTGGACTCTCTCAACAATCCTAACAAACCTCATTCTCTTTTTAAGATTTTTTAAATTTAAATTAATTTATTTAGTCAATTTAGAAGAGTATTCTTTGTTACAAGAATCATATTTTTCCTTCCGTCCCCTCCCCGTCACCCTTCTGGTAGCTGATGCGCAATTTCACTGGGTATTATATGTGTCCTTGATCAAAACCTATTTCCATGTTGTTGGTGTTTTCATTAGGATGTTCATTTAGAGTCTACATTCCCAACCATATCCCCTCGACCCATGTGATCAAGCAGTTGTTTTTCTTCCTTTTTTCTGCTCCCACAGTTTTTCCTCTGAATGTGGATGGTGTTTTTTTCTCGTAGATCCCTCCAAGTTGTTCAGGATCACTGCATTGCCACTAATGGAGAAGTCCATTACATTTGATTGTACCACAGTATATCAGTCTCTGTGTACAATGTTCTCCTGGTTCTGCTCCTCTCGGCATCAATTCCTGGAGGTTGTTCCAGTCTCCATGGAATTCCTCCAGTTCATTATTCCTTTGAGCACAATAGTATTCCATCACCAACATATACCACAATTTGTTCAGAAATTCCCCAATTGAGGGGCATCCTCTCATTTTCCAATTTTTTTGCCACCACAAAGAGTGCAGCTATGAATATTCTTGTACATGTCTTTTTCCTTATTATCTCTCCAGCAGTGCTATGGCTGGATCAAAGGGCATACAGTCCTTTATCACCCTTTGGGCATAGTTCCAAATTGCCCTCCAGAATGGCTGGATCAATTCACAACTCCACCAGCAATGCATTAATGTCCCAACTTTGGCTCACCCCCCTCCAGCATTCATTACCTTCCTTTGCTGTCATGTTAGCCAATCAGCTAGGTGTGAGGTGATACCTCAGAGTTGTTTATATTTGCATTTCTCTCATTATTAGAGATTTAGAGCACTTTTTCATGTGCTTATTAATAGTTTTGATTTCTTTAACTGAAAATTGCCTATTCATGTCCCTTACCCATTTATCAATTGGAGAATGGCTTGATTACTTTTACAATTGGTTTAGTTTTTTATAAATTTGAGTAATTAGACCTTTGTCAGAGGTTTTGTAATGAAGATTGTTTCCCAATTTGTTGCTTTCCTTCTAATTTTGGATGCATTCGTTTTGTTTGTACAAAAACTTTTTTCCTTGATGTAATCAAAATTATTTATTTTACATTTTGTGATCTTTCTAGCTCTTGTTTGGTTTTAAAATTTTCCTTTCCCAAGGATCTGACAAGTATACCATTCTGTGTTCGCCTAATTTGCTCATAGTTTCCTTCTTAATATTCAAGTCATTCACCCATTTTGAGTTTATCTCGGTATAGGGTGTGAGATGTTGATCCAAGCCTAATCTCTCCCACACTGTCTTCCAATTTTCCCAGCATTTTATCAAATAGTGGATTTTGGTGCCCAACCTGGGATCTTTGGACTGTCTTTCTGAGGTCACTTGCCCCAAGTCTATTCGACTGATCCTCCTTTCTGTCTCTTAGCCAGTAGTACCAAATTGTTTTGATGACCACTGCTTTATAGTATAGTTTGAGATCTGGGACTGCAAGTCCTCCTTCCTTCACATTTTTTTTCATGATTTCCCTGGATATCCTTGATCTTTTGTTCTTCCAAATGAACTTTGTTATGTTTTTCCTAATTCAGTAAAAAAGGTTTTTTTGGTAGTTCAATGGGTATGGCACTAAATAAGTAAATAAGTTTGGGTAGGATTGCCATTTTTGTTATGTTATCTTGTCCTATCCATGAGCAGTGGATGTTTTTCCAGTTGTTTAGACCTAGTTTTAATTGTGTGGAGTGTGTTTTGTAGTTAATTGTGTTCATATAGTTCCTGTGTTTGTCTCAGCAGATAGATTTCTAAGTATTTTATATTGTCTAGGGTGATTTTAAATGGGATTTCTCTTTCTAATATTTGCTGCTGAGATGTGTTGTGGGAATTTTAGATTTACTCCACCCTGCTTAGTCTAACAAACAGGAATATCTGCACCCCTACTTAATGATTAAGTGTTGAGAAGGATGGCTTATGACAGACATATACTAGAAAATGACAAATCAGAAACAACTGACAGACCCCCTGGGCTGTCTTAAGTCAAGCTTAAGCTACCATTGGTACATGTGAGATGCAGGAAGTGATATAAAAACAGTTTATATATTTCACATCATTTCCTCTCTCCAGGCTTTTTGGAGGAGAGGTGGCTCTGGCTCTCGTTGGGTGGCAGAGTCTTCTTGTCATGGCTGCAGCTATTGTCTGGGTTAGGTGGTGAGCATCCTTGATACAGTCATCGAAAAAGCTCAGTAGTGTGGTTCAGGTGAAGCATCTTCCTTGAGCTCTCTGAGTTTAGGTTGATTCATTTTTCCTTTACCTTTCCAAAAATGCTATACTCTTAGGAAGCTGAGCTAATTTTAGTCTTCTGAGGAGGCCTTGTGCCTGATTTCTCTGAACTTCTCTTGGCTTAGGCTAGACCAGAGAATTCTTATACCCTTTTTCCTCTCTCTTCTTCTTAATTCCTTCCCTCTATATTAATTAAACCACCATAAATTTCCTAAACTGATTTGAGTATTTTTATTGGGACTGAATTTAATCCCTGGTGACCAAATAAATTTATATTTCAGTCAAAACCCCCTAAATTTACCCCTTACAGTTGGAGATATATAGAAATGCTGATTTCTGGGGGTTTATTTTTTATCTTGCCACTTTGCTAAAGTTGTTGATTATTTCAACTAGCTTTTTGGTTGATTCTCTAGGATTCTTTAAGCAGACCATAATATCATCTGCAAAGAGTAATAACTTGGTCTCCTCATTGCCTATTTTAATACCTTCAATTTCTTTTTCTTCTCTAATTGCTACAGCTAGTGTTTCTAGTACAATGTTAAATAAGAGAAGTGATAATGGGCATTCTTGTTTCACTCCTGATCTTACTGAGAAGGCTTCTAGTTTATCTCCATTGCAGATGATGTTTGCTGATGGATTTAAATATATATTATTTGTTATTTTGAGGAAAGTCCCTTCTATTCCTATGCTTCCTAGTGTTTTCAATAGGAATGAGTGTTGTATTTTGTTAGAGGCTTTTTCTGCATCTATTGAGATAATGTGATTTTTATTGGTTTGATTACTTAAAATTTCTCAGACCCTACTTTATAAGATTGGATTAAGACCATTTCCCATTTGGGCAGTGAACTCTACTTAAAGCAGGAATGTGAGAATTCTACTTTACCTACTTGGGTCTGCCCTAGGGGAAGATAAAGTTGTAAACTCTTTTCTGAACAATGAAAAGTACTTAAACCCATACTTTTCTTAAGTTAAGTACCTATAAAGGTCAAGCAACTTGTGAATTTACAAGGAACAAAGAACTGGAAAACTTACTCAGAGCTTTCCTGGTGTGAATTACTCAAAAATCCACACTTTCTTAGGTGTGGACTAAGAATGGAAACATCTACAGTGATTGGTAGATGTAAGGACTTAGGGGAGGTGACAGAGGAAATTTTGCCCTTAAAAATAAGAGCTCAGAGAAGAGCTGGAGCTGATTCTGAGGGAGCTCATTTTGAGAAGACTCATTCTGAGGATCTTGATTTCTGACTCTCATTCTGAAGGAGAGCTCCTTGAGGAGCTCCTCTGAGGGGCTCTGTCCCTCTGGGGTAGGAGATCTGGAGGCTCTTGAGAGAGGCCCTTTGAAACAATATCTGGCTGGAAGACTCTTTGAGGAAGGATGCTGGCCTGGTGTCACTAGTATCCTTGTTTAGTCAGACCTTGTGGTGAGTGTTAAAAAACTGATTGATTTCTCTTTTAAGACTCAGGTCTAGGCCATATTGGCTTGAGGCCCTTCATACTTATTCCTTTCTTACTCTCTCTCTCTTTCTTTGATTACGCATTGTATTGTTAATTAAAAATCTCTATAAAACCCAATTGACTTGGGTATTTGAATAATTGAGAATGATTCCCTGGCAACCACCTTATATTTGATTTTAAAACCCAAGACACTGTAGTGAAACATATTTCTGTGGTCAAATTTACTCATCCTCTCATATCTATCACAATTTATATCTTCCACTATTTTAATCACTACAGTTTAAGACCTCAACCATTTTAAATCTCACAATTGTTAATATGGTCAATTATGTGAATGGTTTTTCCCAATATTGAACCATCCTTACATTCCTGGTATGAATCCCACCTGGTCATAGTGAATAACCCTCGTGATCACTTGCTGGAGTCTTTTTGCTAGTATCCTATTTAAGATTTTTTCATCTGTGTTCATTAAGGAGATTGGTCCATTGTTTTCTTTCTCTGTTTCTGACCTGCCTGGCTTTGGATTCAGTACCATATTTGTGTCATAAAAAGAAATTGGTAGAACTCATTCTTTCCTTATTCTGTCAAATAGTTTGTATAATATTGGGATTAGTTGTTCTTTTAATATTTGATAGAATTAATTTGTGAATCCATCTGAACCTGGGGATTTTTTCTTAGGGAGTTCTTTGATGGCTTGTTCAATTTCTTTTTCTGATATGGGGTTGTTATAGGTGGTCTATTTCTTCCTCTGTTAGTCTAGGCCATTTATATTTTTGTAAATATTCATCCTAGATCCTAGATAGCCATATTTATTGCCATATAATTGGGCATAATATATTTTAAGGATTTTTAATGATTGCCTCCCCTTCATTAGAGGTGAGTTCTCCCTTTTCATCTTTGATACTGTCAATTTGGTTTTCTTCTTTACTTTTTAAAATTATATTGACCAGTACTTTGTCTATTTTATTTGTTTTTTTTAAAGTATCAGCATCTAGTCTTATTTATTAAATCAATAGTTCTTTGACTTTCGATTTTATTAATTTATTCTTTGATTTTTAGGATCTCTAATTTAGTCTGCACCTGAGGATTTTTAATTTGTTCACTTTCTAGTTTTTTTCATTTGCATGCCAAATTCATTGATCTCTGCCCTCTCTAATTTGTTAATATATGTACTCAAGGATATAAATTTACCCCTGAGTACTGCTTTGGCTGCATCCCATAGATTTTCAAAGGATGTCTCATCATTGTCATTTTCTTCAATTAAATTATTAATTATTTCTATGATTTGTTTTTAACTAACTGATTTTGGAAAATAATATTGTTTAATTTCCAATTCATTTTTTATTTGCCTCTACATGTTCCCTTCCTAATTATTATTTTCATTGCATAGTGATCTGAGAAGGTTGCCTTTATTATTTCTGCTCTTTTGCACTTGTTTGCAATGTTTTATGCCCTAATAATGATCAATCTTTGTGAATGTGCCATGTGCTGCTGAAAAGAAGGTGTATTCCTTTTTGTCCCTATTTATGTTTCTCCACATATATCTAACTTTAATTTTTCTAAGATTTAATTCACTTCTCTTACCTATTTCTTATTTATTTTTTGGTTTGATTTGTCTAGTTTGGATATAGGAAGGTTCAGGTCTCCCACTAGTATAGTTTTTCTATCTATTTCACCCTTGAGCTCCACTAGTTTCTCCTTTAGAAATGTGGATGCTATGCCATTTGGTGCATACATGTTGAGTACTGATATTTCCTCATTGTCTATAATGCCTTTTATCAGGATGTAGTTACCTTCCTTATCTCTTTTAACTAGATTTGTTTTTACTTTGGCTTTGTCAGATATCATGATTTCAATTCCTGCCTTCTTTTTATCAGTTGATGTCCAATAGATTTGACTTCATCATCTTACTTTTACTCTATGTGTATCTACCTTCCTCATGTGTGTTTCTTGTAGACAGCATATGATAGGGTTTTGGTTTCTAATCCACTCTGCTATTTGCTTGTGTTTTATGGGCGAGTCCATTCCATTCACATTCAGAGTTATGATTACCAGCTGTGTATTTCCCACCATTTTGATTTCTATTCCTAGTCCCTCCTTTTCTTATTTCACTATTTCCTTCTATACCAAATTTTTGTTTTTAATCAGTACCCCTTATTTCCACCCTTATTTTACTCCCCTTTTTATCCCCCCTTCTTATTCTCCTCTTATTTTCTTCTCAGTCTTTTTATACTACCCCCTCCTTTCTCTCTCTTGTACTGCTTCCCTCCCCAGCAGTCCATTTGTTACCCTTCTACTTCCCTATAGGGAGCAAATCAATTCTCTGCCCCAATGTATTTGATTGTTCTTCCCTCTTTCAGTCAATTTCAATGCATGTAAGAGTTGAGTATTTCCTATCTCCAACCTCTTTACCATTCCAATGTATTGATGTTTTCCCCCCTCCTGCCATGAGCTTCTTTGTGACATATAAATTTACCCTCTTTTGTTTCTTTTCTCATTTCTTTTAGTATTAACCTCTTTTTTTAGTTCTAGTTTTATATATATACATATATTTGTATTTTTACATACATATATTTATATGCATATTTATGTCTTGGCATTTTATACTATACAGTTTGTCACTGTTCCCTCTAAGTGTAATTCTTCTAACTGCCCAAGTGATAATAACAAGTTCTAAGCATTACCAATGACCTCTTTTCTTATAGGGATGCATATCATTTTAACTTATTGAGTCTCTTAATTTTTTTTCTTTTTTCCTCTTTCTTAATTACCTTTTGATGATTCTCTTGAGTTCTGTGCTTGGGCATAAAATTTTCTGTTCAGGCCTGGTATTTTCTTTACAAATGCTTGGAATTCTTCTATTTTCTTAAATGACAATTCTTTTCCCTTTAAGAATATAGTCAGTTTTGCTGGGTAATTGATTCTTGGTTGTAGACCTAGTTCCCTTCCTTTCCACAATATCATACTATATGTCTTTCAGTCCTTCATTGTAGATGTAGCCAGATCCTGTGTTATCCTCACTATGGTTCCATGGTATCTGAATAACTTCTTCTTAGCAGCTTGTAATATTTTTTCCTTGGTCTGATAGTTCTTAAATTTGGTTATAACATTCTTCGGTGTTGTTAGTTGGGGATTAAGTACAGGAGGGGATCTGTGGATTCTTTCAATCTCCACTTTTTTCTCTTGTTCTAGAATATTGTGGCAGTTTTCTAGGATAATTTCCTGTTGTATAATTTCCAGGCTTTTTCTTTTGTCATGGTCTTCTGGTAGACCCATGATTCTTAAGTTGTCTCTCCTGGAACCATTTTCTAAATCTTCTGTTTTGTGAATGAGGTGCTTCATATTTTCCTCATTTTTTCATTATTTTGATTTTGTTTTACAGTATCCTGCTGCCTTGTGAAGTCACTTGTTTCTAGTTGTTGTATTCTGTATTTTAAAGCCTGGATTTCATCCCTGGCTTTTTGGTTATCCTTCTCATTCTGGTCCGATTTTCTTTGGAGGTCATCTTTCATCTCCTTTGCCTCATTTTCAAGCTGGTTGATTTTGGCTTTCAAGACACTATTTTCTTGTTTTAGTTCAAATGCCTCTATTTCAGATGACTTATCTTAGTTTTTAAGTTCTTTTCCCAGTTGTCCTCAGCCTCTCTTAATTGTGTTTTGAATTGTATTTGAGTTCTTCCAGAGCCTATATCCAAATCACTGGGTTCTCTGGTTTTTTTGGTTGGTATTTCCTCATCCTTTTCTGTTTTGTTTACTCTTTATTCATTGCCTGTATAGAATCTGTCGATTATCTTTTTTCTTTTTTTTTTTGCCCATATTTACCCCTTTCTTTATTCCCTGTAGTTGCCTGCTCTTTTGTTCCTCTCATTTTTTTGTGGTTTGGGGCTTTTCTGTCAGCCTTCACCACTGGAGCTTTGTCAGAAAATCTCTCAGCAAAGTCTTTGGGGGAGCTGTGAGCTTGAACCTTCCTGACCTCTGAAGGCTTTGATGGGATTAAGTACAGCTAGGTTGAGGTGGATGTGCCCTGAGGCCAAAAGCTGGGAAAGGTTGGGGCAATATAGAGTGTCTTCACTGCTGCAACTAGGCTGCCTGCTCTGTGCTCTGAGCTTCTTCTCTAACTGCCTCTCCACTGCTTGAGTTCGATGTTCTGAGCCTGGTACAACTTTGCCCACAAGGTACTCCCTCAAGATCAGCACCTTTGCCTACCCACAGGTTCCAGGTGCCACTGGAGGCTTAGCACTCTAGGTGGGGGAGGGGTCCCTGGACCTTCCTTCTTCCTTCCCCTTAAACCCAAGTGTTCTTGAATTCTGGCTTCTGCAGGGGTATATTTTAAGTTGAGTCCAGTAAGAGGATTCCTTGGCTTTGTCTTGTTGTTAGGTTTGATTTTCATTCCCCTAGAAACATTTAGTTTGTAATCTGTAAGGAAGGGTTTTCAGAGGCTTGAACTTGTGCTCCTCTATGCCACCATCTTGACTCTGCCCTCTCCCAATCCTCATTCTCTTTTGACAGAGGGGTAGCCCTAGTATACCCAAGGACACAGACCCAAGAATGTGACATAGTCTTATATATAAATGAACATCTAAACTACATTCCCCTCTTCCTATTTTCAGTGCCATGGATTCTTCAGCTCCAGGAAACAGACTTCAGGCATCAACAACCAGCTTGGTCATAGCCAAGGAGGACAAAAGGGACAAAAACCTTGGAGATGTGACTCAAAATCTCCAGTTCAGAGTAAAGTAGCTTCTGCTCATATTAGCGTAAGTAAGTTTAGAACTGCCAGTGTCAGAACAGAGAATTGAGGAACAGGGCTAGGGAACAAGACACCTGGACAAAATACAATGCTTATGAGGAGCTTTGTAAGAACCAAACCTGAGGAAAAGTGTATAGCATTCAGCTGTGGCCAATTCTGACCACCCAAAAGTCACCTGGGGAAGAGAACTAGGCAGACATTCTATAAAATGGCCATCATGGGAGAAGTCCACAACACTTTGACATCTAGTCCCCAAGGAAATCACTATCAGGGGGGAGAGAGTCAGAAGATGAGTAATAAGGAAAATAAGGGCTAGGTGAAGAGTCTGAGATTAAATGTATGGAATGTACCAATGATTTCAGAAAGAAAAAAATTCAAAGACCCTGAAAATAAACAAACATATAAATAAATAAATGGGGAAAAACAGTAAAAATGAAGGAAATGTGACCTCCAGATTGAGCAAATGAATTCAGGCACCTATAAATTAAGACTCAAAAAAATAGAAAAGAAAATGATCCAACATTTCAAAGAGGACTCTGAGGAATTTAAGAACATGGAAATGCAACATACTGTTCCTGAGTGGTTTAAAAGATAAATGAGAATTATGGATGTAGAATTTAAGCCACATAATAAAAGTAATGAACAGAATAGAAAAAACTGGAATCTGCCAAGGCAAGTCTCACTAAAGAAACAAAAGAAAGTACAATAAATCAGGAATGCAAATGCGCAGAAGTAAAGTACAACCTAAAAGAAGAAGAAAATAATCAAGAACATTAAAAGAAAATATGTTCATTATGTGATCAAAACAATTGCATAGATAACCAAAAGATCATAGGTCTCCCAGAAGAACATGACAAAGTAAAATAAAACAAAAATGTTAGCACCACAATGAAGGAAATTAAAGATGAGAACTGCCCAGAAATTCTAAACATATATATGAAATTATGAAATTCTAATTGAAAGAATTCAAAATTGCCTCCAAAAAAGAAAACAAACAAACAAACAAAAATCTAAGGCTTTTAATTCCAAGATATAGAGTGGTAAAATTTAGTATTTCAATTCAGAAACTAGTACTGTAAGCCATCAGGAGAAAGACTGTCAAATACAAAGGAAGGGATATTTGAATAATTCAAAACTCCTATATATAGTAGGAAAAATGAAGAGGAAGTAGAATAATGTTTTATGAAGAGCAACAGAACTCAAGGTGCAGCCCAGGATGACCTGTCCTGAACATCTGAGAACAAAAGATGGAAAACAATTGATAAAGGAGAATTATATAGCACAATATAAATTATAAGCACAGTATAAATGTTTTCTATTAATAGCAATAATATTTATGAGTATTGGCATTGATCTTAAAAAGAGCTAAAATGGAAAAGCGGAATCTATGGACTGAGATCTACACTAGCAGAAAGGATGTAGAGGGTAAATATTATAAAGGGTACCTTGGAAGCTTTGATAATGTGAAGAATACAGACAAAAGAAAGAAAGGATAATTATAGGAGTCACGAATCAGAAAATAAGGGTCCAGAATAAACAATAAAAGAGGTTAGAAAATGAAGTGAATATGAGATTTTTTTATGAGGCACAAAAATTAAATTAAAATACTAAAGAATAGGACTAGTTGAAGAGGAGAGAAATGGGGAATTGCAAATTAGAAGAATGTATCAGCAGTGACAGGAAGGAAGTCAATGGGAAGAGTCACCTAAAATATTAAAATAAATGAAAGATAATAATACTGTGTATACAGCAGAAAGGGGAACTTGAATCTGAAAAGCTCCTACACAGAGAGTATTAAATCATCTGGCTAAGAAATGAATGTGTCAAATGGGAAAAAAATCTTATCAGATTTTTTCATATCAGATATTTTTTATATGGGCTTGTTATGCAAGATTCTCTCTCTCTCTCTCTTCCTCCCTACACACACACACACACACACACACACACACACACACACACACACACACATATAATAGACCTTCCTCAATAGAAAAATGGTCAAAGGAATTAAGTTCTCAGAAGAACTGCAAAATATTCATAACTACATGAAAAAATGCCCCAAATTGCTAAAAAGAAAATTTAAATCAAACCAACCCAGAACACTTCATTCACTTTATATCCTGAAAAAATTGGCAAATATAATCCAGATGGCAATACTTACATTTGGAAGGATTATGGAAGGATAGGCACACTAATACATTGTTGGTAGAGCTATGAAATTTTGGAATGAAACTTGGAATTTTGCAAATAAAGTGATTAAAATACCCATGCCATTTCAATCAGAATCTTAGTTACTGAGTTTTTACCAAAAGGAAGCTATGGATAAGAAAAAAACAAGTTCTCATATATTCTAAAGTTTTTGTGATAATTAAAATCTGGAAACAAAGTAGATGCCCATCATTTGGGGAATTGATAAATGAATTATGATTTTAACAGGAATTTAATGGAAAATATTGTGCTGTACAAATGATGTGTGTGCTGAATCTATGAAAGCATGAAAATATCTGCATGTACTAAAGTAGACTGAGAAAGCAGAGCAAAAAACAATATAAGCATAAAAATTTAAATGGAAAAACAACTTATTTGAAGTTTCAAAATTCAAGCAGTATTCAAATGAAGAGATATGAGAAGAATCCCATCACATTTTCAGACTTTTTCATTATGTTGGCTTTTTTCCTTTATTTTTTCTACTGCAAATTTTTTTAATTTACCATATAGAAGTTCTCTCTGGGAAGTGGAAAAGAAGGCATACATAGGTCACTATGATGATATTAGAAACAGAAAATATCAATAAAATTTAAAAAATAAATGGTTTTGTCATTGTCAAAATTTGAAATTCTATTCAAATGAGAACTTACACAAAATCTGATTCTTTAAGATTCTTTAATTCTTTAAGAATAAGGACTTGCTCAAGATCCCATAGCAAGTATGTAATAATAGCTAGCATTTATATAGTTATTTGAAGTTTGAAAAATGCATCTGTTATCTCACTGGATCCTTTAGGCTTTCTGCAATTATCCCTATTTGACAGGTGAGGAAACTGAGGCTGAGAAAAATTAAATGACTTAGCCATGGCCTTACAGATACTTAAGTAGGTGTTACTCTACCCACTGTGCCACCTACCTGTCTACATGTCAGAGGTCTGATTTGAAACCAGACCTTCTTGATCTTGTCTCTTACACCACCCTTCCTCACTACCTAATCCTGATGAAGCCTTCCAAATAAACCTGACTTTGAGGTCAGGAAGATATGGGTCCAAGTCCCACCTCTGACACATCCTGACTGTGTGATTCTGGGCAAATTACTCAACCTCTAAATCTTCTAGGAAACCCTCAGCTACAGAGGTGGTGTTTATTTACATTGGTAAAGGGAGCTTCCCTACCTTGGAATTCCCTATACCAGTCAGATCACAGGTCTAGTATCTATCTGTAATTCTATTATTGACAACAATGCAAAATTGATGATGATGATGATGATGGTGATGGTGGTGGTACTAAAAGCTCTTATAAAGCAGCATTGAAAATTCAGAAAACTAAGCAACATGGACAGGAGTTTGGTTAGTCATTAGTCAGCTTTTATTGACAATCAAATTGCTAAAATGCATTTGATATAAAACACTACACTAATTTTTATTTACTTTAGATTTCCTTAGTGGTTTTGTGCCTTAGTGGTTTTTGTACGGTCCTGAAAACTTAAAATTGCTTAGATATCCAGGATTTTTTATGGTTATTTTCCTATTGCCTTATGCTTTTAATTAGAGGAGACATATGGTTTGTATTATTGTGCTTGTAAGAATAATAGCTGCTTCCATATTCCCATCAAAACCAAAAAGATTACCCAACTAATTTATTTACAGAGGATTGCTTAAAATTCTCTATCTTCATAAAGAAATAATGCTATTTATCTTTTATTCTTATGGAAGACCTTAGAAGGAAAACAGAGAGCAATTCAAGACTTGTTAACATTTTTTCAATGATCTCGTGTTGAAATAGAGACATTAAATATAAACTAAGTAGGTTAGAAGTGGTCAGGTCCTTTATTGAATGTAGTAACTAATTGACATGGTTTAATTTCTTCTATTTCAGAATAGCTTGAAAGACTTAAAGGCTACTTATTCTGAGAGTAAACTGTGTCAAAAATAATAAGAGCCATAAGATTTGTCTGCCAAATTTAGATGCAAAAAGGGAGTCTGTTATAACATGCTAAATAATATTTAATCTCTATCTTCTCCCAAGCCTGTTTTTAAGAGCTACACATTGGCTAATATTTTTTGAATTCACAAAATGCTTAGCAAAAGTTTTTCATTTTGTTTTTATGATGTTTACTCCAATTCATTGTTATTCATTTATTCATTTTGCCAGTGCTATATATATGCATAAACATTTGTTTATTTTGGAAAAATGTTTATTGTTTTTTATTTTTTTTATGGTTATTGTTTAACTTGTGTGATATTGGGAAGGGGATGGTGGGGAGGGGTGCAGCTAGGTGACTCAGGAGATAGTGCCAGGCCTGGAGTCAAAAAGATTCAACTTTCTGAGCTCAAATTCAGCTTCAGAAATTTACTGTCTGTGTAACCCTGGACATGTCCCTTCAACCCCGTTTGCCTCGGTTTTGCCATCTATAAAATAAACTGGAGAAGGAAATGGTAAACCACTCTGGTATCTTTGTCAAGAGTACCCCAAATAAGGTCATGAAGAGTTGGACACAACTGGAAACACCTAAACAACATAAGATGGGGGATAGGTCTTTTTCTTTATTATAGGGAACTTCTGAATGAGTGACATCCTCTACCATTGCAGGTCTTTACTTTCTTTTCAATTTAGCGATTAGAAACTGCCTAAAGCAGTGGTATCAACTTCAAATAGAAATGGGGTAGAAGCTATTACTAATCCCTATATAAAAATCTCTTCTCTGTGGCTTGCCAATATTGACCTATTTTTATAATATATTATTTATGAATTACTGTATTTTTATTTATTTTTCTAAATGTCATTCAATTACATTTCAATCTGGTTCAGGCCACACTCGGGCCACATCTTTTGGCTGTGTATTTGACATCTCTGGCCTAAAAGTCTAAGAGAGAGACTTGTTAAGGATCACAGCCTGTATGTTTCAAAGGCAGAACTTGAACCCTGTTCTTCCTGGCTTCAGGGCCAGGATATCCAAAATTGAGAACTGCCTCTAAGCTCCTGTAGATGTAATGAAATTAACTATTGAAGTCCTAAATATTCTTGGGCCAAAGACAATGAGCATGATGCTCTTTCAGGAAAGGAACATCTGAGTGACTTTTTGGCATCAGGAATCCTTTTTCCATCTGGGCAGTGCATGTGATATCTTGCACGCACCTTATTGTTTTGTGTCTTGTTTAAAATTGACAACCAGAGAATGGATGAATAAAACTATCTCCATGGTCACAACTGTCAAAGAATCATGTATTATTAATGACCTCTGAGAAACTGGTCTAACAATGTGTACAAGAAAAACAAAATGGCAGAAGAATGACTATTGTTTGGACATTCAAGTGATTGTTCAGTCCATTAAATTAGTCCATTCCCATTTTGACAGTGCTTCACAGAGACAATGAACTTGGCCTGAAATCAAAAGAAAGAAGAGAATGAGTGGCACTGAGTGTGGGAAATTGTGCAGTGTTTTTAATGATGCTAAACTATCCCTCCCCCCCTTACACACACACATGCACACACACACAGAGGACAAAAGATAAGATGAGATGAAGATGAGAAGAGTCTGCATGGGGACTCCAACCTAATTAAACAGGCTGTAGATGCAGGAGAATTGAGAAATGGACAGAAGTAAGCTCATCGATGCTATCAGCATGTTTTAGTGAAATTCACTCTATCTGATCTGGGATCTCACCAATGTGGATATTACCTCTTGGAACAGAATGTGAAACTGTCATCTGTATCCTTCCATAAGTTTATGACAAAAGATTCACTCACTAGGCTGGACACTTTCCCCACATTTTCTTGACATTCAGAAGATATCCAATGCAGTGTACGGACTGTGTAAAACCAATTGCTGAAAAGAGAAAGTTAAAATGAGCCAAGAAAATACTTTAGATAGAGGCAAAGATAGGACAGGTCCTCTTGGCAGCTTTCTATCCATTACAAGAAATGCTCTTCTCTTATTGTCTTTCTCTATGTGATTTTAAGATGGATATTTCCAGAGAGACTTTATTCAATGAAATGCTCAGTTTTGTCATCCAGTGGAGTTTAAAACAAAAATATGTTCTTGTATGAACAGTTTGCTGAGTCACAGAGATGGCCCTGTGTAGAATTCAAATTATCAAACAATTATTTATGGTGACTTTTTTCTAAGTGACAATGTTTTTAAATTACACTAATTGCATCACCCCTAGAAGATCACTTTAAGACCACCATATATACTTAATTAAAATCATAGGCATTTGAAAGGGATGAGAAAAAATGTGCACATTTATTTTTTATGATAGTATTTCTGAAGTAGGTTTTTCTTTTTTCTCTTTTTATTCAAAGATATTTTATTTTCCCAATTATATGTAATAATAATTTTTCAATATATATTACCAGAATTTGTAATACCCAGATTGTCTCCTTCCCAATTCCTCCCCACTCCCAGAGATCCTAAGCATTCTGATCTGGGCCATACATATATTATCATGCAAAACACACTTCTATACTGGTCATTATTGAGTGTAAGAGGACACTCATACAAAACCAAACTTCCCAAAATAAAACTATAAATACACTGATATGAAAGATATTCTTTGATCTGCATCCATTCAACTCATTTTTATTTTCTGGATGTGAATAGTGTTCTCCATCACAAGTCTTTCAGAATTGTCCTAGATCATTGCATTAAGATTAGCCAGGTTTTCACAGCAGATCTTCATATAGTATTGCTATTACTGTGTAAAATGTTCTATCAGTTCTGCTTATTTCACTCTGCATCAGTTCATGTAGATCTCTCTAGCTTTTTCTGAAATCATCTTATCATTTCTTATGGCACCAACATATGCTATAATTTATTCAACCATTCTCCAATTGATGGGCATCCTCTCAGTTTCCAATTCTTTGCCTCCACAAAAGAGTATTTTTGTACAAGTAGATCATTTCACCTTTTTTATTATCACTTTAGGATATGGGCACAGTAACAGTATTTACAGGAACAAAGGGTATGCACAGTTTTTATAGCCCTTTGGGCATCATTTCCAGTTGCCTTCCAGAATGATTAGATCAGTTCACATTTCCACCAACAAAGCAATACTGTCCCAATTTTGTTAGAGCCTCTCCAATATTTATCACTGTACATTACTGCCATTTTGGCCAATCTAGTAGGTGCCAGATAGTATTTCAGCATTTTTAAAAATTTGTTTTTCATTAATCAAGAATAATTAAAAACATTTTTCACATAATTATAATTGGCTTTGATTTCTTCATCTGAAAATTGCTTATTCATATTCTTTGATCATTTGCCTCTTTATAAATTTGAGAAAATGGGCCTTTATGAGGGAAATTTGTTATAAAAATTCTTCCCATTTTGTTGTTTCCCTTCTAATCTTGGTTACACTAGTTTTGTTTGTAAAAACACCTTTTAATTTAATAAAAATATTCATGTTACATCTTATATTTTCTATTTCTTGTTTGATCATGAATTTTTCCTTTATCCATAGATCTGCCAAGTAACCTATTCTATGTGATCCTGATTTACTTATGGTATCACTCTATATCTAAAACATATGCTCATTTTAACCTTATTTTGAAATAGGGTGTGAGATATTGGTTCCTGCCATGCTGTTTTCCAATTTTCCAAGGAGTTTTTGTGAAACAGTGAATTCTTATTTCAAAGGCTTGGGTCTTTGGGTTTATCAAATACTAGGTTGTTAAGGTCATTTACCCTTCTATATTGTTTATCTAATCTATGCCATTGATTTATCATTCTGTTTCTTAGCCAGTACCTGATTGTTTTGATGATTACTGCTTCATACTATAGTTTGAGATCTGATACTACCAGGTCACCTTTATTCACATTTTTTTCCCATTTTTCCCTTGATATTCTTGATCTTTTGTCCTTCCAGATGAATTATGTTATTAATTTTTCTAGTTATATAAAATAATTATTTGGTAGTTTGATTGGCATGACAGAAATTTAGGTAGAATTGTCATTTTTATTATATTACCTCAACCTTCCCATGAGTAACTCATATTTTTCCTATTTGTTTTGATCTGACTTTGTGTGAAAAGTGTTTTGTAATTATGTAATATGATTCCTGAGTTTTTCCTGGCAAGTATATTCCCAGGTATTTTATATTGTCTAGAGCTATTTTAAATGGAATTTCTCTTTATATCTCTTGTTACTGAACTTTTTTGGTAATATATAGGAATGCAGATGATTTATGGGTTTTTATTTTATATTCTGCAACTTTTCTAAAGTTATTATTTTAAGTTTTTCAATTGATTCTCTAAGCATACCTACACATATCTACAAAAAGTGATTAGTTTTCTTGTTGCCTAATTTATTTTCTTTAATTTTTCTTTTCTTATTACTAACACTAGCATTTCTAATACAAAATTACTTAATAGTGGTGATAATGAGCATCATTACTTCAATCCTGATATTATTGTGAAGGCTTCTAACTTGTCCCCATTGCAGATGATATTTTCTGATAATTTTAGATATATACTACTTATCATTTTCAGTAATGATCCATTTATTCCTATGTTTCCTATTGTTTTTAATAGGAATGGGTGTTGTATTCTGTTGAAGGCTTTTTCTGCATCTGTTGGGATATAATCATGAGATTCTTGTTAATTGGGTTATTGATATGGTCAATTATACTGATAGTTTTCCTAACACTGAACTAGCCCTGAACTCCTAGTAAAGATCCCACCTGGTCATAGTAGTGTATGTTCCTTGTGATATATTTCTTTAATCTCCTTTCAAGTATTTTATTCAACATTTTTGCATTTTACATTTTGCATTTTATATTTATGAATGAAATTAATCTATAACTTCCTTTCTCTGTTTTTGATCTTCCTGTCTTAGGTAACAATACTATTCATATAAAGAATTTGATAGGATTTCTCCTCTACCTGGTTTCCCAAATAATTTATATAGTATTGGTATTAATTTTTCATTAAATGTTTGATAGAGTTCACTTGTGAATCAATCTGGCCCTGGGAATTTTTTTCTTAAGTGAAATTATTGATGGTTATATTTCTTTTTCTGACATGGGATTATTTGTGTATTCTATTTCTTCTTTTGTTGATCTGGGAAATTTATATTTTTTAGAAATATTCATCCATTTAATTTAGATTGCCAGATTTATTTTCATGTAATTCAGTAAAATAGCTCCAAATTATTTCATTGATTTCCCCCTCATTAGTGACGAGTTCATCCTTTTCATTTTTGATATGGCTTATTTAATTTTATTTTTTAATAAAATTAACCAATGCTCTGTCTATTTTACTTGTTTTTTTAAAAATAAAACTAACTCCTTGTCTTATTGATTAGTTCAATGATTCTCTTACTTTAAATTTTATCAATTTCTCCATTAATTATAAGGATTTCCAATTCAGTCTTTAATGGGAGATTTTTAAATGTTCTTTTTCTAGTTTAGTTGTATTCCCAATTCATTAACCTGATTCTTCTCTACTTCATAGATGTAAGCATTTGGTGATAAAAAATTTCCCCCAAGTACTGCTTTGGATGTATTCCATAAATTCTAATGTTGTCTCTTCATTGTCATTCTCAATAATCAAATGATTGTTTCCAAAATTTGTTCTTGGACCTACTTAATTTTTAGCATTAGATTATTTAATTTCTAATTAATTTTTATTTGTCTTTTTTGCAGACCTTTATTGACTTTAATTTTTCTGCATTAAGATCTGAAAAGGAAACATTTATTATTTCTGTTTTTATTCTTTTGGTTGTGAGGTTGTCATGCCATATACTGCTAAAAAGAAGATATATTACTTTCAATTTCCATTCAATTTTCTCCAAAGACCTATCAGTTCTACCTTTACTAAAATTTCATTTGCTTATTTTATTCTTTTCTTGTTTAGTTTTGGTTTGATTTATCTAAATCTGAAAGTGAGAAGTTGAGGTCCCCGATTGGTATACTTTTACTGTTTATTTCCTCTTAAAGCTCATTGAATTTGTCTTTTAAAAATTTGGAGGTTATACCATTTGGTGCATATATAATTACTACTGATATTACTTCATTATCTATAGTAACTTTAAGCAACATGCAATTTCCTTCCTAATCTCTTTTGATCAAATCAATTTTTGCTTTAGCTTTTTGTAAGATCATGATTGCTACTCCTGCTTTTTTAAAATTTACTTTGATGCACAATAAATTCTGCTCTAGGCATTTGCCTTTATTCTGCATACATCTACCAGTTTCAAATGTGTTTCTTGTAAACAATATATAGTGGGATTCTGGTTTTTAATCCCTTCTGCTATCTGCTTGCATTTTGTTGGGGAGTTCATCCCATTCATATTCATAGTTACGTTTATTAACTATGTATTCTCCTCCATCTTATTTTCCCTTTTAATCCTGCCCTTTCTCCTTTCAATCCCTCCTCACAAGTGTTTTGATTTTCATCACCACTCCCTATTTCTCCCTTCCTTCCATTATTTCTCAACTTCTTGTCTTATTACCTTCCTACCTCTCTATAGTATAAGAGAGGATTATGTACTAGATAGATGCTATTCCCTCTCTGAGCCAATTAAGATGACAGTAAGGTTTAAACATTGTCATGATGCTCATCATCCCCTCCACTGTAATAGTTTTTCTTTAGGTGAAATAATTTATCCTAATTCCACTTCTCCCTTCCTTTTTCTCTTAGTGCAATCTTTTTTACCTCTTGATTTGCTTTTTGGCATATCATATCACCCTAATCAGTTTATGCCCACACTCTGTCTTTGTATAATTCTTCTAACTTCTCTAATATTGACCCTCTATGCCTAGCTTGCAAGTTGTTGTCTGCATGAACGTTGCTTCACTCCATATCTTTGTTGGTTCTTTCACTCTGACACTCGTTTTGAGGTATGATTTTAAGTTGGGTGGGGAGGATTTTCATAATAATTCAAGGTTTCCTGGCTTCTACCCCACCATGTTGGCTGTGTCCCACTGAAGTAATATTTTTGTAAGCATGTGTGAGGCCCTATTCCTTCTTTTCAGGCCTTAGCATAAGAAAATGTTGACTACATCTGGCCTATAATAAAATGGGTGAAATAGGTAAATATTATTATGAAAATTCAAAGAAAGTGTTCCACAATTATAAGCATCAATATGCTTAGTACAGGATTAATGGAAGTAGAAGAGACTAGTCCAAACAAAATTTGAAGTTAACTTAAAAATATAATTTGTTCTCTAAATGTCATGAATGCTAGTTGGCTTTCTCTTTTCAAATATAAACCTTGTTAAATTGTCATATTTTAGAAGAACTCTTAGATGTCCTTCCATTATGTTGAATTTTTTAAAGGATTGGAAATTTTATAACCAATTCATTTTATTGTGTCTTTAATTGTAGTTTTTCAGACTCTTCAATTTTCTAGGATGGTAATTGATTTTTGTTTTAAATCATCCCCTTTACCAAACTGAGATTGGAATTTAATAATTCTAAATTGCCTTATATCTCTTTTTTTCATGAAAACCAAGGGGAAAACTGGAAAAAAAGTATTTTCATGGTAATACTCATTTTTTTCTTCAAGTTACTTAGCAAGTTGAATTTGGTGGGGTGGGGGGATAACTGCTTTAAATTTTTTAATTAAAATACTTTGTGTATCACCTCCATTAACAATCAAAATTCATCATTTAATTTTATTTATTATTTTTCATAATCATGATGAGTAAAACAATTAGCCAATCACAAAATGAATACAAACCCCTCAAAATCATATTAATGAGAGCCCCAAAGAAAATTCTCTTTGTAGGGTTTGTCTTGGTTTTGGTTTTGGCTGAGAGAAATTTTGTGTCTTAATAATGGTTTTCAGGCAAAAACTGCAGAGACTTAGAAAAGTGGTGAATATTTGATCCTCTTGAACTGTTAAATTGAAATTATACCAACACTTTGGTGTGTTATACTAATATTAAATTGAAACAACAGCAACAGCTGAAAATTCAGTTCATATTAAGAGTAATTATATATTTTAGGATCTTTGAAAGTCAGAATTTTATGTCTCTGATAATACAAAATGTATTCAACTATTTAATAAAATAATTTTGCCACTAATATTCTAATTAAGTTTAAATTTAAATTTAAAATATGTATAATATAAAAAAC
Organism: Monodelphis domestica; assembly: GCF_027887165.1. Lineage (NCBI taxonomy): Eukaryota > Metazoa > Chordata > Mammalia > Didelphimorphia > Didelphidae > Monodelphis > Monodelphis domestica. Next base: position 160,792,509 of record NC_077229.1, on the reverse strand, counting down.
ACTTTTAGTGATGAAAGATTTAGAGTTAGAAGGCTATTCAGAATGATATTCTCATTTTACTTGCTCAAGCTTACACAGTAAATGCAGAAATAGAATTTGAACACAGTCCTTTTATTACAGATATTGCACCCTTTTTGTTATACCATAAATCCTTGAAATAGAAAAGAAACTGCTCTGAAGCAGCTTAAATCAAATGGGGAAATAAATGTTTATAAATGAAATAAAAGAATGAGTTTAATAATTTCAAGGAAAAATTTCAGATAAATTACTTTTAAAATATATTATTTTTTGTTTTTTTATTATCACCTTCATTTCTTAATATATGAATCCTTTAAAAGAGAAACAAAAGAAGTTAAACAAAACTAAGTAAAATACCAACAAGTCTGACTAAGTATTACATTATTGCATACCCCAAGTTTCCTATCTTTGCAAACAAGTCAGTGAAGTAAAATTCTCATTTCATCATCAAAGCCAAGCTTGGTCACCTTTTAAAAAATTTCCTGATTTTTTCAGATTGCATGTCTATATAATTTTTAATAATAGTTTTCTGATATTTTCCAATGCATGTTCTCTTCCTCCCTTTTAACCCTCCCCATCAATAAGAAGGCCATTAATGTGATGCATATTTTAAGTATGTTGTCATACAATACATATTTTCATGTTCATCATGTTGTTGGTCACCTTTAAACAACATTGTTTCCTTTTTTTAAATTATCCATTTATATTACTATTGTCACTGTTAATATTGTTTACATGATTCTGTTTATTTCAATTTATAGCAGTTCAAAAAGTTTTTTTTTTATAATTTCCTATGTTTTCTATATCCATCATACTATGATGAATAGGCTCTGACAATTCAGCAAAGTAGGATCTTTGAGTCATGTGGTATGGACATTTTAATCATTTTCTTAGAATAATTCCATATTTTTAATAAACTGAGGCAAGAGTGAATTTTGGGCTGTTCTCTTTCATATCTGCTGCTGACTGTACTTGCCTGAAAGCATTATGGCTGTTGTAGAATAGCCAGCTAAACAAAGCAACAAGGAAAGTACCTTTATATTTCTCTCTCTTATTTTTCCATTTTTCTTTTTCCCCTACTACTTTTGATTAACAAAATTATTAATGTATGGCCAGTCTCTTAATTTAAATTCTTACAGTATATAAGTATAGCCAAAAAAGATGAGGGTTGGGGAGCACAAGCTGGACTAGATGAGGTTGATTTCTGAGTGGTGTGGAGAATAATGTTTTTATAGAAGTCATAGTAGTAACCACAGAATTTCCTGAAGAGATCTGCAGAGTTCCTTTCTAGCTATTGCAATTTTTTAAGCTGGTTGGATGCATAAATATGATTTCAGAAACAAACATATCTTCCTGACTCCAAATCCAGTATTCTCTTCATTATGCCACCTATTTTCTTAAATACATAAGTCTTATTGTGCCTCTTCCCACTGATTTGGGAGCCTCTTTATGCTCTTCCCTCAACCAACAGACACTTTATACTTCTGTTCCACAAAGATGCACATAACTTTGTCTTTCCCAGAAACATTACCCTATCTTGATTTCTCCAAATTCCTTCATCCCATCAAAACTTATTTATCTTCCATTCTGTTCTTACACTTCCCAGCTAGGTGGAAGCAAGCTAATTTTAGAAACTGATGCTTATTAATTTAAGATATCACCATTTCCCATAAAAGTAACCAAGTAAAGTAATTGCCTCAATATGGAAGTCAGAGGGGCCCAGAAACCATGTCAGCCAAAAATTTTTCATTTCCTTGTGAAGCTGAGAGATATGGTAACAAAGGATTTTGAATATAAACTCATTTGTGGAAGGAAAGAAGGAAGAAGGAAGGAAGGAAGGAAAGAAGGAAAGAAGGAAGAAGGGAGGGAGGGAGGGAGGAAGAGCATAACCAAAAAACTCAAAAAAAGGTAGAAGAGAGGTTGTTAAAAAAACAAAAATCACTTTAGGTTTATGAAAACATATTTCAGAGAAATGTTTTCCTTTGTAATCTTGTGTTTTCTATTTTATTCATTTAGGTATTTTAAACTTAAAAGCATTTTAAAATGTTGAAAAGCATTTGTCTAAAAAGAGGTAAATAAACTTTATGAGACCCTATAAAACAAGTTAAGAATCCTGTCTTAGAAAAATTTCCTGAGGCACTGAGATATTATGATGGCTATTATTACATTTAATTTTATTATAAGAAATTTAGAAAAACCTATTTAATGAGCCACTTACAATTAATAGCAGGTGAAACATAAAATAGGAATATGTATGTTAGCCAGAACTATTAGCCATGACAATAGAGGACATCTTTTAGAAAGTCAGTATTAAAGAGGAATAATACTGAGTTATTTTCTTTAAGTCCGGGGTCATTAAAGCAATTTCCAGGGAAGAGTTGTAATCTATTCAGATACTGAAATGGATTTGAGATCAACCATGATTGTCCAAATCATTCTCCTCCCATAAGTTCACTACAGGAATCCACCTAACCTTCTGGAGGAGGTGATCAAGTTCTAGTCAAGTTCTCCTGACATAAATGGATGCCTATATACTGCAGATCTCTAATCAAGTAACATGGTTTAGACTAACTCTCTACACTGGTGAAAAACAAACAAAAGCAACCAATTCTAAGTGAATGAAAGCATGTGTATTTTTAGAATATGTTACTCAGATAAATAATGATAACTCACAGATGAATACAGCAGTGTATTTTTTTCTTGAAGAATCACTGATAATGGGTTATGAGCTTAGTCTAGAGAATAGGAAGAGAAAAGTAGGTAGAATTTTCTTTGGACAGCTAGAATTTTCAATGTCCCCAATGATCCCTCTAAAACAAAGGCTCATCTTTTTAATATATTCTTTCCTATAACATTTTATGAATGTGAGTTGTGGAACACTGATGTCTACAGGGAAGCAAAGTTGAGGATCACTCAGATAGAAATGGAAAGATGCATTGTAGGCAGTAACAGGTTGCAATTCATTATTACCAAGCAGACAAGCATACAGCAGACATGGTACAAAGAGGATGTCATCAAAGAAATAAAGAAATAAAGAAAAAGTGCTTAGCTCAGAGTCTGGCATTTGGTTCATGCTTGATGAACAAATCATAGATTTGCCTTGGCTTAACTTTAAAGACAAGATAGGATTGTCACCAGGGAATAATTAAATGGATAATTTTTGTGTTCCATTGGTAAGATTACAGGAAAGTCTTCCAGCACATTGGATGGACCACAGTAGCAAATCTAAAGGAAGGCATAGATATGAGTCACAAAGATTGGCATAATAGCAAACATAGATGAGTTCCTGTCTTTATTACTGGAGAGAATACTCACATTGATAAGAACACGGATTAATTGAATTATTGTAACCTGACTTGTTGAAAACTTTTTGGATCCTGACTTTGCCATTCAACATGCTAGCTATCATTTCCTGTTTTGTGGTATTTACATGTTTGGTAAGCATGGTACTTCTGTCTTTATCCAAGGCACCAATTTTTCCTTTTTTTTTCTTTATCCAAATTACATGTATACAGAATTTTTAATAATCATTTTCTGATATTTTGTGATCCATGTTCTCTCCATCTCTCTTTCCCTCCAACCATTCTCCCCACCCAAAGATGGCAGGAAATATGATACAAGTTATGTTTTATCATACATTATATATTTCCATGTTCATCACATTGAGAAAAAAGACACATTGTTTAAATTAGGGAAAAATTAATGGAAGAAATAAACTGAAAAATGGCATGCTTCAATCTGCATTGAGTCCAAGTCATTTTTTAAAAAAGTTAAACAGCATGGGACAAGCATAGATTCCCCAGGGACAACAATGGGGAAAAAAAAACCTTTCCAAGTTGATGTAAAACCATCCATGATTACTCTTTCATTCTGATCATTTAGCTAGGTCTGAATCCACTTAACCATCCTATCAATTTGTCCTATCTTTTCATATTATTTACACACATATCATAAGTTATTTTATCTACTATTTTGCTAAAATGTAGGTGAATTTTACTCACCTCATTTTTCTAACCTACATGTCTGTTTTGGAGAGGTTATAACAGAGTTATCAATCTAGTTTTATGATTTCATAAGTGTAGGGAACTACTTATGTGAGGATACTCCAATGAAATAACAATAATTATTCTGTGATTTTAAAATTCCAAAGTTCTTCCTTAGACAGTGAGAAGTTAATGACTTTTCCATGGTCACACAATCAGTAATGGAAATGGAAAGGCCCCTGGTAGGCATGGGCATGTCACAAAAATTGTAGACAAAACATTAGAGGATGTTTTGAAAAAGATATTAACAAAAAATGAATGACTGGGAAAATAGGTCAAAGGGATTTACCAATAGCATATAATCACTTCTTATTGCCATAAATAGCTGCTATGATGCATTCCATTAGCTATAGACTTGAACATCTGGCTAGGTAGTGTAAGGGAGACTGTAAGAGGTTAATATAAAAGGTTGGACTAGATTACTTAAGAATAGGGTCACCAGGAATTTAATCAATTCCAAAATGATTTTTTAGCAATTTATTTATAAAATATAGAAAGAATGAAAGTAAGAAAATCAGAGAGAGAATAGGGTAATATATCTAACCCACACACTAACTAAACACAGTATTTTGCTCTGTCCCCTGACTCAACCCAGGCACAGATAATTAGTCTTTGGTAGGAGGGGCCTCATTCTTGAGCTGAGGACCTGGGGATGCAGGAAGCCTCTCTCCTGAGGATAGTCCCTTCAGAAAATCCAGGAAAGGAGTCAGCCTTTTCACTCACCCCACATGAAAATAGAAGCAGTCTGAGATCCTCAGTCAGAGCTCCTCCAAGGTCAAGTTGAAGACAAAAGACCTAAAGGCCGCCTCATAGGAAGTTCTTGGCATTTTTAAAGACCATTTCTTTAGGTTACTTCCTGTTACTTCCTTCCATTTTATATGTACCAATTACAGCTAAAGCTTTGCTTGGGACTGCCCAGGGGGCAGTCAGTTAATTCTGATTCATTACCCATTATTGCACACATGGATCACAGACCTTCCCCAATCAAGTGTAAATGGGGGTGTATACACTTCTGGTGATTAAATCTACAAAATGGGCAGGGGACAGTTGATTTACTCCACAGTAGGTCCTCCATTTCCTAATTTATTCTACCTCTCAGGAAGCCAAATAATTCTATCAAAAATAATAAATTAGCCAAGTAATCTGTTTCACTGAAATGAAAATAAATTTTCCTCCAATTCTATAGTGAACCAAAGGTCCACTAAACACTTTTGTGCGATTTTGCCAATAGGTCTTAATTAAAAGTTAATTAAAAGAAAAGAAAAAGTCTAGGTGAATAGGAAGACATTTTTGAACCTAGGTTATCTTACCAACTGACAATTAAATTATATTAATTTCCATTTCGCATTCTTGACTCATACTGATCTTGTAACCCTCTAAAATACCCTCTACACTGTGGAGATTGAGAGATGGCAGGGAGTGGGGGTGTTACATTGTTTTTTTTCCAGAATGCCAAATTGGAACTTGAAATGCATTTTCCTGAAGAAACTTTATTCCACATGGTGGTTTCAATCTATAGTAAGTACTATGAGTGTGATACTATATTTCAGTTACATTATGGGCTCAAAAGAGTTTTGTGGGCTGGCCAGGGATCCTAACCACTGTGTAGAACATTGTTTCTCTGGGAAAGTAGATTCCAAAATCCAAACAACTGATTGAACATGTTAATTTTTGGAGCACATTCCTACTAACTTGGGCTCTCCTCCTAAATTGCTTCCCTGGCTCTCCTCTCCACCAAATTATTCTCTCCAAAATACTAATCTCATCATATCACTCTTTAGCTCATAAACCTCCAGTGGCTTTCCATTCACTGAGTGACAGAATAATATCCATACTTCTCTCCTTAATATTTCTGTCCTCCTATGGTATTACTATCTTTGTCACCCCCAGGATAGCCAAGTTAGGCTTCTTTCTATTGTCAAATTCAGAGCCTTTGCTTATGTCATTCCTTTCTTCTCAAATGCCTGCCCTCAACCCTTGTGGCTATCCAGATCTTAACCTATCTTCCAAAACTCGGATCGAGTTGTATTTATCCACTAAACCATGCACAATCATTCTAGTCCATAGTAATCTTCCCTTTTATGTATTCCTACAGCCCTTATAATATGTATTATTCATTTCCCACTTAATTATATGATGTATTGCATTGCTATTTAAATACAGATTTTTTTCTCCACATAAATTATAGGATCCACAAGACAAGATTATAACACTCTTTATGTCCCCTTCAAAAATTTCCATATTGTCATGTACAAAATAAGTGTTTGATATATACTTGCCAAATGTTATCAATTACTTGTTTGATCTTGGGCAAATCATTACTCTCTTTAGGCTTTGTTTTCCTTACTTTTAAAATGGTCATAATGTAAGATATCTAGAATCAAAATGGACCACAGAGATAATAGAATTTAATGCCCTCATTTTAAAAAAACAACAACTTTTTTTACAGATGGATAAAATGAAGTCAGAAAAAGTGAAAACCAATATCACACAAGTAGATGTAGCACAGAAAGGATTCAAGTGCTCATTTGGTTGGTCTCATTGACCTCTAAGATATCTCCTAGTTCTACATTTGTGATACTTTTATTATATTTCCAGTATTTATGGCATTTAAGGATCCTAAATTTATTAAATTTCCTAATTTTCCTAATTGCCTAATTACTTTATACTCATTTTTATATACATAGTCTTCTGTGTATACCTTGTGACCCAACAATACCATTTTTAATTTTATACCATTTTTAATTTTATTTCCAAAAGGGATCTGGGAAAAAGTAAAAGAACCGATATATACTCAAATATTTATAGCAGTTCTCTCTGTGGTAGCAAACTACTACTTGAATGAAACCAAACAAGTTGTGGTATAAGATTGTGGTGGAATATTACTGAGCCTTAAGAAATGATAAACAAGTTATTATTTAAAAAATCATGGAAAAGTCTACATGAAATTATGAAGAGCAAAAGGAAAAGACCCAATAGAAAATTATATTGAAAAATATTACTTTTAGAATAGCTTGTATATGTCTACCTCTAGAGGAAGATCTGACAAAGAAACAAGCAAGATATAGTTTTATACACACACACATGCACAAGCATGTGCACAAACACACATACCCAGATACACACACATAATTACTAAATTATGACTTCTCTGATGGGGAACGAGAGGAAAGAATGGCGTGAACTGTACGTTTTAATGTTACAAACAAATAAGTAATTTTGTTTTACAAAATCAACAATAATAAAGCTACTACCTATACAAATTTTTAATATTTGTAGAGGACTTAAAAATATTATTTGTTTTTGTTCTAGCAACAACCATGAGAGGTAACTGCTGTTTCTCACCTGTTTTATAGATGAGGAAGTTAAGGCCAACAGAGGTTAAAGGAATTGCCTAAGGACACACAGATAGTGAATGTGAGGTCAAATTTGAACTTATCTTCCCAACTCAAACCTAACACTGTCCACTGTGCTATCTAACCATTAGCCATTATTTCTCTAATTCATCTGCCCTACTTTGACTGAACTGTTATTTTTTGATGCATTCACTCCAAAGTTTATATATATATATATATATATATATATATATATATATATAAACAAATAAACATCACTATCTACTATATGTAAGATGCTCAATACAGACAACATCATTGCTGTCCACTTGGAGACATTACTTACAATTAGGAGTTGGTACAAAGGTGGTTTGGGTGAGAAAAGATTGATTCTAGGATGGGACAGTTTAGGGAAGTGAGCATTGGAATTGGACTTTCAAAGTTAGGTAAGAATTAGTTTGAATTGCAGGAGGAGGATGGCAGGGAAATTTGACTATGTATGGGGGAAGAAAGAACATGAGCCTGGTTTAAGGACTGTGAACAGCTTCTAACTTTTCTTCCTGTATCTTTATTATATCATCACTAATGTTTACCTTTGAAGTCAGCAAATGAAGTGCTCCCAATTGATATCTTTTCCCACTGAGATTTCAAGTGTAGAGTATATGTTTGTCAGTGGGAGGGAATGTACAATATTTTCATAGGATTTGGGCAGATTAGGCTTTTTATTCTACTTTAATTTCCAATTTTTTTCACAGAAATTTCACTCAGAGAAGAAAGCTTAATCCAGATAATACCAAAATAAGGCTACTGGATGAAAAAAACCCTTGGAAAGTACAGTAGATGTCAGAGGCAATTTGTTCTACGGGACTTTCTATCATCTTCACAAAAATTAAGTAATGTATATAAAATACTTTTTCAATCTTGAAGCTATTTTAGAAAGATCAGCTTTGGAAAAAAAAATGTGTTTTTTTTTCAGACCTGTGATTTCTATGGTTAAGGTGTTCCTTGTGTGAAAATTGCCTCTACTTATAGAGTTCAGTAAATAATTTATCATTTTCCATTTTCCAGAGTTGGCTAGAACTCTGAAAAGCTGATAGCTTTAATGGCAAGACTTTAATCCAAGTCCTCCTGACTTATAGACAGACCCTCTATCCACTAAGCCACACTACAGATTAGTTAATATTGTTATAATCCTGAAAACAGCACCATTTTCCCTCTTGTTTGGAAAAAGTGATCATCCTCTTCATGCTATCAAGGCTGGGTTATTATAAAGTATTTCTTTTAGGAATATTCATGAATGATTTTGTTTTACATTGGGGGGAAGTGTTGACTAGTAAAGAAAACATAGAGATATTTCTAAATAAGGTCTTCTTATTCCCAGGTTTAAAAAGTTCTTTTGAAATCATCAATGTATATTTTTAAAACTTTATTTAACTGCCAGTAGGCACTGCTAGCTGCTAGTTGATACTCTTCAACAGGAAGGCTTGCACATTGGGTGTTCCCAAACTAATTCAGGTGTCATGCAAAAAAATCCCAGAAGGTAAAACTATTAAGAAAGTCACAGATGTTCTAAGATTCTCAGAGAGTAGATAGTCTTCTGTTTTTCACTTCTGACTTCTTCACAGTAGTACTTTCTCATTATCTAGTTAGTATGCAATTTACCTAATAAGAAATAAGCTCCTAGTCTCTACTGTATTGGCAAACTCTTACTATATTTTGATAAACTCACTATTTGGCTTTTGGCCCAGCTGAAGTGAATTCTCACAGAAACAACAATATTCAAATAATATATGTAGTACAAAACTTTAGCTTAAAATCATTAAGTAAAGACTATATAAGAATAATAATGAAAAGTCATGGATAACCCACCGATGTTTGAATCAGAGGAGAGCTATATATTAGAAATATTAAAATCATAATAAAATATTAAATAAAATATAAAAAAGTAATAAGGAAATATTTAACAACATAAAATACAACATAGAAAATATTAATTTGTGGTTTTCTAAGTCAATATGCAGAATATCTATTTCTCTTCAATTTTTTTAAACCCTACTGTATATTGATTCCAAGGCAGAAGAGTGGTAAGGGCTAGGTAATGGGGGTTAAGTGACTTCCCCCCTCTTGGTCTGGCTTTCAATCCCCTGAGCAACCCAGCTGCATTCCCCCCCCCCAATTTGATTTTGACACTACTAATCTCTTCTTCTACACAAGGTTTGCATAAGATACTTAGTAAGAGCTTTGCTAAAATCTAAATGCATTGAAAGAATTTGCCTGTTTTACTAATTTAGCAACCCTTTACAAACTGTGAAAGGGAATTCTTTGTTCTCTTTATCTATTCTGAGTTTACACTTGTGAAAAGGGAATCTATTTGCCTAGTTGGAGTTGACACTTTGGTTAACATTAACTGAAGCATGCCTACTGAGTACCTCACTAGACTGAAGACAGGATTAACTGTCCTTTGTCTGCTTTTTAAATTGAATCAACAAAAGATTGAACACCCTACTTAGTACTAGGTGAGAAGCCAGAAAGATACTGGAGAGCTCCACCCTTTTTTAAACTCAATCAATCAGAAACTTGTGAAGTGTTCACACCCTCAGAAACTGTTTAATCAGGAAACTGTGAACCTTTTTTTTTATGAGAAATTGACCTTTAGAAGGTGAGAAGTTGATCCTATAGACACTTCCCCCTGGGCAGTACTCAACAATTTGGAAACTGTGATTGGCCCTGGTAAAGAGGGAAGGAGTCAAGAAGTCACCATAAGAACAATCCAGAACTCCCTCAGAGTAGATGGTCTTCAAGAAGATAGTCTGAAGAGATTGTCTTCTGGAGAGAGTCTTCTAACTGGGGAGAGTCTTTGAGGAAGCTTTGCTGGAGACTGTGGCTTGTATCATGGGCTTGGAGCTTGGCTGCCACTTAGACTGTGACTCCTGGACTACTTTGTTGTGTGAGTGAAAGGCTGACTTCCTTCCTAGTTTCCTAAGAGACTAGCTTCCATCTTGGAGGAAGCTGCATGGTTACTCACAACCAGCCTTCCTGGTTGAGAGCTAATGAATCTCTGCCTGGAATAAGCAGACCCGGGGCAAAACATTTAGGTTGCTAGGATAGGTAACTTCTCACATTTCTCTTCTTTATTGTTTCCTCTCTATTTATAAATACTTGTAAATTCTGATTCAAGATATAATAACTATTGGCAACCACATAATTTCATAAAATTATTGTCCAACCATTAGTTCTCACCTTTATATAAACAGAAATAAAGTTTGTCTAGGATGGCCTGATTTTGTTGAAAATATGATGCTTCATTTTCTGGGTATTTACTAACCAGAGATTATTTATTCCCCCTTATTCTTCCAGAAAGCCAAGGGATCTTTGAAGAAAGCATCTTTGAAGCTATATTAATCAGACTATCTCATTCAGTTTCTCTTTTTTTTCCTCAAGAGAGGGAGGAAAGTACTGCACATGGACATTCAGTGGCATAAATTTTCAGACAAATATCTAACTTATTAAAATACATTAATAATAATAAAAACAATAATAATACATTTGTATCATACATTAAGATTTGGAAAGCAAATGTGAAATATCATCTCAATTGATCCTCACAGCAATTTTGTGACATAAGTATTATTATCATCTCTATTTTACAGATGAGAAAACTGAAGGCAAGAGAGATTAAGTGACTTGCCCAGGATCAGACATCCAATAAATATCTGAGGAAGAATTTAAACTCTATTCTTCATGACTCCAAGTCCAAAACTCTATCCACTGATCTGTATGTAAGTGTATGTATGTATTTACATACAAAAAACACATTTACATACATAGGTACATATACATATTTGAATTATTTATATAAATTGAGAATTTATTTTGTCAACAACCTTAAAGGTACAAACACTCAAGCACCAAATTCTTTAGTCACACCCATTGGCCTTACGATTAGAAATGAATATCTGGTAAAGTTCCAGTGGAGGAGATTCTTCCTCAATAAGAATAATGGCGTTTAATAATTCTTTGACCAGAAGAAAGAATGAAAAAAAAAGATGAATCCTCTAAAACAGCCAGTAAAGAAAGAGAGAAATCAAAAGGAGAAAAAAAAAAGAGTTCTCTTACATTTTTTTCACCTTCCAAAGATGAGAGGGCAAAAGATCAAAGAAGGCAATGGGAGACTGAAAATCCTGGATACCATTCTGTATTTTCCACAACTTCAAGTCTAGACAATCAGAATCTCTTTAATTTACCCCATAGCTTCCCTTAAGTTTTAGAGACAAAATTCTTCTTTCTGCATAAACTTGACCTCTGATTTAAGAATCAGAATTTTCTAGTGCTATGCCCTTTTAAGGAAGGATATGGTTTTAAATAAAATAATTACAACACTGCGGCTAATAGAAAGTTACATATTATACTCTCCCACCAGAAACAGCCCCAAGACTTTTGCAGAACTGCTGAGCAGATTGCTTCACATTCATCCTAGATTTTTATTGCCTAAACTTCAACTCAAGTTAGGCAATCCAGGTATGCATGATTCATTTTCATATCAATAATTGCCTTCTCTAGGAAAAGTGTCATCAGAGGATGCATGCAGCTCAATTATTTTATAACTCTACAGCTCAGATGGTAGCAGAAAAGATTTGAAACATCTGTTTCAGCATTGCTATTTTATTACCTGGGCTTAGTGAAAGAAACATAATGAAAGAAACCTAAAGAAGAAGAGGCACCCAAGGACTCAAGGTCCAGTCTAACACTCACCTAGCTAGGCATGTCCTCACTTGGATATTTTTGTTATCTCCAGCTTCTCCACCTCCTATCAGGAAATCCAAGTGGAAGCTAGGATTGTCCACATCCAGTGAAGAGACTGCCTAAAAAGGAGATTGAGATCCACCTAACCTTGATCCATATGGCCATGAAAATACATGGTTCTTTCTGACCCAGTCACCAATACTTGGCCTCCCCTCACACATATCACCACATCCCCATTGTCCTTTTTAAAAAAGTAAAGGGATCAACCAGCCAAAAGCCAATCCATATAAGTTCCTCCTCATGAGTCCAAAATATTCGAGGTTCTTGTTAATGCCTAATGTAAAGCCTCTCCAGAAACTGAAGATAGTTCTATTAATTGAAAATTGGTTTAAATCAAGCCAAACACCAGTTTATCTTTTCTTTAAAACACTTTTTAATTAAGGATGGATCAATTCTGTCAGTCTCTTTCCCTACTGGGATGAGGAGTGGCTACACTAGAAGAAAACAAATCACATAGAATACAATGCTTTTGCAGAAATTATTTGAAAGGTATCCAAGTCACAAATGCTCCCTACTCAACATGTGCTACAGGAACAGCATGCTTAACAGTATCCTGAATGTCCATGTGAAATAATATTATTATTCTGAAGAAGATACTCTGGATGGTGACCAGATGTTCTCCACCACCACAGAAGTTGAAAGAAAAGGAAATTGCAGGAATTTGTTGCAAAGATTTAGATTATAATAAATTTTTGCAGATGTTTGAAATATATGTATATTTATGAACATATGTTTGCACACATGTGTGTACACACAAATGTTAATGTGTATATCTATGTATATGTGCATCATGTTTGTGTATCTGTGTATATAATGGGCACTGTGGCCATTAATAGAGCCAGATTTGGAGCCAGGAAGATCTGGGTTCAAATCTCAAATCTGACAAATATTGGATGTGTAACACTGAGCAAATCACTTAACCTCTCAGAGGCTCAAGTAACTCTCTAAGACACAATCGCTAATCTGCATGGATTTCAAGAGCTTCTAAACCAATTAAAATTAATATCCTAGGTAGGTCTAATGCAATTATATGACACATATATGTACTTTGTATACCTCCTAAAACTTCTAAAATTTTCTATTCAGTTCTTACACTATTAAATATGCTAAGGAATCCCACCCTTATTCTTAATGCCTATTCTGAAATCCTTTTCCCTACTCATCCTATACCACAGATACACTTCTGTGCCTATGACTCTGCTGCCATAGTTTGTAACTTTACATTTGGAGTAAGGAGGTGAAGAAGTTTACTCTCAGAGTGAAACAGACAGATTCAGGAGTTTAGGAATTCTCATTCACTGGAGGTCTTCAAGTAAAGGCTGAGTGACTGTAGGCAAAGGCTAGAAGATGTCTTGTAGCATATATATATATATATATATATATATATATATATATATATATATATATATATATATATATTTAGGTATGAATTTGAATGGATGACTAATTTGAGCTTCCTTCCAGTTTTTAATTTCTATAATTTTTTGACTAATCCTAAAATGATTTTAACTCTGAAAGGTTAAAGTTTTCTTGTGCACAGTGAAAGGACTAAGAGATTTTGTGGTGGGGGGAGCTGGATGGCTTAGTGGATTGAGAGCCAGGCTTAGAGACAGGACATCCTGTGTTCAAATTTGACCTCAGACACTTCCTAGCTGTGTGATCCTGGGCAAGTCACCTAACTCCCATTGCCTAGCCCTTACCACTCTTTAGGCTTGGAACAAATACACAATATTGATTCTGAGTCAGAAGATGATTTGTTTTTTTAAAGAATCTTTGCATAAAAATGAAGAAGCTGTCTCTCTATTCATTTCTTGGAGATTGTGGGTTTTAAAATATTGTGGCCAGAGAACTACATCACCCAGAATGCCCCAGGTGTCCTGCTTTCCTACTTCCTGGTGTGTGATTGGTCTTGAATGGACCAATCTTGTGCTGGGGTGGGACCATGACTCCCCCACCCACCCACTTCCTGGCATGGGATCAGTCTATTAAAGGACCAATCTGGAGTCTAGGAGGGAACTTTGAATCTGAGAAGATTCAGAGTAGGCTGGATTTGGTTATTTTCAGCTGGGGAACTCCAGTGGTTTTTTTTTTGTTGTTTTGTTTTGTTTTGTTTTGTTTCGTTTTGTTTTGTTTTCTTTTAATAAAGTTTTTAAAAGGTCAAAGAGATAGTTTTCTTTCACCTCTTTCAGGAACCATGTTGTTCCCTCCATCATATTCATCCCCTCATAGTAATCATTATCATATCATGTAGAGACCCTTAATGCACTGAACAAATATTTGTATGATACAAATGTTCCACTATTAGAAAATCTTTCTCATTTTGAGAATTCATGCAGATTCTAGCTAAATGTCAGAATTTTCATAACCATAGCTGAATATGGCCATTTCTGGTGGGTTAGTGCTGATACCAAAGTATTAACTCTTCAGCCTTCCATATGTTTGATCATGCCTGTTGACATTTGTACGCCAGAAAAAGCATGACTGTGGTGTAACAGGAAGATAGGGAGCTCAGAGGCACTTCTATCTGACAAACAGACAGGTCTCATTGCAGAAGGTGATTGGGAAACCTGTGAAGATTGTGCAGGACGTTGGGATGTATGTTTAGTAACAAGGAAATATTGTTGGCAGACAGTCTCTGGGAGGGCAGAATCTCTGGGAACTTATTAAATGGTGGCAGGTGACAAAGTGAGCCACAAAGAGGTGAACAGAGTTGGACAATTTGCAGAGACAAACTTGGTGTTCAATGTGGGAACTCAGCGAGCTGTCAAAGGGCAACTAGTCTTGACTGGCCAAAAGAGCAGTCTGTATTGACTTCTAACATCTTGTTACTAAGTGAGAAACACCTTTGATCATGTGGGAAATGGGAGGAAGTTCAGAGCAGTGAAGGCCCAGAAACAGGCCATTGGTTTTATCATCAGTTTGTGGGTGAAAAGATGAATACGAGAGAGTTATGAGCTTGTAAGCTGGCCCCTTATAGACAATTTCTAGCTACAAAACACAAATAACTTTAGTTTCCCTTTGAGGAGGATAGTAAGAACTATATTTGAAACTACCTGGATTCCATTTACATATCCATCTATAGTTCTGCCTATTCTGAACTTCTATTGAATCTATTTTCTAGACCATACTTGATTATAGAGGATGCCCCCAAAGCCTTAGTGCATCTTTAAATTATTAAAGCAAAGACTTTCGGGACACCCTGTGTATTGTTTTCTTTTGGGCTTATTGATTTTGTTAGAATGCAAACTATTAAGAACCCAGACAAATTTCTGTTTTGTCACTTAATTCCAAGAACCTAACACAGTGCCTAACATTTTTTTTACAGATATATTATTTCATTGTTGTAGGGATCTTTTCATAAGGACTCTCTACCAACTTGGAAAATTGTTACATGTGCATCTATTAATCTTAGAGGATTTCCTGGAGGAACTGAGAAGCTAAATAGTTTGCCCAAAGTCATACCTGCAGAATGTGTCAGAGGCAGGAACTGAATTAATGCCTTTTTCCCATTAAGTCAACGTGCCTCTGTGGCATATGGGAGAAATTTGACAAATGTTTGTGAGTAGTATTCATGTCTACAGTCCCTTCCACACATATGATCCTTCTTGTGAGCATAGACCACAGAGTGTTTTCAATAAGTTCTTATGAAGAGGATTTGTTGATCATATAGCCTTTTATCTGTCATGATTTCTTCAATTAACTATGCCATTTTTCAGTACCTAAGTAAGTTATGTCACTTATCAAAAATATTTTATCTATGAATCAAAGTATGGCTTGTCCACATATTTGTAAATCTATCTGAGAAGAGCTTTGTTCTACATTGGAATTGCAGAAGGTGATTACTACCTAAGTCTCCCAGTTAATTGAGGCTAACTGAAAGGCAGAATTAGGATACAGTCACATTGGCACTCTGTGTCTCAGGATTCCCAACTCTGAATTATACTGTGGGTTGTGTGAGTGTGTGTGTGTGTGTGTGTGTGTCTCTGTGTGTGTGTGTGTGTGTGTGTGTGTGTGTGTGTGTGTGTGTGTGTGAGAGAGAGAGAGAGAGAGAGAGAGAGATGGGACAGCAATGCAGAGCTGAGAGCTTAGTCTCTTCCTTTTCCATTATGCTTTACTATATCTTTTATAGACCACATGGTAAGGCTAAAATGTTTAACCTTATGCAATGAAATGAACACTTATTCATAGTCTCTTCTTCCTCACTGTAGTCATTAGCATATAGCTAGAGTTTAAATGGATTAGAGAAGTCATGTATTCCAATATCCCTCATTTTTATGAAGTAGAAACTGAGGCTCAAGTTGGCTAAATGATTGGCCCAAGATGGTGTAGAAAAAAAGCAACAGAGGTGTTTCCTATAAGATTGTAAGCTCCTCGAGTAAAGCAATGGACTTGCCTCTTTTTATATTATCAGAATTTAGTACAATGCCTAGCTTAATAAATGATTATTGACCAAGAGGTAGTAATCTAGTGGTAGTGTCCTTTCACCATATCATTTCCTTGTGTAATCCAGTGTAGAAACTTTACAAATAATAAGTTCAGGGTACATAATGTGTGCCATGCACATTAGTGGCTTTAGGGTTGTTATAGACCAGTGATGGTAAAACTTTTAGAAACTGAGTGCCCAAACTGCAACACTCACACAGCATGTGATCCCTCCCTACCCCAGACAGGGCAGTGAGGAAGAGCTCCCATTGGGCTGCTGGGTAGAGGGGTGGGTCATGGGAGAAATGTTCAAAGGCATGTGTGGAGAGGGGAGGTGAGTAGCCCCCTCTGGCACACTCTGGCACATGTGTCATAGGTTTGCCAACATGGTTATAGACTGTTATCCTCTACAGCATCCAAAAGATATCTAAGGCAAAAGATAAAACGAAAGTATGTAGAATCTGACTATGCCCAGAAAGCACTATCTTCCACAAGTTTCCTACTTCCCCTAACAGTGAAACAATGGGCAGAAATTAAGAACATAGGTATCTCTTGTTATTGACTAACTTTCCAAGGTAGAAGAGATTTCACTTCAGCCATAAGGAAAGCAAAAACTCATCCTTTGATGTCAAACTTCAGTTCTGCTTGCATGAATTAAGAAATAACTCACTTTATTCTTTGTATTTACATTCCTAGTGCCTAAAACAGTGCCCACCACTTTGAACACACTTAATAAATACTCTGACTGTTGTATTGAAAGTACATATTGAGAAAGAATTTTAAAATAGGTGGCTAAGTGGTTCTTGCATTCTAACACACCCAATAAAGTAACATTTTCAATCCCCCCTAGTTTTCAGTTAGTAAATAGCAATGTATTGCATGCTATCTACAAAATATTATGTTAGGCACAAGTAGATACATGAAGCTAACATCCTGTCCCTGCCTTCATGGAACTTCATATTTATTAAGAGTTGTATTGCTGTTGTTCAGTTGTTGGGTTTTGTTTTTTTTTTTCTCATATCTGAATCTTCACAACTTCATTTAAGGTTTTCATGGTAAATATATTTAAGTGGTTTGCCATTTCCCTCTCTAGCTTATTTTACAAATGAGGAACCGAGGCAAGCGGAGTTAAATGACTTGTCTGGTAATACACAGCTAGTTAGTGTCTGAGGCCATATTTAAACTCGTGAAGACAGAAAGAGTGAGGTATGTAGAACATATACAAATATGGGTTATAAAATTGTTGTAGAATGGATTGAATAAGAATGTAAGAGTTTAAAAGTGCTATGCAAAATCTGAGGAAGAGAAATTATTTCAGTTTATGATACAGTTAAATATTTTTAGGGATATGTAGTTAAAATAATCACTAAAAGGTAATTCAGTGTATAGATTAGTTTACAATTCCAACATCTATAAACCTTATTATTATTAAGAGAAAAGCCATTCTTATTCAATTCATTCTACACAAGAAGAATGTTCAAACGTTGACCTTTTAGGATGATGTACTTGGTTGTCAAAAGCATTAGTGAGAATCCTCTGTGAGGATGAATATAATCTCTCTGTATATACTCTGAATTCCCCTCAGCATACAAGGCAATGGTCTATTGCTTTAAATGAAACTGACACTGGAAACTAAAGACTATTTTCAAGATATATCAATTGTTAATATACTAAAGATTTTTGCAAAGATCTCTGCCATACTTTTAATCAGATGAAGTCGAATTTCATGGTCCTGAAAAATCAATTAGAGACAGAATTTCATAACTGAATTGGCAGTGAGACGACAGTCACATCCAGAGTTAAAAACTCTGCCATTTTCCCCCAAACTCCTCTGCATGGGTTGGATTTTTTTACTCATATCATCTACATATTAGCACTACTGTGTTTGAATGTGGATATAATTTAGTCATAACTCAACTGCTATAAACAGTTACTGACTTAACTGATACAATGGGGATATACTTGGAGGGAGGGTTATAGAAGATGGAGTTGGATAGGGAAAATAGGACCAGATGGGAAAAACTTTTAATGCCAGCTTGGAGAATTTTGGCATTTAGCCAAGTAAAGAATAGAGAAAAATTGTATAGTTTTTGAGTAAAGGCATGGTCTATCTTCCAGATTCTTATTTCAATAACTCAGTAATCCATAATTTCATAAGTAAAAATTCTCTCCACAATGGAAGACTGGGACTCATCTACACCTTTATATATGGTATTCTGGACTTTCTAGGGTCAAAAATAATCAACACCTGGTTGTCTGTCTTTCAGGAATTAGTCTCTCCTAATTTAGTTAGCTGGTCCTTGGACAAAATCTCATCAACATGAGATCTGTAATCATTACATTTTTAATATTATAGGACATGCCAAAGTTTGCTTTTTGCCAACACAAAGCCTTCAAAAGATAAAACTATAACAAAACAGGATCACTTCCACCCTATAACAAGGGATCAGAATACAGCTTCAGTGGATGATCTGCCCATGTTTTTAAAAATGTGTGCTCTGGTTATCTGTTAAGATAAGAGGTAAAACATTTAAAATAATCAATGGAAAAAGTAACCAATTTGCATCTGTAATCAATTATAATTATGAAATAAAAGAAGATATGATCAGAAAAAATTTAAGAGGGAACACATTGAATGGGAGCTGAGCAAAATTAAGAGTTTAGTTGAACATAGTTTTATTTCTTCAGGTTACTATTTGAAGGAAAATATTTGTCCTACTTCCCCAACTTGACTTCCAAGAAAAGTTGAACTTTACTGAGCCACAGTTAAAGATATAGTCCTAGGAATATACGATTTCCAGAAAAGAAGGAGAAATGGTATCAGGTGTGAGAGAGAGATTTTGCTTAAGAGACAGGAGATGGAAAACAAGTGAGGTAGAAGGAAAGTTATATGCTGGAACACAGGATCATTTCTATAGTATATAATTTAATTTTATAAGGAAGGACAAATGTCTCAACTCCATATTGAATTAAGAAAGCATATTCTCAGTCATCATTTTCTACTAACTGTCCAAAGTATTTTCTACCTCACAAACTTGTCATGGAATTATATTTAAAGCACTATATACATTTACCATTGCTACCAAGAAATATAACTATTGATGCTATTACACTATGACAACTGCTACTACTGCTGCTACTACTGCTGCTTCTGCTGCTGCTGCTACTACCACCACCACCACCACCACCACCACCACCAGCAAGCACAACCAAATCCAGGATTAATCCAATGAGGCAGCTAAATTGCATGGAAGATAGAACACTGAGGTAGAAGTTAGCAAGACAAGTTCAAATACAGTGACAGAAATTGACTATTAATGACCCTGGGATGCCTCAATTTATCTTTCTATAAAATGAGAATAGTAAAAGCACCTACCTCCCAGTGACAACTAAATAATATTTGTAAAGTGTTTAGAATACTTCTTGGTATATTTGTCATTAAATAAATACTTATTTATTTCATCCTTCCCTTCTTTCCTTTTTTCCTTTCTTGCTCTCTTCCAATGGGATGTAACTCATTCATTATACTCTTACAAATTGGTGCTCAGACACATTGTTCCCCTCTGAAACACTCATAGGATTATATATTTAAAGCTAGAAGGGACCTCAGCAGTTATCTAGTCCAAGACTTGCTTTGATTGATTCATTCAATAAATATTTGATAAGTGCCTACTACATACTAGGCATTGTGCTATGTTCTGGGAATGCAAAAATCACAGAAGGCAGTCTCTCCCCTCAAAGAGTTCACAGTCTAATGGGGGCAAAAACATGTTAAAACTATGTACAAACAAGATATATTCAGGAATTATGAAACAATTTTAAAAGAGAAAGCAATAAAATTAAGAAAAATTATAAAAGTCTTCTTGTAAAAGATGAGATTTTAGTTGAGATTTGAAGGAAGCCAACAAAGCTAGTAGGCAGAGATAAGATGGAAGTACATTCCAGTTGTGTGGAACAGTCAAAGAAAATGTGCAAAGATGAGAAATGCAGCATATTCTTCAAAGGGTAGCAAAAAGGCCAGAGTCAATGAATGGAGCAGTATGTAGGTGGGGAGCAAGGTATAAGAAGATTGGAAAGGAGTATAGTTGATGAAGGGCTTTGAATGCCAAGAAGAGCATTTTGTATTTGATCTTGGAGGCAATGGAGGCCACTGGAGTTTACAAAATGGAGTGTGTGTGTGTGTGTGTGTGTGTGTGTGTGTGTGTATGTGAGAGACAAAGATGGAGAGAGAGACAGAGAGAGAGAGAGAGAGACAGAGAGAGAGAGAGAGAGAGAGAGAGACAGAGAGAGAGAGAGAGAAAGGGGGGGAGTAGGGATGGGGGAAGGAGGGAGAGAGATATGTTCAGATTATTCTCTATATAACACTGACTATCCCTTGTTCCCACTGCCTGGGGGTCAGATACATTACATTTCACCCCACCATCAGAATTATCCTCTACTCTTAAAAGAGATTCAGCATATTTATGCTGTTTATTGGCTTTGGTCCTACCACTGGTATTCCTTCAAATGTAAAGATGTGTCCACTATACCCCAAGTCTATTTAAGCACTAAAAATCAGATTAATTTTAACAAATGAGTATTTAAGTTAAAGGTATAACAAATGTAAAAACAAACTCCATTATATTTGGGAAACATAATCTATCACCCTCCAAATTCAGGCTCTGGGAAAGGAAAGAAGAATAGGTTCATTTTAGTTCAATTCTTATATTGCACATTCCCTGTTAAGTCCTCACCCTTCCTAGAACTCAGCTTCTATGTCTTCTCTTCCAGGCTCAATGGCAGCAACATCCCTGCCAGAATACTTGCTCTTAGATTGTACTTTCACGTCCAAAGAACATTACTATCTACACCGGAAACCTAGGACGAAGAAGACAAAGCAGAATCAGAAATGCCACAGGGATAGAATGTATTCCCCATTTCAAGTTTAGTTAATAGTGCCCACATTATAATTAAACTCTGTTATCTTCCCACTCTGGACACAGCAGGAAAGAGCCAACAGGAAAGAGAGAAACAGATGATCTCAGTCTAGAGGTTTTAAAAATGCAAACTGACAGGCTATGCAATCAATGAAGGCAGTTAGTCACACTCACCTGATTGGGAATATAGGATATCTCCTCCTAGAAGCAGGTCCCTTGTGTTTCCCAAGTATCTGCCTCTGTTTTAGGTGATTTGTACCTGTATAAAGCAAGACCCTATTATATATAAAAGGAAGCAGATGCTGAATTATTGACATGGCTCTTCAAAAATCACTCAATAACTTAAAAGTCAGAACCAGTATTTGAACCTAATTCCTCTGATTTAAAAATCTACCACTTTTCACTGTGTCATAAAATCTCCAGTTTATATACTTTTTAGAGTTGATTACAATAAACATGGAAGCAAATTCCACTGAGTTCTGATTATCAAAACTCGAAGAAATAGGATTCTTTGTCATTTATTTTATCAAAACCTTTTCCTTTGTTCAGCTACTACACTCAGAGAGATGAAAGATGAGTTAGAAGTAAAATAATAAATACAAATAAGATTATTAGTAAAAGCAGATACTTTTTGTTTTGCTTTTGAATTCTCAGGGTATAGAACAGTGCCTGGAAGATAGGAGGTATTTAATAAATGCTTGTTGACTGGTGGATTGGATACTAGAGGACTTGACTTGCAGTCAAGCAGACCAGGGTCCAAGTTCAGTCTCTGGTATATATGAGTTGTTTATGGGTAAATCACTGAACAAATCTCCAAAGCAACTCTCTCAGCCTTTAAATTACAGATGAGTTATATGTCTCTACTACTGGAAGGAGTTTCCATATTAGGCATTTCCTGTACCAACTTAGTCACAATTCTCTATTCACTCTTTCCTTCATCCCCTCATCCCTCAAGCAGAGGGGAATAGATAGTAATGGTAATAGTTGGTTAGCCAATTACCGTTCTTGAAATTAATTTTATTTTTCTCCAAAATATCTCACATTCTTATGTGCTTCTGATTCACACCCATTTAAAAAGTTTTTCATCATACTACATTGGTCCTACAGTTGGAAGCTATGGTGTAAAGAATTCCATTCAGTTCTGAGCTTTGACCTACAGGAAGTGGGAATTTTAACCATGGCCAACAGTACTTACTATAAAAGTGACAAAGAAATGAAAGTGTTTTAAAATCTGGGGATGAAAGCACAGAGAGCTATTATTATCAGTGCCCACTCTCAACACCATGTTCTCACTCTAACCAGCTGGGATCCTTTGCTGAAGCACACATGGAAGCTAGCTGATATTATCTTTATAAAATAGCAAAATCAAACTCCTAAGGAAAACTAGCACACAAATAAAGAGAGAGGGAGACTTAAGGGTCATGAAGAAATGGTTTAGAATCCTACCTCAGTTACTTACTAATTGTGTGACCCTGGACAAGTCACTTCATCTCTCTCACTGTTTCCTCAACTCTACAATGGAAATAATATTTTCTATAGCACTTATCTCAATGAACTATTTTGAGGATCAAATGAGATAATATACATAAAGCATTTTGTAGGCTTTGTTATTAAATAATTTATGATTCTTATTCTTATCATTATAGGGGTTTTTTACATCTTATTTTCACTGGCTTCTGTGGACCCTTCTAGATGAAAGTAGAAATTAGATATGCCTAAGTTTGCCCCATACATGGAAAGGGCAAATCCTAGAGAATGATAATGCATCTGGAAACACAATTTTCTTGGGTCTTCGAAGGGCAAACTCACTTAAAAATCTAATAGTCTCAGGTCAACTATTATCACATCTAGGAAGAGTCAGATACTTACAACTTGGAAACTTAAAATAGCTCTGGAGTGTTGGCAAAGATATAGTTGTTGTGAAGGGACATAAAGTGCCCTTTGTCAATTTTGCCTCACAAGTGTTATCCGACATACAGCATGCCATGTTTGACAGTCGAGTTAGAATACAATTTAAAAGAAACTGACAGAAATACTGAGAATTTGGCTGCTCATTAGAGACACCACTTTGGCAAGCACACTATTGAGGCATCAACGCTCCCCAAATGTTGGAGGATCTAAGGCAGGCCCCTGACAAGAAAAGTAAAACTGATAACCAATTTTCCCTATTTAAAAATTATTTCCTTCAAATTCTGATTTTCTGCTACCAGCTGAAGCCTCAGAGCCTGGAATGTTGGATTCCAAATATCCATTTAGTATATGTTGATTCATCTTTTATTGAAAGTATGTAGAAATTACAGTGATGATAATTCATCTGGGATTAGAGGTTTATGTGCAATTAGAAACTCCTCTGGTCTTGGTCTTTTTTATCTGTAAAAATCAGTTTGCCTTGGATGATAGTGAAAATCCTTTCTAATTTTGAATTCTATTATCTATAACCAATTCTTCCATATAGCATATTTTTTCAGGAAAATTACTGACTTTGGAATGAGAAGATTTGAGTTGAGGTCCCAACGCTTAATAGCTTAGTAATAACCATTCATGAATTATAGAATCATAGGAATCAGAACTGAAATCTCTGCCTCCCCCCACTCCTGCCTAAGGACTAAATTCACTCTATAATATTCTCTTAAGTGGTCCTTTTCTGCCTTGGGTCCCTTGCTACCAAGTGGCCACAGGCACTAGTGTATATTAGTGTTCCTCTTCACCCTGAAACTGGGTCCCAAGATGGCTTCCCAGAAAAGGGACCCCTGTAAACTCCTTCTGATCAGTTGTCCAATGCCCCATCCCCTTACTAAGGCTGAGAGCTCCAGAAGCTTTTGTTGCCTATTCACCTGCCCCCGGGATCTGTTGCTAGTGGGGGTCTGCCTTGGGATACTGTTTTGCACTCTCACCCTAATGTACTAACTCTTTTGAGCTGGCCTTCTAAATTGTTTAGGTCTGAAAAAATTATTTCACTCTGGTTTTTTTTATGGGTTATGCTACTCCAGAAAGCCTTTTGAAGCATTATATTATCGGTGGAAAACAAAGTAGTAGAAATATTAGGCAAATAAAGGGCATTTTAAGTAGGAAAGGACTTGAAACGTTTAAAAGCAAAGACAATGGCACTAGACAACAGAGCACAAAATAATTCAGTGAGAGTTTATCTTTTTCAGGTATTGAGGAATATGTTTCTCCAAAAAATCAAGACTGAATGGAAGACTGCAAAATTAATTTTCACTGGATGCCTTCATAGTGAAACCTCAAATTCAGTTCACTGGACAAATAGTTGTCAAATTCTAGCAGTGTGTTGATATGGGGAATTGTTTTCAAGAAAACCTTATCAAGGAACCAAGTATCATTCATTCACCTCAGATGCTAGGGGTACCCTGATTTAGTTTTAGAACCAGCCTAATATTTGAGGTCAATGCTAACATTCCTCCAAAGTTTCCATCCAATTTATTTTTCTACCACAGACTACTAAAAAACCATAGATCAAAAGTTTATAATCATGGCAGCATAGCAAAACAGAAAATTAAACAAATCACTCTGAGCCCCAACCCCTCCCCCCCCAACCTACTCTCTACATGAATAGGTGTAATTGTCCACAGACTACTACAATGGTGGGGAAGGCAACAGCTCCCTAGGAATTCATGCTCTGATGAAAAAAAGGGTTACATCATGTCTGGAACTCTATTAGGCCTGCCTTTAACACTCCATCTCCCAGCAACCAGTCATGTCTCACTATTTTGTTTCTTGTTTTGTTTTGTTTGGCTCTTGTTATTCCCTTGGTATTCTCTAAGAGATCTCTTGTCATTGTTGTACAACTTTTCTTCCACTTCTGCTGCATCCATTTGTGCTGGGGTTTTTTTCCTCCCAAACTCCTTTGCCCTGCTTTTCCAGAAGGGTATGACTGGCATTCATGAAATCTGTCATTTGCCACTGTGGCTGTTTTGTTCTTGCACAGGGGGTAGGCATCATTGCAGCATGAGACCACACCACAACATTCCTCAGGCTTATTCAGCACATTTTCAACTCTTTTGTTACTCAGTCCTATACCAACCCAAATGACACACAAAAGAGTTGCTCAGGTGATTTTCAATGTTTTGGTTACTCACCCTTTTTATGGAAAGGTCTCCAACCATCACTCATAGCTGGGTTAGGATGAGTGAATTAATTTCTTTTTTCTCCATCTAGGGTTATAGACTATATACGCCCACCACATGGTCAGCACCTCCCACTGACTCTTTCTGATACTGAAGAAAAATACACATACTTCTTTTTATTTTTCCTTTGAACAACTTGAAACTTTTTTAAAAATAGAAATTAAGCAAGAGCTAAATAATTGAAAGTAATGTGGATGCTTAGCCAAGCTAAAATTCTAAATATTGTAACATTTTCCTGATTAATTTATAGATTTAAAGATAAACTGAAGCAAAAGATCAAATAAAAGAGTTACAACATTAGATAAGATAGTACAGAGATAAAACAACAGAATGTATGGATCAGAGGGAAAATGTCACAAGAATTTATGAAGGGAAATTATTAAAAATGGGGATATACATTCTCATAATAGTAATTATTAAAACTATCTTGTACCGAATGAAAATAGAAAAATATATCAGTAGAGTAGATCATTTGACAATGATCTAGAACAAAAGATGCATAAATTAGTTTGATAAATCTATAATCAGAAAATATTAGAGAAGTTATATTATTGAATAAAATTATTAGGGAAAATAATTGAGTAGAAATTTGCCAAAAAATGTAAAATAAACTGGCATCTCACACTATACACTATAATCAATTATTAATGGTTCAATGATCTAAGTATAAAAATATTTTAGAAACAAATAACTTATAAATTCTACTGATGTATTAAACCATAGTGTTATTATAGGATTTAGAAGTTTGAGAGATCATTTTATAACATGCAGAACTATTTGAAGTTATTTGGTATAATATCTGAAATTTAATTTTGAAACTATTCTCTCCCTTTATTTAAATAAAAAAAACAATTTTCATATTTTGAGCAACATAAAGATTGATTACTTTTTGTTCTCCTATCAGTAAATCTGTCTGCAATGAACTGTTATAGGATATTATAGAACAGAATTCATATATATGTTGTTGAAGATATATAGTACAGATATATCTATATATTATGTGTATATATATATATAATGTACATATTGAAATGCATTACTCATGATAGCTTTGGAATCTTTCAGTTGATAAGATCTTTGACATATCTAATCTGCCACTCATGAATGAATACATACGAGTTGGATAAAAAAAAATAATTACTGACCTTGGAGGGGGTGATGTAGTAGACAAGTTCAATGAGCATAGGCTGGCCTGTTTGGGGGCATTCGGATGACCCATGGAGAGAGCACTTGGCCTGGATTGAGGAAGATCTGAGTTCAAATCTGCTATCAGACACTCTGTGGCTCTGGGCAAGTAGCTCTCCATTAGCCTCATTTTGCTTAACTGTAAAATGAGGATAATAACAGCATCTCTATCCTGGGTGTCGCCTTGAGGATAAAATGAGAAAATGATGGTAAAGTCTTTGGCTCATTACCTTGTACCTAGGAAGTGCCATATACATCCTGTCATTCTTTTTATTACTCCTCCACAGCCAACGTGGCAGCATCTCCTCCTTGGACCTGGAGGGCTCTTTCTGAGATGTCCAGTGAGTGCTTCTTCTTCATGGCCACAGATTGAACGAAGTCTCAGGACTGAGTGTTGTCGGTGTGAGGGAGGGACTTATTTCGAACAACTTCATATCCATGCGGTTTTAGAGAAGGATATTTATTTTAAAGGTCTGGTGAGAACAAAAGTACAAGCATTTTCACTGAATCCCTAGAGGACACATTATTCAACATTTGATCTCAGTCTCTGAGCGAAGTAGACTTGCTCTTTCTATAATTTCTGTAGAACGTTGACCCATCTAGCCCCGAGGCAGCTGCTCCAAACTGTGGGATGAGTCCTCATCTCTACTTCTGCCTGGTTGGATCTCAAGCATTATTCCTAGTCCCCCAAGTAATTACGATGACCTAGCTGCAAAACTTGTCATGGAGTCTAGCTGCTGAACTTCCAGAGGTCTATCTATTCCCCTGACTTTTTGTCACACATGAGGTCAGTGCCTTCAGATTAGTATCATTTACCTAAAAAAGGAAATGAAGAAATGATGAGGCAAAGGGCTTGAGGTCCATTTTCAAAGAGTCACATGACCAGTTCAGATGGGAGAAGACCCAAAGCCTCTCCCTTTATTGGACTGTCTCACCAGATACCATCAGAAAATGAATTAGTAAGAAGAGCCTGAAAAGGAATAGTCAGATCGGTGAGGGTGAAAATAAAGAGAGAGTGAATTAAAGTGTTATAGGTTGTATACATTTGCCTTCAGAAATAAAATGATTTTTTTATAGAAAAAATGAATTAAACCAATAGAGAACAGTGGAAGAGGATGGCCAAGGCACATTAAGGCTTTTTTGAAGGCATGTGCAATTCTATCATTACTGCAGATAGGAATCAGTTAAGATTCTAACATTCACATATTAAATTTAGGAGGAATGGAATGCTCACTCTAAGAGAGGTTATCTGACTAAAGGACCTAATCAATTGGCACAGAAAAGGAACTCTAATGGAAAAATTAAGCCCAACATATCTGAGGATCTTGTTGTCCTTTAAAAAGACTTTGGTGCCTGTGCTTTAAATTCTCCTGCTAGAGATGGGAGGAAGCAAGAAGCTTTATGACCAAAATTCTTTTCTTAATTCAATTTTATTTTTATTTTCAATTCTGAATTCTTTCCCTCACTCCAATGCCTGCCTCACCCTTTGAGAAGACAAGAATTGCAATATCCATTATACATATAAAGTCATGAAAAACTTTATTTCTGCATTAGTCATGTTAAAAAAAAATAAGAAAAGAAAAAGAGAAAAAAATACATGGTTCAGGCTACATTTTTAGTCCATCAGTTCTTTCCCTGGTGGTAAAAAGCATTTTTTAAATTGTTGAGTCCTTTGGAACTGTGGTAGATAATTTTAACAATCAGAATTCCCAAGTCTTTTATAGTGGATTATCTTTACAATACTTCTAGTACTATGTACATTTTTCTCCTGTTTCTGTTCTTACTATGCATCAATTCGTAAAAGTGTAAGTTTTTCTAGGTTTTTCTGGAACCATCCTCTGTATTTCTTATAGCGCAATAGTATTACATCACATTTGTATATCTTAAATTTTCAACCATTCCCCAAATGATGGTCCTACATGGAGTTTCCAATCCTTTGCTACCACAAAAAGAGTTATATATACTTTTTTATATATGGATCCTTTTTCTTTGATCTCTTAAAAGGTATAGATTTAGGAGAAGAACCTCTGACTCAAAGAATATGCACAGTTTTATAGCTTTGGAGGCATAGTTCCAAATTGCCTTTCAAAATGATTACATTAGTTCACAACTCTACCAATGGTGTATTAATGTATCTACTTCTTTACATCTACAGTAGAATCTATAATTTTTCTTTTCTGTCCTAGTAGGCACTTTGATAGGTGTGAAATCATACTTCAGCATAGTTTTAAATTTTAATTTCTCTCATTACTTGTGATTTAGAGTACTTTTCTTATGATTATTAATAGCTTTGATTTCATCTGTATAGAAATGAAAATTGAATTTCTGAAAGACGGTGAGATTATCAAGTGAAATAGTAGAGAAAAAGAAGAGAAGAGTTTCCAGGATAGAACTTTGACACATACCCATGATTAAGGGTGACCTAGATGATGTGAATCTTAAAACTGCTCAGACTCTACTTCAGAAGATTTGATTAAGCTATTCCCCATTTTTAACAATGGAGGTACTTGGTCAGGAATGTATTGAGAACTTTTAAATTTACTCCACCCTACTCAGACAGTGCCTTAGAGGAAGGTAAAGTTGAAAACTCCTGACTGAACAATGAAAAGTCCCTAACTCATACTTATAATGAATTGTGAATGATCAGACAGGTAAGAGGAGACCCAGGAGAAATCATGAAAATGTAGAGGTAAGGGCATATCAAAGAGAAAAAGGTTATTGGCAGTGTTGAAAGCTGAAGAGAAGTCAAGAAACATAAAAACTGTGAAGAGATCATTTGATTTGGCAATTAAGAGATCACTGGTAACTTGGGAGAATACTGTTTTCATTGAACAATGACATCAGGGGCCAGACTACAAAGAGTTAAGAAAGGGAGGGAAAAGGAAGTATAGGCTGTTTGTAGATAATAGTCTGGTAAAAACCTATGGGTCCATTCTCAGAATGTTTTAAAATACATATAGTATTATATGGCAGCCAAGAAATCTAGGCAAAACTCTTACTACTAGATTTTAGCAGCTTTATCAAATTAATGAAAAAAATTTTAAATAGTAAATTTTTTCTATATCACTCTAAAATCTAACATTTTTACAAGAACTCCTGCCCATATCCCTCTTCAATAGTGTATTTCCATAGGTCAAAGGTTGCATTTTTTTTCTTGGATAACAACCATTGGTGGCAACTACTCAAGAGCTGTGTCCTGCAAACCCTCTGTGGTTTAAAACTTCTTCCAATTCAACTCCTGCTTCTTTACATAGTTAACCCAAGTGTGAAACTTAGAGCAAAATTAGTTTAGAAAGGTGAGAAGGTCACATATCTCCTTTTCTCACTAATACGCAAAATAGTTTTTGCCTTCTTTTTCCTCCTTTGAGCTTAGCACAATGACTGACATATAGTAAATGCTTAATAAACTCTTATTAACTGTGTAACTGTCCCCAGACACTCACCTATGCTATGGAGAGCTCCTCTTTGACATAATTCTATGACAGAGAAGGCAACCTTCCAATTTGTATGGTGGGAGAATTTATATCTTCTCCGCTGTGAAATTATGAACAAAGATGAAATGGAATTCTGTTGAGAAGATAAATCAGACTTCACTTATGTACAAGTAATTTAGGGTTGGCTTGTGTTCCTGAATGTGTCTAATGTTAGGTCTTGTTTCTGTGAACCTTGGAGTACAGTCACATAGTGAACTAGTAGCAGAGCAGAACCTGGAAAATCCTCTTTTCTTGAATAAAAGATTGAAATAATGTCAGCTATTCAAAAAGTCAACTGGGGTAGCTAAATCGGAATTTCTATGAGACAGAAACTGAGCATTCAGAAATACTGGCATGCTCTTAGTAGTGTTATTCATTAGCTAACCCAATTAACAGTGGGTGGCTTTGGCACAATGTGATTTCTAGTTATTCACCATTTTCTATTATTCTTTAGCTCTTGCATACGTGCATAAGTCATCCAAATATTGTTTTATTCTATTTTTTATTCCTGTAGAATAAACAAATTAAAAACAGCTGAATTCTTGGTTTAGAAAAATTCTAGACAAGACCGAAGTCAAATCTGAAATAAAAATCCTTATTAAATATAGGGTTTTGAGTAAAATTTTGATTCAGAAGAAATAATTGAAAGACTGAAAAAAAGTGCCTGGTGTGGTAAGACAACAAATAAGAAGCAATATGCTAAAGCCATGGAGAATGGTGTTAAGATGAAGAAATTATAAATGGAATTATAAAACTGAGCAAAGGAAAGTTTGTAATGACATTCCTTTTCAAGAAATGGAGGAAGATCTATCTCTGGACTCATTTAAGACTAAAGACTAACTATGTAAAATGGTAGAAAATATTCTGTGAGGAATAACCCTGCATGGACCTGAGTCTGAACAACATGACCTATTAGCTTCTTTTCCATCTCTAATTTCCATGAGTCTCTAACTGTATAGAACAGGGGACTGGTAATGGTACATACAGTTTTTCACATGAGGGCCACTGGAGACTTGAGCTGGAATTGTTTACCATTATCCTGAAACTAACCTTTAACGTTATTCTAGAAGTACATACTGACATTGTAACTAGAGATGGGCTACAATAAAATACAGATTGATTATACTACTTGCTAT
This sequence comes from Monodelphis domestica, assembly GCF_027887165.1. Taxonomy (NCBI): domain Eukaryota; kingdom Metazoa; phylum Chordata; class Mammalia; order Didelphimorphia; family Didelphidae; genus Monodelphis; species Monodelphis domestica. The sequence goes on along the minus strand of NC_077229.1, from coordinate 160,761,033 downwards.
TTTGTTCACACACAAACAAATACACATGTTGTTTCCCAGGATATAATGAAAACTCCTTGAGAGTAAGAATTGTTTAATTTTAGTTTTATAACTCCACATGCAACACAATTATTGGCACGACATGGGAGCTTAATAAAATCATGCTGATTGACTAAGATTGATTGAATTAATACAATTGATTTTTAATCAAAGCAGTAAAAACATTATTTGTAAATGTTTTCTTTGTATTAAGAATCCCATTAATACTAACTTATTAGACACCAAGATTCTTGACCCACATATATTTAGAAATTTATCAAATGCCAGAATGTAAAATCCAAATATTATAATGGAACCAAGATGGACTATTGCATAATGGTTAGAGAACTGGTCTCATGATCAAGGTGAGCTAGATCCAAGTCTGGCCTCTCATTCATACTACTAGTGTGACCTTTGGTAAATCATTTTTCAGAGTCCCAGGCAACTTGCTAAGACTTTAAATTTAAAACTGTTGCTGATATGCATTGAAATGAGAGGTTCTTAATTTGGAGTTCCTTGCACGAATAAAATCATAGGTCTAGGAAATAGATGATTCTGAAATCTCTGGTACCACTGAGAAAATAAAGGTTAAGAAAAGGATCAGTTTTGTGGAGGAAATAAATTAGACATAATGAGCTGATTGATTGGTCGATGATTGATATTGATAGACATGAAAGTTATATTTGTACTCAGAAAAAATAGTTGCTAGCAAAAGTTAGTCATATTTCCCTTTGAGTTGTGTGACCAGATGATAAAACATAAATCATAAAGGGATTTGGAGATGATCTAAAACTAATTCCTTCATTTTACAGCTGAAGAAACTAAAACCTATGGAGATGAAATGATGTGCCCTAGGGAATAGAGGCAACAAGTAGCACATAAGATTCAAGGCCATATCCTAATTTCAAATCTAATGCCCCTATTTTTTTCTAATTCACTTACTGCTTACTCCTATAGAGTTTGACTTCCATCACACTACTCTATCAATACCACATTCTGGGACCAGTAACATCCTAATTGCAGAGTCCAGTGACTTTTTTCCTGGACCTTGTTCTTCCTGAAGCATTCAACCTTGTTGACCATTGCCACATTTTTTGCAACTTACTACCTGGGGACTAAATTAGCTATCTGGTTCTTTTGCACTTTTCAGAGCTTCTCTTTACTTTCCCTGTGCTTCAAAAGGCCATTTTCCCTAGTTCAACCTATTTAATTTATAACCATCCTTCAAGGCCCTGCTAAAATATCATATTTTTCAAATTATATTCTTACTTCCAGTTGTAAATAATCTGTCCTGAATGAAACCTCTCATTGTATATTATAATTTGAATTTTAATTATTTGTATGCATTCATTTTTCTACTTAGATTTTAAACTCTATGAGTGTAGGGACTATAACTTATTTAGAGTAACTATAATGACCTGTTACCTAGCCTTGAACATATTGGGCTTTCATGATGTTTTTGTTGGATTTCCCAGGATTCATTCTTTGCCTTAATATCTTCTATTGACTATTTGATTTATATCCATTATTTAATTTCAATTGTCACCTTAATAAAGGAGATAAATTATTTCTAATTATACTTTTCCCAGCTTTTTAATCCCACAACTACAACTGTCTAATAGACATTTCTACCCAAATGTCCAGCTATCACTTAAAGCTCAGAATGTCTAAAATTAAACTTATTTCCACCACAAAATAAATCATTTTCATATCTTCCTTATTTTCTCAATGGTACTAGAAATTTCAAAGTCATCTGAAATCATCCTAATCAACAAATAAGGATGTACAATCCTGTTGTTTTCCCTTCTGTAATGTCTCTCTTTTATATATATGATCTTCTTTATTTCCATTGTTACTTCAGTATTTTTCATCATCTTTTTTTGACTGTACCTATTTTCCTCACACCTACACATCTTGCATTTTCAAATCAGACTAATTTATATTACTTCCTTTTTCTAAATTATTTTTATTTTGCTAAAATATTTCCCAATTACATGTAAAACTTTTGTAACAATTATTTTTTTAAAATATGAGTTCCAAATTATTTCCATTTTCTCCCCCTCCCTTCCTTAATAAGGCAAACAATTTCATTTTGATTTAACATATGGAGTTATGCAAAAAATGTATGTTAGTCATGTTACAAAAGAAAACACAAACAAAATAAAACAATAAAAAAGAAGTGTGCTTCAATTTGCATTCAGAGTTCATCAGTAATCTCTCTGGATTAGTATCTTGGATCATAAATCTTTCACAGTTTATCCTCCTTAAAATATTGCTGTTCCTGTGGACAGTGCTCTCCTGGTTTTTAGTGAAACTTGTTCAAGCATTCCACAATTGATAGGCAACCCCTCAATTTCCAATTCTTTGCCATCACAAAGAAATAGTGTTATAAATATTTTCATATAAATAGATCATTTCCCCTTTCTTTGATCACTTTTGGATATAGATCCAGTTATTAGTTCACAACTCCACCAACAGTGAATTAGAGTCACAGTTTTTCCTCTTCTCATCTAGCCTTTGTCATTATCATTTTCTGTCATTTTATCTAGTCTGATAGGTGTTTCATTCCTTTAATAAGTAGTGATTTAGAACATTTTTATATGATTATTAACAACTTTGACTTCTGAAAATTGCCTATTCAAATCATATAACCACTTACTAATTTGAGAACTGTTTTGTTTTCACAAATTAACTCAATTACTTATATGTTTGAGAAATGAGGACATGATCAGAGAAATTTCTCCAAGATTTTTTCCTCCCAGTTTCTTGTATTCCTTCTAATCTTGGAAGCATTGATTTTGTTTGTGCAAAATCTTCTTAGTTCATGTAATCAAAAATACATATTTTACTTCCTAAAATCCCATCAATCTCTTATGTGAACAAACTTTATCTATGGATCTGCCAAGTACCTTTCCCCATGTTCTCTTAATTATAATTATTTTATGTCTAAATAATTTACTTATTTTGATCTTATTTTGGCATATGAAATTTTGGTGTATGTCTGACAGCTTCCAGGTTTCCTAGCAATTTTATCAAATATTTAGTTATTACTCCGAAATGCTTGGATCTTTGAGTTTATCAAACACTAGATTACTATGGTCAATTACTACTATGTTTTGTGCATTGAATCAAGTCAACTGTCCTGCCACTTTATTGCTAAGTCAGTGTCAAATTGTTCTGATGATTATCACTCTAACAAAACTGAAAATTGTAACTAGTAGGCCACCTTCCTTCCCATTTTTTTTTATTGTTTCCCTTAACATTCTTCACTTTTTGTTCTTCCAAATGCATCTTGCTACTTTGAATTGTGGCACTGAATAAGTGAATTATCTTAGGTAGAATTGTAATTTTTATTTGGACTTACCCCAGAACAATTACTTTTTCCAAATTATTTATATTTGTGTTTATTTGTATGATTATAATTATAATTACTGGCTTTCTCTAGGAAGGTAGACTCCCCAAAGCTTTGCATTATCTATAGTTATGATAATTTATGTGGATTTATTTGGTATCCTGAAACTTTGCTGAATTTTCAACCACTTTTTAAAGCAGATTTTCTAGTGTTCTCTAAATATTCCATCATATCATCTACAAAGAGTGATAGTTTTGTTTTCTTATTGCCTATTTTTATTACTTCAATTCTGGTTGTTTTTTTTTTGGCTTTTTACTAAAGTTAGCATTTCTAATACAATATTTGAATAATAGTGGTGATAATGGACATCTTTGTTTCACTCTCAATCTTAATGGGAAGGCTTCAAGTTTATTCCCATTATAGATTATACTTGTTTTTGGTTTTAGTTAGATACCACTTATCATTATAAGACAAGCTCCATTGATTCCTATGAATTCAATAGGAAAAGGTCATTATGTTTTCAGTATTTTTCTGCATTTATTGATATAAATATATACTTTTTGTTATTAATTTGATTTTGTTGATCATTTTCCTATCATTGAACTAGACCTACATTCCTGTATAAATCTTCCTTGGTCTTAATTTATGATCTTCATGATATTTTGCTATAAAATTGCTCTGCTAGTGAGTTGTTTTTAATTTTGTTTTGCATGAGTATAAATTAAGGAAATTAATCTATAGCTTTTAATTTCATTCTTTTGATTTTATTTTATTATTTCTTGTAATTATTATTATTCATGGAGTTATTCACTTCCACTTTCCCAATTTTAATTTTTGAATATTGTTTATTCCAGTGAGCTTTTGTACCTCCTTTTCCATTTGGACAATTCTACTTTTTATATAAGTTCTTCCCTTCAGTGTATTTTTATGCTTCTTTAAATATTTGACAAATTTTGGTTTTTAAGGTTTTGTTTTCTTCAATATTTTCTGTGCCTGTTTTACTAAGCTATTTTTTAATAAACTTCGTCCTTTGCTTTCATTTATTCCTCTAATTTTCCTCTATTTTTGAATGTATTTTTTTAGTTCTTTCAGTAATTCTTGTTATGCTTGAATTAAATTCATATTTGTCTTTCAGGCTTTGCTTGTAAGGTCTTTTTACTTTGTTTTCTTCTTCTGAGCTCATGCCTTGATCTTCCCTGTCACCTTAATAGATATTTATATTCATGTCCTTTTGTTGTTTGCTCATTTTCCCATTACATTTCTTGATTTGGAAACTTATATTAATGTTGGATTTATTCCCAAAATGGCAGGGAAGGGGTTCCATCTCAAACTTCAGACTTCTTTGCACTACTTTTTTCAGAGCTAATTCTGGATTTTGGAGGTTTTTAATTCTTTCAAGGTGTTGTGATCTGAAAGGAGGAGTGATTGTTGCTTTCTTGGTTTATATTTTGGTCCTTATCCATGAAAGACTGCTGACTTCTTAGGATTATATTTGATATCATTTCTTATATCACCTCACCCCATCCCTGGGCCAGAAAGAGTAGTATTCCTCAGGGTTCCTAATCCCTTTGGTCTGGAACTGTTTCTGCCCCTCAGGATTTCCTACTTCCTCTTGATGAGAAGTAGCCCTCTCTATCCTTGACCTATGATCTAAAAGTGAGTATAAACAATAATGTTGTCAAACAATAGCCCCTTAGAGCTCCCATTCACTCTCAAACAAAAGTGTTTCTCTCTTCCATTGAACTATGATCCAGAAGTAGAATTGTCAAATGGCAGTGCTAGCATAGAAACAATCTGTAATCCTTTTCTCACCAGTTTCCAGGTTCCCTTGGACCTTTGGTTTCAAAGGTTTCAAGATTACTAACACTGTTCCCACCATCTAGTCCTACCACTAGGTTTTCATTCATATGGGCTCTGGATCAGCCTCCTCTCTCATGTCATTGATCTTTCCAACTTCTTAGATTGTTCTGGGCTGGAAGGATGTCTCACTCTGACCTCTTGCTTAGGCAGGACTCTGGTCTCCCCTTAGACTTGCACCAGCTAGGCAGACCATGGACTAGATTGTCTATCCAAAGCCTGTAGCATGAAGTCTATAGGCTTCAAGATCTTCAACAAGCCAGTACTGATATTTTCTCATTATTTTCTTACTGAGGTTTGTTGAGGTTTTGTTTGTTTGTTTTTTGTATTTTAGGTCTCTTTGGAAATCCAGGGAAGTCTACGGATACTTTCTCAGATTATGATTTTTAAAAAAAAAACTGAAGAAAATACTAAATTTCATTTAGAGTTTTATGAAAATATAGATGTAATATTTTCCTCCATTTCAAATTCACAGATGTCTAAACTCTAGTCATGCACCATTTCAGGTTTTGTTGACCCCAGATAGAACCACTCTGTCTGTATAAATAATTTTATTAAAAACATGTCATCAAAGTCACAGTCAATGCAAGGTTTAATGATTTGTCAACAAAAATTTACAATTATTAATTCAAAACATTCATAAGTGTTATGATATGGTTTCAAAATGACTGTCTAAATCTGATCATTTATGTTACAAACCCATGCCTAGTCCAGGCATTCATCACCATTTGCCATAATTACTGCAATTACCCTTGTCCTCTTGTATTTAACTTTTCCCTTCTCCAAAATGTCCTCCATACAGAAGATTAATTTTTATTTCTAACATGTGGCCCTAGTCATATCATTCTTTTTTTCAAGAAGCAAGCTACTTTGTTCCCTGTTTGAGAGACCATTCATGAAGGTTTTGGCCATGTAGTTTTGCTGTTTTCCTCTGCCACACAGAAGACATTGTGCATTCTGCAAAAGGTTGCCTTTATGGCATATTTGGACACAGCCAAAGTATACCCTAGATAGAAAGGTGCAGGTTCACACACACAGTCCCAGTAGATGGTTCCCTTGCCCAGAGAAGGTCAGTATGCTTTCTAGAATGAAGACTGGTCACAGTAATAAATCCAAGTTCAGCTCTCTATAAGTGCTGTTTTTATGTTGCTTATTAGTCATTATGTACTTCAAACTGGATTAACTCATCATTTCTATAGCACAATAATAATCTACTGCACTCTTTGGACAGAGTCAAGATGGCAGCTTAGTAGCAGCAAAAACAAACTCTCTGACAATCCTTCCAGACCAATCTTTAAAAATAACAGTCTGCTATCTTTATCTTAACTCATTCAGTGTCATTTGTTGGACACTCCAGGCTGCTTCCAGGTTTGATCTACCAATAAAAACAATTGTAATTTTTTTTAATACATTTTCAAATTACTATAATCAGTGCCACCTCCTGTAACAAATACCAACAATTACTGTATAGTAAACTAATAGGGATAAGTTTGTGGTCCCTTGAAAAATTGCAAGTTTTTTCCTCCTAGGACACAAAAAGGTCATATAGGTTATGTCAGCAAAACTTCAGTGGAACTTGGAGTATTATATTTACACACCTGACACCAAAATTCTGATGAAGGCTCATTTCTTTTATACTACAAAATGGCATAATCCATCATCATGCTTCAAACTCAGGAAATTCAAAACTAACTGTGGTTTTAATAGACGTGGTTAAGCTTGCTTAATTTAAAAACATAATATTTCCTTTAATATTCCCCCAAATGTTTGAGTCATGCACATGTGACTGAATACTTTCTAAAAAATGTAAATTAGTGTGAGTTGAACTTAAGGTAATGGTGTTGAAATACATATGTGTAATTAAGTTTAAATATGCATGTTTTTCTCTGCCAGACATTTCCATAAGGTTTAAGATGAAGACTTCAAGCACAACCTGCTTGAGAATTTTGCTTGAACTGATGAATCATTTTCAGACAGAAAGATCCCAAATTATTTTTTTAATATCATTTTGCCCAAGGAATTGCCTAGTGGTTTACTGGATAGAGATATCAGAAAAGTTTAAATGAGGTCTAGGTTAAAAGCTTGAATAAGTTGAGTGGTTTTAAATAGAGCCCTTCTTGTTTCCATTACAAAACTACATTAGAATTTGAAAAGAAGAGAAATTTAGAATTGGTATAGCTAATGTATGGGTCCAAAGTTAGTGAATAGATTATACAGATATCAGAACTCCTTTTAAAGTTAGATAACATCATAATTGGAAAGGACAAACACAATTTACTTAATAATGTTTTATGCTCTGAAAAAAGCTTCAAGGAAAATAGCTCAAGAAAAAAAAAACATTTATATGTATATGTGTGCTATGAAGATATATGTGTGTGTGTGTGTGTATACACATATATATGCCAGATAACCTTGAACAAACCCAATCCCTGCTCATTTCAGAAGCTAAATAGGTTCAGCCTGAATTACTACTTAGTTGAGGAAGCATTTGGGATTTTAAGGTGCTGAAAATCAAACTCGAAAAATCAAATTTGAAAATCAAAAATCTAAATTCATGTCTTGATAAAGGAGCTTTGGGAATAGTTGGTGTCTCACTAACCAGCAGACTTGCAGCCAACTCAGCCATTTCAGCTCTAGCTGAGGGGAGAAATCATTGTGGAGAGTAAGTCCCACTATTCTCTTCCTCATCCTAATAACTGCTTACTAACTGTCACCAACTGCTACACAGGCATAAGAACACTAAGAGTGGCAAGAGCTCCCAGATAATTGGTCAAGTTTCCAGTCTAGTCTTCTCATCGTTTGTGGAAACAGCTTCTATGGAGAAGTGTCCAGCCATTACCACCAACTGCCAACCAACTGTCACACAAAGGCAGGCAAGCCAAGCTAAATGAAGCAGCAAGGCACCCTGAGGTAGAGACAGGAAGCAGAATGTGCCAGGCAAATCAGACCTCCATCACTGTCTCCCCTCAGCTCATGATGGAGGCAGGCCAGAACCCTGAATCCCCAAACCTTGGAAATAGCCATGCTTACAGCACAGTGATCCTTATCCATTATCCTGAGAAGATATAGCCAGGAAACTGCTCCTTCAGATGCTTTAGCCACAGCTATGGGAAAGAAAGTTTTTGCTACCAAAGTCCTTGGCACTGTCCAATGGTTCAGCATCAGAAATTGATAGGACTCCATTAGTTGAAATTACATTGCAAGAGAGACATTAACAATGAACATCAGGCTTGCTACTGCACCTAAGAAACCATGGGACTTTCCCATCTGTCTTGCCATCTTAACTTTCTATATGTGTTGTCTTGGTCATTAAATGTCAGCTGTACTACTTTTCTATTTGTAATCCCCATTGTTTAGCATATTGTTTTATTTTGATGTTCAAAGGGACATGTTGGTTTATTGGTCTAAGCCTCATTTCTTAAGTGTGATAATATAGTAGGTAATTAATAAGGGTTTAATTTACTCATTCATTCATTTCAATTTTTCTTTTTAAATAATTTAACAAAGTAGTAGATTATAAAATAGGCAAATAGTAATCATTAACATTTCTGTATATTAACAATAGAACCCATCATGAAAAGTTAGAAAGAGAAATCCCATTTAAAATAACTACTTAAGCTCTAAAATCCTTGGAAAACTATTTACACACACACACTATATATTACATGAATATAATTACAAAACAATGCTGATAGAACTATATAAATAATTTGAGAAATATTAATAATTCACAGGTAAGATTAGCCAAGGTAGTAAAAATTGCTTTGCTTGTTTATTGTCATACCAATCAATCTACCAAATAATTAATATTATGGCACTGTAAAATAATAATAAAATTCATCTAGAGGAAAAAACCCTAAGAATCTCAGTGGATATGATGAAAAAAGTAAAAGAATAAGGTCTGGTTCCCATCAAATATCAAAATATACTAAAATACAGTATTAATAAATAAAAAAGGTAGTTCAGTGGAACAAATTAAGTATAGAATATACCAAAAACAAGAGGTATTTTAAAAAACACCCAAACACCCCAGCTACTGAGGATTTATTATTTGACAAAAACTGTTGGGAAAATTTGATATTTAAGCTTAGACCAACATCTCACCTGTGTGGAATGGAAGTCTGGGGATGCTCATATACCCAGAAATCACTCTAATGATCAGACAGGAGACTTGATGAGATGCTTGTAAAGAAAAGTAGCTTTATTCAGAGAAAACAGAGGATAGTAGGGAAAAGGGGGAGGGACATGGAAAGGGACTTGAAGGGTAGGGAAAGGGATTCTGTCCACAGGAGCAGAATGCTGGGGGGGGGGGGTAAAATGTCCTCTCTTTTTCTAGGTACAATCACAGACTTTTATAATAACCCTGGTGCAAGATTTTCCTTCTTCCTCTGTTCACTTCCACAGAAGGGGAAGCTGTGATGTTCATAGTATTAAGTGCGTGATTTTCAACATTATTTACCTCTAAAGACCCCCATGATAAAAAAACAACAACAACAAACCATGATTATCATGAGATTCCCAGCCTGGGTCAAAAAACATACTTTCAATGCTTACCGTTCCATCTTATCTTACAGTTTGGCTTTCTTCCCAGGGTACAGATAAACCCTTCTCAAGGTTTTTGAAAATAGGTCAGGTAAACTCAAAAATGTATGGGTTAAGTGGTTTTAGTTTAAGGAATAGTAATACTAAGGGGTCTTGAAAACTGGAGTTACAAGCCAAATACTACTCTGAGAATTAAACACTGAATCTCATCCCACATATCACCAAATACCAAACAAGCTACAGTGGGAGACTTTTATTCCTTAGATTTTGAAGATCTCATCACAAATGTATTAAAGGAAAAAGGAAGAAATTAACTTGCAGGCCATAAAAAGAAAAAAATGTTTCATGAGCAATCAAAGTATAGAAAAGTTTATGGCAGATGAAATACAAAATTTTGATTTCATAAATTAAAATGTTTTTGCACAAATAAATGCAGTGCAACTGAGATTAGAAAGGAAAGAGTTAACTGGGAAAATATTTTTACAGAGTCCTTTGATAAAGTTCTCATTTCTAGGATACTTAAGGAACTAACTTAACTCAAATGTATAAGAATAAGAGCTATTCCCTAATGATTAGTGGTCAAAGGATATGAAGAGCCTGTTTTCTAATAAGAAATCCAAGCTATCTCTAGTCAAGTTTTTAAATTCCAAATTTATAATACTTAGAGAAATTCAAAATAAGGCAACTCTGCACTTCTGTATTACACTTGATGAATTGTCAAAGTTAACAAAAAAGTAAATGACAAATATTTAAGGGTTATGGGAAAATGTGTACATATATGCATATATATGTATGCACATATATTTATCTAATATATAACTTTACATATCTATATAGAACTATATATATATATATAGCAAAAATATATTTATATATGTTAATTTTTTGACTTTCTATACCCAGAACCTAGCATAGGACTACATAGTAGGTGCTAAACAAAAGGTTATTAATTGTTAATTAAATTCAATGGAATTAGCATTTTTTAAAAATGTTTTTCCAAACACAAATCATGAACTTTAATTATTATTAACCACTTTCAACAACTTAAGGTAGTTAGAAAAATTTTAGCAAAGATTCTTCCAAACTTTACAAGGTTAGAAACTTTAAGAAGTTCTTGATGGGAGTATGTATATTGGTCCCACCATTCTGCAAGATACTTTGGAATTATGACCATAAAGTTACTAAACTGTGATCTCCAATTCACAATTATATCATTACTAAAAGTTACTGAACTGTGATAGCTGTATCACCATTAGGCTTGTGCGTAAAAAAAGATAAAAAAAGAAAGATAGAGAAAAAGGTCCTAACCAAAATATTTATAGTAGCTCTTTTTTACTCATAAAAAACTGGAAATTAAGAGTGTGTCTATAAATTGGGGAATGGAATGATACTGTGCTAAAAGAAATGATAAAAGATCTTGTTTCAAAGACACTTAGGAAGACATATGAACTAATAAACAAATTGAGCAGGATCAAGAGAATAATTTATATAACCTCAATATTACAAAAATGAGAAATTTTGAAATGATCACTATGATAGCAACAGTGAGTATAAACATATATTCAAGCATATGATTATATGTATATTACTTATAATTATATATTTCTATATCATTATATATAATGAATCAGTACATATGCATTTGTGTTGTATACATATAATATATACTTGTGTGTAGGTATACATTTATTTATAAAAGCTTTTATCACTATAGCCTAGCAGAGGGTTTCATTTTTTTTCATAGAGTATTTGTTATATTAAATTGACCAGAACTAGCATTTTTAAGTAAAAAAAATTTGCCAGATACACAGCAACCATTTTCTAAAGAAATCATTTAAAATGTTCTTTGATGGTTTAGGAAAATTCTAATACATTTTGCAGGATTTCTTCCAAACTTCACAGTTAGAAAACTGAAGAAAGTCTTGAGAAAAAAAGTATCTGGAAAATAGCATTTTATTAAAATATAAGAAGCTTGATATGGATCCCCCTCCTTCAAGTCTGTCCCACTGCAATCCAACTTTCACTCATTTGCCAGTCATTTTCCTTAATTGAAGAACTGATCAATCCCTTCCTCAACAAAATATAGTGGCTATGTATTGGTTCTAGGGTAAAAGATAAAGTACTCTAGTATTTACACACTGTCACAGCCTAGCCTCAGCTTAACTCTCCATCCATGTTATATTTCTTCCAGCATTCAATGGGCTGGGCATATTGACCTTCTTTCTATTTCCATGGTACTGTATCTTTTCTTTTTGTCTTTGCACTGACTCTACTATACCCTAGAGTGAGATCTCTTTACTTCAACCTTATGGAATATGTTTGGAACTATAGAAGTTCCTTCAGCATTCAGTTCAAGTCCAACCTCTATATAAAGACTACTTTTTCTTCCACCTGCTACTTTTTACTTCACTAAAATAATTCATTTTGTATTATTTTTCTCTGTGAGTGGATATATATAGAACTATATATAATAAATATTATGTACAAACATTTATATTATATATGGATATATTCCTTAAAATAATAGTTTCAGTTTTTTACTTTGTCTAGCCAAAGTGCTATATGAATATGCACATAAATGAATATACAAATATATACATAAATATATAGCTGAGTGCTTGGGATATGGCACTTAAAATACTTATTGATTGTACTAAACATTATGTATATTTTGGTAATACTAGTTTAAGTTATCAGTTTTGAAGTGATGGTGATAAAATTGCAAATATGAAGTTGCCTCTGAATTATTTAACTTGTGGATTTCAACTAGAATAGATTGAATCTATAGTCAGTCAGACAAAGTGGCTTTGCTCAAATGTCTCTTTTTTATCCCCTGAATTTTTGTTATAAAAGATGACTCACTGGATGGGAACAGAAAGATGAAAATCAATGGGATGTGAAGAGAAAAACAAAATAGGTGGGGGAAGAGAAAGGGAGAGAGGATAGTGGAGAGGAAGTGAGGGGAGAGAAGGAAATAAGAAGGGAGAGAATAAGGAGAAGTGAGGGAATAAGGGAATGGGAGATGATATAGGAGGAGAAGAAAGGAAAAGAAGCACATCATTTTCTTTCATACATGTAAAATCTTTAATTTAGTAGATGAGTATAAAGCAGGTCTTCAGAAGCAAATAATCTCTTCTGTGCCATCAAATAGAAAATAACTAGGCATGCTTCTAATCCTGTACTCTACATAGACTATATTAATCTCTTTTATGTCTCTTAATGGCTATAATGTATACATCATAACTTTCAAAGTGAGTTGCTTTTTCTTTTTTTAACTGAAGGTTTTGGGTACGCAGCTTCTCAGTGGAGCTATACCTGAGTCATTTCTAGTCCTTGTCTGCTGCTTAGTTATTTCAGCTCTGATGATTTTGAACACTTAGTTCCTGTTGATTTTTACCTTTAAAGTGTTCTCTGTACTAAGGGCCAGTTTTTAAATGAGTATAAATAAAAGATTAGGATGGTACATTTTCCCCCTAAGGAGTTATAAAAACTTTTAAAAAACCATTGTCCTTTCATCTTTGTAACATCCATTCAAGTGATAACATTTCTTAAATGGAGAAATAACTGAGATTGCTTTAAGACATTTACCCCTAAGGATATATAACTTGATCTTGAAATCAAAAAAGTCTTAAAAGTTGCTGACATCCAACCCAGAACATCCTCTACCAGACATGATGACTTGTTTATATTTGACTTTAGGTTCTAATTACTTTAAAATTATAATAGAAAGAAAATCTTTCATCCAAGCATAATTTCCCCCATAATTAAATCTGATAGGGGTGCTGGCAGGATAGGTAGGAGATGAGGGGAGATGAACAAGAGTCTGCAAAGTGTTCCTAAGGCTATTTATTTTACTTTGTCACTGGTTGGGAATTGTAAGTGGCTGGCCTTTGCCTTTGGTCTATTTAACCAGTTGTTCCTTGTTTATTTTATAAGGGAGGAAAAATCTGATTTAACTCTAAATATTCTGTACAATTACCATGCTTCTCCTTCTCTTCTTCAGTGTGGCTTCATTATACTGTTTCTTAAGCAATGCAATCACCTTGGCATTTCATTTCATGAAAATATGAAATATGTGGAATACCATTTATAAAAACAGGCTACCAGGGGTACCTCTTCTTTACCAAAATATTCACCCCCTGATCCCAAACTGCTGAACTTGGCATTCTTTTCCTAATTGATCCTTGATTTAGAATTGGGAAGGACCCAAGAAGTCATCAAGTCCTAACCCTTCATTTTACAAATGAAGAAACTGAGGTTAAATGACTTCAGAAGTTGATGCAGAAGTTGAACCCCCCACTACTTATAACCTCAAATTCAATTTTTTTATTGTACTCTCTTCCTTCCCCAAGAAATAATAAAACATTTAACATCAAGAAGCCATCTTGAAATATTTAAGTGCTGCAAGCATTAAGATTGTCAGAGCACATTTTAAAATGTCATAAATGGTTGATAGCAATTGTATCATAGATTTAAAGCTGGAAAACACTCCAGAGATCATCTTGTCCAAATCCTTCATTTTACAGATGCAGAAACAAGTCTTTAGAAATTTATTGACTTATTTCAGGTTCCTCGGCTGCTTCCGTGATTCTCTCAAGGAAATTTGTAGGTGTCTCATTTACTTTCTGTTTAATATTCTCAAATTTAGACCAAGCATTAGGTCTTTTAGTATGTCTCTTCATCACACCCATAATTGACCTCCTGGCTAATTTCATCATTTCATAATCAGTTGAGGTATTCATATCCACACCTTGAAAATCTTCTGGCCATGGGGTCAATAATGGATCATTCCATGTTTCTTCTATAAATCTGTTCCTTTGCCTTTTTGTTGCTGTCAGCCTGCCTCGCTAAATCCCCTTACTACATCAGGTAGTGAGGAGCATATTTTAAAATTTGAATTCATTGTCTAGAACTCCAGTTCTATTCTAGTGCTCTTTTTTGAAATAGAACGTTGAGTGCTAAGTTTATAGAAAAGTGTATGGTAAGGGTACAGAGAAGACATGAACTTCTTCAGTCACTCCTTCCCATTCCCGTCCCTCTAAAAAAGAAACAAAAATCTAAAAGCCATAGAATTTTACATCTAAGGGTATATTGGATTTCATTCTTCCATGGATTTCCTTTTTCAAGTTCCTTTTCATTCCATGAGGACAGGAGATCACCTGGAGGATAGCAAGAAAGGGTAAAGGGGAATAAATGCTAATACTGAAGTCTCTAAGAAGGTGGGAGAGATGCTAATATAAAACTACTTATTAGAGTGGGAGAGGAATTCCTGCTGCTTGTTTGCATTCCCTTATCCACTAGAAAACCTCAAATATGGGGCAAAACTCTTTCAGAGTCCTGGCATCAACAACCTATTTAACTATCAAAGTTTGATCTCCATCCCCTAGTTGGGGAACTCTAGTCTTACATGGACCTTATGAGTTGGAAGGGACCTCAGAGGACAAATTGTCCAAACTACCTCTCAGTCTCTCTGCTTGTAATATAGTGATGAGCAATCCAGTATGCCCCCAAGGTATCCATCCCACTTTTGGATAGCTTGAATTGAAAGGAATTTTTTCCTGCCATTAAACCTAAAACAATTAAGTCATAGAATAAGAGATGGAAGGAAACTTGGAGACAATCTAGTCTATCTCTATAATATTATAGATGAAGAAACTGAGGAGCAGAGAAGTCAAGTGATTTGCCCAATGTCAAATAGAATTGAGAGTGACAAAAAGTACCATAGAGTCAGGACTTCAACACAGGTTAACCAATTCCAAATCCAGCACTCTTTTCATTATGCTGCAGAAGGACAAAGTCCTATAATGTCTGTCATTTGTTTTTTCTGTCCTTTGGTGCCAGAATAAGTCTAATCTTCTTTTGACACGACAGCCCTTCACGTGTCTGAAAACAGTTATACATTGTCTATATTCTTCTAAACCTTCTTTTTACCAGATTAAAAATTCCCAGTTTCTAAATTGATCTTTGTGACTTCAGACCCTGTCTGGTTCCTTTCCCTGAATGCTTTATGACAAAATTGTCAAACATGGGGTCCATGGGTCATGAGCATCCAATAACACTCCTGAGTGTGGCTTGAACCAGATTAAACTGTAATTGGGAATATTTAACAAAATACACAAAATTAAATAAAACATAGATGATATTACATTTTTCAGCCCATGGGAATCTTTATATGTGGTTTAGTGGTCTTGATTTCTATTTGAGTTAAACACCAAAGCTCTAAGACTTCTTACTATCCATGAATACAGTAGTCTAGATTTGGTATGACTAGGACAGAAAACATGATTTCACTATTCCTAGATGCTTTTGGTTGTCCATGGAATGAGTTAGCCATCAAAATAAACATATGAATTTTAACTTTTTTGTCAGTCCAGTAACTGGAACAAATATCTTCCCCATGTCATATGTATTTAAAATGCCAGCTTTCATCCTATTTGTTGTCTCATGGGTCTATGCATGGCTGTCTTACTGATTTTTCCTTAAAATATATTTGCTTCCACTCCTAGTTTATGCTTTATTTAAAAGAAGCCCATTGGATATTCCCACCATTCTTTGCAATTGTGAGTACACGGGTGCCACTGAACAAAAGGGGAGAAAATCACACAACCATTCTGACTGGGTTCACTACAAATTTATGTTACATTATCTCAATCCTACCATACCTCTCTTAATCAAGTTACTATGTAACTCAATACAAGGCTCTTTTCATTCTTTCTCAGAGCTCTCATGAATCCTCCTCCCCAATTCTCTCAGCTGAGAACCTTACCTTGTTTTTCAGAAAAATTGGGGTCATTTACCATGAGCACCTTCTTTTCTCTTTATTCTTTGCCTCTCAACACTCAGGCATCTTCTGGAACTCTTACCTCCTTCAACACTGTCTCACAAGATTAAGTGACCTTACTCTTTACCAAGACTAAATCCATCCCATTTTTTCCATCAGATTGCTCCCTCTATCATCTCTACTCTTTCAACTATTTTCAATCTCTCCTTTTTTGTATCATGTCTGACTGCCTACAAACATGTCAATATCTCCCTAATCCTGAAAAAAAAATTCAAATCCTTCATTCCCATTATTATTCTACCTCTTTTCCCTTTTGTAGTTATATTCCTTTTAAAGACCATCTACAATTGGCCCCTCCACATTTCTCTTTTCACTCTTAATTCTTTAAAATCTGGCTTCAGACATTAGCATTCCTCTGAATATACTCTCCTTAAAGTTACTAATGTATCTTCTAATTGACAAATCCTATGGTCTTTACTCAATCCTCATTCACCTGGACAATTCTGTAGCCTTTGACACTCCTAATCACTGTATCCATCTTGATATTCTCTTCACTCTAGGATTTCAACCCTAAAAGTAAAGTAGCTTTGTCAAATATTTGTTCTATGTTCGGACTAAGTAACTCCCACCCTCTTTTTAATCTATTGGACAGACCTCACATGTCTCCTTTCTTTCCTTTTTTAGAACTAAAAATCTAGGACATTGGTCTAAATTGGACCCACCCATTTTACATAAATTTAACCAGACTTTCCAACCCCAAAGGCAAGTATGCTCTGGAGCAGCATATACCTCTGTTGATCACTCCTGTGTTTTCTAAAAGTGGTTCCTAGAGACTATGAACACTTTTTGGACACTCTTTTGGATTCATGAAATTATTTGCTGTACTTTGTGGTGCATACTTAAGAAAAACCTTATCTTTTCTTTAAATGAAACTATAAAATTGTGTAAGATTTGGACTTCATATTTTCTCTAATGATTTCTGGCAATAAATCACTGAATAACCCAGGCCATCTGTCTAAAAAAGAGTAAAATAAAACCAAAACTCTATTGTCCATACACCAAAGGACTGCTTATTCAAATTTGGCTATTTGGAGAATGCTTATTGAATCTGAAATTGTCCAAGGCCTATTCTGTAGGAGTCCTATCAAAGATATTTGTATGCTTTTCAGTATTTTGGTGGGGATGGATCAGGAAGAGGGCCATCATGTAGGTTTACAGCCATTCTGAGTTAAGGGGTATCCAAGAACCTCAGTGAAAGTAAGCCAGTTTAAAACTTTCGCCAGTTCCCATCCTTTGAATATTAGGATCCCATCATCTGGAGTAAATATACCAAGGAGTTTATAAAAGGCGGAGGTCTCATAAAGAGAAAGTCTTTTCACTAACTCGTTATTTTGCTAAAAGTCTCTAAGGACAATGGTGCTGGTTTAAAACTGTGGATTTAGAGGGACAATATAAAAGGCCAAGGGAAATGGGAAAACAAAGCAATAAAAAAAAACACAACTTGACGAGTCAAAGTCACTAACAACATGCATTTTTGGAACTGGTTGAGTAGAAATAATACAGTGTAATAGCAAAAGGATTGTTAAAACATTAACCACCCTGAAATGAAAATTGCCTTTAAGCAGAAAAAAGACTATTCTGCCCCCTAGTAACAAGGTCTGGCTTACTAGTAGTAAATGGTCAATAAATATGTTTTGAATGAATGGATAATACCATTAATGCCTAGACACATCTCTTACTTTAACAATTGAAGCAGGCTTTTCTGTTTTATATTATTAAGGCAGAATTATATCACCTTTATATTAGTCACATCTTATTTCAAAATTTTCATATGTGATGCTGTTCCCAATGAAAAAACAGCCAGTAGATTTAAAAAAAAAAGAATTATTGGACACGTGGTTTAAATATTCATGATGACTTTGGATTCCTCATTTCTTTGTAACTGCACCTCCCTGCGGTACAAAGATGACCTATAGAGTTTGATGGGCTCAAAGGCAGAGCTGGATGTGAATGCCTTCCATCTGTTGTTTGCAGATGGGGAAGAAGTAGAGAAAGAGAATTTAAAACAGTCATGGTTGAATTCTTTCAGCAACAAATCATCAGGATCATCTCTATTATTGTCAAATATTTATGGTCAAGGACACCATGACTTCTGTATGCCTTTATCTGTGGTGCTTGGGGGAAAAAGTGAGGATGAGGAATATTTGATTCTTGTCCCTAGCTAAGTAGATGCTGAGTAGGATGTAACTGATATAGTCAGAATCGAGGTGTTGTTGGGAAGAGAGGAAGGGGAAGAAACTCCCCTTCTTAAATTTCTAAATTGATTCAAGCTGTCCTATGGAATGACTAACAAATTTACCTTAACTATAGACTGATTCCAGTGGGTCCAATTTATATACTTTTGATTCATGGAAGCAAATGGGATTAAGGGTGGATTAAAGTTAAGACAGGAAGCTGCCTGTATTAATCCCTAAAAACAACAAGAGTAACAAGAATATTTGTAAGGCTATGCTGACTACTAGCTCTAAAATAAAAGACCACATGATGAATAAGTAACAAGTCCAAGTTTCACTAACTGGCTTTGAAAAGCATTTGTACAAATATATAAAGAACTAAGACAAATTTATAAGAATGCAAAGCATTCCCCAATTGACAAATGGTCAAAGCCCTCAGATGAAGAAATTAAAACTAGCTTTAGTTCTATGAAAAATGCTCTAAATCACTATTAATTTGGAGAAAAATGTTTGTAAAAACTGAACTGAAAATAGTTTCAATGAATTGGTTCATCAATTCAAGTATTTTATAAAATTGAAATGCACTAGAAAAATTTTGGTTTTTATTGTTATGCTACTTTCTTTGATGCCAAGAGGACCAAACCATTTTAATATCTAAATAGTATACTTTAGAGAATAAAATGTTTTCTTCAAAGTCAGGAAAACCTGTTTTGAAGTTCTGACTCTTGACATGCTAACTATGCAACTGTTGGCAAGCTACCTAAACTCTCAAGACTGCAGTCAAAACTGCAGAGGAGTTGCTGATCTGCATAGATAAAGGTTGTTTTCTCATTTCAGAGTTCCCTATATTGATGAAATCACATCCAAGCTCTATGCTTAAACACAGCCTTAATGTGTAGGCTTCCCAGGCTTTCCCATAGAAATGGGAATTTCCCAAAATTCCCCATAAGGGAAACCATTACCAACATAAAAGAGCAATTATTGAACACCCACATTACCAATGAGCTAGTTCATAGTGAGCTAAATGATGAACCAAATAGCTTAACAGATTTAGTCCTAGAGGTCTATGCTCTCACAATGCTTTCCCAACAGCTGATTCTGATTTTGACTTTCACCTTGAACATAAATCCTTCATGGTTAATTCTACTTATGTGTAATACTTTAGCCTTTTTTATCCCTTCTTCCCACACTCGGTTGCCTGTCAATACATGTCACAACATCTCCACCTGGAAGTTCTTTAGGTACCTGAAATTCAAAGTAGAACTCATCTTCTAACTCCCTGAGCCCATAATTCTTAGAATATTCATATTCTATTATGTCAGTATTCTTATTGATAACACATTCCATCTCTCTAGCCAATTAGGTGGGAATGAATTCTCAGTCATCCTTGGATTATTTCCTCTCTCTAATCTCCATTTAATCAAGTGCAAAGTGCCACCATCTCTACCTCTACTTCTCCCACATTTGCCCTCTTTCTTTCCATTCATATCACAACCACTCAAGTTCAAACTTTTATAATACTCATCACAATAGCCTCCTACTTGATCTCTGTTTTCAGTCATTCCCTCTTCCAATCCAACCTCTAAACAGTTGCCAAAATAATCTTCCTAAGTACAGATCATAAAATAATTTTCTTATAGAATCTTAAAGAATCAAGTAAAAAATATCTAAAATGATATCAACTAATTTGTGAGATGTGAAATAGCCCTATAAATAATAAATATTTCTATGTAACACCAATCTAACCCAGAAGGAAAAATAGAATGAGAAATTTCATTTCAATAACTAAAGTATAAAATATATTTATCAACATACAAAGAGATCTAGAGAAACTATAGGAATATGGTAACTATAAAATATTCAATTCAAAAATAGACCTAAATAATTAGAGAAAAATTAATTGCTTATATGCAGACCAAAAAAATAATCAGAATGACAATATTACTTAAATTTATTTAGTGTCACATAAACTACCAAAGGAATACATAATAGAAGTAGGAAATGTAGTAAAACTCATCTGGAAGAAAAGAGGGCAAAAATTTCAAGAGAAATATTTTTTATGAGAAAGAAGGGAATTGATTATTAGATACTAAAATATGCCATAATGCAGTCATCATCAAAAAAAATTGATACAGGCTAAGAAATAGAGAGATCATGCTCACTTTGGCAGCACATATAATAAAACTGGAACAATATAGAGAAGATTAGCATGGCCCCTGCAAAGGATGATATGCAAATTAAAGACACATTCTGTTTTTTTTTTTATTAAAAATATTTTATACTAACAAAACTAATGCAGCCAAGATTTAAAGGAAAGTAACAAATGGGAAAATTCTTAAGATAAATTTGATAAAATTCTCATTTCTCAAATATATAAGGAACTAAGTCAAATTTATAAGAATCCAAGTCATTCCTCAACTGATAAATTGTTAAAGGATATGACTAGGCAGTTTCCAGATGAATAAACCAAAGCTGTAAATAATCATATGAAAAAATGTTCTAAATCTCTCTTGTTTAGAGAAATGCAATTTAAAACAATGCTGAGGTACCACCTCACACATATCAGATTGACCAATATAACAGTAAAGGAAAATGATAAATGTTGGAGGAAATGTGGCATAATTGAAACACTAATGCATTGTTTCTGGAGTTGTGAATTGATTGAACCATTCTAGAAGGCAATTTGGAATTATTCTCAAAGGGCTATAACCACAACTAGTTCTATATCCTAAAGAGATTTTTTAAAAAAGGACAGGACCTGTTTGTTTATAGCTGTACTCTTTTTATGGTTGCAAAGAATTAGAAACTAAAGGCATGTCCCTTGATTGGAAAATGGTTGAACAAATTGTGGTATATGATGGTGATGGAATACTATTGTGCCATCAGGAATGATAAACAGGGAGATTTCAGAGAGAAATGGAAAGACCTACATGAACTGATACAGAGCAAAATAAGCAGAACCATTAGAACATTAAACACAATAATTGAAATTTTGTGGAACAATTAAATGTGATAGACTTGCTACTATTTGCAGTACATTGATCAGGACAATTTTGTGGACTTGTGAAAAAGAATGGTATCCACTTCTAAAGAAAGAACAGTTGGAATATTTATAGATGAAAATGTGATTTATTACTTATTTTCTCGGTATATGATTTGGGATTTGGGTTTTATAAGATAATTGACTTACAGAAATGAATAATATGGAAATATTTTGCATGACAATGCATGTATAAACCAGAATGAATTGCTTGTCAAATCTGGGAGGAGAGAGGGAAGAAGGGAAGGAGACAAGATGAATTGTATAACTTTGGATAACTTATGTGGAAATTTATTATTAAAATAAAGACATTTAAAAAAGAGATAGAGACATCAGTCAGTGGAATGGGCAAATGAAAGCATGACCCAAGGCTATGCACAGATAGTTTTCTATAATCAGTAGTTATATTAAAATATTCCAAATCATTACAACTAGAAAAAAAAAGCAAAATAAGGTCATACCTAACACATAACAATGGTGAAGCTGAAAATAAAGGAAAATGGCAGATGTTGGAGGGGTTGCAGGCAAACAAGCACACTAATGTGCTTTTGGTAGAATTTGAATTGGCCTGTGAATTGAAATTGTGAAAGTAATTTGGAATTATACATCTAAAGTTATTAAATTTTGTCCTATATTCCATTCAGCGCTGACACTATTAATATACCTCAAAGAGAACAAGGAAAGAAAAAAGAGACCCATATGTACAAAAATATTTACAGCAACTCTTTTATAGGATCTGTTTTTGTTTGCTTTCTGTCTACTGCTAAGATTCTTAATTAGACAAAATGAGGACAAACATAGAGTAGGCGGGAGTCTACTACCCACCATTATAGCCCGTGGGACCTGGACTCAACTCCATAAACTGAGGAAAAAACTCCAATCCCAACTGGTTATTAAACTTTATGTTATTTGAATTCACAGTCAGATAAGTGGACTATCTTTTCTGGGCATAGAGGGAGCTGAACATCAGTTCAGTCATTCCAGGACAAAAAGTCTTTATCAAACCCCTGCTGCTTCCTCTCAGCAGGGGCCATCTCTCTCCTTTGCTTCACCAAGCAATATTCCCTCTTTCCCCTCAACTCCTCCATACCCCCACAAAAATCTCCAATTATCCCCCATTTTTGAACCCCCCATTTCCTTCCCAATAAATATTAGTTTTTTTCAAATAAATCAAATAATAAATAACAATTTATGGTATATGGATGTAATGGATTTTTATTATGCTTTTAGAAATCATGAGAGAAATGGTTTCAGAGAAGTGAAGAGAATAAATTCTACAATAATAACTTTTTAAAGATAAGGAACTTTTTAAGATTTAAGAACATTGTCCAGCAGCCTTTTCAAAGGATTGACAAAGAAGTATGCTACCAAATTCCTGAAAGGGATAGACTCAGAGAATAGTATAAGACATCTATTTTTTGAAACTTGTCAATGTAGGAATTTCATTTTCTTATCTCTTCATATTTGTTGCAAGGCATTGCAATTTTTTAACCAGTGTGGGAAGGTCAGAAAGAAAAAAATATTTTTGTTCATTGAAAATAAATTTATCAACTTAAAAAGGCAAATTTTAAAATAAAAACCCTCATTAAGCACAAGTCCCTTCACAGCTCAAGAAAATTTAGTGACTCCCTCTTGAGTCTAGGGTAAAATTTAATAACCTCACCTTGCCTTTACAAATAAGTTAGGTGAATATAGAATAGTGTACCTGTCAGATCTGTGGTAAAGGAAGGAATTTAAGGCTAAGTAAGATACAGAGTTACAATGTAAAATGAATGATTTTGATTATATAAAATTAAAAAGGTTTTGTACAAACAAATCCAAATGCAACCAAAATTAGAAGGAAAGAAACAAACTAGGAAAACATTTTTATAATAAAACTCTCTGACAAAGGTTTAATTTCCCAGATATATAAAGAACTAAGTCAAATTTACAAAAAATCAAGTAATTTCCCAATTGATGGTCAAGTGACATGAATAGGCAGTTTGCAAATGAAGAAATCAAAACTATCAATAAACACATGAAAAAGTATTCTCAATCCCTCCTGATTAGAGAAATGCAACTCACACCTAGCAGACTGGCCAATATGACAGCAAAGGAAAATGATAAATGTTGGAGGGGATGTGGCAAAATGGGACACCAATAAACTGCTGGTGGAGTTGTGAATTGGTCCAACCATTCTGGAGGACAATTTGGAATTTTGCACAAAGGACTTTAAAAGATTGCCTGCCCTTTGATCCAGTCATGCAACTGCTGGCTTTGTACCCCAAAGATATAATATGGAAAATATGTGTACAAAAATAGTTTAGCCACACTCTTCATGGTGGCAAAAATTGGAAAATGGAGGGGGGTGTCCATCAATTGGGGAATGGCTGAACAAATTGTGGTGTCTGTTGGTGATGGAATACTATTGTGCTAAAAGGAATAATGAACTGGAGAATTTCTATGTGAACTACCTCCAGGAATTAATGCAGAGCAAAAGGAGCAGAACCAGGAGAACCTTATACACAGAGATTTATGCACTGTGTCACAATAGAATGTATTGGTCTTCACTTCTAGCAGCAATGCAATGACCCAGGACAATCCAGAGGGACTTATGAGAAAGAATGCTATCCACATCCAGAAAAAGAATTGCAGGAGCAGAAATGCAGATGAAAAACATTTGATCAATCATGTGGTTTGATAGGAATATAATTAAGGTTTTGATGTTAAATGATCACTCTATTGAAAATATGAATAACATTGAAATAGGTTTTGAAAATGATACATGTATAAGTGGAATTGCTTCTCAGCTCTGGGAGGATGGAGGGAAAAGGGGCAGGAAAAATCATGAATCATGCAACCATGGAAAATATTCTAAATAAATAAAAATTTTAAATATAGCCTTCATCTACATTTCAAGACATCCTTTTGATTAATTTTATTTTCTGGCCAAACCAGTCTATTTGCTATTTTCTGAAATTGGCAATTTACTTTATGGTTTTATATAGGTTGTCACTCAAAATGATGAATGTTTGAAGAAAATACTTCTTCCTGACCTTTAACTGTTAGCATCCTAATCCTTCAAAGCTCAGCTCAGGCACTATCTCTCTAATATGATGTTTCTACTACGTTCCTATCTTCCCTAATAGCTATTAGTATTTTCTCTAATGTTTTGTACTTATTATACAAATACAGGTTATTTTCCCAAGATAAAACAAAATACCCTTCAGGACCAGAATATTTTTAAACTTTTCATCTTTATGTCTCTGATTAGGAGCACAATGACATACATAATTGACACTTAAAAAGTTCTTATTGAATGGTACTGAATTTAAATCATAACACAGAGAGAATATAACTGTTCATATTGAAATCAGTGGGATGGATTAGTTCTGGGAATAGTTGACTAGTAGAATTAAAAGGCTGGCAATGACCTTTACTCTGTTTGACCCTTGAATTTTCTCATAACTGCATTTTTTTTAACTTCAATGTGGAGAGATGGAGGGAGGGAGAGAGATTATATTTATACATCATAATGATGATAGCTTTTATTTAGCATTTACTGTATTCTAGGAATTGTGCTAAGTACTTTACAAATATTTTATCCCATTTTATCCTCACAATCTTGAGATGTGGGTACTATTATTACCCTCATTTTACAGTTGAGGAAATGGAAGAAAATGGAGATTAAGTGATTTGCCCAAGGTCACACAGCTCCTGAGGCTGGATTTGAACTCAGATATCCTGATTCCAGACCCATTCCTCTATTTATGCATGCACTCACACATGTATGCACACAAATATATGTAGTATGCACATGTATGCATATATAGATGCATGTTTTATCATATAGCATGTAGGAATATATACACATGTGTGCATGTGATCAGCATTCATATATATTTTGCATGCATACTTATATTAAGTTACATGGTGCTATTTGTGTAGAGAATACATATATATATACATGTAAGTTATATTATATGTGGTTTTATTATATATGTTCATAAGAACATGTATGTGTATCATATATAATGTGAAATATGCACATATACCTATGCACACAATTCATTTCAGGCTTGAAACAGTCCATCCCTTTCATTGGCATCATGGTGGCCCCCTATTTCCAAGAGCTTACTATAATAGTGATAGAGTTTAAACGCTTGATCATCATAGCATTTTGCAACTCAGAATTCCTGAGCTCAAGATTTCTACCAATTTCAGCCTTGTAACTGTGATTAGATTATACCACCTCTTGCAATATTGTATACAGTTATAGCATGCTCCAAGATTTACAATGTTCTATATACTATATATATATATATACATATATATATATATGGATATATGCACACACATATATAAATCACATTTGGTCCTCACAACATGTCTCAGGTAAATGCTATTATTATCTCCATTTAATAAGGCAATTGTGACTTATAGAGATTAGGTGACTTACTTGGCCTCAACTAACTGGTAAATTCTGAGATAAGAATTCAAACTCAGATTTTCTTGATTCCAAGTCTAGTGTGCTAGCCATTACATCATTCAGCTGCCTCATGATGATACTCTGTATTGGGGTCTTATCTGCCACTATACTATAAGCCCCTTAAAATGGGTAAGGTCTCCATCTTAAATAAAATTTCCACCTAATTCATCCTAATTCTTATGATTGTTTTATTCCTCTAATTATTAGTGCCTACCCTCTCACCTTACTTAGTAAATCCTGTTTTTATATTCTCTTATTAGGATGGTGGAATATCATCTCCCTAGATGGTAGAAATTAAATTTTGTATTTGCATCCCCATTGGCTAGTAAAATCCTTGGCAAAGAACCACTGCTGATTAATGAGTTGATATAAAGAAGCCTTCAAATCAAATGAACAAACTTTTAGAATCTACAATAAGCATCCATGCTAAATGGATAATTAATGGTGAAGAGAAGTCATTGCTTAAAGGTCAAGAAGAATCTAGATGACTGTCAATGGATTATATTATTTTTATGTTATATAAAATAAATATGCTTTCACACAAAAAGAATAACCTAGAAGAGTTTAATAATATGCATAAGATGACATGATATTCATTATCAGTATCATAATTATTTGCCAAACTTGAAGGTTTTAAAAATTCTTTTCAAACATTAACTCATCTAGTCTTCAAAACTACCCTGGGAGGTAGGTTCTATAATTTAAAGCAATTTTACAATAGAAGAAACTGAGGCAGTTAAATGATATGCCCAAGTTCATTCAGCTATTATGTGTCTGAGGGCAGATTTGAATCCAGGTCTTACTGATACCAGGTCTATCTAGTCTAATGCTCTATCCATTGTGCTATTTAGCTCCCTCTGAAAGATTTAGATATGGATGGACCACAGGTGTCAAATACTCCAGCTTTTTAATTTTAATAATGAGGAAATTGAGTGCTAGAGAAAATGTGACAACTAAAGGTGTGCACATAGCAAGTGATAGAGACAGAATATAAACCAGGACTTGGTTATCTACTGAGTCACAATGTCAGTAACAGAAGAAAATAAGCCTCACCAGAAGGGACCCTTGGATTTTAGTGGGTAGGAAAAAAATTTTAGTTGAGTAGAATCGACTCATGACAGACAAAGATAAGATGCATTTATCAAAAGAGTGGAAAGACACAGAAGTTCAGGATAGGATGTTTTCAATGCAAACTAGAAAAGTATCAGAAAAGTTCACAAGACTGGTAAAAGAAAACACTGGTTGTACTTCCTGTTTTGTCACAAACTCGTTATGTAATCATCCTGTGCCTCCTCTCCTGGAAATGAAGGGGCTTCCCCTATATAAATGAAAATATATGACTTGTAAGATCCCTTCCAAGTCAGAATATATGATTTTCTCTTGAACAATAATATGAGAGATTATTGGGAAAACAGAACTAGATATTTCACAAAAGTACCAAAGATCAGTCATAATTTCTATGATGAGCAATAGATCTAATAGGCAGAAGTTCTCCTAAAGCTGAAGAATAGAAGCATGAACTCAGATAAGAAAGTGCCAAGTCTCTCCGAAAAATCAAAAGCTTCATTACAATTCAACAAGGAAAAGAGAATTCAAGAAATCACAGAAATAGGTGCAAGGAAATCTTGCAAATGGAACATGTTGAATGACATTAGAGTTGAACAACCTTTCCAAATTCAATAACTAATTACAAGGTTAATGAGGAAATTACCAACAGACAGAAGTGTCCTTGAGTTTAAGTCCTAACTTTGACACACGCTGACTTTGTGGTCATAACAGGTCACTTTAGATTTCAAAGTTCTCTGGTAATCCTTTTTAAAATTATTTTTTATTTCCAATTTCCCCCCATGTTTTCAATGATTATTTTCTGACATTCTCTGATGCATATTGTCTCCCTGTCCTTCCCCATCAGTCAGATAACCTTCTAAAACTATAAGGTACAAAAAAGTTACCAATATTCAACAAGAAATTTTCATACTTGGAATTCCAAATATAGAATTTTTAAAAAGACATTGCAATTTAAAATGCATATAAACTAAGAAAAAACATTGTATAAGAATAAATAGAATATAGAGAAAACTTGGAAAAGAATACCAAACCTTGGGAATGAAAGAAAGTTACAAGGTAATAGCACAGAGTGAAGGTCGGGGGTTGGAAGAATACGAGTAGAAAACTATGCTCTGTTCTGTAGTTATCTGACTTTTTCCCCCTTTACCAGACATTTTCCAGCTGATGCTTGAACAAGCCATGAAATCACCCTGTTATTGTCAGGGACTTTTATTCATGGGACATGAATTTTCAATGCTTCAGTGAGTTTACATTTAGGGCCGGATCTTTCAACCTTTATGGCCATATAACTCCTAAGAATGTTTTATTGAAATTAAAGGGGCAGCCTCTTCTGTTTGTTTTGCCTTTTTTTTTTTCAGGTTGTTTTCACAATTCCAGAGATGCAGTGAGGATTAGAATCTTAATTGTGGGAGCCAGAGGGAAGGAGGGCCCATAAATAGTTTGAAAACACATCTAACTTGTTCGATGACTTTATTTTGCATGAGGAAGACTGTTGTTTTCAGCAACAGGCTGAAGTATGTTAGGAAGCTGATAAATTAGTTTTACTGGGTGGTTGTTGTTTTGTTTCATTTCATCAACTTGAATTTTGTCTGGGAGATCAAGTAAAAAGAGGAAAGAAAAAAAAAGGGCAGAAGAGATGTAAAATAAACTACTCTTCTCCCAGTTCCAAAGTTATCTCTATGCCAAGGTAAACTGACATAACCAAGATCTACAAAGTGCATGTCCATTGATTTAGAAATGACTAAATAAATTGTAAATTTAAATGTAATGGAATATTATTGCATAATAATAAATAATTCAGAGATAGCTGTGATATAGTAGAAAGAGATATGATGTTTGGGTCAGGAATTGTGGGTTCAGAGTCCTTATTGACTATGGAATCCTGGTCAAGTCTTTTAACTTGGTGCCTCAGGCAACTTCTAAAACTTGACTGCAAAGCAAGTACAGATCTCTTTCCCAGTGTGATAAAAAAACAGAGATCAGGCAAATTTAAGAGAAATACTGGAGAAATTATATCAACTGATACATAGTGAAATTAGCAGGAGAACAAAATACAGCATGATTACAAAAATACAAACCAAAAGGATACTGTATCTGAATATTGTTGTATACCCTGAGTATCACAGTATCATAGAATTTTAGAGTTAGATGGAGGCTAAGTAGCCAGCTGCTTCAAATCATTAACTTAAAAGAATTCTTGATAACACACAAAACAAATTATCATCTGGCTCCTGCCTAACAACTCCCCCTCCACATATATACACACACAAATACGATGAGGGAGCACCATTACCTCCCAAAGGACATCAATCCTAAATGTACTCCCTATAGATTCCCTCTCTCTGCCTCTGTTCATCTCTATCTGTCTGACTCTCTCTTACACACACACACATCTTCCCTTTGAAGCAATATATACAAGTCTAATCCCTTTTCCATAGAAAAATACCTTGTGCATTTTAAGATAGCTATCCTGCCTTCTTCCCAGAGTCTTTTCACCTCCAATGTACTAAACCAACACAAG
Organism: Monodelphis domestica; assembly: GCF_027887165.1. NCBI lineage: Eukaryota > Metazoa > Chordata > Mammalia > Didelphimorphia > Didelphidae > Monodelphis > Monodelphis domestica. The sequence goes on along the minus strand of NC_077229.1, from coordinate 160,731,152 downwards.
TCCTTCAACCACCCTCACATAACATGAACTCAAAAGTATTCACCAAGGTTTTTGCAATCATCTGAAGATTCTCCATCTTCTCAATGTCTTTCACATGTGTAAATATTTGGGTGGGCTCTAAGCAAGACATAGTATTGAGGAATAATTATCTCCTTCATTCCTAGGTTCAGTGCTTTTGAGGGGTAGGGGATTATACAAAATTATTATGATGTAAAAACAACTAGAATCTATCCATTATCACTGATAAGTAATTCAAAGAGCTCTGGTCTTAGCATCAAGATGAGTTCAAATCTAGCCACAGAAATTTACTAGCTATGTGACCCTAAACAAGTCACTTAAACTTCTATCTGCCTCACTTTCCTCAACTGTAAAATGGTAATAATAATCACACTTCCTTGGGTTGTAAGAGGTTCAAATGAGATATTTGTAAAGCACTTAACATCATGCTTGATACTTAATAAAGTCCTATTGTCTTTCTTCCATGAGGATCCCAAATTTCCAAGTTCTAAGGAAACCATAGTAGCAGCATGTACAGCATGCAATAATGTTGAACAAATAGCCAGGGGCTCAAAACAGAAAAATAATTTGAAGAAAAATCTCCTCTTCCTTGATAGATTATCAAATGTTGTGTTTGCAACCAGACTACTCTTCTTGCAAAGGACACACTAGAATATAAACTGTGTTTGACCCTGCCTATTATCTAGAAGTTAAATATCTTGTTCAGAATTCGTTTATTTCCACTAATCAGCTGCTACATATTTTTCTACAGCTCTTGCCATCTGCTTTTAATTACCCAAACCAATCAACAATCAGCATGGAGAAGATAAGTGGTTAATCATCACAGGCCCTCAGTTTACTAGTGTAGTTGAAACCAAGGAAAACAAGCAGCCACTTTAGTCTGAATAGAATGAATTTTTTTTGAGAACAGACTGCAAACTACCTCTGCACAGTGAATTTCCTTGAAAGAAATATACTCAAGATAAACAGTATTCTTAAAAAAATAAGATACACTCTAATTAAGGGGATTAATAGTGATGATATACACACAAACACATACAACAACAACAGTTTTCAAGAAGGAAATTAAAAGCTGATGAGGAGGTGAGAGGGGAATAACTAAAATAAATTAGTAACACAAAATAGGAACACTTTCAAAAGGGTTTCAATAGCCAATAACAATTTGTCTTTTATTACATTTGAGTTACGAAGTATAATTTTAATTTCAGTGTATGAGAAATGATACATATTTTCTCTGAATAATACATACCAATAATACAGGTTTGGCAAAGAACTCCAGATTAAGATTTAGAGCTGGAAGGGTTCTTATTTCTGATTAGTTTATTTTGTAGTTAATGAAATTGAAAGCTAAAGTATCTTACACAAGGTTACATAGGTAGGAAATAATAGAGTTGGGATTAGAAATTGTGTGTTCTGGTTCAAAAAATAGAGTCTTCCCCTTTAGGCCATGTGTGATTTTGCTAGTAGTTACAAAAAATGGAGAAATTAAGGAAAACCAGAAATAACATAGTTTTCTGATGAAATGCAATTTGATAGAAATGTCTTTGTTTCAAAATTAAGTGATTGTTTTATTTATTATCTGTCACTTATGCTATGCAGAAAGGGAACTAACAATTTGCAAATCATTTTGAATATTAATGATTGGAGAAAATTAAATATTAATAACATGACATTTCTCTTGTTAAACCAAGTGTTTGATTTTTTTAAAACCCTTAATTTTTGTCTTAGAATAAGAAGTGTATGTCGGTTCCAAGGCATAAGAATAGTAAAGACTAGTTAATGGGAGTAAAATAACTTGTCCAGGGTCACAAAGTTGGGAAGAAAGTTGGGAAGAAAAATTTGAGGTCAAATTGGAACCCAAGAACCTCCCATCTCTAGGCCTGGCTCTCAATACACTGAGTCACCTAGCTGCCCCAACAAGTGTTCATTTTTTTTATCTGAGATATGCTTAAAGGTATTGGAGCATTTTAAATAGAAAATGAAAAGCTCTTCAAATAAAGAGATGAAAACAATGTTCTGGACCAGGGTTAGGGTTGGTGAACCTTTTCCCAGTTGCCTAGAGGGCAAATTCAAACTGTGAGCCTCCCTCCTTCCTTCCCTCCCCCATTACTGCAGAGAGCTGAGGAAGAAAGTGCTTGCTTTGGGAGGCTAGATAGAGGGATGGGGCATGCAAAAAAATGTCCTCAGGCCTGGAAAGAGGGGGGATAGAGCAAATCCCCCAAGTGCTGGCTCTGCACACCTACCATGTCTTCCCCAGTGTGATTCTAAACAATGGCATAAAAGCTAAACATTGATAATTACTATCACATTTTACAAAAGAATTATTTGACTTCTTGTTTTTCTTTGTCTGGAACTAGAATTTTTACTTATGTGAAGGATTCTCAGTGAAGAAACTCCTTTTACCAATGCAAATCTTTAGGTCTTCTCTAACTTAAAGTCTTAAAGAGTTGTCTAGGTCATCAAAAGTTATTGTGATTTGTTTGTTATCAAAGTAGATGTCAAAGGTTAGAATTTGAATCCAGATCTTTCTTTCTTCAAGGTGGGCTCTCTATGTACAGCATATTGTCTTTACATAGGTTTAGTAATGTTCAAACTTTAGAAGATCTATGTAAGGAGACACTAGACATACAAGTCAGTGAAACAAGCCAACTTTTTTGAGAGGACAAACTTATAACACTAAAGACAGATAGGAAAAACAGATTAGTGCCTCCCATGGTACAGGAGGAAATGGGGACCATAAATCAGTAAAGGTGTATGAGTTTTTATCTGGGTCTAGCAGGACCAGGTATTGGTGAAAAAGAATGTGGAGCATGCAACTGGGGATGATGCTAATTCATACTAGTGGTGAGAAGAAGGTAAGACTCCTAGGGTTTGGCATCCCTTTGAATTTCAAACTCTTAGCTCATAGGAAAAGAATTTTGGTCCACAGGGCTGATCCTATAATAGAGCAATGGCATTTGAGCTTCCCTAGGGCTTCTTTGTTTAGTAGGGTGGAGAGGTTACTGAAGCCATCCCACTTACATTTTGGAAAACAGGAAACATTTTTTTTGTTCATTTTTACTTCATCAATTTGACTATGCAGTCATAAATAGCAGTATACAGCAAAAGAAAAGCAATACCAACCAATAAAAGAAGACACTCTTGGGGCATCCTTGGTAAAGAATGGATTATTGTAGTACACCTAAACAGGGTCAAATCAGGGGACCACTAGCAGAGAAGAAATGGGGAAAGAACACACAGGAGAAGATATCAATGTTTTCTTGGTTTTAAAAGCTGGGAAATAGTAAGAAAGATGAAGCTGAAAAGCAACAATGAGAGACATCATTCTTTCTAAGAGAAAATAGCTTGCTGTTCACATGTGAAATAACTGTATAACAAGCAACAAGCTCCTGAAGAGTCTTATCCTGAGTGATATATGGCAAGGAAAACCAGCAGTAGAATCTCAGAAGTCAACGGGGTATTTTAATGTAACAAAATAGTAATAATTTAAATTTAAAAAATAAACTAAAAGGTAGCCTAGGTAAACTCTCTGCCTAATAAAATAATTCCCTTTATAATATGCTCTGCTAATGGTCATACAGTCTTTATAGGCCCAGTTAAAGGAAGATAGTTATCTTCATAGAGAAACCAGTTCCATTTAAGGGAAGAGGAAGAATTTCCAAATCAGGATTTCCTTATGTTAAACCACAACTTTTTGTGCTTCTTAACTTCCAACCTGAACTGGACCTAACTTTTCTTACTGCAGATAAGCAGAATAAATTCACTTCTTCCACATGTCTGTCTTTCAAATATTTGAAAAGGAGATCATGTATTTTATAAGCCTTTTAAAAAATTAAACATTTCTAATTTCTTTAAATGATTCTCACATGAAATATTTTCAGGAGTCTTCTGGAGATGCTTCAGTTTGTCAATGTCCATCCTAAAATATGGCATCCAGCACTGAATATATAATATTCCAGATGTGTATTATATATATGGGGTATTTTTTTTCCTGCAAGAAATAAAGAACCTTAGAGCACATCAAGTTTGTTAAAGACCTATACTCTGCTTACTTAGGGATGTTTTTGACAAACTTATGGAAGACACTTGACTTGCCAAATGCTACCAAATAAATAATTTAAGAGGAATGAAAACATGAATAATAAGTTAATGAATTGGGATTAAAAAATGGATTAGAAAAAGGTTTTCTCATCAGATTTTTTTCTTAGGAGGACAAAAAGCAAATTGGAAGTATCATTTTATCTTCTACATTCTAATTTCAGTCAAAGACTTAAGGGAAGTGTCTTCCCAATTCCAGGGACAAATCTGTTTGAATTAAAGGGGTCCTGCACTATTCACAACAACAAGAAAGCTACCTCAACTCATTCACCTAATTCAGTAGACATCATTTGTGTCAGGATTAATTGGTATGAGTGTCATTGTCCCTTTTAAGGGACATTTGAATCCAATCTTGTCAATGACAAATATCTCTTCAATTTAATCAAATTACTCAAAGTAAAAGAAACATGGATTTGGAAAGAACATTAGAGAATGATTTTCTTTTCAAAATAAATTGGTGACTGTTAAAATTATGGAATTGAAAAGATAGTTAAGTAGAAAGGCTTCTGACAATTGACCAGTACCATTACATTTATTTCAGATCTTTTTTCTGAACTTTATTGGCTGTTAATTCACTGTTGACATCTTCTGAATTTGCAGCCAACTACAACTCCTAAAAGATGTTTTCATCTTTTTTGTTTGTTTTTGTTTTTTCATTCATATGCTCACATGAATGGCAAATAAATAAATAAGCAATAAATAAAATGTTGGAACATAAAAATGGGGAAATTTCCTAAAATGTTTAGTGACAGTCAGGCATATTGCATGTGTCAATATTGTCATAACTGCTAATCTACTTTAGATGGATTCTCATTTTGTGTCTAATGATTTCCATTTATAACATCAAATGTAAGGAATTAATGCCTTACGCTCACTCTTGGTGTGATGTTTCCTTTAACAAAAAAGACTGCTTTACTCCCAGAGGAGAGAATTATGGGATATATTGAGTTCACTACCTAGCCAAGAGCAAGAAAAAAGGGTATGTATAGGAAGTTATGTCCTTGATTTTTTTTTTTGTGCAGCCATGGAATTTTCACATCATATTTAAAGGTCAAGATTTAATACTCAATTGCAAGCCAGATATCTATGGTAGTGAAACTGACATATTCACATATTCAAGATATCTTCTAATACTCATATATAGCATAATGAAAGAATAATGCAGGTTCCAAAGTTGATTTATAGATATGAAGAATCTGACAATCTTGTGACAATGACCATGGCATTCCCAATTTTGATATATCGCAGTGTTCTCATTAAATTAAAACAAAGAATAAGTTTTCATGAGAACAATATACAAAATAACCACAATAATGTAAAAAGAAAATAATACTAAAAGGCATTAGAATTCTGAGTAATGCTATATAAACAGTCAGGACCCCAGATAACTGGTATCTTCTTCCTAACAGTAAAGAAATCATGACCTTGGGCAGTAATGGTGAACCTTTGGCACGGGTGCAAAAAGATGGCACTCAGAGCACTCTCTGTAATCATGTAGTTGCTGTACCCCCTGCCCCCCAGAGTTCATTACAAGAAAGACAGAGGGACTTTGATGGATCTGCTCCCCTCTCCCTCTCCACTCCACCTGAGGACATTTTTTCACATCCCCCCACCCTCCAGCAGCCTAATGAGAATGCACAGCTGGTAAGATGGGAGACTCACAGGCAGCAGAGCTGGAAGGTAGCAGAGTCACTCCTCTCCCCCTCTCTACCCTAGCTGAGGACATTCCTCACTTTACCTACTCCTATGACCAGCAGCCCAGTGGGAGCACTTCCTCCCTGCCTTGTATGGGGTAAGGGTGGGGTGAGGTGTATCTAGCACTTGATGGGGGAGAGGAGCACAACATCTGGTCACTGGGGGAGGGAACTGACATTGCACTTGTTCCAGTGAAGGGGGCCTGGTACTCTGGCTCTTAAAGGTTCACCATCATTGACCTAGGGGTTTATATGTTAGTCATGTCTGACTTTTTATAGCCATTGAGTTTTCTAGACAAGGATATTGGAGTGTTTTTTTCTATTTCCTTCTCCATTGGATCTAGTGGGTCCTTTTGGTTCTTGTAAGTTTATATTGAGGCAGATAGTGTCAGATAGGCTCAACATGTTGATCTATTTTCACTTAATTATAATTCTTTGTCATTTTTTCACAAGGGAAAGTTTTATGTAAGAAAGTGAGAGTGATATTTATAAAAATACAAAGCATCATCAAAATATTTTTTAAAGAAAAGGAAGTTTCCAGAGGATGGTACTGCGAATTAGAATGATTAATAGCAAACTGAAAAGGCTATATTTTAGTTCAAAGATTTCAAGAATATGAATTTAGTTCAAATTATTTTAATTGATAAAAATAGAGAAAAGATGTGTTCATTTATTCACTCAATTTATTTTTTTTTTGAGATCTGATTCTTAACAAGCAGTGAGGAGCTCACATTTCTGCATAACTCCCAAGATGTTTTGTAAATGCACATTTTACCTGAAAAATAGTACTACAATCTCTTTATTAAGAGAAATTCTCATCGCATAACACCTCTTTCTGATGAGAGTTGGCTGCCAAGAAAACTCTTTCAGATAGCAGAAGGCTCTGAAAAATGTCTTTATGAGACAGGCCTTATAATTATCTTTGACACCAATTTTGCATCATGATTTGTAAATCTTTCTGTAATTTTAAAAGGTTAATAGATACATCTCTATATGAACCAGACATAGATAGATGTATATGAGTATATAGATACATATATACAAATATATGTTTATATGTGTGTATATCCATTACCTCAGATATTACTTTAGAGTTGAATATCTTTACATAGGCACCTACATGTACATTATTCCAGATAAGTTTTTAATCTCTTTTTTTTTCTCAGAAGTCGGAGAATATTTCATTTTAAGCATGCTACCAAAAAAGCAAGCATTCCTTAAATATCAAATGTTTGATAGATACTCTTCTTGGTAATATAATATGGATACAGAGAAAAAAAATCAATCTGTTCCCTCAGTGAGCTTACATTCTATTGTAAGAGGCAAGTATATGAAAAAGTATAAAATTAAATACAAGGTGATCCCTGGGAGGAAGCCACCAAGAGCTGAGGGAGGAATTAGAAAATATCTACATAGAGGTTGTTCTTATTTGAAGTATTTTTTGCATTGATAATGAATTGATAATGGAATATGTTAGGTATGTAATATAAAGAAATAATCTAACACACATAATTTTCAATATACTAAAGAACCAACCATTAAGGCAAAGACTCACAATTCAATAAAAGTTGTCAGAAAACATTTTGACTGAAATTAGGTTTAAATCAATGTCTCACATCCTATGCCAAGATAAGTTGCAAATGATCAAACATAAAATGTCACAAATTAAAAGAGCAAGGAAGTAAATATCTACCATAAAAAGTTGCAGACCAAGTAAAAAGATAGAGAGGATTATAGAAGGCAAAATGAATAGATTTAGTTACACAAAATCAAAAAAAAGTTTACATGAAAATAATTTGAATTAAAAATAGAGAAATAGTTAAATAAGAAAAAATCTTTGTAGCAAGTTGGTCTGATAAAGGTTTTATGTACAATATATAGATATTTGTTGAAAATCTGTAAGAACAAGAAACATTTCCTAATAGATGCTTAACTTCTTCCAAGTATATGACAAATTCAAAGTGTTATTTTCAAATCTATATACTTGGAAGGAGAAGCAAGGTATAAATGGTGGAGGTTCAGAGCTGTATGGCCAATCTTCATTTCCTATTCATTTATGTTGTATATGAAAATTATCACCTCATTTGGTTTTTGTTAGTTTGATTCTTTAATAAAAATTCAGAAAATATTGATTTTATTGTTATTTTAAACTTTAAAATGATGAATCCATAAACATGTTAAAGGGGGAATTACTTTAATTTTAATAATAATAATAGCTAACATAAAGCAAAGCATTTTATAAACAGTATCTCATTTGATCCTCTACAGGTTACTATGATGTAATTGTTATTTACTATTCTCATTTTACAATTAACAAAGTTGATGCTCAGAGAGATTATGTGACTTCTTTAGGGAAACAGAGTTAGGATTCAAACCCAGGTGTCCCTGACTCCAGATCTAACACTCTATTCACTATGCCTGGATACCTCTTCATCAAAATAACCTCACCTTAACATGATTCATAGAATCCCTGCCTTGAAAACACTTGATAATAAAATTTTTTTGGTAGATTATTAACTAAATCCTTTTGTCATCCAGGACAAATTTGTCTTATGTTTACTACTTCCTACGTAACATGGTGAGGTCCAAATGCTAATACATTGAAATGATTTCATACTCCTGAAATTTCTTTTTTGATTCTACAGTATTCTCACCTCAACTTCTCTCTAGAGTTGACATACCTTAAAGGAACATTAGGAGAAAGAATCTTTTTTGGCTTTTTCAGGTCCTATTTATCATACCTTTCTTTTCTCTCTGACTCTACTCTTTCCCAACTGTTCTTTGAACATATAATAATAATAGCTAACATTTATACAGTTCCTACTATTTGCCATGCATTGTGCAAAGTGCTTTATAATTATGATCTCATTTCATCCTTACAACAATCCTGAGAGGTAGGTACTATTATTATATCCATTTTATAGATGAAGAAAGAGGCAAAGGCTAAGTGACTTGTCCAGGATTGCACAGTTAGTAAGTGTATGAGGCTAGATTTGAATTCTAGTCAAAATCCAAGGGCAGCCAGGTGGCACATTGAACAGAGTCCCTGAGGGAAATCAAGAAGATTTATCTTCTCGAGTTCAAATCTGGCCTTAGACACTAGCCGTGTGACCCTGGGCTAGTCTCTCAACCCTATTTGCCTAGGTTTCATCTGTAAAATGGCAGAAGAAAATGGCAAATCATTCCAGTATCTTTGCCCAAAACATCCTACACAGAGTCACAAGGAGTCAGAAATGACTGGAGCAACTAAACAACAGCAAACACCTTGACTCCAGACCCTATGACTCTAAACTGCTTTTCACTGACTGCCCAATGCCTAGAATTCTCCCCTCTTCATCCCTACCCTCTGGCTTCCTTGAATTCCTTGAAGTTTCAACTAAAATCTTGTTTCCCACAAGTTACTTTTCCTAATCTTCCATATACTTAGTTCCTTCTCATGAAATTAGCTCCAATTTATCCTATATATTTTTTTCATACATATACATATATATGTATATACACACACAAATAATATATATCTTGGTTCTATATGAATAATTGAAGATTGTCCCCTCCATTAGATTGTTAGCCACTTGAGCACAAGGATTAGCATTGTCCTTTTCCTTCTATGAAGTACAAGAGATCACTTCGCTCTTAATGTCCCCCTGCCGAATATTTCTCGCACTCCTGTAAGCTAGAAAAGAACAAGATACCCATCTTATTATCAGAAGGTGGTCCAGACCTGTATACAGGTCATAAAAAGAGTATATTTACTTGGAGAGCTATCTTTTATGGTTGCAAAGAATCACTACACATTTCCTGAATGAGAAAACTGAGCTCTTGAGCAATAATTCCATATTGAGGAGAGGACTACTAGAATGTGCTAGTAATTGCTTGGACTGTTAGGGGATTCCTTCAGGGTCTTGAGACCAGTGATAGATGAGCCTTAAAAGATTTCCTTAAATAAACTGTCTTGAATTTGCAGTGTTGGACTGGGAGGCCCATGGGAAAAGACTGTCTCCCGTGATTTCCAGTATACTCAACTTCCACTGAGCTGGAAATACCACAAGAAAATAGCTTTTCTCACGGTATTTTTGCCTTTTCCATTTCTGATCTTAACTATGGGGGGGAAATGGTATGTACAATTTTTTAAATGCCATGTGCATGTGCATATGATAGGGGAAATTGGCTAAACAAACCTTTGATCTTTAAAATAAATTAAGTCCACTGTGAGTGTAAATTGTAAAAATTAAATTTATTCTTTTATGGTTTTGCCAAGGAGATTCATCTCTTTCAATGAAATCCTATAAGCAGTCCTAGAAATTTATATGAAATAATTTTTAAAATAGAACAATTATGATTATGAGGTAAGAATAATTAGAAAATATTTCACCTTAAAGTTTCTTTTTGGGTACATAAGTTGTAATAGTATTAAAAATCTACTCTAATAGCAAAAAATAAAATGAAAAAGCTCTAATGAATGTGATTAAGCAAAATGACTGAATTTGGTGTCAGGAAAGGATCAAGTTTGAATATTGGTTCTAGCAACCGATTGTGTGACCATCGATAGGACCCTTAAATTCTCTGAACCTGTTTTCTCTTCTGAGAAATGGAGAAATAAGCATTTACATAATAAGATTCAGTTAGCCATGCAGCATGCTCTGAGCTGCCATTCGTGATTCCTCTTGATTACATGGGAACTTTTGTAGTGTCTTCTGCTTATGACTCATTTCAAGGGTTTGTGTTTTGAGATTATTGACTGTAAACTGGAAGATTTATTACAATCTCCTATGAAGATGATTAAACTTCATTTTGATATAAAGTAATTTGCAGAACAGCTAATTGGACATTATACCTTTTACTACATTCCCCTTGTTCTATCAAATCCCAGTGCATTTCTGTTGGCAAAATGGCCAGACTTTGGCTTCTTGTTGGTTTCAGTGGGTATGTAAGGAGCGAGCACCCTGTCAACCAATCCCTTCCTTGCAGGCTTCAAATGAGGTCAGTACTGTTTTAAAATGTCTTCAGAGAATGAGTGAGGGAAGCAAGAATTTGCTTTAACCCCAACCCTTCCCAAGTAACTGTGAGCATGTGGCCATCTAAAGCACAAGGACTCTCTAGGTAAAACAGGCTGAATTTTGACTATGTCTTGTATTTATTCTTGCCTGATCTTCAGTAAACAAGTACCTATGCAATAATGAGAGTGGACAGTTGATTACTTGGAAGTCACCTTTTAGGTTTGAGAAGTCCAGGGTCCTGTGGTTGAGTGGTGGCAGGCAAGGAGATCTGGGTAACTACTCAGCAGTCTTGGAAAGCATGACCAACAATAAAAGGACTGGCCATTTTCCAAAAGAAATGCACTGGGATTTGTTAGAAAAATGCAGTGTGGTAAAATGAATAATGTCTAGTTAGCTGCTCTGAAAATTAGCTCTTTTATATTTATATCAAGATTAAGTTTTGTCATCACCTGCATAGCAGATTATAATAGTTCAAAGTTGTTACTGAATGTGGCTTTAAGTTGTTCTGTTAATTTGTGCTTTGAATCTTTTATATTTAAAATGTCTTTTGGGTGTTGGAATCCACTGATGGTCCCTGATTTGCATTGTACACAGAGTAGGCTTTATTCTCCCTTTTGGGAGAAAATTAGATATGAGTTCTAAACTAAGTTACAAATAAGAGCATCCCATGGGACCTATACTTGGAGCTTAAAAGAATGTGAGAATGGAGAGCTCTGTTCCCTTTCATGAGAAGTGAGCCCCACTCTGACTAGTTAGTCTAAACTGCAGACCTTAGTAGATTAAAAGGAGTAAATAAAATAGTCCCTGGGAACTGAGGAGTAGATTCCTTGTAGGTAGACTGAGTGCACATAACTCATAGCTTTTCTCAGGAAGATGAAATAAGAAACATATCTAAAGTCTTTTGCAAACCATAAACTACTTAAAAATCAGTAACAGACTATAATTCAGCAAAGACAAAAATGAAACCATTCCTGCCCTCAAGGAGCTCTCATTCTACTGAAGCTTCTTTGTGCATACACAGTTAAATGCAAAATATACTTTTATTATCATTGTCAAGTACATAGCATGGAAGAGTGGTTAAAGTGTTGGACCTGAAATCTGAAAGACCGGGTCCTAAAATTCCACCTCAGACAGTCTTCAGCTATGCTATTCTCAGTATTTCATTTGACTTCTATATATCACAAACAGCACTCCAGGATTTATCTACTGAGTAAGGAAGGTTGTAATCTGTATTAGTGGAGAGAATTCTCATACCAGGAGTTCACTACATTAACAAATTACAGATTTTTTGTGTGTTGTTATTAAATGGATAACTATTCTCCAATAGGTCTAAAGATGGGTCTCTTTTACTATTAATTAGGTAGACATTAACTTATTTTCAATGACAGTGGTATAGGGTTTAACATTTCCAATTCAAAATGCTATTATAAAATGAAAATAGTAATATAATGAGAAAGAAGTAGTAAAAAATGGAAATAAAAAGTGGGACTTGAAGAGAGGATGAGTAAGGTTTGAGTCTCCATATGATTATTTAAAATTTGGATTTTTAAAAATATATTACTTTCATTATTGCAAATAACAGAAAATATTTGGATTTAAAATGAAAATAAAATCATATGTGTTTAATAAACAAAACCATTTATTATAATATATATTTTAATGTCTGACCCAGTAAAATATAAACTGTAATTATTTTATTGATACTTTGGATATAAGCCATTCACTATCAAGAAAAATAAATTTCACATTTAAAACATTTGTCACGACCAACAGCTAGCATTTGTGGGACATCATTATAGTATTAGTTACAGTTGAGGTTAGCCAGAATAATGAGAAATTTTAATTCTTGGGAAAATCCAATAGTTATCCTAAGTTGCTTTAAAGAATAATAATACATCTATGCTCATTCTGAAAGAGGTAATAACTCTAGAATTTTAGATTGTCTCTGCCTAGTTTAATGGGCAGAAAAGACCCTAGTAAACTTCCTCAGATAAAGTCTTTCTCCATTGCCAGTGTGACCATTCTTCATTGCCAGGACATTCACTCAAAGGCACAGCAGCAGCAGAATCCTGGCACTTGGTATTGTAGAGAGGAAAGAGAACATTGTCTCTGAGGTGGAGGACCCAGATCCTTGGCCCAACTCTCACTACCTTTGTAACCCTGGGTAAGTTATGAAACCTATTGGGTCCTCAGTTTCATCTTTAAAATGAGGCATAGGCAGATGACTTCATATTCCTCTTCTGGCCCTAGAATTTTGATCCTCTGACCCTACTCTAATAACCTAGCAGCAAACAGCACAGAACTGGGAAGTATCCCAAAATGGCAACAGCAATCTCTGCTGCCCAGCGGTCTCCATTGCATCCAAGTTGGAAATTCACCAGTTCCTGACTAACAAGTCTAATCTGCAGGAGGAACATTATGCATTCAGATAGTTGGTGGTTCTTAGAGAACTAAGCAAAAGAGTATGGCTCTGTCAACTATTAAAGTAAGTTCCGATCCAGCCCTACACATAATCGAAAATAAAGGGTGTGCCCAATAAAAATCAGGCAGTCAGCCTGAAATGAATTGAATTATGCCTCTAAATCCTAACTTATTTTTGTTTTGTTTTCATGACAATCTGTGTGAAGAGAGAAAACTGCAAGTATTTTCCATATTTTAGTCTGTCAAGTAGTGATAGGTAATGTGGACAGTGAAGAATAGGTATCATATCAGAAAATGTGGTAGGGGTAATGCAGGTTTTATACGAGAAGGAATCTATAGGGACCCAGTAATGAGACTGAGTGGTCTGAAAATGGGAGTAGAGCACCAACTAGTTACTCTAATCTCATAGATTGTCTGCAGTGATCTCATAGGATGAAAGAGCATGAGAGGATTGTTAATCTTGATGAAGTTGTGGATCTTTGGAAATATCCAATAAAGTAAATGTTAAACATTAGAATTGTGGAAAGTTTTAAAATTGTATCTTATTTGTTTCTTTTATTGAGAATGTAATCTTTTGAGTAAGGATTATTTCATTCCTTGTAATGATATTCCTATCACCTTGCAGAATAATTCATGTATATAGTTAATGTCTATGAATTGATCAATTGGAAGTTCAGGTTGACAAGGTCTAACTATGTTTTCAGCCTAGTTTGGAGACAAAATTCTTAACCATCAATTCATTCATTCAAAATGATTTTATTAAGTGCCTGCTACTAGATGCAAGGCACCACACTAAGTATTGGGGATACAAAGACAAAAATGAACTGTACTATTTCTAGAAGGGCTTACAGATTGCTGGGGGATCCTATGCATAAAGTAGCCACAAAGCATGAGGAGAGCACAAACAATTGGGTTATCAGGGAACAGTGAGAGTCTGTGATAGCACCTGAGCAGGAACTTCAAGATTTCTACATGTTTCAAAAGATGGAGGCAAGCAGTGAAAGCATTCCAGATACGGTGGACACTCAGCAAAAAGTAAATCACCAAGTGGTCCCTCTTTCTCTGTTTTCAGAGAAAGCAACAAAGCTTGACTGCTTCATAAACAGTAAATCCCTACCAGTTCTGTTTCACCACATTGACTTTTATGAACAGTGAATCTTAGTTGTGATGTTAATATAGTTCCTAATTATGCTTCTGTGGATTTGTTACTGTCCAGTGATTTTTCAGTCATGTCCGACTTTGTGAGCCAATTTGTAGTTTTCTGTGAAGAGATTACTAAAGCGGTTTGCTTTTTCTTTCTCCAGCTCACTTCATAGATAAGGAAACTGAGGCAAATAGGGTTAAATGACTTGTCCAGGGTCACGCTACTAGAAAATGCCAGATATCAATTCAGAAGATGAGTCTTTCTGACTCTGGGCAAACCCCTATCTATTGTATGACTTAGGGGGAGCCCTGTGGAGACAGAACATGCTTGAAGTCAATAAACAGCCCACATTGTTAAAAACAATTTTCAATTATTATAGGATCTTAAGTTAATTTAGGAGATTTGTAAAGAAACAGTAAATTATAGATACCATCCCTTCTAGTGTTTGTGTCCTTTTCCACATGATGCCATCGTCCATTCTATTCCACCTCTTTGAAAAACAATGGCCAGCATTTACACAATAGTTACAAGTTTGCAGAACACTGTATACGTATCATATAAATGGATTCTCGCGCCCGTGAGGTAGCTGCTCTTCTTATCCGCAATTTACAATGAGGAGACTGAGGCAGAGGGCAAGTGACTCACCAAGGGTCATCCCAACAGGACCTGAACCCAGGTGTTCCTTACTCCAGGCTTCCAGTGCTCTTCACTACTGTGCCATTTAGAGGCTTAAAATGCAAGTACAGTAACTATTAGAACAGACAATCTCTGTTTACAAGCTTTAAATTGTTTGCCATTTTTGTCATGTAAAGTTAGTGAGTGCATTTCTGACTTGGTTATTGATTTTCATGGTCTTTTAAATAGTATTATTTGTGAATGAATCTCTTGAACTCCATCAAGTTATATAACTATCACGTTCTCAGCCTGATAAATGAACTAATGCAATAGAGCAAGTTGGGGGGGTTTCTTGTTCACAGCCGTGACCCAGGGTGGCCTTAGGTAATGTGGTTATCCTGTATCTTTATATTTGGGTGATGTCAGAGTCCTTCTTGGGCACTATTTATTAGCAAAACAAGAAATGGTTTGCTTAAACTCGGCTATATTTTGCTAAAGAATATAAATAAATACTTAAGACTGACACCAATGAGAATCATTGTCCTCTAGTCTGCCATATCAGGCACAGAATGCCTCTTGTGCTGTAGGGGCAAAGTAGAATGATGAATGGCATTTCTCTTTGTAGAGGAGCAGAGTCCACTAGATTCTCTCCCATTTTGTGGGTGGTCAGGGAAATGTGAAAATCATTTTTTTTCTCGATTTAATGTGATACAACTAGTTAGAAGAAATACAATGGCCTCCTATATCCTATACAAGCACGATACAAGTAAACAAAGAAAAAAATAGCCAAAAGAAAATGGCCAAATAGCTTCATATGATTGGGTTTCATGATTCTCTACTTAGTCCCCACTACAACTATCAATCTCAGAGAAAATCTACACAGCCAATTAAAAAAAAAAGTTTACACATTCACCTGTGTATGTATTGCTTTTTCTTTTGGTACTTACTAGCCATCCTTCACCAATGGAATAATGAGTCACAAACAACCTTTATGATTTTTAATTTGCCTCCTTTGGAAGGAGAAAGTAAGTGCAATTATTGGTACTCAGTTTTCATGACCCAAGTTCTAATGTTTTAGCCAAGACAAGAACAGGATAAGAGTCATCCCTGAATGGAACACTGGGTCCTTTCATACTTGACATAAAAGCTCTTTTTAAGATAAGAGCTTCCTTATAGAATACTCACTCTGGCATGTGATCAAGATACAGCTGAAGTCTGATATGACAACACTGGGGAAATGTTTGTTAACAGAAAAGCAACCTTTTCTCTGATTAGGTCAAAACAAAATTCACTGGCCAAAGCAATCCCCCTTGAGAGAAATGCCCAACATCTAAGTTGAAAAGGTGGTATTGGTTTTTCTTGGGGGGGGTGTAACTTTTTATTCCTCTCTTTGACAAACAGTTGTGTGTAACTGAAAAGAAATGTGCAGCTTAAAACGGTCACTAAAAGCAATTCAGAAGCCCAGAACCTCCTACAAAGCCAGAAAAATGACTAAAATCTTGAAAGCGGGAGAATGTTTTGTTAAGATTAGTCTTTTTGCTCAAACTTCCTACTCTGGCTGGAAACACAAGGACTAAATTCTTATTTCTCAGATGTTTGTCCATAAATTCTCAGCAAACTGTATCCTCATACCATTTTCTTCGTATTTCTCTAATGGCATTTATCACCTCTACCTTGGATACATCCATTTGTGTATGTGTAAATATACATAGATAATTACATATACACATTTTCTATGTGGGTACACATCCATATGCATATCTGTAACATATGTGTGTGTATGTGCAAAAAGTGCCTCTGCTGCCTTTAATGTTTTTGGTCAGCATGACTAGTCTCATCTCAAGGAGTTCCACTGATGAACTCATAAAAATGTATACATATATACTTATATCTACAAATGTGCTCTGTCTCTATATCTTTCTTGAGATATATCTAATTGTATAATTAGACCTATAAATAATTTGGTGGATATGTACATAGAAAGAGATAGAGATATGGACATAAATTGGTGTATAGATAAAAGGTAAATAGATACATAGATGTAATTAGATGTAGTATGTAGTTAGGTAGGTAGATGATAGACAGGTAGAGAGAAAGATATGTCTTGGAACCTCTAGCTTATTTCCAAGCATCATTCAGGTGGTGCTTCCTACACAAAGCCTTTCCTGATTTCTCTCTGCGATTTGTTGGTCCTTCCCACCTCCCCAAATACTTTTCATTTACTTTGAATATACTTTCATTAAACTTATATACCTATATGCTTCTCCTATCTACAGGCAGTTTCATCTATTGGAGAGAATTGGTCTTAGACTCCAGAGACTAGGGTTCAAATTCCAACTTTAATAATATATACTGGCTGTGTATTCTTGGTCAAGTCACATAACCTTTCAGAGGTATAGCCAACTCCAATACTATAACTAGTCTCAATTTATTCTGCATATAGTTTGTTTGTAGATGACTGTTTTCAAGTTGTCTTCCTCATTAAAAACTCTGAGAGTAAAGGTTATCTTCATTTTTTTTTTGTACCCCTGTTGCTTCCTGGTACATCATAGGTGCTCAATAAATAGCTATTAACGTCCCAACCTGCATTGGTGGAGATGTTTTCTTCATCTAGAAATTCTTTGTATTAATGAAATCACAGGTCTAGTTTCCACCCACTATGCACATGTGATGACCTTCTCCCTTCTAATCGTAGCATATAAGATTCTTGAGGACAAAGACTATCTTGTTTTCAACTTAGTGTCACCAGAACCCTGTAGAGTGCTATCTATAATATAAATTATATATATATAACTCATATATGTTTTTATTATTACATTATATAGAAATGGCTTTAATGTTTGTCAAATTAAGTGTTATATTTAGAAATATGTATATATAGATACACTCACACTTGTATGTGTAGTATTTGGTACCTTTCTTCTTCCAAGGCTATAAGCCATTTAAATTCAGGGACTATTTTTTTTCTTTTCCTTTTATTCTCATAATAATTGGCTTGGTGCCTTGCACATCATAGGAACTCAGACTCTTTGAAATTAAATATAGTGAAATTCAGCTAGGTAGCTGCAGAGAAAAGTACATGGGGCCTGAAGACAGAAAGACTCATTTTCTGGATTCAAATCTGGCCTCACATAACTTACTAGGCTGTGTGACCCTGGGCAAATCACTTGATCCTATTTTGCTCAGTTTAGTCACATTAAAAAACAAACAAACTGGAGAAGGAAATGGCAAATCACTCCAGCATCTTTACTCAGAAAACCTCATATGGAATCACAAAGATTGGGACACAATTGAAAACAAATACTTAATAGAATGGAGAACATTCTTACTCTTTTCAATATAATAATAGATTCCTACAAACATTACAGCAAAATCAATATTTTTTTAGGAAAAGGATGGGGACAGAACTTGTGACATCATTGGTGTAGTGAACTCTTGAATGATGAAATCCATCCAAACTGGTTGGTACCCTCTCTGCAACTTAAAGAGTTGCCAGAAACACTGAGAAATGTGACGACTTGGCTATGGTCATACAGTTGGGATGTGTCATATACAGGATTTGAACCCTCATTCTTCTGGTTCTAGGGCCAGCTTTTGATCCACTACTCCATGCTACAGCTCTATAATTCCTTAGATCTGAAAAAATCCATATGAAAATTCTTATAGATTTTAATATTATGACTAAAATACGAAACCTTAATAAACTTCCATCTACTAGTATTTTTCTTCAGTGCAAAATAAAGTTCATTATAAAACAAATATAAAATTAGAAGAATAACACTGATGTTGATAAAATTCAATTTCTTCTGATTGATCCATTTCATCAAACATTTACTACGTATCTGCCACATGCATGACACTATGCTAGGCACTAGAAACACATAGAAAGGTTTGACATTAACTCAGCTCTCAAAACACATTCTAAATGGAACAAAGACATTTACACAGACAATTGACATAAGGCAGAATGTGGTAAGTGCAAAGAAGAGATGCAGACAAAATCCCAGCAGAAGTTTGAAGTGATAGAGACCATTTTGTTCAGGAACAGACTGGAAACTTAGTAAGAATCATTTCAAGATCATAGATTTTAAGCCAGAAGGAATCTTAAAGTTCAACAAAGCTAGTTGTCTTATTTTTCAGACAAGAAACTACAGCCTAGAGAGAGGAAATGACTTTTTTTCAGGTCAGAGAGATATAATAGAGTTGTTAAATTTCTGAATTGGATGGAACCACAGCTTCCTTGTTCACAACATTCCCAACTGGTGCTGGCAGCATGGGGTGGGTTAAATCATGTTTCCCCAATCCCACCAGAATTCTGGCCCACAAGGAGCTAGCAATAGAAATTAAGAATGAGTAATCCAAAAGTTATGAGGACTACAATGAGTGTGGTGTCACTAAAGCTCATGGAGGAAAGGATACCAGAAGATGAGAATAACTTAATTGTTTTCAAATGCTATTAAGGAAACATTTTGTCATTTAAGTTGAGAACAAGTTGGGTGGGAGGGGAATCATTGAGTTTGGCTTTGAGGGACTAATGAAAAGAAGAGCTTCAACACAATGATGGAGGGCAGATTAGCTTGGGGTGAATAAGTGGATGATGATGAAGAGGAAACAATGAGTATAGAATATTTCCTCTAAAAGTTGGTAGAGCTTTGGGGAGGGAAGAGATAATATGACAGTTTAACACTCCTACATAATGTAAGGAGGTAGGAAGGAAGATAGTTTTAGTCTGTTTTTCCCCTCAGGCTTGGGCTGGCTCTTTTATTTATAGACAGCCAGAAATAGGCCAGTGAAAAAGAAAAAGCTGAAGATACATGAGGGAAAGAATACTGATGAATGGAACAAGGCCTAGCATGGTAGGCTATGGGATTAAGGGTCATAGTGAAGCAGTTAGCCTTAGTAAAAGAGACTTTGCATTTCTACAGTATCTCTTCATGCCTAAGAAATTCTCTTTCCTCACCTCAATGTCCTGAAATTCCTAATTCTAATCAAGGTTTAGCTCAAGTGTGATCTCCTAAATTGTATCTTTCCTGATGCTACCAACTTTCCCCATAGTATAGTATGTATTTTAAAAATAAATTTCCTTTATTTTTTGCATCATCATAGTTTTCCCATATATTCCTCTCCCTCCTCCTCCAACAGAGCTAACCCTATAATAATAATAAATAGCATGTCTCAAACACAAAAAATATAGAAAAGTAAGACAAAGCAGTGCAATGGATCAATATATTTTAAAAGTCTGAAATCACATACAATGTTCAATACCAGTGGTCATTCTACTTTTGTGAAAAGATGGGTGGAAAGTATCCCTGATATCTCTTTTTTCAAATCACACTGTCTTCATAATTTTGCAACATTCATTTTTAATTTTTTTTCCATTTACACAGTTATAGTCATTGTATATGTATATTTTTCCAGATGCTGCTTCCTTCATTTTGCTCCATTTGAAATAAATCTCCACATGTTTCTCTGTATTGATCATATTCAAGATTTCTTATAGCACAGTAATATTCTATTAAATTCATATACCACAATTTCTTTACCCATTTTTCCAATCAATCATCATCTACTTTTTTATGATTCCTTGCTATCACAAAAGATGCTGCTATAAATATTTTGGGGGGTAGGGACTTTCTTCTTATCAATGGCTTTCTTTGGATTACCAACCTAGTATTAGAATTTCTGTCAAAGAGTATGGGCATTTTAGTCAATTTATTTGCATAATTCCAAATTATTTCCCAAAATCTTTGTAGCAATTCACAATTCCACCAATAGTGATTCAAGTGTACTTGTTTTACCATAGCCCTTCAACATTGAATATTGCATTTTCTGTCATCTTTGCAAATAGTCACAGTGTGATATGAAACTTCAAAGTGCTTCTTATTTGCATTTCATTGATTATTAATGAAACAATGTATTCTTTCCTGTAGTTGTAAAAGCACCATAACTCTTTTAGATATTAGTTCATGTGCTTTGATGATTTGTCAACTGGGGAAATTTTTGTTTAATTAGTATGGATTTAATGAACTCCACCAGCATCCTTGGGATTTCAAGAGAAATTGAAGAATACCCCTCCCTGCACACAGCCAGTATTTTTTCTAGACCTCAGTTTAATTTATGGGAGAACATGGACAAGATCTACATGACATGTGCAGATATGGATGTTCTAAAATCTGAAAAACTGGTGAAAACACTGAAATCAATTAAAGGACAGATGGTTTTCAGTAGTTGAGCTTATTTTATATTTGCTTATCTGTGTAAGCAAATTTATGCATGATATCTCTTTCATTTTCTACTTCTGGTCTGTTCTACCTCTATACCTACTACGCTGCCCCTTGGAGATAACTCCATCCTGAGGCCAACTCAATGATTACTGATTCCCTGCCTAGAACCTTCATATTGTGGGTAATCCCAGCCATGCAACACTCTTCTCTTTCCATCTCACCCTGCAACCTAGTCCACTTTCCTGTTGATTCCCCTCCCTTCCCAGGTATATCCCCACTTACCTCTGCAGTATCTCTCCTCCAATTTTTCCTTCTGTTTTGTCCTGCTGTGTTAGAATGTAAGTTTCTTGAGATAAGGCATTGTATTTATTTTCTTATTTCAGTATCCCCAGGGCTTAGCAAAAATCTGGTACTTGGAAAGATCTTCATAAATCCTTTATCCTTTTCTATCTGTAGGAATGGTGTCTTCCTAGAGGAGTCAAACCTCCTTAAAGGCTGGGACTATTTTCAACATTGACTTTTACCTAGAGCACTTTAGTAGGGATTCTGGCATATGATGCTTAGTAAATACTTTTTGAAAAGTGAATCAAGGAAACCAGAAGACTGGTTTAGAGTATAATAATAACATCATAAAAACAAGCAATTTAAAACACTTTTATAAACAGATGGAAAATGAAATGAGCAGAACCAGTAGAACATTTTATACAACAGAATAAAAACAAACAACCTTGAAATCTATAAGAACTGTGATCAATACGATGACCATTCATGATTCCAGAAAACTAATGGTGAAACATCCATTGCAGATGGATTTGAGCTGTAGAATTACATACACACAGACACAAATTATATACATGCATTTCTTTGTACATCCATTAGGAGAACATAAGTAGTTTTAAATTAATATTAATTATAAGAAACCTTTTTTTTTACCCAATATAGTGGGAATGGAAGGAAGAGAAAGTAGATTTCTGTGTTTTATTTTTTTAATAGAGATGGAGGTGCTATAGATGTGAAATGTTGCATAAACTTTCAGGCGAGGTGCCAAAATGTTAGTTTTAGTTTATTATTTTTAGTACAAGAGAAGGAGGTGGGAAAAGAGAGAGACAGTAAATCAGAAAGAGACAGACAGAGAGAGATAGAGATATGAGAGAACCTAAACAGTTTGTTTGTTTTTTTGCACAGAGGAGAGAAACTTGAAGATCTGAAATTTAACATGAATTTCTTCAAGGAAGTGAAGAATTCAGTTACATGTGAAACAAAATAATATCAAGAATGACCAGTGAAGTTGGTAAAAACTAGAGCACATTCCCAAAAATAATCACCCTCTCAATTCGCCAAATTTTAGCTATTATGGTACCAGACAAAAAAGATATCAATGAGGGAAGAACTTTGAAACTAGAACCAGATGGAAGCGAGGGAACAGTAACAAACTTGATTATCAGAATGGAGGGATTGACTCACTAAGAAAAACTAAGAATGTTAAATTTGAATAATTTTGCAAAGCTGTGACTCAAGGCACAATAATAGCCTACAAATATTTTTCAAGTGTAAACATGAATGGGCAGGGGACGAATTTAATTAAAAGTAAAGAAATCAATTTATGGAAATGGAAATTTAAGGCAAGTTTCAGGGAAAGCATCTTCATCATGGGAACTCATATCATAATCTCAGGGGAAGCAATGCAAGTTCTGTCACTTAGGACATTTAAAAATAGACTGTGGAACACACGAGGGTTTTTTTTATGAGGAGTAATCCTTGGTGGCAAAGAGAAGGAAATTATGCTTGTTAAGGCCTTGGCCAACTTCAAATTTCTGTGAACCCCTGATGTAAGATATCCACAGAGGAGAGGAATACTTAATTTTTTCACTTCTTATCCCAAACTCCCACATGTGGCAAAACTCAATGAAACAATCTGCTGTTGAACAGGGTGAGTTTGGGGAGGGATGAGTGAAGTCTAAAATGAGAAGACCTAAAGCTTCCCGGTTGCTGAGTTTTCAACAGTCTAGGCCCCTAAACCCTCCAGTCTTTGAAATGAAACAACTCCCATGGAAGGTAACAAAAACGAACATTAAGGACTTGTTTGAAATTCCATTTAGAGCATAAGACCTTAACAAGGCATTTTTATTAGTTTGAAAAAGACTAGGTGTGACTTTAAAGGAATGAGACCAATTTTCCTTGCATGCCTTGTGGGAAAAAAAATCACTGAATATATTTTCTAGTTTGTTTTAGACCATGAGAAAGTATGTGGGAAATTTTTTAGGAAATCCCATTATGCTTCTGACAGAACTCTAAAAAGCTCTAAAATTGATAGTAAAAAGAATATGATCATCAGGGTTAAGGATAATAAGAGCCATAATAATAATGATGATGAAGGTAGTAATGATGGTGATGAAAACAAGCTTTGCAAAGTCTTTTGCATAATTAATAATACCTAGCATTTATATAACATTATAAGGCTTACAAAACACTTCACAATTATCATCTCAATTTATTCTAACAATGACACTAGAAGTTAAATGTTATTAGCCTCATTTTACTGACAAGAAACGGAAGCAAAAAAGAGGTTTGATTACTTGCCCAGCGTCAAACAGCTAACATATTTCTGAAGCCTTCTTTTAACTCTGATCTTACTGATTCCAGGTCTATATTTTATCCACCATGCCATGTAATCAATAGCCCTTTAATATGTGTATTACAAGTATTACTATCTTCATTTCAGAGACAAAGAAAGAAGAGCTAAAGCAAATTAAACTGCTCACCCATGATCATACAGAGTAAGCATCGTGTACAGTATTCTCTCGTCTTCCTGATCGTGAGCCAAGTATTTAATGCACTATACCATGATAAACACTAAGATCTATGTGTATTTAAACCCATGATACATGTAGAATTAGATGAAAATTAATTTTCAAAAAGAGTTTTGTAATATGTAGTTAAATGCCACATATATGCCATGTTCCTTAATCATATTTTCCCTTAAACTATTGCCAACATTTAGGTTTAAAAATACTCTTTATGTTTAACTATTTTAAAATGAAATTAGTTTTATAACAGCAAGCAAAGTGATTAGTCCTCTGTTATTCCCTTGAAGAACTGCCTTGTCTTTCAGAGGTTAGAGTTTGAGGGAATGAATGAATTCATAGCAATATTGCTAATAAATAATACAACCCAACATATAAATTTTCATCATAGATATGCATGAAATGCTTTCCCTGATGGTCAGACAAATTAACATTTCCATCAACAACTTATTTATATTTCTATCAATACATAGATACAAACATTAGCTGTCCAATAATATATAATATTCTGGACATTAGACATTATTTCTTTACTCTTTTTTGCGCAGAGGTGGAGAATTACCAGGGACTCATAGCTATTCATTGACTAAAATAATATTTGAAATCATGTCTTCCTGATTCCAAGTCCACCACTGTATCCAATATAGCAAACTCCCTCCTACCATATAAATAAGTAAATGAGTTTATTGTGGTATTTGGTACCTGATAAAGGTCTAAACTTTCTGACAAATAACTTTCTAATTTTCTGGAAATGTCTGCCAAAACAAGGAGTTATTTCCTAGTAATTTATGATTTGGAGATTATTAAACACATTGGTTATTGAGTTCAGTTAGTCCTGATTCTTGCTTATCTAGTCTCTTTTCTATATCTACTTTTCTATTTTTAATTAATACTAAAGAGTTTTAATCATTGCTCTTTTATAAATTTTGTAGTCTGGACGTGCATTTATTTTTCCACTACTTTTTTATTATCTTCTTTTCCTGCCCAAATCGTTTATTACTTCAATTTAATTCTGTTACTTTGACCAATTTTGTAAATTGTTTGAAAAATACTGGTGAAAAAGAAATCTATAAATTAATTTGGGCAGTAATGTCATTGTTATCAAACCAACAAAGTCCAGATGTGGGCATTAATTTTAGTTACTTAAGTTTTAAAATTTTATTTCTTTAAGGAAAATTTTGTCATTGTATCTCTAAAGCTTTTATGTAAACTTTGATAGGTTGACTACTAAGTATATTTTGAATTTTGTAGTTATTTTTCATGAGACTTCCTTTTCTACTATTATAGCAATTATAACTGCAACGGAGTCTAGAGGACTTGAATAATTTACCCTGTTCCTCTCCACTAGATCCAGACATACCTTGACCAAGTTTAGTCACAGGAGAAATAAGACTGAAATGAAAAGAGTTAGGCTCCTCTTTTCATCCTTTTTATCTTTTACATTCTCCCCACAAAAAACCTTTTTCTTCAAGGAAAATATTTAAATTTAATTTAGCTCAAATCTCCCAAAGGGAGAACTCAGTAAAATTTTAATATGCATTGGCTATGAGATAACTATTTATTTACTCTAGATATACACACATAAGTGTCTAATATGCACTAGATATATAAGTCTGAATTAGCAGACTTAAAGCAGGATGCAGTAACTTATAACAACTGTTATACTCTCCCAGGAAGTTGAGACTTAGAATCATCAAATCATAAAGCATTCAGGACTAACTGCTGAATAGGAATTTTACATTTTCACCTCATCTGTGCACTATCCAAACAATTCCTTCTAACTCCAGGTTTTTTGGAAAGACAGGGCAAGGGTTGAGCTCTTCCCCAGGTCTGTGGCATCCTCCCTAATGCAGAAAATCCCCTGTCACTGGTAAACCCTGATCAATGGACCCAGGATCTCTGCACTTTGGCTCACAATGTTGCCCTTGAGTGTATAAATGTCCACCCAATGATCAATGTTTTAGTCATCCATGTTTAAGGAATGAAAGCTTAGGAGAAGAAGCAGCCAGCCTCAATTAAGTTCCTCTGATGGTTTTCCCTTAACCTAAAATTTAGATATTACTGAGATGGAGGACAGACACAAGCCTCACATGAACCTATCAAGCATCTCAAAATATATACACACTAATGACTAAGGGGGAAAATGAGTTGGGATCACCTTTATTTCAAGATCTACTGAATCAATAGCTTGACTTTTTCATTATGCCCTAAGTATCTGTGTATTGAGTCAGCATCTATAATCAATCAGAAGCAGCCAGGGCAAATCTAAGCAAGACTTGTTAAAACTGTTTTTAATATTTTGTTATTATAATATAGAAATCTTGTTGGTTTTTGTATGATTCTTTTATATTATACTATATTGAAGCTATTGATGTCTTCTTCATTAGTTTTATGTCTTTCCAGTACATTCTGAAATGTTTTTTTTCATAAACTTTTTAAAATCTCTGTTCATCCTGGGGTTAAATATTCAGGTTTAAGGTCCCTCCTCCAACCATATTCCATGGTCTTGTTTTTCTTGATCTAGTCCTATCATACTTTTTTTTTGAAAATTTTATTTAGTCAATTTAGAACATTATTCCTTGGTTACAAGAATCATATTCTTTCCCTCCCTCCCCTTCCCTCACCCCTTCCTATAACCAATGCACAATTCCACTGGGTATTACATGTGTCCTTGATCAGAACATAGTTCCATGTTGTTGCTGTTTGCACTAGAATGATCATTTAGAGTCTACATCCCCAATCATATCCCCCCTATCCATGTAATCAAGCAGTTGTTTTTCTTCTAAAGCACAGTTTTTCCTCTGAATGTGGCTAGTGTTCTTTCTCGAAGATCCCTCCAGGTTGTTCAGGATCACTGCATTGCCACTAATTAAGAAGTCCATTATATTCGATTGTACCACAGTGTATCAGTCTCTGTGTACATTGTTCTCCTGGTTCTACTCTTCTCACTCTGCATCAATTCCTGTAGGTTGTTCCAGTTCCCATGGAATTCCTCCACTCTATTATTCCTTTGAGCACAATAGTATTCCATCACCAACATATACCACAATTTGTTCAGCCATTCCCCAATTGAAGGGCATCCCCTCATTTTCCAATTTTTTGCTACCACAAAGAGTGCAGCTATGAATATTCTTGTACACGTCTTTTTCCTTATTATCTCTTTGGGGTACAAACCCAGCAGTGCTATGGCTGGATCAAAGGGCAGACAATCTTTTATAGCCCTTTGGGCATAGTTCCAAATTGCCCTCCAGAATGGTTGGATTTATTCACAACTCCACCAGCAATGAATTAATGTCCCAACTTTGCCACATCCCCTCCAGCATTCATTACTTTCCTTCATTGTCATGTTAGCAATCTGCTAGATGTAAGGTAATACCTCAGAGTTGTTTTGATTTGCATCTCTCTGATTATGAGAGATTTAGAACACTTTTTCTAGTGCTTATTAATACTTTTGATTTCTTTAACTGAAAATTGCCTATTCATGTCCCTTGCCCATTCATCAATTGGAGAATGGCTTGACTTTTTGTACAATCATTTTGCTCTTTATAAATTCGAATAATTAGACCTTTGTCAGAAGTTTTTGTTATGAAGATTGTTTCCCAATTTGTTGCTTCCCTTCTAATTTTGGTTGCATTGGTTTTGTTTGTACAAAAACTTTTTAATTTGATGTTTTCAAAATTATTTATTTTACATTTTGTGATTCTTTCTAAACCTTGTTTGGCCTTAAAATCTTTCCTTTACCAAAGATCTGACATGTATAGTATTCTGTGTTCACATAATTTACTTATAGTTTCCTTCTTTATATTCAAGTCATTCACCCATTTTGAATTTATCTTGGTGTAGGGTGTGAGATATTGATCAAAACCTAATCTCTCCCATACTGTCTTCCAGCTGGGATCTTTGGGCTTTTCATAGACTGTCTTGCTGAGGTCACTTACCCCAAGTTTATTCCATTGATCTTCCTTTCTGTCTCTTAGTCAGTACCATATTGTTTTGATGACCATTGCTTTATAGTATAGTTTGAGATCTGAGACTTCAAGGCCATGTTCCTTCCATTTTTCCCCATTATTGCCCTGGTATCCTTGATGTTTTGTTCTTCCAAATTAACTTTGTTATGGTTTTTTCTAATTCATTAAAAAAACTTTTTGGTAGTTCCCTATTATACTTTTCAAAAAATTCTATAGAGCCCAATTCTTAGATATATTAATGTCTTAAGTAAGCAAAGTTGAACAAAAATTGAATAGTAATGATAATAATTATGATTTGTCATCCAAAAATTACCATGTATGGCATAGTAACGCTCCCTACTTTTCTTATCATTATTATTTTCCTTCCCAAAGACTAGCTCTGAATTCATGTATCCCTCTCTATTATCCTAGTAACTCACATATCTCCTGGGGAAAGATGTTGCTGTGTAGCCAGAATCACTCTCTCAGAGAAGGTAGCCTCAAAATATGTCAACTTACCCAAGTTAAACACATCATAGACTTCTGCAGGAGCAGTAAGGTGGCACAGTGGGCATTTTGGGGCATGACGTCAAGAACATCTGAGTTCATATCCAGTTGCAGACATTTATTAGCTCTATGACCTTGGTTAAGTCACTTAACAATGTTTGCCTCAGTTTACTCATCCTAAAATTAAGGTAGCGAAGGAAATGTCAAATCACTCAAGTATTTTTGCTAAGAAAATCCCAAATGGGGTCACATAGTCAGAAGTGACTGAAATGACTGAATAAAAACAAAAGTGTTTAGATCACATGTAATCATACAAAACACATCTTTTACTCAGTGTTCTCCAGTTTTGTCCTCTCCTCAGATTGAGGTCAGATTAAATCTTTCAGTGCCCTAGTTTCAGTTCTTCCCTTTTTACAGGTGTCATATTCTCTTCTTGCCCTATTTTTTGCTGGGGTATAGTAGATGACAGATAATACCATCCCTTTTCTGTTCACTTATAGACTTAATGGGATTATAGCACCCATTTCTCTATTTTACCCATAATTTCAGTTTAATTATTCTATTTTGATATTTTGTGCCATGAAATATGCTGATTCACTTACAGAGAAGTCATTGAATTTATGATGTTTCAATTCTGCTCCCTTATTCATCATTTATCCCATTTAAATTTGTTTACATCTTTATTTCCTTTTGTCCTTTTCTTCTAATCCTTTGATGATTTCTTTGTTACCTTTTCTTCTTCCTTGTAGGTTAGAAAATAAGATCTTTAAATATGAGGTAATTGTTTTAGTTACCAATGCTTTTCTTGGTAGTAATACAGATTGGCCTTTTGGTGTTGCTCTGCTCTGAGGTATTTTTAAGTAGAATATTTTGTTCACTTTTTTTGGCTCTAATGCATGATATTTTGCAGAAGCACTTAAATATACTTCTTATTAAATGTCTAAATTTTTTTACTGAAGATAAGGCTCAGGTTTGCCGATTATATCACTGTTTTGAGTTGTGCTCTTTTGACTTTGGGAAATTCCTTTTCCATTCACATCTATGATTTTTCATTGCTGAGGAATAATCTTTTATTATTTATATATTCATTATTATTGCCTTCATATTTGAAGGTTCTTCTAGGTGTCTACAAAATTTATGTGTCTATAAAATTTAAACACTGCTTATCATAGAATTAGTACTTTTTCTTACAACCATCTATAGAATTTCTCCATTCGCAAAATGTTTTAAATTCAGAAATTCTAAAGCACTTTCTTCTATTATTCCCTACAATGCAGTGTGAAGCTTTTTTTTATTGTTGTTTTGTCGTTTTTGTTTTTAATTTGCTGTGTTATCTGGGAGATCTAGTACCTGTCTATTATATCTTCAAATCCTTTCTTCCAGGTCAATTGTTTTGTATTATATAGATACTATCTGTTCTTTTAATGTTATTGTTTTCTGCTAATATTATTTTCAGCTTCAGTATTTTCATTTTACAGATCTGTTTGTCTCTCTTTCACTTTTGCTGCTCATCTATCCATATCATACTTCTTGTCTATGGATCTATTCCAAGACTTTGTCTTGGACTTTATCCTCATGTCACTGCATTCTCTCACTAGTGAGTATATCTGCTTCCAGCGATTAGGAGCATACCCAAAATATGAAAGATGGCCCCCTTCTAGATGCATGGCATCTGCCATTCTATTCTGTGAAGATTGGATTTAGCTATTTCCTGTTTGTAACAATGAAGATACTTAGTTTAACAAAATCAGGAATGTCTTGGGAACTCTAAATTACTCCACTCTACTTAGACCATACTTTAGGGGGAAGATAAAATTGTAATCTCCTGATTGAACAATGAAGGTACTTAGTTCTCACCTTATAGTGAAACTAGAACTTTAAGCTAAGTCTATTTTAGGTCTTAATACAAAAAGATGTTAAGTAACTAAAGAGGTTAAATTAATCACAAAAAGGTCGAGTAACTAATAAAAAGTGAACTTAACAAAGAAGTGTTAAGTAACTCAAAAGCTATAATCAAAGAAGGTGAGAACTAAAAGCATGGGCAGTCCTGGAGAAAGCCTTTGTTGTGATTGGTAGATTTGAAAATTCTATGGTGGTGAGTTTCTGGCTGAATTTCCCTCCTTTACTTTTCCAACTTTATCCCCTTAGAAGCCTCTAATCTTCTTCACTTCTTCAAAGACATAGAGGCAGGGATTTTAAAACTTCCCCTGGAACAGACCAGGCAGGATAATCCTATATCCTCCTCCCTCCTTCTCCTTAAATTCTCTCCCACTATAATTAATTAAATTACCATAAATTTCCAGACTGACTTGGTTATTTTATTTGGGATTTTCCTCAGTGATCAATTAACTGTAGATCTTCAAGTCACAATCCTAAAATTATCTTTACAATACCCTATCTGTTCATTTGAGATTTGGATTCCATGGTATTCCTACAGGAACTATATCAATCTTCTGCTATTGATGCATGCTGTATTGAGTATTTTTACCTTTTTCATTTCACTTTCCTTGGACATTTTGAGTTGGATGTTCCACAGATATCTGAAATTTAACATATTACAAACAGGATTAATTATCTTTCCCTTAAACTCACTCTTTCAAAATTCCACATTTCTATTTCTAACAGCAATCTCTCAAGTTCACAATCTCAATGTTATCCATGGTCTCTCCTTCATGTGCCTTCCCTTTTTTTTTAACTCTTATGTACACCATCTCTTTCAGGCTCTCATTACCTCATACCTATAATGGGAAAACGATAAAGATAGAATAAGATTTAAGAGAAGAGGAAGGCTATCTGTAAGGTACATACTAGTGGATTTTAGCAGGCAGAAGGCAGGGCAGTGTAACCGCCAAAACGTGTTTACCAACCCTGTGAATGTTAAAAACTGTAAATGCCAAAACTGTAAAGGTTTTGGCCAAACTATAAAGATAATTTTAGTGTTTTGACTTTAAATCAAAATAGGTAGTTGCCATGGGAAATTCCCAAATAAGAAAAATACCCATCAGCTGGGATTTATGGAGATTTTAATTAATATAAATGAAGGAATTAAGGGAAGGAGAGAGAGAAAGAGAAAATAGCCAAGCATTAGAAAGGGTCTAGGCCAAAATAGCCTAGGCCTAAGCCTAAGGGAGAGTGAGTCAGTCTTTATCACTCACCACAAGATCATCTCCAAGCTGGCTCCAGTCCTCACTTCAACTCTGAAGTCCAACTAACTCCAACTCCAACCAACTACATTTTTTTTTTCAAATTCAATAAGTCCCTTCCTTTTAAAGAAATTTTTTCTTATGTCACCTCCCCTAAATTTTCACATCTACCAATCACAGTAGACACTTTTTCCCAGGACTGCCCATTCTTAGTTCTCATCTTCTTTTGTTCTTCTTCTCTGGTTAGATTAAATACTCTGAGTACTTAACACCTCTTTTGTAAAGCTTGCCTTTTATAAGTTGTTTGACCTTTTAGGTACTAATTTAACCTTTATAGGTACTTAGCACCCTTTCGTATTAGATCTAAAAATAGACCTAGCTTAAGGTTAAGGTTCTAGCTTTATTATAAGTATGAGTTAGGGACTTTTCATTGTTCAATCAGGAGTTTGCAACTTTATCTTCCCCTAAGGCACTGTCTGAGTAGGGTGGAGTAATTTTAAAAGTTCTCAATACATTCCTCATTGACTACCTCCATTGTTAAAAATGAGGAATAGCTTAATCAAATCTTCTGAAGTAGAGTCTGAGTAGTTTTAAGATTCACAGGAGGAACAGTTTGGAAGTGACAACTGCTAGAGTAGTGACTTCCTGTTGGAGGTTGGTGACTTCCTGTCCAGGAATAGAGGAGGAAAGGAGGGCTTATCCAGAGCACATCTACTTCAACTTGACTGTGGAGAAGGAGTATGTCCCTAATTCATCTTTTGAGGTACTCTATTTGATTTGGAAAGATCTAGAAAAGGATCTGACCATAGAGGCTATTCTTTTCAGAAGATTTTTTTTTAAATCCTGACAAATCTTCTTTGAGGTTTTACTTCAGTGGTCAGACCCCCTGGGGTGAACTTAGCCATTGGAGTTCAATCGTAATGGTTTTTGGAGATAGCTTTTGGGGAATAAATCAAACCAACTACTGAGGGTCATAGATAGTTAGCTTAGTCAGTGTTGGGGACACCTAGATAGAAAAAGGGAGCTGTTAAGTTAGCAGGAAGACCAGAAAGGTCCCTCTTGTGAGTGACATAGAGGATTGTGGGAAATTAGCCAGATCCCTTAGAGTTAGGGACTTCTTGTTCTGATCATCAGTTTGTATTACCTCTTAAAATAAAAGAGATACTGTTTTTTATATTGTCTCCAAGGTGTTTGCCCAACTGGCCCAGTGAGAGAAAGTTCATCTCACTAACCAGAGGTTAGAATACCTGACTGGGTAGTCAGGGGGATCCCTGTTTGGATCTGCCATTATCCTCATCTGTGGGTCTCTCTTACCGTATACTCTTTTTAAAATACCCAAATGATTGAAATAGCTTTTTAATTAGTGTCCCTCTTTCTACTCTCTCTCCACTCCAATTTATTTTCTATACAACTACTGAATTTTTTTTTACTAAATACAAATCTTACCATATCACTCCCATACACAATAAATTCCATTGGTTCCCTATTGCCTCTACGATAAAATAGAACCTCGAGTTTGTGCTTAAAACTTTTTGTAAACTGACTCCAACTTACCTTTCTAAATATATTTTAACTCTCTTTCACATAGTCCATGGTCCAGCCATACTGATCTTCTCACTGTGCTTCACCCTTGGACAATGCAACTCTCATATCTGTGATTTTTACTAGCTGCCCTGTCCCACATGACTGGAATCTACTCCCACCTCATTTCACCATAGGATTTCCTTGTGTCTTTTAACATAGCTTAGACACTACATTTTACATGAAGCCTTTCTTCGTCTTCTTAGCCCCTGGCATCTTCTCTTCCCAATTTAAGTTTTATTCATTTCATATATTCTTATGAATGTGAAAAGATTTCTGAGCTGTTGTCATAGGGTTCCCTCTTGAACTCAGCGACCCAATCTAAATTCTAAAGGAAGGGCTGATTTTAGTGGTAGGGGAGCATGGCCTCTAAATGAAGAAGTAATGCTTATCTTGTTGTCTCTAATTTTTTATACTCCACTCTCTGAGCCACTTGAGAAAATCCCTTTTGGCTCAACTTTTGCATTTCACCAAAAAGAGATCTAAAAAGGGAAAGGGACTTATAGAAAGGCACTAACTGCATAAAGTAGATAATACCTTTTTGTTGTTCAGTCATTTTTCTTGTGTCTGACTCTTTGTGACCCCATTTGGAGTTTTCTTGGTAAAGATATTGGAGCAGTTTGCCATTTCCTTCTCCAGCTCATTTGACAGATAATGAAACTGAGGCAAACAGGGTTAAATGACTTGCCCAGGATCTCAGAACCAGTAAATATCTAAGGCCAGATTTAAACTTAGGTCTTCCTAACTCTAGACCTAGCACTCTACCTACTATGCTTCCAAGTTGACCAGATCTGATGCAGGAGTTTCATTTATTTTACCCACCAACCAAGGAATATTTAAAACCTGAATCTGGATAGAGCATGAGACTTGGAATCAGTACAGGTGAGCTTCATTTTCTACCTTGACTTTAGTCATATGACCTTGGCCAAGTCACTTAACCTCATCTCTCTTTTTCCTCATTTCAAAAATCAGGAAAGATTTTGAACATGATATGATCTAAGATTATTTACTCCAAATCTATGATTTATGACTCTTAAGTGAGTATTGATAAAGACTTCAAACATGAAAAGTTAACATATAAATCCTATAATATTCTCTTTGGACATCAATATTTAAAACATTAAAATGTGAATATTTTGGTGAATTGGTGAGATGTCTGTCTTTCCTGTCAAAAGATTTTGGGTAACCACTTAATTCCTCTTTCATTCAGACCCCACACACCATCATGAGGAGGACAGAGAGGCACCACACAGAAGCCTCTGATTGACCATATCCCTTAGCAAGGGGCCATGTGGCTCGACCACCACCCTCACCAAAATCATGAGCTCCAGTGGAATTGCCTCTGTCACTCTTATTTGAGAAGGGAGCATGCCATTTCCACCAACAGAAAGTAACATTTATCATAAACTTTGGAGAAGTCCCTCAGCATTTAACATCCATGATCCTTAATTTCTTTTTCTGCTTTAAAAATTATTTAGTTTTCCAGTTAACAAGCATTTATCTTTCTTTTTTCACTTACTACTAACAGAAAAAATAAAAACACAGCTTGTGTATCAAATATTTAGTTTTGTAAAACAAATTCCCACTTTAGCCCTATTTAAAAATTGATATATGTCTCATTCTCCATATTGATTCTATCACTTCTTATTTGGAGTTAGATGACATTCTTCACTGGTACTCTGGAATCATGGCTGGTCATCGTGTTCATTAAAGATCTTAAAACTGTTAAAGTTGTTTCTTTTTATGAGATCATTGTTGAATAAATTGTTCTCCTGTTTTTTGCTCACTTTTACTCCATTCTACTTGGCACCAGATAAATAATTTATGATGTTATGGCCTAGTTTACATATTTTAAGAAAGAAAATAAATTGGTAAATTTCTTGAGAGTTATATCAAAAAAAAATACTCATTGGATGAAGAATGAAAAAAAAACCTATTTTTATAACTGTTGAATACTCTTTATTCAAATAATTCTTTCTAATGGTTTCCAAAACAGCTACCCATAATGTTTGATTTAATGAAATCTAACTTAAATAAATTCTCCATTATATAAAAGACAGGCTGTGATCAGTTTATTGGTTAAAATTCTAACTTATCCTCCCCAGAATGTATGTCCTGACTATGTCATACGTTCTGGGCTTGAGGCTAGGATTATCTCGCCAAAGGGTATCTCAAAATAAGTCTTACAACTATAAAAAACAGCTTCAAGAGCCCATGCCAGGAGCTATATTATAAATAAAAATGCACCAGGAACTTAGTGTCAGAAGTGACTAACAAATGTAACATAAACCAAAAGGACAGACCAGCCTTTTTCAAAATGCAAAAGGTCATCAGTCAGATTAATCAGGGCTGTCTCTAGGCCCTGAGATAGTCTCTACCCAGGCTCCATGTTATTGTAAAACCTGATACAAGTTAAAGATTCCCTGACTCCAGCTTTTCATTAGACATCCATAAAAAGTGATGGTTAGACACCAGCTTGTCTGAAGACAAGGTATTCATATCAGGAGGTATTTTTAAAAACAGGCATGTGCAGAAAAAAAATCAATGGTCTACTAAATGGCATGACATGAATTTGAAACCTCAAACGTCCTTCATGTAACGCATCTCCAAGATTAAAAATGAAAAATCTGTCTGTCTCAGTTATATGTTTAAAGGAGCTGTCAATGAGCTTGTGAAATATGGGAGGGTCAAACTGAATTTTTCCATAATAAAATTTGTTAGCACCATTTCCTAGTCTGTAACAGTATGCTGCCAAATCAGGGTTCCAGTTTCACAGAGAGGAAATAAAGCAGCTATTCAAATACCCATTTGTATATCAAGCCAGAGAATCAACAATTTATGTTGAGCAAAGAGTAAAGTACACGGCTTTGATTTTGATTGATTCTTCTATCTGTGTATTGTTTCTTGAGTTGATGGGGATATTGGGGCAGAGTCATAAAAATAATTTAGGTTTAGTATCATTCGTGAAACAAATGTTTGTGCTTATTATGGATTTATTTGGATTATAAAATTATTTGGATTTGTATCTGGGCTCAACAACACATCAATGCTCAGTTATCAACAAACATGAACAAAATAGAAAGACAGACTATTAACAAACTGCATGTATAATTCAAAATTGAAGGAAAAACAAGAAATTAAACAAAATAACTAGAAAAAAATCCTGAAATTTAGAGGAGAAATAGATAAGTGGGGAAAAAAGACAAAATAATTCCTAATTTGAGTAATAAATATACAACTGCAACAGAGGAATCCAAATATAATTATGTTTTTAAAGTATTTTGTCAAAATGTTCACAATATGTTCATCTCTAATGATCATTTTCTTGGTTCATTTGAAAAGAGGAATGATTAATAACAATGATAGAAAATGGTAAGGATATTATTCTGGTTTAACATAATTTTTTATGTTCTAGATGAATTATCATTGTATGCCAGGTATTGAAATGAAGCAATTCCAGCAAGGAGAAGTCAGTAATAAGCATGCTAGAAGATCTAATTTCCTTTATAAACTAAATCTGATGGATCTGATCAACATATTTGGTAAAATAACATCCCTTATTACTGCTTATATGTTGTTCAAATATGTTTTCTAAGAGCAAAAATGTCTTCAGTGGCAAGTCATAATTGTGAATTCATCTGCTGAGTCTTTTTCTCTCCTTGTAACAATAGTAACATTTTTATTCTTTCTGTACAAACTGGACACGACTTCTTTGCTTCAGGTCCCACTAGCAGGAACTCAGTCCAAATTCTCAGCCATTTCCTTGGGGAAAATGAGCCTGCCTGAGATCAGTATATTACCTTGGTTTTATAGCTAGGACAATAAATGCTTCTTTTTGATTTACCCCAGAATGTTTTCCAAATAAAGCCCAATTTGGATTGTGTTTTTTCTCTCTCTTTTCCTGTGTGATGAAAAGTCTCAAGAAATCACTGATATTTTACTTACTTTAATTAAGATTCTGTTTTTTCCCAAATTTAACATCTTATCTTTAAGCATTCCAAATGAACTATGTATTACATTTTAAGTAGAATCAGCTAAAAAAATGGGCAAAGTAAAACATCCCAAAAACATTAGTGGAGAGTGACAGGCTTACTTTGCTTGAAAAGTCCTAATCACATTACACAATCATTATGTTTTCTGAAATACTAAGAGAAGCATGGATGGAAAGAGATTTTAGAGCAAAAAAATGTCTAAGCTTCCTTAATATGAATCAAGTGTTTCAAGTGTTCTTGGGGATTTTTTTCCTCCTTTCAAAATGACCATCATCAATTTCCAAATGTCAACAAAGAAGACATCCTTATTAGGGGACTATGTTAATCTGTTATGGAAAGGATAATTTATATGGCCTATTTTGAGCTGGTAAAGGGAAAATATGACTGAGAATAAGCATCATTTTAATTGTTTACAGAGATTTAACTCAAGTAATTTACTTAAGGAAAAAGGTTTGGCATAGCATCTCCTGGAAACCTTCATGACTAATAATTTCTATGCCAGAAATTTTATTTGTGACCATTTACAAAAATTGTAAAATAGTTGTGTGTATGTGTGTTTTGTCTTCTCTTAAGTCAATTTCTTTCCTGCTCAATGAGTTCTGCAGATGTGCCCTTGGGATCTGGGCACTTCCTTATCTGATGATGCCTGAAATCAGATAATTAGCAGGACACACAGTTCAGTTTTTGTACATAATAACATGAGACAATGTCAATATTGTTTTTCAGAAATTCCTCTTTTCCTGCACAGGTTGAAAATGCACACATGTTAAACAGCTAGATTTCCCCTTTGCTATTAAAGACATTTACCCAGATGCTGAGTGAGTTCTGGTGGAACTAAGCTGGTCTTCCAATCTAATTTATACTTGTCAATTAAATAAAACAAACTCAATGTCAAGAGATTTCAAGAAAGAGGATTTTGTTTTTAGTTGGCACAGAAGAAAAACACCCTCTGTTGCCCTTGGTTAAGTGTAAGGTTAATTTGGATAACATGATATGAACATGATAGGATGGTTGGAATATCATAATGTTTTGGGGGGATTCGAGAGGTTTTCAGCATTCAGGAAACTGTATCATCTAGTTCATTGTTGAACTGATTGAAATAATTGTATTTCTCTCTAGGTGGCTCAGTGGATAGAGTACTAGGAGTGGAATCAGGATAGTCCTGAGTTTAAACCCATTCTCAGACACTTACTTGCTGTGTCATCTTGGGCAAGTTAGTCAATTTCTGTTTTCCTCAGTTTCAGCCACCATAAAATGAGGATAATAGCAGCACCTTTATTGTAAGGTTATTGTGAGGATCAAATGAGGTACTCATAGTGCTTGATGCCTAATAGGTAATATATAGATGCCGATTCCCTTCCTCTGTTCATTTCATTTTATAGTTTGCAAAGTACTTTACAATTATAACCTCATTCAATCCTCACAACAAATTGGGAGGTAGGTACTGTTATCCCCATTTATACTTGAGAAAGTTAAGGAAAATCAAGATTAAATGACTTGCTAAGGTGACACGGTCAGTATCAGATGGTGGATTTTAATTCAGGTTTATGATTTGAACTCTGGATCCAGATCCTGAAATTCATCCACCATACCACCTAATCACTGCATTTAATAGAGATTTTTAAATGTTTGATAGCAAGAATTTTATTTCATAGTCAAATTAAGGAGATTTTTCTAGTTGGCTTCATATTATATTTGAGAACAATCTATTATTAAAGTTTATCTTTCTGATTTAAACCTCTGAATCAGAAGAAGGCTTTATTCTTTGGGGTCACCTTTGGAAAAGTATAGGACTACAAAAGGCAACAACATCTGTAAGACGCAGACTGACTAACAGTTGCCAGAAGCAACTGGTAATGCAGTAGATAAAGCACTGGGCTTGGGATCTGGAAGACCTGAGTTCAAATCCCCATATTAATTGAATGTTGCTGGCTGGCCAAGTCCTCAAGTGTGCAATTGTAATACTAATAAAAGTATCTTATGTTAAGGATCAAATAGAGATATTGTTATAAAATAATTTAGCCCAGTGCTTTTGCCATGCCTGACTCTTCAAGACCCCATTTGAGGTTTTCTTGGCACAGACACTGGCCTAGTTTGACATCCCCTTCTCTAGCTCATTTTACAGATGAGGAAATTGAAGCAAGTTGAGTTAAATGACTTGCCAAGGGTCACACAGCTAGTAAGTATTTGAAACTAGATTTGAACTCTGAAAGAGAAGTCTTCCTGACTCTGAGTGTGGCACTCATACATTGTACCACCTAACTGCTCTGTTTAGCATTGTACCTGGCACATAGTAGGTGCTATGTAAATGTTATGCTCCCCCCTGCCACCACCAGCAGGTCTGACCCAAAAGATTTCATCTTACATGGCAGATTGAGCCACCACATAGGCATCATTGACTCTCTCTCTTAGCTAAGGGAAAGAAAGTTGTATCTTGTTCCCAAACACACATGCTATCTTCCATTCTTCCTTTCCATCATTCACTGTCTTCAGCAGAATATCTGGGCACTTTCCATGATTGCCATTTACTTGTTTGATCTTATCCAAGTTGCTGTATATCCATGAATAGAGATAAAAACCAATATTTTCTTCTTATCCCATATTCATCAAAGAAGATCAAATAAGAACAAGGGTGTGAAAGTGTTTGGCAAATTGTTACATTCTAAGTAATTTTATGACATTGGTATTTGTCTTAACTCCCATGTCTCCCTACCTAAACTAACATCCTCTAGCTTTACCTAGTTTCTTGAGAAGTTAATTCACTCCACTTTAGAACTTCTTCCTTGGGCTATCCTGTCTAGATTTGTCCCTAAATGAATAGAAATTTACTTAATCCTTCAGATGTCCTAAGTGTTGGGACGGTGACTCAGTAACCATGCCATATAGCCACCCAGCCAAACTGTCTTGGCATTTGCCTTGACTCAAGGACATATGGCACCAAGTTTTCATTTTTTAAAAAAAATTATTTAATTGGTCAATTTAGAATATTTTTCCTTGTTTACAAGATTTATGTTCTTTCCCTCCCTTCCCCCAAACCCTGTCCGGTAACCAACACTCAATTCCACTGGGTATTACATGTGTCCTTGATCAAAACCTATTTCCATATTATTGATGTTTGCACTAGGGTGATCATTTAGAGTCTATATCCCCAATCATATCCCCATCGACCCTTGTGATCAAGCAGTTGTTTTTCTTCTGTGTTTCTATTCAACTTCTTGCTCTGGTGGTCACCCAATCCATAGTATCAATGGTATTTTCTTTTATTGGAAAGCCATGTCAATTGAGTGACTATCCAAAGGAGCAGTTCACAACCTCTATGACTTCTGGGACAAAAATGCTTTCCCCAACATCAAGTCAAGTCATGTCAAATAGCACTTGCTATATACCAGGCACTGTGTATATATACATATTGGCAGAACCAATAGAAGCCAAGGAGGAGGAATGTTGAAGAATGGCATGGGTTCCTTGAGCCTTTTGGAGGAGTTTAGTTTAACATCTTTTTAGACTGTGATTTGACTGGCAAAGATGACTTGGTTATCCAGGCAGTTACCTTGATATCCTAGTCTTAATCCTCATTCAAAATGTCTGAGTTGTAGCCATATTGTTCTTCACCCTATAGGTCCTTCACCCTAAATACCAGTGAATGCAAGTAAAAGCAGAAATAACATAGTTCTTACCCTAAAGAACTTATAGTCCAATCGGGGAAGATAAAAGACAACTGAAGTTGAGGAGACAGACCACATTGCCAAAGTACTGAGAAGCAGGACAGCCTGGAGGAGAATCAAGGCATGACTGGTCTGGTCTTCTCCTTCTAACTGAGTCTATGGGAGAAACCACCTAATCAGAGAAAGAAGCCACAAGGGCAGAGAGGACTTCAGTGAGACTTTAGGAATAAAGTGAACTTCCAGGATGAAAAGGTTTCTGGGCATGGTAGAAAAAGCCCAGAGTTAGAATTATGGCCTGAAGGGGAATATCTTAATAATAGCTAACATTTGTAGAGTTCCTGCTATGTGGTCATCCCTGTCCTAAACACTTTACAAATATCATGGCATTTGAACCTCACAACCACTTTGAAAGATATGTGCTATTACAATTTCCATATTACTAATGAGGAATTAATGCAAGATGATTGAGTCTTGTCCAAGATCACACAGCCAGTAAATATCTCAGGCAGGAGCCTATATATTCACTATACCACCTCACTGCCTATATTTTACTTTGAGTGTAAAGAATGTTTCCTTCTCTCTCTCTCCCTCTCCCTCTCTCCCTTATCCTCTTCTTTTCCCTCTCTTTCTTCCTCTCTCTCCCTTTTTCTTCTCACACATTCTCTTTCCCTCTCTCTCTCTCTCCTTTCCCCCCACACTCTCTCCCTCTTTACCTCCTTCTCTCTCTTCCTCCATTCTCTGTCTGTCTGTCTGTCTGTCTCTGTCTCTCTCTCTCCCAATTATGTAGTATATATTGTATGTGTAACCAGATGTTCAAACTTCCAAGTAGGTGGGGAAAGCTAACTTGTATTTTTGAAATTTGTAGTCTTGAAAGGAGAGGGCAATTGGCTTTCTTGTTTTGTTTTGTTTTTTTCATTTTTTTTCCATCCTGAAAGAGATACTATCATGAAAAAGAATTCTATAACTTAAGAGGACAATGAGCCATAGCAATTCACATATTTGCCTATTTTAAATACAATTTATGCTGGAGTCAAAAGACATCACCAATGATGTTATTGGTCCTCTGAAAATGAAGGCAATGACTAGCCCACCAGTAAGTGTCCAATACCTAAGAATTTTAACTCAGGTCTTTCTGACCCCAAATCAAGCATTGTACTTACTATTTCATGCCACACCTTGATAGGATGTCTCCACTCCATTTATTCATTATCATCAAAGATTCTGAGGGTGATCACTTGCATGATATGCAGTCATACCAAAATAAATGTATTTGTTTGATATTGGTTTTGATAAATTAATACATTTAATTAATAAATTTTAATAATTAAGGAATAAAAGATACTTTTTAATGAATGAAAACCCTGAGATATATATTAAATATCATTGGAATTACAGTGACCATTTTGAAGAAGCTTAGAACTTAGGAACCATTATATATAGAATTTGTCAGAGCTAATGTAAGAATTTGCTTCTCTTGGTTAAGTGTATCTATTATAAATTATTATATATTTATAACAAATTATATGTATTATATTATTGTTATATGACATTAAATTGTCATTTAAAAATAATAAATGGTATCAAAAAATAAATATAAAAGAATTATATAATTTTAAAAGAAATTCTAACAAATCATTATATTACACTATTAAGGTATTCAATGCATGGATTTTTTACTGAAACATCATTTTCTGGCAATGTCTTAAGTTAGTTTCTTATTTTATTTATTGTAACTAATATGAAGATAGAGCACAAGAGATTAGGTTAATATAATTGTGTCTTAATAAAGAATAAAATATTTTAATTCTTGGGCTGGACTCTTTAACCTTGAGTCTATGATCTTTAAACAAAAAAAAAGGACTGACAAACATTTAAATATAATCAGTATCCTTTTTAATCTTGTATTTTATTTCATTTTCTAAAAAAACATTAGTCTGAGAAAAGGGTCCACAGATTTTATCAGACTGACAAAGGGGCCCATGACAGAAAAAAACAGGCTATGAACTCTTGTTCTAAAGAAAAAACAAAAGTTCCAAGTTTATAAAAATTAGTTCCCTCAATGGATAAAATGCTCTGCCTATTTCCTTTTGTTCTTGGCTCCTGGCATA
Source organism: Monodelphis domestica (assembly GCF_027887165.1). NCBI lineage: Eukaryota > Metazoa > Chordata > Mammalia > Didelphimorphia > Didelphidae > Monodelphis > Monodelphis domestica. Next base: position 160,688,194 of record NC_077229.1, on the reverse strand, counting down.
CACATAGGACTTCTGTTGACTCACAGACAAGTCGTAACATATCACATAATATGTTACTCCTCTTGCATTAATCACACAATCAACTCCAAGACAAAATGAACATTACCTCCTAACAGAACCCTATATTATGTTGTGTGCCAATCGGGCCATGAAAAATACAAAGTTGTGGGTCACTTCCCAGATGACGGTACTTCCAAAATGTTAGCTTTTCAACAACACAGTTGTGCATGTGCTCTAAATTTGTAAGCACAATTACAGATCAGCTTTGTGTTCAGACTGTTGGGAAACATTTAGGTTCTCTACCAGAGTTCCAGCATCTGACATCAAATTACTGCCATACAAATTAAAATTCTCCATGTATGGTGTAATATAGAGGAAAGATATACCATCTCATTTCTTCTCCATGTCTACAGGACCCTATATTTGGCACAGAGAATAAAAGATTACTAAATGGAAACTATCTTTGTTTATTCATTACTGTTGGGAAATAACAATCCTACTATATAGTATTCATTTTTTTTTTTCATTTAATGGTGGGCTGCTAATGGGGATGTTTCAAAAGGATGACTCATCACACTCTCATTGAGGTTTTTCATGGATTACATAGGTGGGTGTCAGAGTAGAAGAATGCTTGTTTTATTAGCAAATCCTTTCCCATAGACATGGTCATTCCCCTTGGGGGTCATAATGGCTAGGCACAAGGGGAAACCTATTTACTGTCCTCAGAGACTAAATTGCTTCTGGAAATTGGAATTTGAACTAAGGAAAGCTTAAAGGCCATGCGTCCAATAGATGACTCTGGTTCAGAGATATTTTCCTTTCCATGAAAGGCTAGGTCAGTTTGAGATGCATCCCAGCATTCTACATCTTTAAGAGAGAACACTACCTATACAAATCCACAAAGATATATAACTTGAAGAGTAGCTGCACGAAGGAAGATTAGAATGGTATTTGAGAAAACCAAAAGTGCAGACGAGTCAGGATTCCAGAAAGGAGTAAGTAAAATAATCTGGGGTCTCAAATATTTAAACATAAACATCTAAAGTTTAGGCAATAAGCAAGAGCAACTATGGAAAACTAATATGATGGGAAAATTTAACCTTAAAGTGAGTACAGAGATTTGAGTGCATAAAAGTGAAGTGTGTTGATGTGGAAAGTTTGTTGGAACTCAAATCAGGGGACTTGGGTTTAAAGCCCACCTTTCTGTACCTTTTATGCATGTGCCCCTGATCAAGATAAGGATATGGCTAAATGGCTTCTTGGCTTCTTCCAGTCCTAGATCTATGACCCTATGATTCTATATAATTCTATATAATCTTTTATAAGACTATTGGCAAGTTGCTCAACATTTCCAGATCTGTTTCCTCATCTATAAAATGATGATGTTGACTAGAAATGTTCTAAGACACTTTCTATTTATGCTCAAACAACAAAAATCTATGATCCTATAAATATGTATAGCCAAGCCTGGAAGCGCCTGATGCCTGATATTCGATCTAAATGAGACCATGAAGATGGTGAATTTCTTGTGAATAGGAGTTCTGTGCTGTAGGATTCTAGGCCAATGGGATATCTGAACTTTTTTGACATCAATATAGTAAGCCAATTGAGAGTGGAGGGATTGCCTAAGGAAGGGTCAGCTGGGCCATTTAGAAACAGAAATGGTCGAGTGACAATCAGTAAGCAGCATAGAATCTGTGAATAGCCTCAGAACTTCCAGTGTGGACAAGATAAGGAAACCTTTAAAAATTTTTTTAAAGTATATGAATGGATTTATGCAAAAAAGTGGGTACAATAGTAATTTAACAAGCCTGAGTCATATAAAGAAATTTTATAAACATTGCATGGAAGCAATTAAGTCAAGATAATAAACATTTCAGTAAATCAAGTCCAGATTTGTAACATTTACCAGTATTTGAGGTTTAAATATTCACACTAAAAATTTACCAATCTCTTCTCCAGAGCAAGTATCAACTGGTCTAGTACCCTTTTGGATAAATACAGAAGCCCGACATTTGCTATTTTTAAAATTGCTATCTCTTGGATACAAGATGGGAAAGAAAGAAAGGTTAGATAATAGTTTGTTAAGGAAAAAATGGAGTTTTAAGGAACTGCTATGCTCACATTTAAGTGTGAAGGTTTTGTCTGAAGAAGAATAGACTTAAGGACTACAAGAGAGCTCCATTCAAATACATGAAGATATCCATATAATTGTTCCATTTGTCCCAATGGAATGGAGTAAGGATTGTTCAGATATTAGAGGGAAGCAAATATGTTTGATATCATGAAAAATTTCCCAATGAATAGAGCTGTTCAAGAATTGATTGGACTACCCAGAAAAGAGGTAGTTTCTCCTTCTTGAAGGTCTATATACAATATGGATTACCAGTTTTTGAGAATGTCATGATTGGTTACCTTTTTGGGTATCATTAGAAAAAATGGAAGCTAAGATTCCTTGTAAACTATAATTTTGTATTCTCTGAACTTATGTTAAGGTGACCACAGGAATATTCAGTAGAAAATCTTATCAGAAATCATATCTAAAACATTATTTTCAGATAATGATTAAGCTGGAATAAGAATGGATATTTGAGAGGGTAGAAAGTCTACCATATAACAGTAAGTAGAAGGCTATATTTAATTTATTTCTCTATTCTGTTTGCCCCCAATCAAAGCCAAAACATCCCTTTTCAACACCTTGGGGTAAATAGTCTATGGTTCCCTCATATTTCCCAGTGCAAAACCCTATGTTCACTTGAGAATTTTGGTTTCTATTATTAATGGGTAAGAAAAAGGATATCATGCACTACATGCACTGCACAACCATATATCCACTCACCCCCATGCGTGCAGGCATGCACACACACACACACACACACACACACACACACACAAACCTATTCAATGAGATAAGTGAGTAGTTTGTAACAAGTGTCACCATGGATTAATTGCCCAATAGAAAATACAGAATAATTGGAATCTGGCAAAGCAATGCTAATGGTTACATTTCCAGCCTCAAAACTATTACAACTTAAATATCAACTTTTAAAAGACATTGTCAAAGAATAAGCAAAGTGTAAGCATATCTCCAACTGAAAAAGATTTATGTATTAATATAATTATCCTTAATGCCCATTAACAGTGGCTCAGAACTCATTTTGATATAAAGCAATACAGAAGAATGTCACAAAAATAAAACACATGTTGAATAATGATGATGATACATAAGGACTTGGAGAGATTTGATGATTGGATTTTCTATATTTACAATTGGTTAATGAGTATAAGTCCCTCAATATCAAAAATCTGGTTTCCAGAAGGTCCTGGGAACCATTCCAGAGACAGTCAGATTCTCAAATAAAGTGTCATAGTGTATCATCTATTTATTGCATTAAGGCACTTAAACTTTAAGAAATTAAACATAATTTCTTAAACATTGGCAACTCCATTAGACTATTGGGGGAAATTTCCATAGGTTAATCATGTAGTGATGGTTCATCCAAACATAACTAATGCATAAAGTATCATAATAAACAATGTTAATTAAAAAATTAATGGCTAAAATATTCTTTTCACTTCATAGCATTTTTGTACTAATTCTTCTCAATTCCATAAGTCACATGGAACTAAATCTTTGACTTTACAAAACCTCCCACAGTGACTTCCCTGCCTTTTCTTTATCAATTTCTTCTAGGTATCAGAGTGACTCAGTAGCCAGCACACAAATCATCAGGAAAGACAAAACCCAGAATTCCACATATCACATAAACATTAATTTTTATTCATATCCTGGTTAAAGGGATCCCTGAAAAAGTCTTACAAGCAAGAAGAAATAACTTACCATAAACTCAAATGTTAAATTTTGAACAGGACGTCCTATAGACATTTTGAATTAAAGATTTCCAAACCAGAACTTATTACCTCTCCTGCCAAATTTTCCCCACTTACCAATGGTACTATTCCTGTAGAAGGTACCCTATCATCCCATTCACCCAGCTTTGCCATCTTATTGTCAACTCCTTAGATGAATTTACCCCACATATAGAATATATTGTTCCTTTGTTCATCTCTGCTCTCTCTTTTTTAACTCCCTATTGGATATCTGAACTCAATGTCTTGTAGTCAACTTAATCTCAAACAAACCACAGCTGGATTCTTTATCTTTACCTCCAAACCTTCTTCCAACTTCTCTATGTCTGTTATATATACTGTTGAGGGCACTACCAATCTCCCAGTCACCTGGGATCATAACCTGGGTATCATCCTCACATCTTTATTCTCTCTCATCTTATAATATTCAAGATGCTTTTAAATCTGTTGATTTACCTTCATAATATATCTTACATATTCTTTCTTTTTCCTTTATTACAATGCCACCACCATGGTGCACACACTCACCATTTCACACCTAGGTGAATGAAATAATCTCCTTCTTAGTCTCAGTCATTTTTTTCAGTTGTTTTTCAGTCATGTCCAAATCTTTGTGAGCTCATTTAGGGTTTTCTTGACAAAGATACTGGATAGGTTTGTTATTTCCTTCTCCAGGTCATTTGATAGATGAGGAAACTGAAGCCAGTGGGTTAAGTGACTTGCCCAGGGTCACATTGCTAATGCATGTCTGAGGCCAAATTTTAACTCAGATTGATGAGTCTTCCTGATTGCAAGAGCATTCCATTCATTGTACCACCCTCCTGCAAATAATCTCTCCTTATTCCAGTCTATCTTTCATTTAACTATAAAACACTGATCTATGTTACCCCCACTTAAATAAATTTCAGGGACTACCTAACACTTACAAAATCAAATATAAAAAATTACCTATCTGATGTTCAAAGCCTTTTGATAATTTGTCCCCTCCACCTTTCCAGCCTTGTTATTCTTTACAACTACCCTTTTCCACCTACTCTGTGACCAAGTCACACTGGCCTTCTTACTACTCCTAAAATAAGACACTTTTTTCTCCTAGCTCCAGGCATGTTTGCTGGCTGTTCCCCATGCCTGGAATGTTCTCCCTCCTCATCTTCTCTTCCTGACTTTCCTGGCTTCCTTTAAGTTCCAGTTGAAATCTCACCTTTTATAGGAATCTTTTCTCAATTTCCCTTAATTCTAGTGTCTTCTTTCTGTTGATTATTTCTAATTTCGCCTGTATATTATTTGTTTTTACTTAGTTCTTTTCATGTTTTCTCTCCCATAGATTTAGAATTCCTTGCTTTTCTTTGTGTGCATAATACTTAGCATAGTGCCTTTCACATAGTATGTGCTTCAAAATGTTTATTAACTAACTCTTGCCAAGTCTTGTCATTTCTATGCTCATAACATAGCTTATGTGCATCCCCTTCTCACACTCATATAGCTGCCAAGCTGGTACAGGTCCTCATGATCTCACACTTTAACTATTGCAACAGCCTTCTAATTGGTTTTTCTGACTCAAATCTTTCCCCACTCTAATCTATACTTTACATAGTTACTAAAGTGATTTTCCTAAAGTACAGTTTGGACCTTCTCATCTCCCCTATTGAGTAAGCTCTTGTTGCTTCTTTTTATCTAGGAGATTAAATTAAATTCTTAGTCTTTTAAAGCCTTCCATACCTCGGTTCCTTCAATTGTTACTGGTATTTTTCTTTCTCAATTTTTGTGTTTTTTTCCAGATTACATATTGATACAATTTTTTAATGTTTGTTTTCTGCCATTTTACAATCCATGTTCTCTTCCACCCAACTCTTCCCTCCCCCCAAAAAGCAGGTAATATGATATAGGCTGTTTATTTCCATATTCATCATGTTGTGAAACAAGATATATATTGCTTACATTAGAGAAAATTAATGGAGAAAACAAAGGGGAAAATTCAATCAAATTCCAGCTGTTCCTCCTATGGCAGTGGATAGCCTTTTTCATCATGAGTCCCTTGGAGTTGTCCTGGATCCTTGACTTGTCGATTAATAGTTGGCATTCACAGGTTATTATCATGCATTATTATTGTTACCGTGTATAACATTCTCCTGGTTTCACTTACTTCATCTAATTCTTTCCAGGTATTTTGTGATTATCTTGTCATTTCTTATGGCATAATAATATTCCATTATAATTATATACCACAACTTGTTTAGCCATTCCCTGATTAATGGACATCCCTTCAGTTTCTAGTTCTTTGTCACCACAAAAAGAACTGCTATAAATTTTTTGTGCAGGTAGATTATTTCCCCCTATTTTTAATATGTTTGGCATACAGACCTAGTAGTGGTATTGCTGGGTCAACATAATTTTATGACTTTGGGGTCATAGTTCCAGATTTTTCTGAGGAATGGTCATATTAGTTCATAGCCTCACCAACAGTGTATTAGTGTCATGATTTCCCCACTTACCAGTCGTCTTAATATTTTATTCACTTCCACATACTCTCTAGTCTCATTGTCTTCTTGATTCACATGATTCACATATGTCACTCCTTTCCCTGTTCTGTAAACTGTGAACTGGATATCTTTTGTACCTAGAATGCTCTCACTCCTCACCTCTTTTCCTTCATTTTCCTGGCTTCTTTCTATATCCAGATTAAATTCCATCTTCTTCAGGAGGGCTTTCTTAATTCTTTCCCATTAACACCCCAAAAGTAGTTGACTTCCCTGAATGTTTATCTGCTGTATAATCTGTGTATCTGTATGTTTATTGTGATATACAAGTATTATCTTCTAATATAATATGAGATCTTTCAGGGAGAAGATCCAAGTTTTTACACTTCTCTGTATTTCCAGGGCTTAACGCAATATCTGGTACATAGGGAATACTTAATTAATTAATTAATTAATGGTTGATTTTATCCTAGAAAAAAATATGTTCTTCCTTGAAGAGCCTAACTCATTTAAGATTATGTTTCCTTTTTTTTGCAATTTATTTATTTATTTGGAAGATTTTCCCCATGGTTCCATGATTCATGTTATCACTCCCTTTTCCCCTCCCCCCTCTCAGAGTGAAAAAGCAATTCCACTGGGTTATAAATGTATCATTGTTTAAAAACCTATTTCCATGTTATTCATATTTGCAGTAAAGTCATCTTTTAACATTGAAACCCTAATCATATCTCCATCAAATAGTGATCAATCATGTGTTTTTCTTTTGCATTTCTACTCCCACAATTCTTTCTCTGGATGTGGATAGTGTTCTTTCTCATAAGTCCCTCAGAATTGTCCTGGATCATTGCACTGGGGCTAGGAAAGAAGTCCATTACATTTGATTGTACCACAGTGTATCTGTCTCTGTATATAATGTTCTCCTGGTTCTGCTCCTTTCACTCTGCATCAATTCCTGGAGGTCATTCCAGTTCACATGGAATTCCTCCTGTTCATTATTCCTTTGAACACAAGAGTATTCCATCACTATCAGATACCAAAATTTGTTCAGCCATTCCCTAATCAATGGACATCCCTCCCCAAATTTTCCAATTTTTTTTGCCACCACAGAGTGTAGCTATGAATATTTTTTGTATGAGTATTTTTCCTTATTATCTGTTTGGGGTACAAACATCAAAGGGCAGGCAAGGATTATTATGTTTCATAGACCATTATTGAGAGATAGGTATGAGTTGTTAATAGAAATAATTGAATGTATTTTTCTTTCTCCTAATGCTATTATTAAAAAAATAAATGTTCTAGGATAAACTATAGTAACATAAATCTTATTACACATATTTTCAGATGTCATTGAATTGAATATATTATTGAAGACAGCATATTTTAAAGTATATTACTCTTTGAATATTTAGAATTGCTGGACAAAAATAGTGATCTTGAATTAAGATTACAATATATACATCTCAAAAATCTGTATTTATTATATTTATCAGATTTTAACTTTTTTAAAATAGAGACTTAGAGGGACTCTCTCTCTCTCTCTCTCTCTCTCTCTCTCTCTCTCTCTCTCTCTCTCTCTCTCTCTCTCTCTTTCTCTCTGAAAATGGATCAACATATACAGAAACTGTGCCACTAGGTCTACTTGTACTAAATCTCTTTCTAAGTCAATGAATTTTTCATACAAGTGATATAAGATTATTGGAACATTTTCACAGGAGTAGTATAGAAAACTCATCCTTAATAGCCATTTTGTCAGTGATAAAAAGAACAATAATCATATACATGCAATATATATACACACATATATATATATTTATAATCATAACCAATATTGAAATAAGTAATTACTCCATTGGTACCAATTTAAGACTCTACTCTCAACTTGGGAACTTAATAGATGAATTTAGGTGAGGTAGAATTCAGTGGAAGGACTGCTGAAGAATCTTGGCATTAATACAACTTTAACTTAACCTTGGGCAAGTCACATAAATTCTCTTGGCCTTGGTTTCTACATCTACAAAAAAAATTATACTGGATGATCTCTAATATCCCTGACATTTTAGGTCCAATAAACTCTGAAATCTCTCAAATACATGGAAATTAAATGTCTGATTCAGGATCACACAAATTTTAAGTGGTAGAGAATCAATTTGAGTTTAGATTTTCCAAATGCTGAATAGTACCATACATTTCTGCCAACCCTCAAAAATAGTTTCTTTTAGCCTAACACCCTGCTTAGAATTCTTTTAAGAAAATCATATTTAATTTCAAATTGTTGGATGCTTCAGAGATCTTTGAAAAGACTGATGCTAAAAACACTAGCATTCTAAAATGCTAGCCGTGTCCTCCTCTATGACATTAATATGTGACCTGTAGACTCTCTTTTCTAGTTTTACATAATTTTCCAATATTTCTAAATATGTACTGGTTTATCTTAACATTATTTCATTAATTATACATAGCTACCTTTAAAGACTGATTTCTTATTAATCTTAAAATACTCCAAAAGTTTCATAATTCTTTACAAAACTACCATATTGAACTTGATAACACTCAGATCGTAAAATCTGATTTCTACTGCTCCATAATTTTCTATGGAATTAATTGTTTTTCATACTCATTCTCATTTCATCTCCCAAATGTCCCATTTTTCATTATCACTTCTAATTACATTCAGTTCCCAGATTTTCTTTTTCTAGGATAATTGCCTTCTTCTTGAAATTTTGAGATCCAGATAGCACTATCTAGATCTCTATCAAAGTACTCCATCGTGTCTATGATCTCAATGAATCAGAAATTTTCTTCAGCATTCTAGACTAAAATACATCAAGGGATTATCATGACCTCAATAGGGGTTTCATTTAACACCTAGAAAACGTTCTTACTGGTACTGGAAAAATGCTACTAGAAAACTTCACTTGTCCATTGGTAACCCCACATCATTGGTCTTTCCCTTTTTGTTCATATATTCCCATGAAGACAATTTTTACATCATTTGGGGAGTTTCTTATTTAAAACAAGTTGTAGCCTGCTGACGCTTAATCATGTACCTCTCCTACATATTATATTAAGTTTTAATTAATCAGAGATTGTAGTTATCTGTAACTCATAGCCATAGGCCATAATTTAATTGTTTTTCAATGTGAGCCTTTGCTTCTATGAGACATTTGGAGTTGAGTAATTTTCATTTTCTTACCTGCATCAACTTGGGGTTTTCAATTATTTCAAATTCAGTTTGAGTTCATTTTAATATACTCTATGGTCATTTCTGCATTTTACCTAAAGGAGTTAATCTTTATCTTCTACCTCAGATTGTCGAACATTGACATCCTTTGACTTCTTTCATACAATCTTGCTGCTATTCCTATGACAATCATCTCTTCCACAGTTCACAACATTCAGAATAGCTGTTTCTATAACTTAACATTCTATCTATTTTCTGATTACAATCTGAGGAAAAATATGTCTACTTCTTAAAATCTGCAATTTTCCTCTTATTTTGTAATTGACCTATTTTTTAAAAAATAGAACACATTCAATTTCAAAGCAATAAAATTATATTATGTTTTTAAGGTTATAATTTATCTACCAACAAGCCCTTGCTGACTACATGCACAGATTTTGAGTCTAGAAAATATTTCTTAGTACATTATTTCACTACTTTGATTTAAGTCAACTTTAGATTTTGTCTAGAATTAAGTCTCAACATCAGAAGCCATGAAAAATGACACCTACAAAGCTTTGATACTGTTAAAGGGGGAAAAATGAACATTTTACTGGTTGGTATTGACTATACTTGACACTGAAGAAAACAGAACCATTTAGAATAAACACAGTATAGTTAAAATTTACAAGAGATCTCACCTGACAATATAAACACATTTCTCAGGTCAAGTGGCTTATGAATGGCAGCTTTTCTGAAGGAGAGCAGTATTTCTATAGGTAGATATTTACATTTAACATGTTTCTTTGGGGACTTATTTATCTTTGTGTAACTTGGGAAGCAGTGCTCCAGGCTCCATGCCCAAAGGGAGATATCAAGTGACAGATCAATAGATAGATGATACAAGATAGATGGATAGATAGATGGATGGATGGATAGATTAAATTAATGGATAGATGGGTGGATATATTAGATAGATAGATAGATAGATAGATAGATAGATAGATAGATAGATAGATAGATAGATAGATGGGTGGGTGGATAAATAGATCACTGGATAGATAGATGGATGGATCTATGGATAAAGAGAGATGATATAAAGAAAAATAGATACATAGATACATGCATACCTACCTACATACATGCATAATCTCTTTTGGGGCTCTTATTGATCCTACTTATAATTGCCTCTAAAGAAGCCTCAGAATATCAGCCAAATATATTTAGATGTGGGTAAAATGGTGACCAGATTCCTTATAATTACTCAAAATATAAGTATATGCATGCTTCTATTACACACACACACACACACACACACACACACACAAGCCAAAACAACATAAAAAACCTTTGGTAACATAAGCAGCTGATACCACTCCCTTTTCCTCTCTAGTGAGTTTCACTTTCTCTAATTTCTTTTTCAGTATCCCAGGCAATGATGAATAAGATTTTAGGGAAAATATATATTGCTATTCATCAGTAAAGTCAAAAGCCAGAAACAAACAAAAAAAAAACCCTATTTTAATAGTCCAAGTATGAAGTCATTCCTGATCAATCAAACACAAAGTATTCATTAACTATATACATCAAGCACTGTGCTTCTAGGAATATTAAGCCAAGAGTAAAAGAGTCCTTGCCTTCAGAGAACTTTCATTCTAGTGGTAGAGAACACACACACACACACACATGCATGCATGCATGCATGGAGGGTCAGATGAAGAAGGGGGTCCAAATGCCAGTCAGAGAAATTCTTTTGTTTTTCAGTTAATAGAGAATAACTGGAGTTTGTTGAGAAAGGGGTGAGACAATCAGATCTACACTTGAGAAAATTTGAGAGGATGGATTACAGGGGTTGGGGTGGGAGGAGGCTTGAGTTGGGAAAACTAAGCAATAGTCCAAGCAAGAGATGTTAAGGGCCTGAATTAGGGTGATAGCTATGAAAGTGAAAAAGAGGGATTGTTAGTAAACAATATTGTGGAGGTAGGAACAGCAAAGCTTGGTGATAGGTGCAGTATGTGTGATGAGTGAAAGCAATAATTTGAAGACTATAGCAAGGTTAACAATCTGAGTGATTAGGGGAATGGTGGTGACCCTCAACATTAACAAGGAAGTTCAGAAAAGGGTGGGTTTAAGGCAAAAGATAATGATTTGTGTTTTGAATATGTTTTGGATTTTCAAAGATAAATGAGAAGAAGTTTCATCATCATGGAATTTATTTATTTTTGAACCCTTTTCTTAGAATTATGTCTTTAAACTCTTGTCTTTGAATTAATACTAATTATCAGTTTCAAGGTAGAAGAGCAGTAAGGTCTAGACAATTGGAGTTAAGTGACTTGCCCAGGGTCATACTGCTAGAAAGTAGCTGAGATCAAATTTCAACCCAGGACCTGTCATCTCCAGTCTTGACTCTCTCCAGTGAGTCACCTTGCTCTCTCTTTTTATGGAATCTAAAATCTATGGGAGGAAAATATACTCTTACAACAAAACATCCTTTTCATCTGCTATGCTTTTAAAATTTATGTGTAACATGTGAACAAATAACTTTATTCCTATAACAAACACAGTTCTGTACTTTATAACAATTCACATAGATGAAAAGTCAGCAGCACATTCAGGAAATGATATCTCTGTCTTAGCCCCTGGAAATCTGAAATGACAGATTTACATTCAGAGATACATAATTTGGCCAGAAGTAACTAACCTAGATGCAGGAGAAGGGCGCTATGGACTGAGGGTATGAAAATAAGAGGGACTCAAGGGCAGCATGATCTCTGCACAAGAGCCTCTATCTGAATCTCCTTCCTTGGATTCACAACGAACTAGGCTGGGGGAAAAGCAAGGTTCTCTGCCAAAGCCAAGAAAGTAAACAGAGAAGAACCCAAGTCCATACTAGATTCATGTTTCATGCCAACGTACGTTTGGGGCAGTCACTTAACCCCCATTGCCTAGCCCTTACCACTCTTCTGCCTTAGAACAAATACATAATGTTGATTCTAAGATGAAAGCTAAGAGTTTTAAAATATAGCTAACATTTATTTAGCTCTTAAAAGGTGGCAAAGTGCTTTACATAAATGTCAATTCAATAAGGAACTCTCTTTAGATAGTATGATATACACTGCATAGATGAGGCACTTAGAAATGTCAAGTGATGTGTAAAAGTTAGATGTAGTCTCTACTGATAAAAATATTATATTTTATGTGGTTTATTAAGATTATTAGAAATCAAGGAAATAAGAAAATACAAAATAAGAAAGGCATGTGCCTAGGGCTGACTAGCCCATTCACAATTAACTTAGATCTTGTTGCAGTCTCTGAGTAGAGGAAGAGAGAGGAGTAGGCATTACAGCCAGTTTAAATACAAATTTTGATCTCGCCTAGGTGGGCATCTCAGGTGAGATTATAGGGAATTCTGGGAAGTACCAAGGACTTCTGGGGATTGAAGTCTGGGGTTCAAATCTCCATTTTTACACATGTTACATAAGTAGTAAGTACCAGAGACTGGATTTGATCATTCTTGGACTCCAAGGAACTCAAATTCCTGAAAACTAGATTTAAAATCTTCTTTTTCCTTTGATATTTCAAGCAAGTTTTGTTTCTCTTTAAAATAGAAGGGGACAGCTGGGTTGCTCAGTGGATTGAGAGCCAAGGCCTAGAGATGGGAGGTCCTAGGTTCAAATCTGGCCTCAGACACTTCCTAGCTGTGTGACCCTGGGCAAGTCACTTAACCTCCGTTGCCTAGCCCTTATCACTCTTCTGCCTTGGAACCAATACATAGAATGGGAATACATAGTATTTATTCCAAGACAGAAGGTATGAGTTTAATAAAAATAAAATAAAATAAGCCATAAATAAAATATAAATATATCAATAATATATTAATATACAATAATATTAAATATTGAATAATAATAAACAAATATTATAATATAATTATAATTAATAAATAAATATTAAACAATAATAAAATATTAGTATATAATAATAAATATATTAAAAATACAAGGCATTTTTGACAACTTTCTGAATACATGTTTTTAAATGTTCTTCTTTCCCTCTGATTATCCCTTAACATTAAATTCTCACTGAAGGATGAGCAACTCCACATCAGGACATGGATAATATCATTCCTCGAAGGCACAGACATAGAGGAGGAGGAGGGAGGTTGAAAGTAATGTGCATAAGATGGGGATAGACTTGGGCTGAAGGAAGGTGTAAAAATAGTTTTTCTCTTTAATTGTCTTTCTAGATCATTCCTAGGAGCGGGCGTGAAAACAGCTTCTCTCATTGTGGTTGTCAACTGACCTGGAACGAATCTTTATTAGACAACATCAGGATTTGCCTGAAAGAAATCAAGCCTCTCAGAGAAATAATGAAATGTGCTTACATGGAACCTTTCATCTCTGGGACACACCGCGTAGGAGAAATATTAAACTATCAGTTCACCTGACACCCTGGTGATACAAGAATCCCGATGCATGGTGATGATTCTCCAAATTCACTCAGACAGTCTCTGAACTAATTGCTAATAGAAACTTGTCTCCAGACCGGGGGCCTTAAGCTGCACAGTATTTCTCTCTTTCCTTAAATGAAAGGCTTTACAAGTAAGGATAAAAGAGGTAAAATTTTAAAAGATTCCAAAGCAGAGTGGAGCAGGCTGGGGGAAAAGGGTGGAGGAGGGAGGAAAATAAATCAGGTTTTGGAAAGCTTTTAATATATTCCTTTAGGAGTCAAATAATTAATTTCAAATTCTACGTGGGGAATTTAAAACTAAGATATAAGTTAGTTGGAAGCAGGTGTATTGAGGCCAAGGGAAAAGATGTGATGCTAGGCAAAATTCTTAACCTCCATCTACTTCAGTTGTTTCTATGTAAAGTGGTGATAATAGCAGCACCTACTTCCAAAGGCTGTTGTGAAGATTAAGTGAAAGAATATTTTAAGTGCTTCAGAAATCTATGTAAATGCTATTATAGCTTTTGTTATGCAATTTATTATTTTATTATGAAACTATTATTACATAATTATTAATTTTGTATTCTATTGAAAGACTGCCAACTGGAGTCAAAGATCATGAACTGGCATCCCATCTCTCCTTCTTCCAAATTGTGTGACCTTGGGAAAGTCACTTCCTCACTCTTTACTTCAGTTTTCATATTGAAAACATGAGAGGCTTGCTATATGGCAAGAAACTTTTGTAATATTGTAGCTTGAAAGGTTAAATTGGTTAAAATGTTAAAATGGTCTAGGCCAGTGATGTCAAACTCAAATAGAAAGAGATCCTTGAATGGTACATAGAGTTGGAAAACCACTAATTAATATTACCTTTGTTTTATTGTATATTCATTTATTTTGTTAAATATATATACACATATATAATTTTGTTAAACATTTCCCCATTACATTTTAATCTAATTAGACCACACTTGGGGATGAATATTGTTGCTGCCCTCAGTAGCAGAGTGGATTGAGTGCCAGGCCTGAAGTTGGGCATTCAATTTTATGAATTCAAATGTGACCTCAAACACTTAATAACTGTGTGACCCTAGGCAAGTCATTCTACTCTGCCTCAGTTTCCTCACTGTAAAATAAGCTAGACAAGAAAAAGGCAAATTCAGTGTCTCTGCCAAGAAAACCTCAAATGGGGTGACAAAGAGTTGGACACCCTTTGAATGACTGAACAACAATAAAGTATCTTACTGTTTCCTTTAAGACTAATTTTTAAATTTTTTATTGTCATGATTAGCTTTATAAACTGCTTTATATTGCTTTAATTTGAGTTATTAGATAAGCTGTGCTTTGTCTCTCCAGCAATATAGCTCATGTATAAACAATGGCCTAAATGAAATTAATCAATTCAGTCAAATAACCAATTTGACAGATTAAATTTATCATATCTAATCTCATTCCTGTTCTACTAATTCAGACCTTCACTAACTACCTCACTCAGCTTTCTCAAGCTCTGAAAGGAGGGCTGGGGGGCGCAATCCCAATGGGGGCCCTTTTCCTTTTCCTTTGATCCATTTGGGTCCCAGACCTAGACTCACTGGGACAAAGAGCAGGCACAGTGGTATAGCCCTTTGGGCATAGTTCCAAATTGTTCTTTGGAATGGTTAGACCAGTTCACAATTCCCCCAGCAATACTTGGGCAGCTTGATGGTGGAGTAGATAGAGAGACAGACCAAAAGTTAGAAATACTCTTGCTAAGTTCACATCTGGCCTCAGACACAAGCTGTGTGATCCTAGGCAGGTCACTTAAGCCTGTTTGCCTCAGTTTCCTCATCTGTAAAATAAGCTGGAGTAGAAACATCAAACCACCTCAGTATCTTTGCCAAGAAAACCCCCAAAAAGGTCACAAATAGGGAAACAACTGCAAAATAACTTGATAGCAACTTACCTATTTTTCTGTATTCCTCTCCAACAGTTATCATTTTCCTTTTGTTGTATGAGCCAATCTTCAGAATTGTTTTCATTTTCATTTCTCTAATTATTAGTTATTTAGAGTATATTTTATTTAATTACTGAAAATTCTTCTATTTCTTCTTTGAAAACTACTGGTTCATAGCTTTTGATCACTTCTCAGTTGGAGTCTGACTTTTTAAAAAATAAATTTGACAGTGGCCATGTATTTTAGAAATGAGATCTGTTAGCAGAGAAATTAGCTATAAATGTTTTCCTAGGTCCCTACTATCTGGCTAAATTGGTTTTGTTTATGTAATTTTTTTTTAATTTAATGAAATAAAACTGACCAATTTTACCTCTTATGATACCCTCTGACTTATTTAATTAAAAATATTCAATTACTCAGAAATGACAGGCTTTGTCATTGTTATCATTCATTATGCCTAAATCATGTACCCATTTTGAGCCTATCTTGGCACATGGTGTGATATATTATTCTACTACTAGTTTCTGTCAAAATACTTTCTAGTTTTCCCAATAGTCTTTGTTAAATAATGAATTCTTGGTTCAAATGCTAGGATCTTTGAGTTTATTAAACACTTGGATTTAGGGTTTCTCCAATGTAATGTTTCTGTGGCCATTTACTTTGAAATATTGATTAACAAATATATACCATTGATTAACCACTCTATTTCTTATCCAGTATCAGACTGCTTTGTTGATTGCCCCTTTGCAATATAATTTGAGAATCGGTAATGCTAGGCTACCTTCTTTTTAACAATCTCTGGAAGGGGAGAGCTTCTGGTCCCATTGCTGCTGCCACCATCACAGCCTTCAAGGTGCACAAATAATATCCCTGCCACATTGTGCTCCTGGCCAGCCTCCAGCCCAGTCCAAAGAGCTCTCCTTCTGTCTTCCTAAATGATCACAATCTGGAAGAATATCTCATCCTCACCATCTGCTGATTTGTGCTGCTTTATACTTCAATTTTACTTTAAAATTATTTAGAGGGTAATGCTGGGCAAGCTTTACAAGAAAGTTTCCTTTGCTCCACCATCCTGGCCCTCCTGGAAGCTGTGTTTAAATGATGACAACTTTATAGAGGTTTGTGGAATGGGATAATGAAAGGCTGGTTTAGGAAGATGATTGTTTCAATAACAGATACTGAATGGGTGAAGTAGGGTTTATGAGTTTATTTTTAATATTCAATGGAGAAAAAGTAATGGGGCTTTCTTTTAAAATGGAGGGGGGGGTTTCATTTGTTTTTTACAAAGAGATCGATTCATTATGTATGTTCAAGGAGTGCAATAAGGATTTCATTACATACATCACTGTAATAAGCAACGAACATGAAAATGATCATAAAGAGATATCCTAATAATTGGATTGATAAATAAGTAAGACTTCACATTACCCTATGCTTTCTGTTTCTCAAACTGCTGGATTTGTTGGCTATCTAAGGAGGTGAGGGCAGAGATTTTAACTCAGCAAAACTTCACACCACAGGAAAACCAAGGGCCTTGTGAGTTAGCTGGATGTCCCTCCAATCCCCAGATAATTAAGTGTACAAACATGTTCTATGGCCCTGATCACCACTCATCATCTCTGGGAATTCCTCAGGAATTATGCTCTAATTCTCAAGGGAGATATAACAATCAAACAACCCCATGTATACAGATATTCTTTTGAAAATATAAGCCATTGCCCAGAAGAGTACTTTTCATATTTTTATAATGAAATATGAGGATCAATAATTAAAAAATCTTTTGTAACCACAGTAGATAAGAGAACTTCATTTGAAGGAACAAAAATTGAATTCAAGTCTGGCCTCTGCTACTTACTGTCTGTGTGGCCTTGTGAAAGTCACTTTAATTCTCTGGTTTTTCTCATTTATAAAATGAAGAAGTTGGACTAATTGACGTTTCAGGTCCTTTCCCTCTAAATCTGCAATCCTATTATTTCTCTGTGTTCAGAACAGAAGTTTTCATTTATCCAAGCAGCAAACATGTATTGAACATCTCCTATATCCAGAATTCTAACCTTAGAGGGGGATAGAAAAAATAGTAGAAGTACCAAGAAGCATTTCTTAAATCGATAGGCATTTATAATATGCCAGGTACTGTGCTACGTGCATATCACAAACCCAAATCACCATTTATCTGCCAAGAATTTCTTTTTCTTCCCCTAAATATATTACTATGCTATTTATACTCTTTAAATTCAAGTCTTTAATGCCTTCAGCAGTAGATGAGAAGCCATTAAGTTCTCTTTCATGTGAATATAAAGAAGCTTCTTTAAGAATAAGGGAGAGTCCCATTAACCTACCAACTCAACTCACTATCTTCTTCAAGATGCTATGATATGTACCAGTCAGTCAATCAGCTCTCATGTAACAGACACTATAATATGTGAAGGGTTGTTATTGTTTTTTAATCAATCCCTGTCCTCAAGGAGTTTACATTTGGCTGGAATGTTACAGTAAAGCTCATTTTTCCTGTCCCTTCCAATATGTGCCTTCCTTTGGCCTAATTTTAATTGACTTCAAAGGGAACTCAGACAAGCTACAGAGGGGAAATGAGAAGTTGGCAGACGTTTTAACACACCCTTCAACCCCAGCGTGTTAAATAGACATACCATTCACTAAGCTAAGTGCCAACAAATGCTACTTAACATTTTCACAGCTCTTCAGAATAGAGTAATTAAACATTATGAGGTTAATCAGGATGATTAGCCCTTGTGTGTTTAGATAAGAGAACTAAAATACAGAAAGATTAAGTTAATATGCCTAGGCATTCCCAAGAGCAGGCCCCATGAAAATATTTGAATTCTATAAGACTGATAATCAAGATTTGCTCTAGGCTTTCTTGGAATTCACATCCACATCATATTGTTGATCATAAGTTGAAAACCACTCATTTTTTTAAACATAGTTTTCAAAAATCTATCAGATTTCTTAGTTTAATTTACAAAATCAAGTTTCCTCATTCTCAGGAAATATCTCTAAATTCCAAGTAGAAAAATTAAACCTGGCTCTGATTCTATATGACATGTTATTGTCTCAGTGGCTACTATGATAAAATTACCAAGAATTTTTATAAGCTTTTATGCCTACAGTTGTTGGTGTGCTGCCATTTTTTTCCCCAGAACTTTCTTCAATGAATGCAAAGTGATGAATTTTCCATTGGGATTAAGTTAATGAAAATTCTACAGGAGATAGTTCCCTTTCCTATAAACTATCAAAAAATTATTCTCTTCCTCCTGTCTTTGCCCCTAGATCATCCAGAATTCTGTTCGTTCAGAGTTTGATCCATTGAGAAGAAACATTCTGAAGAAATGGTCTCAGAATGAAACTCTGAATACCTTCCATTCACCAAGAGCCAATCCATTCAAAGAAGAAAGCAATGGCTTGTTTAGCCTCCTTTAAGCTTAGAAGCTAATATTCTGAAATATTTTTTCATTTTTTTACAAAGTTCAAGTCATTTCTTTTTACCTACTGTTAATAACAACAACCTTGAGAAATGTGAAACTATGTTTGCTTTTGTTACCAGCTACCCTACTAGGACCACCACTGCAGGAGAGTTCTGCTTATACCTGACAAAATTATTCACCACTGACTTATATAGTTGATTGCCTTCTCTTCTTAGTTTCCTTTTCAGGCTAGTTCTAAGTCTCTCTTTTCCTTTAAGACATAATTGAAAAATCTATTTTTTGTATGAAGACTTTCATGATTCCCCCAATTGCTAGCACCATTCCTTCTCAACTACTTTTGTATTTACTGGTGTTTATTCACATTGTAGTACATTTCTTAATGTGTGTAATTTTAACTCACAATACAATATAAGTTAATTTTGGTTAAGGACTATTTCATTTTTAGTATTTGTCTTCATCGTAGATGATTAAGAAACTTGTGCAGGTTGATTGATTCCCAGACCAGTATTGTCCTATCTTGTACTTTGCAGCATGGCATTGTGGCTAAAGGGCTGGACCTACAGTCAGGAAGACATGCTCAAAGTCAAACTCTCACATTTACTAGCTATGTAATCATGGGCAAGATGCATGAATTCTATTAACGTTCATTTCCTCACTTTTAAAAAAGAGATTATGATACACATTTAATGGAATTGTTATAGGGTTCAAATCAGAAAATACGTGTAAAGTGTTTTGCAAACATTAAAAAACATGAGAACAGTCATTTATTATCAGCACTCCCTTACACGTGCCAAAAGCCCAGGTCTGGTCATGTCACCATCCTTATCTGATAAGCTCTAGGGATTCCATAACACTTTTAGAATAAAGTATAAAATCCTGTTTGTGTCTGGTATTTAAAATCTTTCATAACTTGACCCCCTCCCTACATTTTCAGTCTTATATCTCATCCTCCAAATAGATGCATGTACACACTTTCTAAAATTCAACGACACTGGCCTCTTTGCTGTTCCTTGGACAGGAAACTCCATCTCTAACTCTATTCATTTTCACTGGCTGTCTCACGAGCCTGGAATCCTCTCCAACATCATCTCAGGCTCCTGGATTCCTTGATACCCCTTCTACAACAAGCCTTTCCTAAACCCCCCTTAATGCAAGTGACTTTGTTCTACTGATTATTTCCTATTTATCCTTTATAGTTTGTTTGTATATACTTGTTTCCAAGTCATCTCCCTCATTAAACTGTAAATCCCTTAAGAGCAGACTGGGGTTTTTTGTTTGTTTTTGTCTATTTTTGTATAATCAGAATTTCGGATGATGCCTAGCACTTAATAGGTACTGATTAAATGTTTTTTGAATGATTACCTAATAGTTATTAGAAAGGAGGTATGGAAAAAAAGACCTTTTGCATCATACAAAAGATTTTTTGAGCTTAATTTGTTTTTCAATCCCTGGCTCTTGCCTAAGTTTTATTTGTGGGATGTGACAAGAAACATGAAAATGTCACTCTTCTCTATAGCTTTCAGGCTTAGATGAACAGAACTATCTCAGACACAGCAGAATTAACTGATCCCTACTACTATAAATATTTCCAGAGAAGACACACCATGAGCTTCTTCAATATCCTTATTCAATATAAATCAAATATAGGAAAATGTAAATTTGTAAACTTGGGTGATTATTTGACAAAAAGAATTCTGTTCTAGGTTCCTTTGAGTATCAAACTTGAATTTTTAAAATGTAATATGATTTACAAAATAATTGCTTTAAATGTCCCCCCCCCCAAATACATTCACTTAAGTTTAGAAGGGGCAGCTAGGTAGCACAGTGGATAGAGTACCAGTAATGGAGTCAGGAGGACCTGGGTTCAAAAAGGGCAAGTCGTTTAACTCCAGTTGCCTAGGCCTTACTCTTCTTTGGCTTTAGAATTTACACAGAATCAATTCTAAGACAGAAGGTAAGTTGTTGTTGTTGTTGTTGTTGTTTTTTAAGAAAAAAAAGTTTAGGCAAAACTGACGGAATATTCCTGTCTTTAAGAAGGTTTAGACTTCTGGTCAAGATGGCAGCTTAGAGAAAGCTAAAGTTCAGAGCTCCAGAAACCCTTCCTTACCAATCGCAAACTGAATGCTCCTAGGGCACCGGAATTCAAAACAAACAACAGAATAGACCCCGGGAACACTCCTCCTGGACCTGGATCAAAAGGTACAGCCCCCCCAAAAGTCAGAACCTGAGATCACTTGGATCTAAGGGGTAGGCAAAAGGAAGGTCCCAGGACCCATCCCACCCAACCCAGAGCTCTGAATCCGAGGCAGCAGCAGGAACCTCAGGGCAGGCAAAAGGGCCTCGGGAACCGGTTATTCTGAAGGCTGCACCCTGAAAACAACCTAACCAAGTCGAAGGGGTACCCAGACAGCAGGGAAACAGAGAGAGATGGGGGGGAGGGGGGAGCATGTAGCCCCCTGACCAGATCCTTCCATCTGAGTCTCACCAAAGGTCCCTGCCTCAGGGCATACTTAGTATGAGGTTAATCCTATCACCAGCCCTTGGAGCTCCAGGAAGCCACAGCCCCTCCCCCTCAGAGTGCAGGCTCCTCTAGCCAGAAAAGGCATTGAAATACATCTGAGAGTGTCAAGCCAGGCGCAGAGCATAGAAGTAAGACAACAGAGAAGCATCGGGAGGGAACTGAGGAGGGTAGTAACATGGAAACACGGAAATACCAGCAATTCCGGGCTTCCTGGGGAAGACAGACAATTTTCCTGGGACTAAAGCCACTGAACATTAGACAGATAACAGAAGAGCCAACCCCCCTCACTCAGATAGAGATGGCAAAAAGCACAGAAGCAAAAAAGCCTCAAAACAATAGGAAAAACAAGAAGGGGGCAACTTTGGACACATTTTATGGAGCAAAAATACAAAATACAGAGGAGATAGAAGAGGAAACTCAAGCAAATGCTCCGAAATCTTCCAAAGGAAATGGACACTCTCCACAAACTTTTGAAGAATTTGAATTGAAAATGATCAAAAAGATGGAAGCCTTCTGGCAGGAAAAGTGGGAATTAATGCAAAAGAATTTCACGCAACTACAAAACCGGTTTGACCAAACTGAAAAGAAAAACCAGGCTTTAAAGGTCAGAATTAGGCAACTGGAAGACAACGAGCAGGTAAAAGAGCAAGAATCAATAAAGCAAAGCCAAAAGATCAAGAAATTAGAAGAGAATATAAAATATCTTACTGACAAGGTGACAGACTTGGAAAATAGAGGGAGAAGAGACAATTTAAGAATAATTGGACTACCAGAAAATCAAGAAACAAACAGCAAACATGACATCATAATACAAGATATAATCAAAGAAAATTGCCCAGAGATTCTAGAACAAGGGGGCAATACAGCCACTGAAAGAGCTCACACTAAATCCCCAAAAGACAACTCCCAGGAATATAATTGCCAAATTCCAAAGCTTTCAAGTAAAAGAAAAAATCCTACAAGAAGCCAGAAAAAGACAATTTAGATATAAAGGAATGCCAATTAGGGTCACACAAGACCTTGCAAGTTCCATTCTGAATGATCGTAAGGCATGGAACATGATTTTCAGAAAGGCAAGAGAGCTGGGTCTTCAACCAAGAATCAGCCATCCAGCAAAACTGACTATATACTTCCAAGGGAAAGTATGGGCATTCCAAGAAATAGAAGATTTCCAACTTTTTACAAAGAAAAGACCAGAGCTCTGTGGAAAGTTCGATATCGAAAAACAAAGAGCATGGAATACCTGAAAAGGTAAATATGAAGGAAACGGAAAAGGAGAAAATTGTTATCTTTTCATTTATTCAAGCTCTCTTCTATAAGGACTACATTTATATCAATCTATATATATTAATATATGGAAAATGTAATGTGTAAATAGGGGGAAAAGAAAAATCAAATAGAATAATCTTTCTCACACAAAGATTCACATGGGAAGGGGAGGGGAAGAAAACTCCTATAAGAAGGAAAGGAAGAGAGTTTTTACTTAAACCTTACTCTCAGGGAAATCAACTCTGAAAGGGAAAAACATCCAGATCCACTGGGATCTTGAATTCTATCTTACCCAACAAGGGTAGGGAGAAGGGAAAATCAAGGGGGAAGGGGGAGAGGGAAAACAAAAGAGGAGGGAAGGAGAGGGGGGAAGGGGAGGGAACAAAAAGGGAGGGACTAAAAAGGGAAACATATCAAGGGAGGGGACAAGGGGGACTGATTTAAAGTAAATCACTGGATTAAAAGGTTAGAGCTAAAGAAGAAAGGTTAGAATTAGGGAAGGATATCAAAATGCCAGAGAATTCACAAGTCACAATTATAACTTTGAATGTGAATGGGATGAACTCACCCATAAAACATAGACAAATCACAGAATGGGTTAGAATCCAAAACCCTAACATATGTTGTCTTCAAGAAACACACAAGAGGCAGGTAGACACCCACAAGGTCAGAATTAAAGGATGGAGTAAGACCTTCTGGGCCTCAACTGACAGAAAGAAGGCAGGAGTTGCAATCATGATATCTAATAAAGCCAAAGCAAAAATAGACCTGATCAAAAGGGATAGGGAAGGTAATTATATTTTGTTAAAAGGTACTTTAGATAATGAGGAAATATCACTAATCAACATGTATGCACCAAATAATATAGCACCCAAATTTCTAATGGAGAAACTAGGAGAATTGAAGGAAGAAATAGACAGTAAAACCATATTAGTGGGAGACTTAAACCAACCATTAACAAATTTAGATAAATCAAATCAAAAAATAAATAAGAAAGAGGTAAAAGAAGTGAATGAAATCTTAGAAAAATTAGAGTTAATAGACATATGGAGAAAAACAAATAGGGACAAAAAGGAATACACCTTCTTCTCAGCACCACATGGCACATTCACAAAAATTGACCATACACTAGGTCACAGAAACATGGCACTCAAATGCAGAAAAGCAGAAATAATAAATGCAATCTTTTCAGATCACAAGGCAATAAAAATAATGATCAGTAACGGTACGTGGAAAACAAAATCAAAAATTAATTGGAAATTAAACAATATGACACTCCAAAACCATTTAGTTAGAGAAGAAATCACAGAAACAATTAATAATTTCATCAAGGAAAATGACAACGGCGAGACATCCTTTCAAACTTTTTGGGATGCAGCCAAAGCAGTAATCAGAGGTAAATTCATATCCCTGAGTGCATATATTAACAAACTAGGGAGAGCAGAAATCAATCAATTGGAAATGCAAATAAAAAAACTCGAAAGCGATCAAATTTATAACCCCCAGCAGAAAACCAAACTAGAAATCCTAAAACTTAAGGGAGAAATTAATAAAATAGAAAGTGATAGAACTATTGATTTAATAAATAAGACTAGAAGCTGGTACTTTGATAAAACAAACAAAATAGACAAAGTACTGGTCAATCTAATTAAAAAAAGGAAAGAAGAAAAGCAAATTAACAAATAGATGAAAAAGGGAACCTCACCTCCAATGAAGAGGAAATTAAAGCAATCATTAAAAAGTGCTTTGCCCAAATATATCGCAATAAATATGCCTATCTAGGCAATATGGATGAATATTTACAAAAAAATATAAATTACCTAGACTAACAGAAGAAGAAATAGAATTCTTAAATAATCCCATATCAGAAAAAGAAATCCAACAAGCCATAAAAGAACTGCCTAAGAAAAATTCCCCAGGGCCTGATGGATTCACAACTTAATTCTATCACACATTCAAAGAACAGCTAACCCCAATACTATACAAACTATTTGACAGAATAACCAAAGAGGAAGTTCTACCAAATTCCTTTTATGACACAAAAAATGGTACTGATTCCAAAACCAGGCAGGTCAAAAACAGAGAAAGAAAATTATAGACCAATATCCCTAATGAATATAGATGCAAAAATCTTAAACAGGATACTAGAAAAAGACTTCAGCAAGTGATGAGGAAGGTTATTCCCTATGATCAAGTAGGATTTATTCCAAGAATACAAGGATGGTTCAATATTAGGAAAACCATCCACATAATCGACCATATCAATAAGCAAACCAACAAAAACCACATGATTATTTCAATAGATGCAGAAAAAGCCTTTGATAAAATACAACATCCATTCCTATTGAAAACACTAGAAAGCATAGGAATAGAAGGGTCATTCCTAAAAATAATAAACAGTATATATCTAAAACCATCAGCCAATATCATCTGCAATGGGGATAAACTAAATACATTCCCAATAATATCAGGAGTGAAACAAGGATGCCCATTATCACCTCTACTATTTGACATTGTACTAGAAACACTAGCAGTAGCAATTAGAGAAGAAAAAGAAATTGAAGGCATCAAAATAGACAAGAAGGAGACTAAGCTATCGCTCTTTGCAGACAACATGATGGTCTACTTAAAGAATGCTAGAGATTCAACCAAAAAGCTAATTGAAATAATCAACAACTTTAGCAAAGTTGCAGGATATAAAATAAACCCACATACGTCATCAGTATTTCTATACATCTCCAATATAGTTCAGCAGCTAAAACTAGAAAGAGAAATCCCATTCAAAATCACCTTAGACAAAATAAAATACCTAGGAATCTATCTCCCAAGACAAACACAGGAACTATATGAACACAACTACAAAACACTCTCCACACAACTAAAACTAGACTTGAGCAATTGGAAAAACATTAACTGCTCATGGGTAGGACGAGTCAATATAGTAAAAATGACCATCCTACCCAAACTTATCTATCTATTTAGTGCCATACCCATAGAACTTCCAAAAAACTTCTTTACTGATTTAGAAAAAACCATAACAAAGTTCATTTGGAAGAACAAAGGATCAAGGATATCCAGGGAAATAATGAAAAAAAAAATACAAAGGAAGGGGGCCTTGCAGTCCCAGATCTCAAACTATATTACAAAGCAGCAGTCATCAAAACAATTTGGTACTGGCTAAGAGACAGAAAGGAGGATCAGTGGAATAGACTTGGGGCAAGTGACCTCAGCAAGACAATATATGATAAACCCAAAGATCCCAGCTTTTGGGTCAAAAATCCACTATTCGATAAAAACTGCTGGGAAAACTAGAAGACAGTATGGGAGAGATTAGGATTAGATCAATACCTCACACCCTACACCAAAATAAATTCAAAATGGGTGACTGACATGAACATAAAGAAGGAAACTATAAGTAAATTAGGTAAACACGGAATAGTATAAGTGTCAGACCTTTGGGAAGGGGAAGACTTTAAAACCAAGCAAGACATAGAAAGAGTCACAAAATGGAAAATAAATAATTTTGACTACATCAAATTAAAAAGCTTTTGTACAAACAAAACCAATATAACTAAAATCAGAAGGAAAGCAACAAATTGGGAATCAATCTTCATAAATACCTCTGACAAAGGTTTAATTACTCAAATTTACAAAGAGCTAAATCAATTTAACAAAAAATCAAGCCATTCTCCAATTGATAAATGGGCAAGGGACATGAACAGGCAGTTCTCAGCCAAAGAAATCAAAACTATTAATAAGCACATGAAAAAGTGCTCTACATCTCTTATAATCAGAGAGATGCAAATCAAAACAACTCTGAGGTATCACCTCACACCTAGCAGATTGGCTAACATGACAGCTATGGAAAGTAATGAATGCTGGAGGGGATGTGGCAAAGTAGGGACATTAATTCATTGCTGGTGGAGTTGTGAACTGATCCAACCATTCTGGAGGGCAATTTGGAACTATGCCCAAAGGGCGATAAAAGACTTTCTTCCCTTTGACCCAGCCATAGCACTGCTGGGTTTGTACCCCAAAGAGATAATAAGGAAAAAGACATGTAAAAGAATATTCATAGCTGTGCTCTTTGTGGTTGCAAAAAATTAGAAAATGAGGGGATGCCCTTCAATTGGGGAATGGCTGAACAAATTGTGATATATGTTGGTGATGGGATACTATTGTGCTAAAATTAATAATAAAGTGGAGGAATTCCACGGAGACTGGAACAACCTCCAGGAAGTGATGCAGAGCGAAAAGAGCAGAACCAGGAAAACATTGTACACAGAGACTGATACACTGTGGTACAATCGAAGGTAATGGACTCCTCCACTAGGGTCAATGCAGTGTCTCTGAACATTCTGCAGGGATCTAAAAAACACTATCCACAAGCAGAGGATAAACTGTGGGAGTAAAAACACTAATGAAAAGCAACTGCTTGACTACAGGGGCTGAGAGGAAATGACTGAGGAGAGACTCTAAATGAACACTCTAGTGCAAATATCAACAACATGGAAATGGGTTCGAACCAAGAACACATGTGAATCCCAGTGGAATTGTGAGCAGGCTATGGGAGAAGTGGTGGGAGAGGGGCAGGGGGAGGAAAAGACAATGATCATTGTTTCCAATGAATAATGTTTGTAAATAACCAAATAAAATAATGTTTAAAAAGTAAAAAAAAAAAGAAGGTTTAATCAAATTCCCCATGCTTTACCTTGTCCTTAGCTCAAGAGAGATGGAAAATACACATTCCCAAGCATTTTATTCTTTAAATTATTTATTTTTGGTAAGTCACAAGCTAGTTATTTGAGTTCTCAGCTACATAATTCTCAGCTCTTCATTGATCTTTGTCCTCTTTCCCCAAATCCAAACAGTCAACAAACATTTAAAGTATTTATTAAAGTTTATTATCTGCCATGCACTGGATAAAGTTTTTTTTTTTTTTAATAGCCCTTTCTGTACCATTTTAATGGGTTAGACTATGTGTAAATATATAAGTTGGTTGGTTGTTGATCGGTTGGTTGTCATCCTTCATACTCAAAGAGGACCAAACTGACATCACTATATGTTGGTCATTATACAATGTGTTGGACTCTGGTTGATTGCACCAATGCAAGTTTCAAAGGCTCTATCACAGGTAAGGAACAAATAACATATAGGATCATTTGGAATGGAGATGGCTCTAAATTTGTGTAACTCATTTATTTTGAGCTACTGTAATTTTTCTTTGCTCACAGAGCACAGGCACACACAACATATACATAAAGTACAATGGTAATTAGAAAGAGAAAGGGAGTGAGCAGACCTCCTGCAAAAAGCGGGAATTGAAACGAATATTGAAGTAAACCATGAAACTAAGAAGTAGACTAAAAAGGGAAAACATTGCAGAAATAGGGAGAACCAGTGGAAATACAAAGACATGGCATCTAAAGAGTTTAATATTCAAGGCGACAAGGATATAGCATCTGAAGAGTTTTATGTTCAAAGGAATTGCAATTAGGTCATTGTAGCTTAAGACAGTGGGATGGGGAGAGCTTGGGTAAAGTATAATGGACAAGATTGTGAAGATTTTTAAATTCCGCACAGATTTCATAATTTATCCTGTGGAAAGATAATTGTTGAATGAGTCTGAGTATGATGGTGATATGGTTACAGTTTTCTTCTTTTTAAAAGAATCACCTTGGCAATTGAGAATAGGATGAATTGGAGTGGAGAGAGAACCTCAAGGAAGGAGACCAGAGAGAATGTTACTTTAGTAGTCCAGGAAAGAGGTAATGAGAAACAGGACTAAGACTGTATGAGTAGAGAGGAGAAAGGGGACACATACAGGATATGATGTAAAGATAGAAACATTAAGTTTTGGCAATAATCCCATGACTTAGGTTGAGTAAGAGTGACAGCTTGAAAATGATACCGGGGGTTTGAGTGCGGGTGACTTGGAGTATGGCTGTGTCCTTAAGAATCATAGGGAGTTTTAGAAGTGGGAAAGATAATGAGTTCTATTTTGGACTTGTCAAGTTTTGAGACATATACAGAACATTCATGTTTGAGATGTCCAACATCCAGTTTAAAATGCTAATAGCTTAGCAGATATACTAGGGCCAGACATCCATATCTGGAAATCATCTGTAAAGCCACAATAATTGAACCCACGGGACTTGATGAAATTTCCAAGTAAGAAAATATAGAATAAAAAATACAGAGCCAACCTACAGTTAAACGATATGACATCAGTAAAGAAATAGCAAAAGAGATTGAGAAGGAAATAAAGATTAGAAAGAACCAGAACAGAAAAATTCAGAGGAAAGCATATCCAGAAGGAGGTGACTAACAGTATCAAATGCTACAGAGAGAGATGCCAAAGAGGATAGAATTTGGAAAAAGTCCATTCATTTCAGAAATGGCAATTTTATTTGAATGATGAGGTGACAAGTTAAATTGCATAGATTAGAATTGAGAGGGGGAATCTATATAATTGTAGATGGCATACTCAAGGACTTTAACCCAAAAGGTGTATAATTAGAATCTGCTCCCTGGGGCTCTGAATCCCAGCATCCCACTTTCCTTCTCATGGTATCTTCTTATGTTTTGGAGATAAAGTTGGCATGTGACCCCACCCCTCTCATTCTATTCCCCTGATTGTGCTGGGAAAATGGACTTTATGCCAAGCAGGAGAATCTACACAAATGGGTTTACTTTTTGTTAGATAATTAGGTTTGAACTTCTATTTCTTTTAGTTTTTTATTCTTTCTACTTCAAGTGATTATATCTATATTTATACTTGGAGTTATTGGATATTAATTTTAATCTATCAAAGGAGAGGAGAAATATAGCACATTCTCTGGTGATGATGGTTAGAACTAGTGAAGATTCCCACGTGTATGTGCATATGTGTGTGTCTGTGTGCGGGGACGTGTGTGTTTTAGGATTGGGGAGATGGTCAAGCATCAGAGAAGGAGCCAATAAAGGGAGAATTTTAAGGTAGGGGATCTGAAGATGGCATTAAAGGAACACATAGAAAGGTTTGACTTGACAAAGAGAAGGGCCACCGCCTCTTCTGAGACCAGAGTGAACGAGATTGTGGAAAATGACTGAGTGATGAATAGGGAAAAATAAAAAGCTATTGGTGAATGTTCTCTGTCAAGTGTGAGGCAAGATCGTGCTAACAGAATGGAAAGCAAGGGGAGAAATGAGAAGGTTTAGAACAGCCACCATGAAGAATATACAAACAAATCAACTAAGGAGAAATAGAATGTCTTTACGATATCTCTTATATTTCTTATGTACTCTTTACTCACCCATTTACCACTCAGGTACAGGGACAGATCTCTTCTCACCTTTATTTTAGCCTCCTAATTGGCCTCTTTGTCTCCAATTTCTCTCATCTCTAATACAGTCTCAACGAATCTGCCAAATTAGTATTCCTGAAATACAGCACCTACCATGCTATTATATTTGCTCAAGGAACTTTAGTAACTCCGTATGGTCTGTAGGATAAAATATAGTTTCCTCCATGTTCCTGCCACACAGTCCTTGACACATAGAAAGTGCTTGAATACATGCATCTGGCAAGATGACTTGCTTCTCGCAGATCCTATCCAGTCATCCACCTTGGCCATCTTGCCATTGGCTTCATTGCTATTCTGCTTCTTCCTACTGTTATAGTACTTCTAAATCAGATTGAGTGAGAAAACCAAACCAAACCAAACCTCCAGGCGCTAGAGAAGTTAATCCACCCAGCTAGAGAACTTATTGTCTTGATTGGTGAATGATCCACCCAAACTCACAAAGTTTATATGTGTGCTTTATGATATATAACACACATATAAATGTTATTTATATAGATGTGTGTACGTGTACATATGCATCTATACATTTATTCATATAAATATCCATACATATATGCATTTTATCCATTTGTTTATTTTAATATATAGGAATTGAGTGAATTAATATTTTAAATATAAAAATATTTTACATATTTATTTCTATTATTCTAATAAATCATATTTATTAGATTCATATATAATGTAAAATATATTTTAAAATTAAATAATATAAAGAAATAAAATAAAATATTTTATATATAAATGTATACATATATGTATATAATAACAGACCACTCATTCAAATTACATCTCACATCAAAGACAGCCGTTTCCCTGCCATCTGGCCATCTACCTTGCTGTCAGCATGTGTAAACAACTCTCCTCCATTCCATATACCTTTACTTCTTCTCCCTGGAATCAATTGCCTTGGCAACAACGCACTCTCCCTGCAGCTCCCTAGATATACTCTTCCCTGATCCCTTGTTTGTTGTCATCCTTCATGCTTGAAGAGGACCCAAATGACATCCCAATATTGGGGTCAGTGTGCTCTGTGTCTGCCTGTAGCACTCTTCCCTGATCAATACATATCTCCATAGACACAAATACTCAAACATAAACGTGTGTAAGTATATGCATAGGCACAGGCAATTAGGTGGCTCATTGGGTAGAGAGCCAAGTCCAGAGTCAAGAAGATCAGAGTTCAAATGTGACTTAGACACGTATTAGCTATGTAATCCTAGGCACGTCACTTAACCCTATTATAAAATGAGCTAGAGAAGAAAATGGCAAACCTAGAAAAAAACCCCAAAAGGGGGTCACAAAAGAGTCAGACATGACCCCAAATGACTAAGTAATAACAAATATATATGAATGTTGTTTCCACCACTAGAATCTATTTTCCTTGTAGGAAAGGAGGATCTTAACTTCTATATTTTTATATCAAGTGCTTTAAAACTGTTCCTAGCACATAATAAATGTTTTCCTGTATTCTACCTGGCATTTCAAGCCCTTCACAACCATTTTCCAATCTGTCATTTAAGAGTGATCACATTTTACACTCCCCATGCTGTTTCCATTCCAACCAACCAAGCTTGTCTACTTGCTCTTCACCATGTGGAACATCGTAGTTTCCATTTGAGATATTTCATATTCTGTAAGCTAGGCATGGTTTCTCTGTCACCCCTGCCATGTAGAATCCCTCGCTGTCTCTGAACTGCAGCCATGGCACAATCTCCTACCACGTTTGTTATTCACTCAGGAGGAGCTGTGTTCTTGATTTTGGCCAAAGTTCCACACTGCTGACATACATTCATTTTTTTGTCACGTAAAATCACCTATTCTGTCTATTTCATAATTGTGCTTACATAGATCCCCTCTTTCTCTATCTTCTTTCTGAAATGCTTTAATAATAGCAATTACAATCCTTTCACAAGACACTACAAGTTTTACAAAGCATTTTCTTCATAATAATCTCACAAAGTCATTAGTAATGATAGTTATAATTCATATAGATTACAATTTAAGCATTTTATATTCATTATCTCATTTTATCCTTTTAACAACCCAGTGAGGTGGGTCCTAAAACTATTATCCTTTTAGAGAGAAGAAAAAAAATGACAAGGAAAATTATACCTTTTCTCAGAGTTAGTAAGTCAATAGACCATGAACAAGCATTTATTAGGCTCTTATTAGATGCCAGGTAGAGCCCTGGTTTCACTGCATTCCTTCAAGTCTCTAAAGTTCTACATTCTATAGTAAGGTTTTCCCAGACTTTGTTAATTTTAATGCCTTTCCTCTGAGATTATCTACCATATTATTTCATCTCCATCTCTCCTTCTGTCTGTCTCTATATATTTATGTCTGTATGCATGTTTTTCTGTTCATGCATCATGGTTTACATATTGTCCCCTTCAATGAGGTGATAAGGAGGATGAGGATATTTATAATTTATAAAGCACCTACTATGTGCCAAGCTCTATTCTAAGCCCTTTATAAATATCATTTAAGTTGATTTGCACAACAAAATATGTGCTATTATTACCTCTTTTACATTTGAAGAAACTGAGGCAAACAGAAGTGACTGCCCAAGATCATACATCAAACAAACATCTGAATTTGAACTCATATGTCCTTGATTCTACATGTGCCATTCTATTCACTTCTCTTCCTAATTATATATAGCAGACTGTGAGCAACTTGAGAGTAGGGACTTTTTTTCTGCCAGACTTGGACTTCCTAGTACCTAGCAGAGTGCTTAGCTCATAAGAGACCATGTAGTGCCTTGCATATAAATACTAGTTTACTGATCAAATGGCAGACTTGGTAAATTTCTGAGTTAGGATTTGAACTCAGAACTTCTTGATTTAAAGTCCAACACATGATCTATTCCACCATGCTCCCTCTCTACAAGTACAAATAGTGTTATTATTACTCTTTTATAGATTTGGAAGTGATGACACCAATAGGCAACAGTTTATCATTGTTTAGTCATTTTAGTCACATCTGACTCTTCATGACCCCATTTGGGATTTTTTGGGCAAGGATATTGGAGTCGTTTGCCATTTCCTCCTGCAGTTCATTTTAAAGATGAGGAAACTGAGGTAAAGGAGGCTAAGTGACTTGCCCAGGATCACACAGCTAGTAAATGTCTGAAGCCATATTTGAACTCAGGTCTTGCTGACTCCAAAATTGGAGTTTATTCACTGTGCTAATAGTGAATTGTATCTAAGATGTAACATAAAAAATTCTTCAGATTCTTCTAAAACCAGAGACTGCTTTTTCCATTGTACACCAGCACATTTTTCTCGAATGGATTTTCCTCAGGTGTATTATAATTTACTGTCCTAAAGATAGAGTAGGGGTAAGAAGGAGAACAGAGAGCCAACCTCATCAAGAGCTCACACATCCAAATTGTTTCTATTTCATCAGTGCCATATTGCTTTTGGAATATCCACTTCAGTCTTCCAAGAACTAAAACATCAGAATTCCAGAAAAGGGGCTCTGCTCTTTGGAGCAACAAAAATTTAACAAGCTGCAATAACTCACCAATATCTGCTATTTTCAATAATATAGAAAAGTATTTCAAAAATTATAGGAAAGAAAACAAAAGCATTTCCTGATTTTGACCCAGTCCCCAGGGCTTGGTTGCCAGATAAAGATGTATAGCACATTCATATTTAGTTGAATTTGTGCTACTCACTAAGTAAAATTGTTTCTAGACAGAAAGGTCACAAAACATGGTTATCAGACTTGGAGCGCCTGTCATTACAATCACAGTGGAAATGGAATGCTACTAGCTCCTGTAGTCCATCAAGCTCTGAAACATTGGGAAGATGATGAGTTTTTCATGGGGAAAAAATGACCTTTTTCCTTTAGCAGATCTGGCTTGGAAGAACAGGTGACTTTCTCATAATGCCTCCATAGGGACCAATTCACCCAACTACTCAGGAATGCAATTTGCAAAGTAAGAACATTGCTCAGAGCTGGAATTTCAAGGCTATGAACTGAGCTAAAAATGAGAACGGATGTAAAGAAATTTTACTGTAGCTGCCTCACAGCCAAATTTACAGTACGTGATTATCTTCTTTAAAAATGTTGCTAGGACTCCAGAAGAGCCCTGAGAGAGAGGGTCCCCAATTATAAAGTGTGTGAATGAAATTTCTGGGGCTAGTCAGATTGACAAGGCCATTACCATCATTTAGAAAGGCTTAATTTAAGGCCAAGTGCCTGAAATAAGAAAAGACTTGAAAAGAAAATGTTGTACATAGTTCTAGGGACTGTATTCCATTTCTGAGAGAAATTATCCAACTCCATCCAAAGTCACATACTCTATAGACACTAATGCTTTACTATTAACAAGGGGAATTATAACATGCTTTTGCAGAGCCTGTTTATGGTCAAGAAGACAGTTGAGAGACTGAAGAAGACAGCAGGACCAGAGTAATAATATTTTAATGTGGCTTTTTTCCACCTGGAGAGGAAAAATCCTGACATGCTAATAGGATTTTTAGGAAATTCACACAGAAAGGTAAAAAATAGCATAGCACTTATCCAGTGATAATAATGTTCACATTATGTACATTATTCTTATTCAGCTGGGATTTTTATAGGGTGAAGAAGAGTCTTTCCATACCATTTCACCAAGGCTAAGTGTCTTTTAAAGTGATTGTATTCTGATGTGAGCCAGGATATGAAAGCATATAAAAAATAAGGACCATGAGAAAAGCATATGGCTATATCCTATATCATATTCTTAGATGATTAACAAATCACCCCTAAGTCTTGAATTATGCCATAAATTGAGTGAAAAATCCACAGAAAATATTGAGAACATATTGAGCAGAAAATTTGCAAATAGTCATTAAATCTAGAGAATTTCAATTCTAGAGAAACTTTCCATGTTCCAGATTTGTGAACACTTTGGGGGAAGATTATTTCAAGAAAATTTCAGGAAAAAATATAAGGCAAATCAGCAACAATTTGGAGAGAAAAGACAAAAAAGAAACTCAATTAACTATGCCATCTGGAGCAGACCCATTCACCATTGTGGGCTTCTCTTTGGTCATCTGTAAAAAAAAAAAAAAAAAACAAGGAGCTAATAAATTAGATTGAGAAGTAGCTTGGGGTAGATTGAGTACCAGTCTTAGAGTGAGAAAGACTTGTCTCAAGTCCTACATCTTATATGTGTAACAAACCATTTAAACATGTCCAAAACACCTAAAAAGAAGTACTTGTTCAGAACCTGATTGGACATGCCCAGACTGCCCAACATGGAAGTACTCTGCATTCCCTACCATATGAATGGCCTCCTTGGATTGGATATGCAGCCTGAAAAGACCAGAAAATACCATATGTACAAAGGAGAAACTGAGACAATCTTGATCTTGTCTAGACTACACTATTTTCTAAATGTTCCCTGCTCCATCAGGAGTTTGAACATGAATTTATGAGCCAATGAGAAAGGAACAACTTCATTCCTCTCCTCCTCTCTTAACCCAGCTCCAAGAAAGAGGCTATGATCTTTGTCTATTTTTTTGCTGTTTGCCCATCTCATTTTCAGGTACCAGCAGTGATCCTCATGTGACCCAGTCATTGAAGCCATGGCAACCAGGATTGCATGTGGGATGGGGCCACCAACTCAGTAAGGAATCCCAGAGAAGTCAGGGTTCCTGGGACTCAATTCTGAGGGGAGTGGATGTCTTCCATATATAGCAACAAAGCTAAGCTATGAATCTGATCTTCTTGCCCTTCTGAGAGGCTGAGATGGAATAGGAGGGGGATTATGCACCACCACCCCCATTTTAGGGAGTGAGTTTGTATATTTGTTATTTTTGTAATAAATGTTTATTTGTAGAAAAGAATCTATTAGTAGCTAAAAGGAGATAGGGTACAAGGAACTACTCCTAAAATCAGGAAGAAAAATAGGTAGGGTTGGAAACATTGGCAGAAAGCCTAGATATCCACCCACCCCCACTAATTATACTGAAGAATCCTGGGGATGGATTTCATATAATCTGCCTGATCTTTCAGGCAGCAAGGGTAGGAGTAAGTAGTATTACACATTTATAAACTGTGTGATTTTGCACAAGTTTATAGTATTGTATATAAATATACATACACATATACAGTACTATACAAGTCGTGTAACCTCTCTGGGTTCAGACAAATCTCTGACACAAAATTATAGGATAATTTATAAGAAAAGGGAGTTTCTATCCTCATAGGGATGAAAATAGAGGAAATAAAAGGTTCAGAATAAATGCTTAGATTCATCCATGAGATTCCTTCCAATTCTAAATTTCTTTAAAAGCAATTATATTTGGGTTAAAAGTTCTTTTGTGGCTATTTATTTCCCTACATTATTCCAGAATTCCTGATATTTAATTCAGATAGCCTCTTTATTCACACAGAACTTGTATTAATTTTTCCTCTTTTTCTAAGATAGAAAAAGAAGTTTATATACTATGGTATCACTGAATCAGTGACTGTGAAATCCTTGATATGGCCAGTTTTCATAAACTGTTGGTTACTAGAGAGATAATTGATATAACAAGTCTCTGTCTTATCTCCATGAAGTGTCAGGAAGCCAAAGTGAGTTCCAGGGTGATTTGGAGTCTTTCTTCTGGGTGGCCCAAGTAACTCCTGGAAGGTGTTAACAAGCAGATAGCTGCTCCTTTTATAAAGCAGAAAGATAATCCTTGGTGCTGGTCCCATGGTTGTATTTCTAAAACAGGAACCAACAATATCTTGAGAGTCATCCTTAGCAGCTGTGAACCTCTGTCAGTTAACTGAATGACAGTATGCCTGATTAGATTTAGTGGGATTTTTCCTCCAATATTTCTGACTTAAATTGCTATAATCTTGCTAAACAGTCATGTGAATACTACTGTGAGTTTCATCCACATTCCACACTGATGTCTTGCATCCTGTAGGCACAGCTAAGATCCCATTCATCCTAGCTGAATCTCTGGAGATCTGACATAACATGACATTCCAGGAACTATCAATGATTTTGGGATATATCATTTCATTTATATATTACATATTAATCAATTATGTATTAATTTTAATTCATATGTTACATAGAATTAACAGAAATAATAATATATTAATTGATACAATAATTTGTTAGGAAAAGAAATTATATTAATAAATATTAGCTTATCACAAATGGCAATTAGGAAATGTTTTCCAACAATCACTGCATAATCCAAGTTATTACTGTGGCAGTGAGGGCATGTCCTTCTTTGCATATGGAGGCCCTCAAGAAGCTATGTCATTTTCAAGATCCTCTATAAATCTATATCTAATCATAAGCTATAGCTGATGAGCCCCTGTTGATATCTTTATTTTTAATATTGGGTCTTTATAATTTACTAGCCAGAAGATATTAGTTCATTGAAAAAACATTTAATAAAATGACATGGTAAGAAACAAAGGTTATTTAACATTTGTCCTAAAAACTAGGGTACCCTCTCTCATAGATGCATACATCATTAGTACAGGGAGTAGTCATGTGTGAGAATACATATATAGAGCCAGGCTATCCAAATTTCACTTAGATGGAATTTAAATAGCCAACATGCATAGGTAGAAAGACACATGTGTATTGAACCATATGCTCCAGGTATGCCTCTGGTACTGCAGTGCCCTGATTATATTCTGGCCACATCTTTTTGCTCCTCCAATTAAGCTTGCAGCCTACTAATCTCATATAGTCATGTAACACGCTTTTTGGACCAATGGCATCACAGGGTGTTGTCATGACTTACATATAAATTAGATTTAAGTGAGGCAGAGTTGCACAAAGTCATCAGTCTCATTCTCTTTTCTGGAGTCATCAAAATGCAGTTGCAAAAGTCAGGGTGGGATGCAGTGGAAGACCTTGTCATCTTCAATGTCTCACCAATCTTGAAGCATTCCACAGCACCTTCTTAAGACACCTTCATGGTCATTGGAACAAATTGTTCTCATCTGCCCATTCTGCCAGGGGGTGGGAGATTTTTCACTTGCTTGGGGCAGACATCCCCTAACTCGCCTATGTATTTGTGACTTCCCAGTTGCCCTTATCTGCCAGTTTTATTTAGGTGTGGTTAAGGTTTCTTTGAACCACAGGTAAGAGCTGGTTGAGACACCAATGATGGAAGGATAGCCCTGAAAATGTGTTGACAAGCCCACACACCAAAGCTGTGCATCTTCCTGAACATTCCCATATACCCCAGCAGTGTTCCACTCATCTTGAGCATCTCTTATCATTCAGATTCTTACTTGAACTGAAGTCTGCACCTAAGTCACCATCTCTTCCCCAAAGGAAGAAGAATAGGTTCTATTTAACTCCCTTTTAGCTTAGAACAGAGGCCTCCTGAGGCAGAATCTTCACATATCTATATATAATCACACAAGTGAAAAATACTCCATTTCTTTTTTCACATAAAAACAAAACAGATAAACCAGATTTAAGACTAAGCTGGGGCCAACTCAAATTGACTTTCAAGAACCGATTGTTAAAATTTTAGTGTCACCATTTACACCATAGAAATTTCGCAAGTACTATAAATCAGAGCTTGATTTATTACTTTTGTTTATTTCTAGATTCAAAGTTATGGAGAAAATGTTAATAACACAAATTAAACTTTAAAAAGTTTTTCATAAATACTTTTTTCTGAGAACCAGTTTTTAAACATTTACAAGTCATTCATAAAGTTTTTGCTATGGTTTTTTCCCCCAAAGAGAGTCCTTGAATTGAGGGTCAAAAAATAAAAAGCTCATTTTAACACAAAACAGCCAGTTTGCCAAAGATACACCTTGGACATTTAATATACCTTTGAACCTACTGTGTCTGAGGTATAATTTCAGCTCACTGTTCCATATAAGTAAATGAATTAGAATTAGAAATTCCTTATACTGCATGATTATGGGAATTGTACCCAAAATGGCATGAAGAATAACCTATTATGGGAATTGTATCCATAATAGGTTGGGACTTTGCCAAAGAAACCCCCTAAATATTATATGGGTCTGAGGCCAATGTATTTTCTTCAAACCTATCCCACCACCACCTTACCATAATGCTTTAGTTTTATGAAAATTAAAGGGGGCAGATGAAGGACAAACTTTATGTAGAGTCATCCTTGGGCATCAAACTCTATCTCAATTTTTTTCCAAAATTTCTCAATCATATTAGGTATATGTGGGTTCAGTGAAAACTCCCAGCTTTTAAGATACCCATTATTCTGCTGATTTTCATCATTCAGCATCCAAATCAGTGATCCTGATACCATAGTACCAGTACAACATAGAGGAATGTATTCTCTATTGTGGTTGTTGCTATTTGTATAATGGATATGCCATTAGTAGGTACATAGATAAACACAACCAGGAGTTTGAGTTTGTGAAAAGACTTCATTACTCTTTTTTTCCTAGTTCTATCTTTAGGACAAAGTTAACACATAACAAGAGGTTCTGTAGTCATTCATTTATAGTTTGGGGATTTATACATAACCGAGTTATTTTGTAAGCAGAGTTAATTTTGGTGAGAAAAAATGAGGATGACAAGAAAAACTATCCTTTGCTTCCAATTTTCTAAGGCAAAGAGACTGGCCCAAATGGCAAATTGAGGCTGTTAAAATAAAGAATGAATCATCCACTACTTTTTTATCACCCTGGATTTTTAGCTATTGCAAGGGCAGGATGTAGCAAAAAATATAAAATATTGAATTATGTTTTAGTTTTGAGCCTGTATTTAAGAATTATAAGGTTCCAAGCAGAATGTGTTTCAGAAAGTCTGGCAGAAGATTGCTATTTTCTGATTGGGGTAGTGGGAGAGAAATAGAGGGAGTTATAATGATAGCAATGTGTTTTTTCTCCCTGTCTTTAAAAAAAAAGAAATTTAATGACAACACACATTGACTGAGTTTATGATGGCATGATTAAAAGCATGCAACTCTTAGAAAATTAGAAGAATTGGTGACCAGCAAGAAAATGCTAAATATTTATAGTGCTGAAAGGCTTGATAATGAAGTTTGATTTTGCATTAAGATGTATATGGTATTATTGAAAACATGTGTAGGAATAGAGGAAGAAGCTCAGAATGTAGAAGCATTGAAGATTTGATTACAGTTTGGATATATGTATACATATAAGTGTTTGTGTGTATATTTGGATTCCTTGTAGATGGTCAAGTCTACCAGATGCTCCTTTTGTTGAGAATGTCATGCTGCTTGCACCAAGCCCCAAAATATAGAAATGTCACCTTAATGAGATTCATGATTATTGATAAGATATTGGGGAAGCAATCAATATTAGAAAAACTAAATGGAGAAATGTGCCTGTTGTTCACATAATGACACACAATCAGATGGCAAGGTTATTAAGTTATGATATGATGTGATATATGATATGATGACATATGATGATAAATGAACATAAGACAAGGTAACATAATATGATGTGATATATTGATTATGATGCCATAAAACATAGTATATATTATTTTGTGTTACATTATATTATGGTATATATGGTAGGGCATATATTGTGTGTTATAGTCTTTAAAAGTATTTATGTATATATATATATATATATATATATATATATCTGCAGATAGACAATGAATAATTCCTAGAGTAGTAGGAATCATTCAGCCCAGATTGTATTTGGGAAATTAAATTTTTAGTAATCCAAACTGCTCCTTATTCCAAAAACAATCTTCTTAACCAAATGTTCTCCTGGAACTATCATGTATTTGTGAATTTTAGAATGCCACATTATATGAGGAATGAAAGTTGTTGTGGGTCAAAAAGCAGAAAAGGCATGACAGTTACAAAGCAGGATGTAATATATTTCCATGTATGTTCTATGTTCCCAAAATGGCATGAAGAATACTGTTGGGGAAATATATGATCAGAAAAGGAGATGGGTGAGCCAGTCTTGTGTAAGAATCAAAATGGTCTAGTGAGAGCCACAAATGTAGAAGACATAGAAAAATAACTTGAATGTTGGGTAGAGCCACTTTGGAGGATATGAAGAAGGGTATGG
The DNA here is from genome assembly GCF_027887165.1 of Monodelphis domestica. NCBI lineage: Eukaryota > Metazoa > Chordata > Mammalia > Didelphimorphia > Didelphidae > Monodelphis > Monodelphis domestica. The sequence goes on along the minus strand of NC_077229.1, from coordinate 160,646,710 downwards.
ACAAGAATTATATAGGTTGAGAAGACCTGGAAGCATTGCAATCTATACAGATGGAGGGGAAAGAGACAAGAAATTCAGGTGTTCAGGCATCCTAGGGCATATTTCAGCACCTGGCAAAGCATACTGTATGCACTTCAATAGATTCTTGTTGATTAACTGATTTCCAGCTTAAGGTAAGAAGATAGTGTTAGCCCTTCCAGCCCTATGCATAGGCAGAATGGATTGCTTTGAAAGATGATTAAAAATCCTCCTAAATCTCCAATATCTTTAGTAAAAATGTAAATACTGCCTCAACTATGAATATATCATCATTAGCAACCATTGACACATTAGCAAGCATTTAGCTTAGATTCAAGGGACAACGAAGGCAAACTTTGCCTATTTCACAATTTTATCTGGTTGAGCTCTTCTTGCAAGATAATATTTGAAATTTAAATTGTTTTAATGATGCTCTCCATTTATTCCTGATGTCCCTGATTTTCCCTAGACAATACCAGATTCAGTAACAAATACTGAAAATAATGGGAAAAAAAAATTAATTAGGGAATAATAACTAACTTTTCATTTAGAAATTCAAAGTGCAAAATGAGCACATCTTGGGCCTAGGTGTAGTATTTATTCCTTCATAAAGAAATAAATGATATATATTGTCAAAAAGGGGTTGTTTTATTTTTCCATGTTGGTATAGCGTTTACTGGTATTCCATTGTCTATAAGTAATTTCCCTAAAGTCACATTAGTAACTCTAAAATATATGAATAACTAGTCTTCAGGAAATTGTATTATATACAAAAATATATTCCTATTATAGGTCACATATTTATTTTTATTTTTTGAACTTTAAAAGATTTATTAATCCAGATTAAACACAATAACAAACCATGATTTTAGATTACCAATGATGACGCATATCATCTACCTCCTGACAAAAAGATTTTTCAAGTGCTATACTCCTAACAAGTTGAGATACTATGTTCATTTTACAAAAGGAGAAACTGAGAGCTGGTCTCTATAGGTTTAGTGAAAATAAGGTAGTGATCCAGCAGGAGTAGCTACTAAATGATAAAGCAAACATACTTTGGTCTTTCTCCAATGGCTAACAATCTTACTGTAACATTAAGCTGCCATGTTTCACATATGGGAAAACCAAGACCCACATAACTTAGGGGTCTTAAACTCTGTGAATAGATTATATAATATTTTATCAGACTTATAACCCTGGCCTCTGGATTTTTAGTCTAGTGTTCATGCTTATTTCATTATGCTGTGCTATAAATGTGGAGGAGTTGGTTGAAATGGGCGCTCTATGTAAAAGTACTACTTTTAAGAATATTAAAATTTTTGATGACAAGCTATAAATACCCCTGCTCTATTAACAGTGTGAATATTATAGGCCAGTGAGTTTGTCTTCAATCTCTGGAAAAATTCCAAAATATATTATAGGGATGATTTGTGAATATCTGGAAAGGAAAATAGTAATAATGAAGAACCAGGAATGACTTCATCATGAACAGTTTGGGGTAGATTAAATTCATTTCTTTTTTTTAAGGTGGTTTGGTAGATGAAGAGGATGCCAAAGCATAAATTTATGGAAATTCATTAAAACATTTGACAAAGTATCTTATGCTTGATAATAAGATAAAGAAGGAGAACTCTTTGGTAATGGTTAAATGTTGAGATCCAAAAAAATGTCATCTTGAAGACTGGAGTACTCAGATGAATCTGCCCTTGGTCCTATTCCATTCAACATTTTTATCAGTGCTTTGGAAGAAAGCAAGAATGGCAAGCTTACCAAGTTTGTAGTTGAAATAAACTAATTTGAGTACCTAATACTCAATAATAATAATAATGGAATGATAGAATTAGGATGCACAAGGATCTCAAGAGGGTAATATGATGAGCTGAATCTAAATAAAAATGAAACTTAAAGTTAAATATAAAGCATAATATTTAAAAATTTTGATTTGAAAAATCAATTTCAAAAATATAAATTAGATAAGATATATATATGAATACATTATATGAAAATAATTTGGGGATATTAGTACAGTTTAGTTCAGTTCAATATAATGTTATATATGTGGCTAATATAAAATAATGGTGAAAAATGTGCATGCAATCTTAAGCTTCATGGAGAGGCATAATGTACGAAGAGTGAAAAATGAAGGTTCCTGAACAGGCCACAATCCAATTTATTGTGTTCCATTCTGGATGCCACATTTTAGGAAATCTTTAAATGAGTTGGAGATCATCCAAAAAAAGAGAGATCAGATTTGAGGAAACTTGAGACTATGCCATATGAAAATGGGCTGATGGAAATGAAGGAGGGATTAGGTTCAGTCTGCTTGGCTCCAGATATCAGAACAAGGAGTCACAGGTAGAAGCTGTAGAGAGAAGAATTTGGTCTCAATGTAAAGAAAAATATTTATATGCTGAGAACTATTCAAAAGCCAAATGGGTGAAGTAGTTGATCCAATCCTTGCCCCCACCTCACTGATGATTCTCTAGGGAAGGTTTGATGATCATAATGGTAGGTGATGTTGTCTGGGGAATTCTTCCTCAGGGATATGTTAGGAAGAAAGGATTTCAGAGGTGCTATCTAATTCTGAAATCTGATTAGTAAAATCTTCTCATTTTACTTTTGACTTCCAGGCTTATCTCTTCTGAGTGTTTTAAGCTTTAATTCCTTAAGTCTTGATGTAATACTTACACCTGGAAAAATAGCATTAACACATTTCCAAATCAGATAAAATCCTTTTACTTTTAAGCAACTCTTGCCTTAATATAAAGAAGGACTCTCCTAAGAATTAGAGTTCCCTGCAAATGGATTGAGATTGCTCATGAGATAGCCATTTCCCCATTACAGAATACCTTAATGTAGAAGCTAGGGACTCACAGGAATTTTGCAAAGAGAAAACTTACTTTTACATTAGAAATGTGGACCAGATGACCTCTAAGTCTTCCAGTATATTATGATTCCATATGAGAAGTATGTTCTTATCTACAGTAAGCTAAAATATCTATGAAGATTCATGTTTCATAATAGAAAATTCTCTTCTCTGGATAATGGAGTTATTTCTCTTCTGTTTTTACTGGGAAATTTCCCTTATATTTGAATCATACATCATATCTCTCATCATCAAATAAAAAGATAACTCCAGTTTAACTTTGGTCTGTTTTAATTTTTCAAAGAAATCTTTGAATATTGTCCAACAGGGATATAAAGGAGATATCAAATATCCATGCAATGAATACTTAGTCAAATGTGATATAAGAAAAATTCCCAACTGTTTGTGTTTAAAGTTACATTCTTTGCTTTTAAATATAACTTTCTCTAGTGAAACTTCTGATCAATGTATAATGGTAAGAAACAAATTGCTAATTTTTTTAAAAGAATTGCAAACCTTTTCTCTCTCACCATCTCTTGAGTATGATGCACTCCCCAATCTATTTGGGGCCAAAATTCCTGGGATAATTTAGGCTTTGGATGAGACATATGCCAAAAACTAAACTCTACAACAAAAATTTTTTAAAAATCTCTATGACAATCCTAAACATAGAAAGCAGGAAAATGATTCCTGTCAGAAAATTATGAAGGATTATGTTTTATACCTATTCTAAACCTTGAGGTTGTGTGAACTTCCTAGAACTTAGAATAAGGACAAGGAGAACCAGGCTGAGTGGTCTTCTATTCACTTTTGTGCCCAGAGACATGGAATGGCCTCCTAGTTTCCATCCTGTTTCATTCTTTGGTAGAAAGCCCGACAAAAGAGCAAGTTCTACTTGCTCCTGGTTTCTTAAAAAAGACAGAATTATGAATTCTTTAAAGACAAATTAAATATGACTCCAATCTATTCACCTTTATATACTTCTGCTCTAACACCAAGAGTATGCACCTTCCTCACATTCAGTTGTTGGAGTCTCTAATATCCTTCAAAACTAAGTTTAAGTGATTTGTTCTACAGGAATGCCCTTCCCGAAATTTCTTTGTATATCCTTTGTACATATTTTCTATATTATGGGTGTTTTGGGGAAAAGTAGTTCCTCTGGTATAAGGCAGATGTTTTCAAGGCTGCTCATCCTCCTTGGATGTCCATCCACCACCCAGGTCTCACCTGTGTCTCCAGCAGATATACCCTAGTGAACCATCTCAGCAGCCAGGCTAAACCATGGTAAGGATAACTAACAGGTCTCAAACCTATTGGTGAGTTGGGGAGGGGGGTGTTCTACTTCAGATGTGTAAAGAATTCCCCCCCATGAAAAGTCATTGACCTCCATCTTTCTAACTGTCTAAGAGCCACAGTGTATGGGGTACTCAGGGAGCGGTATTATCTCTGGTATGGAGGGCTTGTCGTGCCCTCTTAGGGCAGCTCTCCAGCCTCTGACCCTCACCTGACACCCAGCTCTCACTTGTGGCTCCCAGTAGCTGCTAGCATGTGGCAGCGGCCATACCCCGGGCAATGGCTTCAACAGGATGGCTAAATGGGTCGTGGACCCCTGGTGAACTAGGGCTTTGCTCACCCACCATGTGAAGACTGCTTCGGCGGAACATGGAAGAAACCAATAAGAAGGTTCAACGGCTGAGAGAGCGACACAGCAAAGCACTGTGGAGTGCTTAGGGCGTGTTGGAGCACAAAGGACAACACGGCCATCCAATGCAGCTGAGGAAGTCTCCAGGTGTAACAACTTTTCGTGCCACTGGACCCAGGCTTCCAATGCCAAGAGAGTGGGACTGTCTCTGTGCATTGACTTTTCCACTTAAATCTCCTTCATGCACAAGTGCTTTTGTGCACACTCATCTACATCACAGATGAAAGCGCACAAAGACAATTGTCTTCCTCGGTTACTGAGAGACTATTACTAAGAGCCACACTTGTGACTCCCCAAACCCTCAAATTTTACCTCATTTAGATTAGGAAAATTTCTCATCCCTCTTACCTCAGTTTCCCATCCCGTTATCCCAATAAACCCCTTGACTAAGAAAGCAACTAGAGTATCATTATAGTTCACTCAGGAGGGAGGGAAGAAGCAAAGGCTTCAAAGAAGATTTGGGAGGTGAGGGAGGAAAAGGGGAGATGTTAGTTAAGGGGGAGGGAGTGAGGGAGGAAGGGGTTTAGAAAGTAGATTGATCCCTCAGCAATCAGTATGGATCAATTGGCAAATCCCAGAGTAAATCCCAGGGCAGTCCCTTATAAGCAGTGTCCCCTGTGTACCAGCACCCCTGTGTGGCATTCCCCAGCATTTCTCTGTTTCCCTCCATTACATATAAGCAGGTTTAGGTTCCTGTAGCAGTCTTTCTAGTCACAGCCAACCAGAGAATAGAACAGGAGCCATTGTGAAGTAACAGGTTCCCCTCAATTTACCCTCATCATTTCAAGAATTAATAGTTTCCAGTCAGTTTACCATTTTATTACAATGGATATTGGGCTATAGTTTTTTTTTTTACTTCCTATTTTTGTTCTTCCTGGCATAGGAGTTAAACCCATATTTGTATCACAAAAGGATTTTGGTAGAATTATTTTACCATCCATCAATTTTATGAATATTTTATTTAGCTTTGGAATTAATTCTTCTTTAAATGTTTGGCAGAATTAATTTGTGAATCTGTCTAGCCCTTAGGGATTTTTATAAGAGCTCATTCCTGGCTTATTCAATTTCTTTTTTCTGATGTGTGATTATTTAAGTATTCTATTTTCTCTACTGCTAATCTGGGCATTTTATATTTCTTTAAATATTCATCAGTTTCATAAAATTTGTATTTGGGCAAAATAGCGTTTAATGGTTGCTTTACTTTTCTTCTCATTTGGTTGTAATCTTGTTCTTTTAATTTTTAATACTAGTAACCTCAGCACATAAAAAGTCCTGCTTGGGTAGGGTAACCTAATGACCACAATTGGTCAACTTCTACATGAGTTAAGTAAACTCTCTATTCTTGTTAAATGTCCTTTCTATGCTATGGCTGAGTGAAATTCCTTTTGTTAACTATTGAATTGTCTAAAGGCTCTAGTTCATTCCAACATCTAAACTACTTCATCTAAACTATTTCATGGCTTCCTAATAATAGTTGACATTTATATAGAGCTTTACACAGATATTCAAATTTGAACATCACAACAGTCCTGTAATTAGATACTTCAGTTGTGATTATCCCTATTTTTAAGTAGACGGCACTGAAATATTGAGAGGTGAAATCATTTGCTCCTGATCACATAGCTTTTGTCAAACATCAGATTTTTATTTAAGTCTTTCAGACCCAAGTTCTGTCCACTACTCCCCAAGGGAAATGATTTGACTCAAGACAGGTTGAATTGGTAGAAAATGTTTCCTTGCATTCTGCCTAAATTTGCTTCTTTTCAACCTCCACCCATTTCATTACTCTTACTTCTTCCCTCTAGGGTCACTTAGAACAAGTCCAATTTATTTCCTACTTTACAACTCTTCAAATAGTTGACAACAGCTAATCATAATTTTGTAACAGCTAATCATGATATTGTAACAGACTGAATTCAGATAACAGAATCAATCCACTCTGTCACAGAGAAATAAGCAGGTCTCTTTATGCTTCGAAGTAGTCTCAGAAGACTATTTTGAAGATATGTTTTCCAGGCTGGTTTTTAGTAGTAGATGGTCACAATCATTTTTACATGCAATTTCTCTTTCTTGTGGTACTGTTTATAGTTCAACATATCCATTATATGAAGTATCTATTCAATGCTATGTTTATTTAAGCAATATGTTTGTTATTACACACAAGTGGATTTTTATTTTTTCTTTGGCTCTCTCCAACTTTGTGAACAAGTTAATTCGTGAAAATATTACACGCTTAACTCTCTTTTATTTCCTTTAACTAAACATTTTTTTCCTATCAGTATTTTGCTATGTTTATCCAAAGTCACATCATATTATGTAAAAAAGGAAGTATTTGGCTCAGTTTCACAGTGTTGTTTAACACTGAAGGATTAGAATAAATTTGATTTATGATCTGTAACATGAACCCATAGGACAAAATGAATATTACTCTGAGATCTGAAATTTACTACTGAAACTAGAATTTAGGTGGTCTGTACTAATGAATAGGATTTTATCATCAGTGACCTGAGAACATATTCTTATTCTTGATAGGGTGACATAAAGACATCATTACTTTTAGAAATAATGAATGATTTTTTTTCATGATGTTTCCTAAATGTATTGGTTTCAGATTTTGCCCTTTGGTTTTATTTTTTCCCTTAAGGTACATGACAAGGATAATATTTCTTTTCTGAAACAAAAGACTAAAGACTAAAAACTCCAAATCTCTTTTCCATACAGCAAAAGAAATCACTGAGAATTGAGCCCAGAGTAACAAGCATGTCTTTTAAAAACTGGGTGCCCAAGTGAAATCTATTTAATGCCTCTTTTTTGGTAATTTTTTATCTGTCCCCTTTTAGATGTAAAATAGTGTTGGGCATTCATTTTCAAACATTTTGAAACCTACATTCTCTCCATCCTTTCTTTCTCCCCCTCCCTGAGATGGCAAGCAATTTACTATTGATTTTACATGTGTTGCCATACAAAACATATTTCCATTCGAATGCTTCTTCAATAATAAATTCAAGAACTCTATCAGGTAAGGAATTGAGTTCATTAAATTTCTAAATTGTACAATGAGTTTCCCTATAGGTTTTTCAGAATTGAAATGTAACTTGTAATTGGTACACTTCATTCATCAATTTAAAATTCAACAACTCCATAAATTTACCCAAGCTGTATCACATTCCTACATTTTTTCCCAATTTCAATCTCAAAATTATTATTTTTCTTTAAGGCTCATCTCAAGTTATTTCTTCTGCAATAACTTTCTTGATCCCCACAAATTTTTAATATTCTGCTTAGCTTCAAATTACATTATATTTTCTTTTCTATGTACATGTTGTATCTGCTCCTATTTGATAGTAAATTCCTTGAGGGAAGGAACTATTTCAGTTAGTATTTTTATCTATAGCACCTAGTATAGTGCCTTGCCTATAGCAGGCAAAATTAAATGTTTGGTAAATTTATTTGATTTAAGTTGAAAAAAGTTTTCCCTAGGGAGCTGTGCATTTACATGTGTTATTTGGGTATATTCTCTTGATGGAATTAAAGAAGTACTATTTTTAAGGACAGATCTTGGGATAAAAGGTTGCACTTCTAGAAGTTCTTGTTAGTTGCCCTCCTAATCGTGTGAAAAATTATACCTGTTTTTATCATTCATCCACAATATTCCACTTTAAATACAAATCATCACATTTAATATGCAGTGCTATTTCTCAAAAGGTAAGCAATAAGCTAGCCTGGATGGATTCACTAAGTTTTCCCTAGAGAACAAGGACCTTTTCATTAATAGTCTAGCTTTCACTACATGCTTTCTCTAATTCCTTAGCACTCTCTCACACCTCAACCCCTTAAAAGCTGACTAATCCTTCCCCATCAATATTTCATTGAAACTACTCTTTCCCAGATGATCAACAAATCATCTAATTACCAAAGTGTTCTATTTTCCATTTTTTCCAAAGAACTGTCTTACCTCAGACCTCATTCTCCTTTAACACTGTTGAATCCAGTTCCCTTTTTGTTACTCTATCCTCTGTGGCTTCCCATCACTGTATACTGATTATTTTCTGTCACGCTAGTCATTATCTGACACTTGAATGATATCACCTCTTCCCTCTTAGTCACTATTAAAATCATACACATTCATCAAGGACCAAATCAGATGTTATTTCTCCTATGATGCCTTTACTAATTTGATTTTTCCCTCTTCAGAACTGTTATAGAATTTAATCTCATAGTAATTTATTTTTTGTGTGTGTTTGGTCTTTTCTTCCCTATTGGATTATAAGGGGAATATTTTCATATCTTATCCACATAAGACATTGAATCAAATCAATGAAATAGGAATACTCTCAACTTTAATCTTTCTCCTTGTGGATATAGACATTTGGTATTCATAGATAATGAAAGTGAATTTTCTCAACATAGTCTTCTCCATAGAGTACACATTCACTGTGTATTAAAGATCATGACTGACGACAGGATGATGATGATAATGGCAGGTAAAGTGATCATCTCTGAGGCTCTGCTGTTTTGATTTGTGATTGCCTCAAGCATTCACTACATCTTCTAATTTCACTTCCTAAACTTCACCTCATCATCTACTATGCCATAGCACAAACATCTCTTGATTCCTCTTATTCAAATTTCTAGTTCTGCAACCATAAAAAGTCATTACTCCTAGAAAGGTTATGTCAGCCTTCTCTCCTAAGGCTCCACTGTATATCTCTGTTACTTTCCAAATGAAATTAAGTCAGACTAATGGATTAGTCCTAAAGCATTGAGGGGCAACCAAGGTGTAGTAGATTAAAAGAACTAGTCTCAGAGCTAGGAATATTTGAATTCAAGTCCCATCACTGACATGCTAACTTGTGAACCCATGGAAGCCACTTCTTAGTATTGTAGTTAACTCTCTAGGACTATAAGTTTCAAAGAAGGCAATTTTCTTTATTGGTAAAGAGAGTTTCTCCATCCAGGAGCTCCTCATTTCAACGAATTCACAGGTGCACTGCACTTTTTAGCTCATCCTCAAAGAATATTCCCATATTGACTATGTAGAAACTATTCTGTTTGTAACGAGACAAGACCTCCTGATTTATAATTGACAGACACATTGAAGAAGAAACATCTTTACTGAGCTTTGGAATTAGCCTCCATCAGTTTATAGTGAAAAAGTGCTGAAATTGCATCCGAATTACAGTGAGCCTTCCCGTCAAGAAGAAACATGATGAAAATTTGACTAAAACCATATGACATGATTAGAATGGAAGTAGTGGGTGGGGCTTGATGGTCATCTTCTAAGGACTCATATTCTTCCTCATTCCCTCTCTTTCTATTTGGTAGAAAACTAGTGATCTCTGAGATCCCCTCTTCATCCTAAAAAGCAAATCTGGCATTTTTCTGACTCTTTTTCCTCTTTGGTTGCCACATGGAAGCCAAGGGTTGATTGAAGACAAGTATAGAGTGATTTTGTATATATATATATATATATAATATATATATATATATATTATATATATATATATATATATATATATATTATATATATATATATATAACAAGTAAAACTTCCTGCAAAGAGGATTTTATATATATGTATGTATGTATATATATATATATGTATATATATATATAGTATAATTAGAATTCTGCTCCCCAAGACTCTCTTTCCCAGCTTCCCATGTTCCTCCCTACATTAGCACATAATGTGAGAAGGAACATGGGAAGCTGGGAGAGTCTTAGGGAGCAGAATTCTAATTATATTATATATATATAATATACTTAAGAAAGAATACTGAAGAATCATATTAAAAGTTTATTAAACATATATTCATGAATCAGCATATTTGCTTTGGGATAGAAATTCCCTAAAATCCATCTGTTTAAAAGTCCCCAATAAATCTCTTGAGAAAGTATTGCATCTTTAACTACTTTTGGAGATCTTAAACTGGGATGTCTGTTAGGTATCTCAAATTCAACAAAAAGTTCATAAAGAATTCATCTTTCCCCTCAAATCCCACTCACCATCTCGAAAGCCCCTATCAGTACCAATAGCAACATCATTTTCCTAGTTATTTTGGGTTGCAATACTGATATTATTCTTGACTATTCATTTTTACTTATATCACTTATACAACCCATTGCCACATCTTTTAATTCCTACCAATATGCAATCTCTCATATACATTCACTTTGCTACACTATACGATACTATTTATATATGCCATAATAACCATTCAATCACATCCATCTCTCTGTGACCCCATTATGGGTTTTCTTGGCAAAATTACTACACCTTCAACTCCTTTTGGACCTTTTAAACTGGATGTTCAGTAAGCATCTCAGATTCAACAAAGGTTCAATCAGAACTTATATTCCCCCTCAAATCCCACTCACCACCCCCAACTTTTTGGATTTGCCATTTCCCTCTCCATTTTATTTCATGGATAAAGGAAAAGGAGCAAACACAGTTAGGTGACTTGCACAGGGTCATACTGATAGTAAATCAATAGTAGTAGTAAAGAATGGTTTTGAATTCAGGTCTTCCTGATTATAGACCTGGTTCCCTATCTACTAAGCTACCTAATCTATCAACTACTCAGGTTCCAAAAGATTTTTCTAACATCCATGTCTGATCATGTTACCCTTTCACTCATCTCTCCCATAAACATTCAATGACCTTCAAGGGCTCCCAGTTCTTTCCAGGTTTAGAGAATATCATTTATTTGCCTTTTGAAGCTCTTTATTACTGGCCTTTTCTTACCTTTCCAATCTTTTTATACTTTGCATCCTTCTACACATTCTATAATACAGTCAAATTGGTCTACTTGCTATTCTTCAAATATGATACTTTCTGTATCTTTGCACCTGCTGTCCCCATGTCTTGGATGTTCTCCCTACTCACTTCTGCCTCTTAGTTTCCTGAGATTTCTTCAACTCTCAACTCAAATTCTACTTTCCACTGAAGGCCTTTCTTAATCCTTCTAGTGGCTAGTGACATTTTTCTCTGATTTATCTTCCATCCACTCCATCTATATCTTGTATGTGACTAGTTATTTACATGTTGACTCCCTTGTTGAAAGTTGACAATAGTCCTTCAGGGTAAGATTAGTTTTCTCCTTTATTTTCATCAAAGCTCAGCTCAGTGACTATTTATAGTAAGTATTTAATAAATGGTTTTGATCGATGGATAGTTTGAATAACATTACTTATTCATTCAAACAGGTTTAATATACCTGTTTTTTTATTTTCCATTTCTTCCAAAATTACTAAACCAATAGGTATGAATAGACAGGATACTCTAGCCATCTATAAAAGGATATTTTTAATAAACTCCAAATAGGTCTTTTTTTAAGGTTATCTGTCATCATTTGAACTTTTCTCATAGGTCTTCAAATAGAAATTCTCATCAGTTTATCTCCTACTCTTTTATGTTGTAAAAAATAAGTTTTCTGACCCATTTTCCTACCTTGTTAATACATTATCTTTGTAAAATATTTTATATTTATGAAAAAGCCTGATGTTTCCATTAAGACCCAATACTAAGGGACCCACTTAGCTCATTGAATAAGCCCCCCATGCAGGATTTTTGGGAGAACAACAGAAATACAGGACAGGCTAACATGGATTGATTATGATCTGCATAACTAGAGAGAATATCCACATCAAGAAGATCATAGATGACTGTGACCATTAAGTACCATTGCATTGTTAGCATAGCATCATGTCAGAATCTGTTTATAAACTCATGACTCAGTAGAAAGAGTGGAAAACTTAGATATTGGTTCAAATCCTGGCTGTGCAATTCACTACCAATGCAGTATTTGAATAAGTTATTTAATTTTTCAGTCTCCCTTTTCCTTATCTGTAAGATGGGATGGGGTTGGATAACATGACATCCAAAATCTCTTTCAGTTCTATACATATGATTCTATTTCTATAAGTTTAAACATGCCATTATTTGGTTCCATTTAAATTAAATATACCAGAAGTTTTATAAAAATTAATTTAATTGGTAGAACTTTTATGAATGCATCTCTTGGCCCAATGAAGAAGCATTATAAGTTTTAAACTGGAGATCATTTTAAGTTTAGAGATCATTGAATACTAATACTACATTTTACATATGTAGAAATTGAGGGCAAAAGAAGCTGAGTGACTTGCTTATTGTTGCACAGGTAATGACAGAGCCAATATTCCAACCAACATCCTTAAATCTATGTTTTCTATTTTTGCTTTATCATGAACTTGTGAACAGATTCTTCATGTGCTCTGGTAATAATGGTACTTACTAGGTGTCTACAGAGGGATTCAAACCCAGATCTGCACCATGAAGCATTTAGGTAATGCGGTGGGTAGAGCTCTGGGCCTGGAATCAGGAAGATGAGTCCAAATCCAGCTTTAGAGACTTCTTAGCTGTATGACCCTGGGCAAGTCACTTAACTTCTACCTTACTTTCTTCATCTATAAAATGGGGATAATAATAGCAATCACCTCAAAGGTTTGTTGTGAAGATGCAAAGAGATAATAGAACACACTTCGCATAGTGCATGGGATATGGTAAACATGTCAGTATTAACTATTACTATGATGATTACAATTTCACCACATTTCTTACCTATCCCTTAAACAAGAGGTTTTAACTTTTTTTTGCTATGGTCCCCTTTAACACTCTGGTGAAACCTATGACCCAACCTCACAATAATATTTTTAAATGCATAAAATGAAATACATTTTAAAACAAAGTAAACCAATTATACTGAAATATAGTTATCAAAATATTTTTTTAAGTTCAGGAAACCCAGGTTAAAAAAACTCTGCTATAGACAAACATTTAACATAAGAATTGGCAAAACTTAATCATATATATATATATATTGGAATATTCCCTATAGATCTAGAGAAACAGATAGTTAAGCATTTACTTGTGGGAGTATCAAGCAATTGAGATAATTTAAACCAGACCATGTTATTTACCTATGCCCTAAAAATCAGTTGGCCACAGTTCTTCTCTTACATTCATATCCTGCTACCTAAACAATAACACTGTTTAAATACTGTGAAAACAAAAATGTTTGACATATTATTTAAATTTTTAAAAATTTATTTTGAAATTTAAATTTTAAAATTACTTATAAAATTAGGGGAAACAGTGGAATTGTATGTAGGCTCTGGGGAGGGAGAGGAAAGAAGGGAGAGAAAGAAAATGAATCATGTAAACATGGAAAAATATTTTTAAATAAATAAATAAAACATGAAAAAAGGATTAGAGGGAAAAAAAAAGTTTTAAGTAGGTGCTATTGTCAGCCTAAAACAGTTAGTGTTTGATGTGGTGGCTTCTGTTACTTTGGTCCTTGATATGATCATGGTTTTCTCCAGGCACCTTTTCTGCAGACTTCTCAATGAACTGTAATCACTTCTGGCACATGTGGTGCACAGAGTAAACTTACTGGAGTTAATGAAATGGGGTCTGTCAGAGCGAGGCCAGTAGGGTATTCCATTCTAAGCAGACAATGATGGTTGCAGATTTGCAAATGGTAGAGGTCTGATTTGGCACCAAGTCAAGTTTGGGAGAAATAGGGCAAGTTGTCAAGAGATCCTGCTTCATATTTGGGGTGTTTAATTTTAAATTGATTTACATGCCACAGAAAAATAAATCTTGACTAAATGTGAAAATAAATGCTTAGAAGAACAGGCTGGGAACTTAAGGAGAGCATTTATTAGGGACTGACATTCGCTGTTCTGTGTAATAAGGTACTATTTCATGGTTTCTCTCTGTGCTGTCTGTGGAAGGGAGAAGCCTAATAAAATGTTCCCTTCTTGTTACTATGTTTCGTAGGAATTCAGAAGGATTTTTCCTACCCTAGAGAACAGTTCCCTGTATCTCATGGAAGATATGTGACACTTCTGAAATGAAATGCACATCTCTATAAGGCTATTAATTATCCCGCCTTTCTATGTGCACAGATGGATCTAATGTATAAAATGTGACTATTTAAGAGGCCATCCTATACCATAATAACCAGCTAATGAGACTTGTCAGCATCCTATCTTTCTGGTGTAAGTAATAGCTAACAGGATCTTTGGCAAAGTTACAAAAATATGGCAGGCATGTCTGGTCTCTGTGGCAAACAGTATAAGATGTGAAAATATTGGAGACTTAAATAGACAACTTCTGCTATAGTCAGGTTTTCAGTAAATCAGTGATGTGCTCTCTTGCCAGAACTAAAGATGAGACCCAAAGTAACATAGTCTTATTGAATTAAATTGAATTGAAAATTGATCCTGAAAAAGACGAATTGAAAAATGACTTTGAAAAATCTTATTAAAATAGAACTTACTGGTTCTAAAAAATGTGAAAAAAATCTATGTGTAGCAAGATGAATGCTAATTAGTAGTAGTAATAATTGAAGGATCTCAAGCTTTTTGAGCATGCATAATGCTACCTCATGTAGAGGACAAAACAGGCTTAATTTTAGACATTAAAAGTTAGTCAAGTCTGACTGTATGCTGTAACTAGGCATGACCCAAAGCCTGCAATACACTGAAAATAGTAAATACTACTACTACTACTTAGAAAGCACATTAAAATGAATAAAATCTGTCCTTAAACCAATAAAGCTCATCCTAGAATCAAAGCAAGACAATGGGGTCATAGAGCTCATTTTAATCAACTTGTTCTTGTTGGAGGGTAAATAATTGTTCCTAAACCCATAGATGGTAAAGATTGAAACTAGAATCAATTGTTAAAGACAACAATTGTTTCTGCAATGTATAGTCTAAAAAAGTTGAGGCAGCTAGGTAGTACATAGAACACCAAGTCTGGAATCAATGGGAACTGGGTTCAAATCTAGCCACTGTGAAGATGGGATTAACTTTCCCCTGTCTATTTTTAGCTAAATAAATCAAGAACTTAAAGTAAACTATTTGAAGCTAAGAGTTTACAAGTCATTTACTAGAGTAAGTTCATACCTCCAAAGGCCACTGCCTCCCCCACACACACACACCCCTCAGTGCTAGGCAAATTGAAAGACCATGATTGTTTCCCATAAAGTGGGGGAGAAACAGGAAGTGATTTATGTGATCATATCAAGGACCAAAGTAACAGAAACCACCACATCAAACACTGTTTTAGGCTGATAATAAATACCTATTTAAAACTTTTAAAAAAATTTATTTATTTAAAATTAGTTTTCCATGTTTCCATAATTCATTTTCTTTCCCTCCCCTCTTTCCTCCCATCCCAGATACAATGAACAATTCCATTCTTTCCCCTAATTTTTATAAGTAATTTTAAAATTAAAATTTAAATATGTGGAACATTTTTGTTTTCATGTTGCTATTTCCTGGTTTTTCAGATTTTGACTTCCTAAGTAGGATTTTGGATTCTAGTGAGATTCACTTTCGAATTCCCATTTGCAGTCTGGAGACATTAGGTTAAATTTAGGGTATTTTGTAGCTAGGCAGTACTTTCTATCTCTTTATCTAAATTTTTCCACTTTCACTCTTTCCACCTCTTTGTAAATAAGCTGCTAAAAGTCATTTTGACTTAAACTGTAATGTTTTTTAAATCTACAACCATAATATTAGTTTAGAATTCTCATATTTAGCATAAAACCTAATTTAAAATTCTTATACTTCGGACATTTCCTAGCTATTTGACCATTTGCAAGTCATTAACTCTGATTGCTTCATTCTTTCTGCTCAACTAATTTGCAAAAAGGGTTCATAAATAAATAAATATTTTACAAATTAAAAAGCTATCTGGAGCACTAAGAGGTTAAGTGATTTTTCCCAGAATCACACAGCCAGTTGTATTCAAAGACTGATCTTGAACCCTTGTCTCCTTAATGAATGATCCTTTATGCAAAATAAGCAAATAAGTAAACAAAATCCCACATTTATAAAATGTTAATTCATAGCAATGTAATAATAATAATAATAATAATAATATGATTTATATAGTGTTTTTAAAAGCCTTACCTTGTATTTTAGAATCAGTACTAAATATTGGTTCCAAGGCAGAAGAATAGTAAAGGCTAGCAATGGGAATTAAGTAACTTGCCTAAGATAGCTAAAAACTATATGAGACAACACTTGGACCCAGGACATCCCATCTCCAGGCTTAGGATTTATATAGCATTTTAGGGTTCATAAAGCACTTTACAAATATAATTTTATTTGATCTTCATAACAATCCTGTGCATTAGATATTATTAAAACAATTTTACAGATGATGAAACTAAAGTTTAGAGAGACTAAGTGACTTGGAAAATGTCTAAAGTCATATTTGAACTTAGGTCTTCTTCATTCCAAGCCCAATGCTCTATTCACTGTACCATGAAATGCCATGACTTCTTTGTGGTAATTAATACACAAATAAATATGATCTTCAGCTCTAACTTTTGACCCAAGAAATCAATCTCCTCCATTCTTCCTAAGATGGCATTGTGAATTGCTTAATTTAAATTCCATCCTTTCCACCTTCTTTCCAAGTGGTTCCTGGGATTCACTGGCTGACTTTTATATAAACCAAAGCCCATGAGGAAGACCACTTTCCATTCCTTATACCATCAGAGTGTTGTCTCGGGCTCAGTAATATTCCTCTACCTCTAAACTCTGTTTCAGGCCAAGTATCAGGATTTTAGGCATACATTTAGCAGGGTAGAAACAGAAGTAATCCATTCACCTATCCATTCACCCTATCATTGTGTTATTCAGTAAGTCCTGGAAGGAGCAATTCCAACCAATCATTTACACTTGTTGCCTAGGCTTATGGTCTAAGGCTTTATAAAGAATCTGATAAAGAAGATTCCTGGGTCAGAGCAAGACATAGTGGCTAAAGCATTGGTCTGGTAATCAGGAGTACCTCAGTCAATCCTGTCTTAGATTCTTCACAACATTGTAATCTTGGACCAGTTATTTAATCTCTCCAGACCTCAATCCCCTCATCTAAAAAATATGTTTGTATTTGATGGATTCTAAGCCCTTTATAGCTCTAAATATACAATCCTCTGAACTACCTGAATAGATCCATCTACTGATACACTCTTTTTCTCCAACTCAATATTATTTGACAATAGCTGAGAATCAGACTTCTGCCCTGAATATCAAACCTGTCTGGAACCAATGACTCTCTGACTTTGATGTGAGGCTAGCTATACCAGCTTGTGAAGAAGGTAATAGTTCCCTAACTGGACCTTCAGAAGAGAGACAATTCAACTAGATTCACAGAAAGGATGAATAAAAGATGGGCTCAACTCTGGACTGAGAATGGTCTGTACCATTTTATGCCCTTCTGTTTTAACATTGTTCCTATAGGTTTCCAAAGGTTCATGAGTCCTATTCCAAACTTTCAATAATTCTATATTATAAAACCTTTTGGACTAGGTGGAAGTTGTTTTTATTAATGGAATAGCTAGATTGTTCAGTGGATAGAGCATCGAGATCAGGATAAATCTTAGTTCAAATCAAGACTCAGACACATACTAGCTATATAATTTTGGACAAGTAATTTAATCCCATGTTCTTAAACTGTTAAATGGGGGCAATATTAGTATCTGCCTCCTAGAATTGTTGTGAGGATCAAATAAAGTAAAACTGTAAAGTGACCATTTCATAATAAGTGCTACAAAAATGCTTTTTACTGTTATTACTAATGACATGTATTCTCAAGACTCTTACCAGTACTTTAAAATTTCAGGGCTGATGTCTAAAGCCAACTTTAGCTATTTTCCCATGTAGAGAAAAAAAGCAGCTGAAGAAAGAGTGAACAATCTCTCTGCGACAGAGACAGATTAATAGGTTGAGATGAGATTTTAGGAAAGGAATTGACAAGCAAAGGCATTGAGGATGGTGAACAGGATAATAAGAGGGAAGATCCCTCGTGGAATTTCTTTATTGATGATTCTATTTTCTCCCAAACCCAACTAAACTTGCCTTTATAATAATATGGAAAAATAATATAGAAAAAATAAACCAAAAAGCCATCCATTTTATAATATATGCCATATTTGGCAACTCTTGTTTCCCACCAGAAGAGATGCATGCTTCATTCACTGTCCTCTGGAGCTGATAAGTCAACTCAATTAATCAGAGTACAGCCGCTTCTCTGTGTTCTTTTCTCTGGCATGCTGTAATCTCTGTGTGTATTTTTCTCCTGCTTCTGTTTCCTTCCCTCTTCATCAGTTCTTCTCATATTGTTCTGAATTCCTTAGATTCTCTGATGTCTGTGGTACAATATTCGGTGACAAAAATATTACAGTACTTTCATTCAGTTTTTCCTAATCTACAGTCACCCACTTTGTTTCCAGTTTTTTGATGCTGTTAAAAATTATTTTAGCATATGCAAACCTTTCTTTACCTGTGACTTCCTTGGGGATATATGCCCAGCAGTAATCTTGCTAAGTGTGAAAGGTTTAGTGATCTTTCTTACATCATTCCAAGTTGGTTTCCTCATGGATTTTCTGTAGACTACTCTCCTTCCATCAACTCTAACAAAGACCTGCAATTGAAAGAGTAACTTATTCTTACAATTAACATCTATCTTCTTCATCATTATTTCTACTCTAATATGTGTGGAAATATGCATATGTTTGTGTGTATTTAAAATGGGAAATAAGAGGACAGAAAACCATAGCAGACTGTCAGCTTGGGCTTAGTATAGAAACAGACTAAGAGGGGGAAAACATGTTCTATAAAGCCTTTATGGAAACCTGACCCTAAAAAGGGAAGTACTCTTACTAGCTCACTTTTCTCTATTCATTTACCATGTTTCTGCATAAAATTGTCAATAGATATAAACAACTCTTACATATATTCCAAGCACCTCATGATTCTTCCTTAGCTTACATAAAGAACCACTAATATATCCTCTAGTGAGGATCATCTATTATTTTATATCAGCAAGCCTCACAGTCTTAAAATGAGAACTGAAACATAGCCCGTAGGGGATTGATACAACAACTCTAGATTAGTTGCATTTTCTTGTTTAATATCCTGTAGGTAGGAAGACCTCTACATATAATATTTCTACACTATCCCCTATAGGAAAGCCTTCATTTAACTTTAGCCAAATATGATCAAATGACTTCCAAAGGGGCCCTTAAACTTTTCTAGTTATAGGGGATCATAGATTGAGGGCTGGAAGATCCTTTAGAAGACATCTGGTCCAACTCACTAATTGTAAATATAGAAAATCTGAGGCGCAGTGGAGTGAAATGACTACCAAAAAATTCATACAGGTAGAATGAGATAGATGATAGACAGACAGACAGATGATAGAATATAGATGAGGAATAGGCAGAATATCTATGTAATAGGTAAATAGACTAAGTAGAAAGATCAATGATAGATAGATAGATAGATAAGTAGACAGACAGATAGACAGATAAATGGATAGATGGATAGGTAGATAGATAGATGGATAGGTAGACAGATGAATGGACAGATGGATGATAGATAGATAGGCAGAAGGATAGATAGGGAAAAGGTTAGATAATAGGCAGAAGGATAGATAGGGAAAAGGTTAGATAATAGGCAGAAGCATAGATGATAGGTAGATAGATAAGTAGAAAGAGAAATAGATATTAAGCCCTTATTTATGGTACATAGGGTGCTTAGGGAGGACTATCCCCCCTTACATGAGGGCTTGTCAAGCCCTTTTAGAGCTGCTCACCAACCTTTGGTGTTCATCTTTCATTCAGTTCTCACCTATAACTCCAAGAAGCAATTGCATGTGAAATGGCCATGCTCCAATTAAGCCAGCTTGGCAGACAGACTACACCAAGTTGAGGGTAACTGATGGATTTCAAACGTATTGGTGAATTAGAGGGATGTGTGCCACAAACATCTGAAAACTTGCACAGATATATGGTCAGTTGAGAACAATGTGTTCCAATGGCCACGAAGAAAGCAGAAGCATTCACTTGACAGAGCATGTCAAGCATCAAAGATGCTAAGGTCATCCACTGCATATAACAACAACAACAAGCACTTACTATGTTCCAGGCATTGTGCTAAGCACTGGGAATACAAAAACAAACAAAATGAAACAAGGAATCTATGATTAGTGAGCTTAAATTCTGATCTGGAAAGATGAAGTCACCCAAAAGGAAGCTGAAAAGCAGGTGGCAGGGTATAAAGTTTGTAAAAGACCAGAAAATTGAGATCAAAACAAGGAAAAAATTGAGTATGGTTGGCCTGGGTATTTCCTCAAAAGGAAGTTCTGGGCAGTAACTCACCATTAAGGAGAGAGATCAATAGGAAATAGAGGCATCTCCAGACTTAAAAGAAGCAAAGGTGTAAAACTCTAGGGAATCAAGAGAAGAGCAAGGAGAAACAGTATGGATGGCCTCGGTGCTTCCTCAAATGGCTATTTGGGGCAAGATTTGGGAACAAAACCTATGTCTTCAGTGTGCATTAGTTTCTTTAACTGTAAAAATAAGGGCAGTGTATTAGACAACCTCTATAAGGTTTCTTCCAGCTCTAGATCTATGATTCTATGATTCTTAGATTCCAGATTCCATTCTTTTCATTGCCTGACTTGAAGTATCTTTGATTTCACAGCAGCCTTATAATTAGTGGAGTTTAAAGAAAGGAGAGAACATGGGAACCAATAATAGTGAAGGCACTGAACTGATTATGGAAGAGACTTTAATATCTGACAATCTCCTCTTCTAGGAATCTCATCAGGCTTTGGAAATGAGGCTGTAATTTTGGCAAAGGAAACCAGCTGGTGAATCTTTTTTTTTATCGTTGAAATGAATCAAGGGTCAAAGAAACAACAGAATACATGTCTATTTTTAATATTATAAATGTACTTTATTGAGGAAAAACAAAAAAGTGGTCAGAATCAAGAACAAATTTGAGGGAGGGAATTTTATTAACATTCACCAGATAATTTTTGCTTCCAGTACAAGTAAAGGTCATCTCCTAAGGAATGAAAGGCTATCTTCTAGGAGAAACCAGAATTGCTTACAAGATAAGTGCCTAATCCTACCCTCAATCACCTTGGTGAGATCAGACACCTTTCCCCTAGACAGAAGTTGGGCTGAACCACACTTTTTAAAATCACAATATTACTCTTGGGGGACCCAGAAGGAAATTTGGAGATTTCCATTCCTGAAGGGCTGAGGAGTACAGATTCTGACTGAACCAAAGCCTTCATTCAATTCTTTCTGGTCCTTATCTTCCTCAAATTAAAGGTTTTCTAAACAGACATGCCTAATTGGACCATAATTTTCATTTCTTTGGACCAGTAGTCAGGAGGGCACAGTCATATTTTTGGCTTAAGTGCTTAAGTGAGAAAGGTGAACCCTGGAATGAGTGGGATCAGAGAAAAGAGGATAGAAGTTGCATATAAGACCTCAAAGGTTCTTGAGGAAGCACTTTCTGGTGGCCTCTGGCTAGTCTGAGCTAAGAACAAGAGATGAGGGTCCTAAGTGCAATAGGCAAACAGGAAGCCTCATGAACACAAATCACCCCTTTGGTCTGATCTAGACTAAACACCAGTGAAAAGGTTAGGAGACAAAAGGGGGGAAAAATCCCAGAAAGCATCCTGGCTGCCATCCAGCCTAGTGACAATCATTCAGGCAGTAGTCAAGGGACAGTGAGAGTTGGTTATTCAAGTAAAAAAAAACACTTGCTGTGGGGGGGAGGGGATTAGTTCTGGAAGCTCTTTTTGCTGGAGGAAATGGTGGGCAAAAGCTTAATATTGGAGCTGATTCCCCCACCTCCACCAGGTTAACCTCCAGCCCAGCACCACTGCAGTTGGAGTCTGAGTAGCCGCTGTAGCATCCAAGCTCTTGGCCCACACCAAGGCCATGGCCACTACCAATTCCAAGCCTGTTGCTGCTGCAGTAGCCACTGGACAAGCTGGATGTTACCACAGAGATGTTGACTGGTCCGATTCCCTCTCTACTTTGCCTGAATTCTTCTCCTTCCAGCAGCTTCCTGTAGGTGACAATTTAGATGCCCAGGGACAGCTTAACATTCATCAACTCCTGGTATTCTTGAAACTGGTGGGCCATATTCTCTTTGGCCTTCTACAGGCATCCTCCAGCCCAAGAAGCTTGGCTTGAAAATTTAAAGGCCAACATCCCCTGCTGCTCATCACCAGTGATGGACGCCTGCAGACTGGCACACTGTTTCTTGGTATTGTCAATCTCAACTCTCAGTCCCTGAATCATCTGATTCATCTCAGCAATATCATGCTTGGTATTGTATAGGTTGTCTCTGTGGCACACTGCTGTCAGATGCAACTCCTCTTACTTAGTATGGTACCAAGACTCAGGTTCTAATTGGCTATGGTTGGCAATGTCCTCATACTGAGCTTTGACTTCAGCAATGATGCTGATCAGGTCAAGGTTAGCAGTTATTAGTCCATAAACAGGACAATGTTGGTTCAGAAACATGAACCTGGATCTGAAAGTTCTAATTCATAGAGTTGTCCTCATCAGTGACTGCATCCACTTGGACTTCCAGGAACATTTTGTTCATGTAGGCACCATCTATAACTTTCTTGTGCGTCATAAATTCATTCTCAACTAAAGGGCACTAATTGATTTCATCACCATTTTTGTCCCTGTATTTCTTTACCAGGTTCTGCATATTCCTTAGCTCAAACTCCAGGCAGCCTCTCTCATTCACAGTACCAGCTAGCTTGTTCCTGAAGTTGTTGATAGGCTTCAAAAAGGGGTTCCAATTTCTGCCTCACAGACTTGTGACCTTTCTATTGGAGTAACTTCCATTTTGTGTCCAACATTTAACTTTGCTGCTCAAGGAATAAGACTTTGTCAATGAAGGAGCCAAACATGTTGAATGTGTTTGTTTGCTCCCACTTATTGGTCCTCACCCTCTGAATGAAGGGAGCCAGGAGTCTTTGGTTGACAGTGACCTTTTAGATGCCACCAAGGGGCTGAAAGGGCACCCAAGCTCTTCATAATATTGACAAGAACCCACTCCACCACCAAGACAGATGCCACTACCAAGCCCACCACCTAAACCAAATCAACTATCAGCTCTACTACTAAAACCATACCCAATCTCTCTTCTTCCTCCATAACCACTACTAAGCCTACCACACCTTCCCATGGAGATCTTCTTGGATGCTCCAAGTTTGTAAAGGTTCTTACTATCAAAGTCAACTCCCCCTATCAGCACCACCAACACTGATGAGGCCAAACTGATATTATCACCATCTTTGCCCCAGAACATAGAAACAGAACTAAAACTCTTTTGACTGGCAGAGCAGGGGGTCACTGCTGAAGAGGTACGGAAGCCACAGAAACCCCCTCTCTGGAATGATAGAATTGATTACTGAGACATGGCTACTTGGAGAGTAGATGGATCAAGAACTGAAGAAGCTTTAGAATAAAAAATAGAACAATGAGAAGATTGAAAGAGCTCTGTTATGTCCATGTCAATTTATTTTGTTATAAATCTTCTGCCCTCCACAATCTGTATATATTTATTCATTAAATATTGTGATTTCTATCACCATAATATTCTTTTCTCTCTCTCTATTCACACATATACAACCTTAGTTCAATCTCTCATCACCTTTTGCCTGAATCATTGAAATTCCCTACTAAAAGATCTCCCTATTTCAAGTATCTCCCCAATCCAATCCATCTTCCAAACCACTGCCACAGGGATTTTCCTTCAAAGAAATATTGATTTTGTCACCCCCTACTCAATATTTAATCCATTGGCTCCCCATTTCTTCTGGAATAAAATGTAATTTTTCCTCTTTTTTTCAGTTTTAAATCTTTCCATATCTTGGCCCCAACCTATCTTTATGGCCTCTATAGATTACTCCTCTATTCTATTGTCAACCTAACTGGTCATTTTCTCACATATGTTTATGCCTTTGTTTTGGATACATTCTATCCCCGCTACATACACACACACACACATATACATCAGACCTTGATGTCTGGAATACGGTCTCTCCTGATTTCCCTCTCTTAGGCTATCTCACTTCCTTCAAGAGTCATATTTAACATCAACCTTAATAAGAAGCCTTCCTGATAGCCTTTAATTAATGCCCTCCTTCCCCTAAGTCTTTTGTATTTAACTACCTTGTATGTAATTTATATTTACTTTATCTTTATACATATATATTTATTTTTCCAGATTGCATGTCATTACAATTTTTAATATTGTATTCTGACTTTTTCAATCCATGTTCTCTCCTTTTCTCTCAACTCTCCCCTCTTCCAAAGAGGTAAAAAACATGAATTAAGTTAGGTATATGTCAACCTATAATATATATTTCTAAGTCATGTTGTGAAACAAGCCACATATTGCTTACAGCAGAGAAAAATTCCTAGGGGAGATAATATATGTATATTTCCACATATATTATACCTGTTCATGTTGCCTCTTTTCATAGAATATTAGTTCCTCAAAAGAAAGAATTATTTCTATTTTTTTGCTCTATTGACAATGCATATATTATTGCTTTAGATAAGAGGAGAGCTAGAAACAATAGGTCAATGCTATTGGAAAGTTAATTTTGGCTCAAAATAAGAAGACATTTCTACTAATTAACGTTACCATAATGCCTCAAGTGGTGACTTTCCTCTCATTGGAGGAATCTTAAAAAGAGGGTGGATAATATTATAGAAAGGATCTAAAACAGACAGAGGAAGGGTAATTGAGAGTTAAAAAAAGCTCCATCATCAGATGAAAACACTAATTATCTATTAAATATTAAAACAGATGATATTTCCTATATCCTCATCTCTTTGGTTTCTTGGTAGCTTTTGTTACTCTCAATTACCCTTTCTCTGAATAAAATTTCTTTATTTTGTTTCTGTGAAAAAAGGTCTTCTTTTGGACCTCAGGCTCCTTTGATGGATCACCATCTGTCCCCTGTCCTACTAATGTGGATGTTTCCCAGAACCTAGTCCTGGGCTCTCTTCTCTTTTTAAACATGCTTTCTTGGAGATATCACTAGCTCTCAACGTATCATACATCATCAATATACAGATGTCTCTCAAATCTAGATATCTAGCTTTAATCTGTGTCTTGAACTCTAGTTTTGCACTGAGGGCAAACTGTTGGAAATTTCCTCCTTAATGTCCTATAAAGAACTTGGACTCAGCATGTCCAAAAGGAAAATCATTATCTCATACATGATCTTTTCCAAATTTTGCTAACTGAAGAGTTATAGTCATCAATGTTGACTACATTAGAATTGTCTTTGACTCATTCTAACTGATCCCTTAGGAATTAATTCCTTGATCCCTTTCTCTTAGAATTTGACTTCAGGGACTTTCTTTTAGCTCTTTTTGCACCCCAAGTAATTAGCACAGTAATTGACTGAGAATAACTGCTTTATAAATATTTATTGACAGTGACTTTTTTCAATGAACTTTGTTGTCACTTTTTTTAGCAAAGCCAATGAATAATTAATTAAATCTGCTATCCCTTTGACCTATCATCCTGTATCTTTCTTTCCTTTCGATGTCAAACTGTGAGAAAAAAAACAATACATATGAAACCTCCAAAATCACACATAATATTGGAAGCCTCCAATTGTATATCCCATAAAAATTGCAAATAGATGTCTAAAATATAACTTGTCTTTCTCCAAAAAACTTCCTAGCCTATAATTTCTCTACATTCCGGATATAATCACCCTTACAGTAACTTGGATTCACAATATCATTCTTCTTTCTTCCTTCTTCAGCTTCCATCAGTTGCTAAGTCTTTTTGATCCTATGGCCCTAACAAAATTGCATCTATGCCCTTGTATCAAGTTTGTATCAAAGCCTAGAAAAAGTAGGGAGTCACAGAAGCTTCTTGAGCAAGATGTGGTGACTTAGGCAAAGCTTTGCTTTAGGAATATCAGTTTATAGTTTTGGGAGACTGGATAGAGAAGACAGACACAAATACAAATTAGAAAATCATTACAATAGTTCAGACAAGAAGTGAAGAGTGTGTGTCTATGGCGATGGCTTTATGAGCAAAGAGATGAAAAATTTACCAAAATTTTAGATGTCATGAATCTCAGAGTGAAAGATAATATGTTATATTACAGAATTAGAATTCTAAGAAAACTCTACCAGGCTAGAACTTAAATATAAGTAAGATTAATTTTTAAATGGATAAATTAAAATTTTATACTTTTGCTAAAAAATGTAACTGAAAAGTACAAGATGGAGAGGAGGAAAAGTAGTTCATTCAAAATATCAAATAATACTTAATAATTTTAGCATTAATATTCTAATTCTTTGGAAACTTATAATTCACATAAAATATAAATTATTTCCCTCTCTGAACACTGAACTCAATATGCCTTGACCATGCCAAATAACAAGGTCTTACTGTACTTTTATTTAGATAATAAATTCCCACAGGAAAGCATATTTTTGTGCTTGAGATGAGAACAAATTCAAAAAAATTAAGTTTAATTTATTTCATAAAGCTCAACAAAATATCTGTGCATAATTATTTTTGTTTCTTGCTATCTATGAGTCCAAGAGCCACTATATAAAAATAACAATTTACTATTTCTCCAATTAAAACTTCATGAATCATATTGATTATTTACTGAACTGGAACTTGAAATAAAAACTCTTGAACTTTAGGGGAACAATTCAAAAGAAAAAAAAAGAATTATTAGTCTCAACTTCATGTTCCAGTAATACAGGAATCCAAGTAATTTTCTAAAATTTTAAGGAAAATTGGAGAAATAGAAACTAGTCTATTAATATCTTCTATTAATAGATACACGCCACTAAGATTTTAAAAATTATGAAAAATGAAATGACAAGTTCAAACAACTATTAATTAGAAAAATGCAAGTTCAAACAACTCTAAAATACCACTTTATATCTATGACACTGACTAATATTCCAAAAAAGGAAAATAATAAATGTTGCAGCGGATGTGAAAAATTGGGACACGAATGCACTGTTGGTGGAGTGGTGAACTGATACACCCCTTCTGAAGAGAAATCTAGAACCATGACCAAAGGGCCATAAAATTATATGTACTTTGACCCAGCAATATCACTACTAGATCTGTACCTCAAAAAAATTAAAGATATGGGGAAAGGACCAACTTGCAGAAAAATATTTATAGCAGCTCTTTTTGTGGTAACAAAGCCTAGAAACTGAAGAGATGTCCATCAATTGGGGAATAGCTAGCTGAACAAGTTGTGATATATGATTGTAATGAAATACTATTGTGACATAAGAAATGACAAACAAGAAGATATCACACAAAAATGGAAAGACCTTTAAGAAGTGATGCAAAGAGAAGTGAGCAGAACCAGGAGAATGTTGTACAAAATAAAACAGTATACAATAATCAACTGTCAATCATTTAATTATTATCAACAAGTCAAGGACCTAGGACAACTCCAAGGGATACATTATAAAAAAATGACTATCTACCCCCTACAGAATGAACTGATGAAATCAAAATGTAGATCGAAGCATTCCATTCTTCACTTTCTTTCCTCCATGAATTTTTCTCTAGTGTAAGCAATACATGTGTTGTTTCACAGTATGAAAAATATGGAAATGTGTGTTGTATGTTAACATGTACAATCTATATATCATATCCCCTGCCTTCTTAGGGAGGGGGCAGAGCAGAGCAGGAGGAAGGGAACATGGATGGAAAATTTTCAGAAAACAATTGTTAAAAATTGTATTGATATATAATTTTGAAAAAATTAAAATAAAAAATAATGACAAAGAAATAAATGATTGGAAATGGATCACCTGGAAAGTAGAGAATGATGTATAGTATAGATTAGAAGAGGAGAAAATACTTTTACAATGATTAAGACACAGCAGGTTGGATTCCTGAATGAACTAATAGAACTTACTTTCCAATTACAAAATTCCCTTCCTCTTAAGACATCAGGAGTCAGAAAATTATTAGTCTAGAATAAGTTATTATCTATAGCTTCCAAACAGTTAACAATGATATATAGCATACAAAAAAGTCTTTTCTCTATTGAATGTTACATCTATATCTGAGCAAGGTGATTATTAGAAGCAGTTCCAAGTTTACTGGGATATTTGACTTTAAGTTGGATCATTATCCAAAACCAAATATTTTTATTCTCTTGGTGTGATAAAAATAAAATCTGCCAAAATGCATAGGAGGTCCTCTTTTTGAAAGAATATCTTAACCAAAAATCTCGGGTGCTTTCATATAAGATCTGTATCCATGTCAATCCATACTGGCAAATATCAAAACAAATTATTAGCCAAGAAAATGTAAATAAACAAACAAAAATGTCATTTTACAAAGGGTCACAGAAATTTTAAGACGGGATTAGCAATATGAAATTCAGATCATGAAGGGCCATATTTACATGCTTTTTGAACTCTGCTAAAGTTTCTGATTTCAGGAGGATTCTCTCTCCTCTCCTTAGAAGAGAACTGGAATGATTTATGCCATTAAAGATTGGATAGTCTCACTTTGACTATTGCAAACAATAGCAATAAAAGCATTTTCACTTGGAAATTATGATAGAAATATATCTAGGAGTGTGTTCCACACTGTTGATATAAAAATTCATGTTCCCCTGGATTGCATTTCAATTTATATCATGCCTACCTCACAGTGACTATAAAGTAAATACAGGTGTTTTAATACTCAGTATATGAAAGAGAGCAAAGAACTGGTTATAAGTGGCTTATCTAAGATCTCATGGCTAGTTGGTAGAGATTCAGAATTGGAATTCATCACACTCAGTAGACTTTTTACTATCCCACATAACCACTAATTTACTGAATAGGTTCAGCTAAATAATTTTGTCATCCATACTGTACACCTTGAGAAATAAAAATGATGTGACCGATTTCTTATTAGGAATGCATGTCCTGCAAGACCTACTTTCCCAGCATTTCATGGTAGTATCTTTACTATTCAAAAGCAGAAATTGACCCAGTGAAGGAGGAATATAACCAAGCACATGTATCTGATTGGAACAGAAGTTGTCAGCAGAGTTTTAAGACACTAGACATTCTGGGGCTTCTTTCTTTTTCTTATTCTTTTTTCTTATAGATAAGCAGGAGAGCAGAGGCATGGCACTGCTTGCTCCAGCTGCTTCCCTTCTCTATTTGGTTATCAGGAGAGAAAAGGCTTTATGGTTCTGTTCTCTGACATGTCTTTCTCCTCATTTAAGTTCAAATCCTGCTTCCAACCTTTATGAGGCATGTTATCATGGGCATGTTAATCAACGTCTCAGCCTCAGTTCCTTTAACTGGAAAATGGGAACAATGACACCTTTACCTCCCAAAGTTGCTATGAAAATCAAATGAGAAAACAGATAAAATGTTTTGTCAAGCTTAAGGAAGTTGTTAGCTATTTGGGAGGACAGAAGCTAGGTGGTAGAGTGGATAGACTGCCAAGTCTGTGGTTAGAAAGATTCATCTCCCTGAGATCAAATCTTGCTTCAGACACTAACTAGTTATGTTATGTTGAGCCAGTTATCCATTTCCCAATATGTAAAATGACATCATACTAGTAATTTTTCCAAGAAAAAACAAAATGGCATCACAGTCAGACATGACTGAAATGATGGAATAATAACAACCTTTTAGAGGACAGAAAATTAGGGAGCATCATGATTTCTCTTCTAGGTAGTAGTGGAGAAGGTTTCTGAGTTGAAAGAGAACCAATCAGGCTGTCTCTGTCTGTCTGTCTGTCTCTGTCTCTGTCTCTGTCTCTGTCTCTCTCTCTCTCTCTCTCTCTCTCTCTGACATACTCTCTTTTTCTCTTTCCTCCTCTCCTCTCCTCTCACTTTTTCTCCTCCCTTTCTCTTTCTCTCACTTTCTATCATGTAATCATTTCTATCTCTTCCTTTTTTCTTTCATCATTTTATCTCTTCCCTCCCCCTTTCTCTCTCTTATTATCTCTCATAATCATCATTATAACACCATTTCATTTGCTCCCTTCCTCTCTTTACCCTCCTCTCTCTTTCTGTTAGGATTAAAGGATTTGAGAAAACACATATTTTCATGTCAATGTTGGCTAAACATAACTCAAGATCATAGGATTATAGAGATGAAAGTGTCCTCAGAGTCATATTCTACAACTGTCTCATTTTGGGGATGGGGAAACTGGGACCTAAGGATGACTTGCCCTTGAGGATCAAAAAAAAGTCTACTCCTTTTCTTCAGGAGACCTCTTTAGCTATTGAAAAATCAGCTGTCATGCCCCTCTTAAGTCTTCTTTTCTCCAGGTTTCACATAGGTTCATAGACTTAAAGCTGAAGGGAACTTTGAAGCCAACTTCCTCATTTTACAGATGAGGAATTTGTGTTTCTGAGAAGCTAAGTGACTTGTGCCATATCAAAGAGATAATAAGAAGTAAATATAGGATAGAAACTCAGGTTCTATATGGCCCTATACCAGAACACTTGTCTTCAACCAGGCCTCAAATGGAATGATTTTTAGATCCTTCATTATCCTGGACATTTTATCAATGTCTTTTTTAAAATATATCACCCATAATGAAACTCCATATATGATCTAACAATTCCTGAAGTTATTAGGACTCTTCCTAGACACTTCCTCACTTAATGAAGTCTAACATATTAGCATTCTTTTAGCCATTTTATTATTCTATTGATTCATACTGAAAAGAACTGCTATCTAGTTAAGCCTACTTGACCATGTACTTTTTTACCTGATTATTTAAGCAGGTATAAGATATTGAATTTTCTCCACTATTACAGATTCTATTACAGATTCATCTGAAATTCCTAGGAGGTTAAGCAAGGTCTCTTTGGATCCTGACTGTCAGCCGGTGTGTTAACTCTCTTCCAGATTTATATCATCTGAAAATTTTGTAAGCATCCCCTCTGTGCCTTTATACAACTCATTGGCAAAAATATTAAATGCAGTTAGAGGGACCTTTTACTGGATTTTGGCCCAAATTGGCATCTGCCAATAAACCCAAAATGTCTTTGTTTATTCTCTGCTTTGGTGAAGACTAAGTATTTCCTAGTGTTCATAAATAATGCTCATTGCTCTACCTACCCAAATATGACTCTAAAAATACACAGAGTCTACTCGGGTATCATGTGGATTTCATAATAAAAGAAGAGGTAATATAAAACGATGTAGGTCCAATTGTGAAATAAGAGCTGCTAATAAAAACTGTCAATTGGAAAGAGAAATAAGCACTGGAATTCCTTGTGTGGGAGACAGCTATGAAGACTCAAATGGAATTGGCAATGGAATTACAAAATGTCAGACTCAAAGAACGAACTGCATATTTTTTAATGCAATGAGATGATCAGTGGTTAAGGAGAGTATGAAAATGACCTTTTTTACACAATCCACTATATGCAATTTGTATATTGAATACTTGTGTTTGTGTTTGTGCTCCTTGATATATATTGTCAGTTGACCAGACCCGTGCCTTCATCTGTATGAGAAAGTTCAAATCAGTGGTAACGTCTTTTTACTGATGTTATTCATGGACTCTTTCACAACTTATTGCTTTATAATATTGCCTACAGCACTGGGACATGAAATGACTGTCCATTGTCACCAAATTTAATCTCTGTTCTTTCTGATTTCAAGGCCAGATCTCTATCCATTCTGTTTATGTTTTACACTTAAATATTCCTTGGAGATCTAACTTCTCCACTTTAAAAAACAAACAAACAATGCAATGGCAAGATTATAAACTCTTAACTGTACTGTTAAATGTCCCTCAACTAAGCCTTTCTCTGGCTGTCTCCACCCCATGCTGGACTGCTCCCCTTCCCTGTTTTTCCTTGCTTATTTCAAGTCCACACTAAAGTCCTACCTTCTCCATGAAGCCTTTACAAATCTTTCTTAAATGTGGTGTCTTCCCTCTGTTGATGATTTCCAGTTTTCTTCCATATAGCTTGTTTGTACAGAGTTGTTCATGTATGGTTTCCCTCCTTAATGGGGAGCTCCTTGAAAGCGGGGACTTCCTTTTGGTACCTTTTTATGTACCCCTAATGTTTAGTATAGTACCAGGCACACAGTAGGTACTTCAAAAATAAATGTCTATTAATTGCGTGACGAGGTCAGGGATCACATAATGTTACTTTAACGATTCCCCTTCTTTAACACTATACTAAGTCAGGCTGCCTATATTCATTCAATATTGGATCTTCATCACACTGGAAAGGGAAAAGAACATTATGACCTGTCTCTGGGAGAGCTTGCCTCTCCACACCCAATGCTTTATTTTGTCTCTGAGCATTATGCATCTATGCCTGACCTACAGGCCAGTTTGTTTAATTTCTTTTCAGATCATTTATATTTGTGTACAGCTAACACATGATACTTAAATTACCAAAGAACTTAAAATACCAGATTTTGATAATCCTTAGGTGGCTATATGCAAAACAGATGTTCTGTTATACTTTCCAGATGGTGGCTTTAAGCACAATTAATTAAAGACAGCGCATGCATATCACTTAAATACACATTTAAAGCTATGTCAGAGCAAAGGGAAAATGAGAGAAAGCCAAAACTACTTTACTGCAAATTGAATTGCCAAGAGAAATTATATTCACATTTTTATGCCAACAATAGGAAGAATTAAAAGAGAAATTGGAGAAGAAAAAAGTGCTCAAAGGAGGTGGGACTACCCTAGAAGTTATAAAAACAAAAATTCTATTCATGGGGAACAGGTAGATAGTACAGTGGACTTGTTCATGATACTAGTACTAGGACTGGAGTTGGCAGGATCTGGATTCAAATCTGATCTTGGACATTTCCAGATGACATCACAGGCAAGTCACTTAACCCCAACTGCCTAGCTCTTGCCATTTGTCTGTTTTAGAATCGATCAGGTTTCTTTTTTTTTTATTTCTATTAATACTTTGTCCTTTACTCTCTCATCCTTGGCACAGGGTCTGCCTTTGAGATGTACAGGGCAAAGTAATACATAAATCAACAATTAGAAAGAAGGTGCCAGCTTAATTTCACATTCACACTTTGTCAAAGAAATGTAGGTTATTGTTAAAACCTACATATATAACCAGATTGTTTTAAAGTCTTCCAATATTTCAGCATATCACATGCTTGTAAGTCTCTTTCCCCTTACTGGTCTTCAGTTTCCTCAAATGAAAAGTAGAATTAGATATAGATAAATACATATGGTATATATAATCTAGACATGAATATAGATATAGATAGAGGTAAGGTGGACAGAGAGAGAGAGGTAAAGATAGAGCTAGTTACATATACAGATACTGATATAGAGAGACAGAGAAAGAGATGCTGACAGAGAGCAAGAAATAAAGACAGATAAACTGATAAAAATATAAATCTCTCAACTGATAGCTGGGAGGAGTAGTTTTCTTCTAGGCTCAGCTCATTTACCACCTTGCAAGGGCAGTCTTTACTAATGGCCATTGTCATAAGCTATCTTCCTATTCAAATTATTATTGGATCATAAATTTAGAGCTGGAAGGAACCTCAGAAGTCATCTAGTTTAACTTCCTTATTTCTAGATAAGGCAACTAAGGTCCAAAGAGATTAAGTCATTTGTCTGAGCTCACATAGGTAGTGAATAGTAGAACACAGAATTGAATTTAGGTTTTTTGGCTCCAAATTCATCATATGAATTTGTAATTGTAATTGTCCATTAATTTCCATTGTAATATGGTATTTTGCATTTCCTTACCTATTGGTTCTTAATTGCTCCCTTCACCAAGCAGTAGATTATCAATTATTTGAAAGCAGAGGCTGTTTTTCATTTATGGTTATGTTATCACCTGGCACAGGACCTTGCACATAGTCAGCATCTAACAAATGCTTTTTAATTGAATTGAGAGTACCAATTACTGAGCAATCGTCAAGCCCACATGGTATTAAATCAACTTATAAAAATGCAAATCCTACTCATCAAATTAAATTCACCAATAAAGACTATTGATCCTGTCGTATGATCCATACAATAATATCCTGTTTCATTAAATAAGTTTATTTTGGGGCTCATAAATGAAAAGTGACCAAGGATAATTCTAGTAGACCATGAATATACTTTTCCAAAAATGAGGCTTTTCAAACATCTATTGCTTTTGGCAGCACATTCCCTAACCTTTTATTTGAAGAGAATGTACTGATGAGCTCTATTCAGGAATTAAATAAAGATTTTCTCTCAAACCAACAAACAGCACCTTCATATACCTAGGATATTGTGGTGAACACTGACCTCTTGTGTGATGTAGTCACAGTAATACAAAAATCACCAGATAATTAGACATGGAAAAATTCATTAGCCAAGCCATCTATGAAATCCAAATTTGGCAAATCATTTCACAGACTTTGTTCTATCAACCCAAAATGTTGTGAATAAAAAATTCTTAAGACTAAAGATGTTTTTCTTTCTAAATCTAAAAACTTTTATAAATTTACAATCTCATTCAAGTAGCTAGTATTTCCAATGGCCTAGATCATAATCCATTCATGCCTTCTTATTCTGAATAACTCTTGCCTACATTTTAACAGAGTATCTACCCAAAATAAAGGGAATATTCTGTTACCTCTCTTCATGTTATTCAGGGATCTGATGAAGCCAGTTCAAACTAGTTTATGAGAGCTGATTATCAAATATTTATTGTGAGAATTTATACTTTGGAAATCATGGACACTGTAAGGGCTTTATTTATTGTTTTGTTTATCATGATCAGAACCAGACATTTCCAATGTGCAACAATCTTAATTTCTTTGATTTTGCTAAAACTTCTCCTAACCTTCCTTATCCATATTCATCAAGTCTCATGGACTTTCATAATGAGTTCTATCATTGTAGTTTAAATCCAGTTTTTCCATTCCCAAATTAGTTTTGAAATATTACATATTGATAAGACTAACATCTAACATTATGTCATATGGGAGCTCATATTCATTTAATACTCCAAATCATATTCTACTTGGATAAGATCAGTTGGTGATTTTTAAAAATAGGTAGAGACAAAGTGACATAATGAAGTCCTCAATTCTGAGTTAGGAAAATTTGGATTCAAATCTTTCCTTTGATACTTATAAGCAGTGTAATACTAGGCAAATTGACTTCTCTGAAATTAAATTGTCTATTGCAAAGTTGGCATATTAATTCCTCTACTCTCCCCCACAGGATTATTATGAAACTCAAAAAAGAGAATGCATACAAAAATGTCCTACAAACTTTCAAGTGATAGATAAGAGAATTCTATTTCTCCTTTGTCAAATTTAATTTTTTTTTCATAAATTACTGGTGGTTAATGGAATATTTACTTAATAAACCATTTTGAAAGTTATGATTGATGTTTTTCAATGTTGCTTAATAATAATGTAAGATTTTACTTTATAATCTGTCACATTGGGTAAAATTGAATACTTCCTTTCCAATTAATACAGTGGAATTTTATTATTTTTTATTATTGGTTTAATGAATTAACTGTGACATCTGATCAGGAAAGCAGAGGCCAGGGAAATGGGGATGATAGATATAACAGGTATCCAAAGGGAAATAATGACCTCATATTTCCTGAAGATTTTTTTAAATAATTACATTATCCTCTGAGATCACAATGAACCCTTGAGCTTCACTGAAGAAAACTTCTTTTTTCTTAGGGTAACCAGCTAATGGTACAAGAGATTACTTTATAGCCACTTTTCAGAGTAGGAAAGTGGCTTCCTTTTGTCTATCAGAAAGGGAAAAGATAGACTTTCCTTTCCATAAAGAGTTGGGTGGCACCCTTTTGACCTTCAAAAGCAAATTCTAAGCTGAAATCACAGGGTCAGATCTGTTAACTGAACTACTATTCTGAAAGACCAAACTACCTGAATAAGCACTGGTAGCTAATCAAAGCCACAGTACACTATCAACATGAAAAAAAAAAATGAATGAGTCTTTTAACCTCCTAGTGACTGGCCTCCCACACTCTGTGGGTAAGGTGAATGTGAAAAGACTAAAAAAAATGATCACATTACAGCCCACCCTGGTTGTACCTGGGGTTTGAAGATAAACAGATGATTTCAGTTCCTCTGGGAGATGGTGATCTTTCTGGCCCTGAGGGGAAAAATGTTTAGAGATAAAGGAAAAGTCAGTCAATCTCGTAAAGATGGGATGAAAAAATTAAGAGAATAATTCACATTCCTCAATAAGAACAAACCTAATAATTATCTAACTTCATTTCATCAAATGAATATGTCCCTGCAAAGTAGGTAAGGTGAAACTCAATGAACCAAAATGTGTTTCTAAAGCAACTATTATATTCCAGATACTGTTGAGTACTGGTTGTGGAAAGACAGAGTCTTAGAGTAGACTCTTCTGCCTATAGAGTTGGAGGAGTACACTTAGTGTAATAGAGAGCTTTTGTGGATTTGTCCAACATCATGGTAATGCACCTGTACCTACCTTCAAAGAGATTATATTCTACTCAGAGATTACATGTTCAGAGACAAGTTAATAAAGCTATATACAAAATGATGACAAAGTGATTTTCTCAAGTTGGCATTAACCACTGGTCTTGAAAAGGGGGGCACTTTTGGTGGTAGGAATTCAGTGTTAGGATTATTAGTTTAGTAGTACTGAAAATAGCTTAGAAATGGGGAGACCAGTTAGGAGACTATAGATAATCACAATAGTTGATGAAGGAGTGAATTAGGGCTGCTGTCGTGTGAATAAAGAAAAGGGAATGAATGGAAGAGATCACAGGATGATAGATATGTTATTGGAATGGAGCACAGAGATCATCCAATACAAATTCCTATTTTGATAAAGATAGTTAAATGACTTGCTCAAGATCACATGGGTAGTATTAGAGGTATGGAATTGAGGAACTATAATTGACAAGATTTGTCAAGTAATTGAATGGTGGGAGTCCAGGATGCCTGACTGACTCAATAATAATTTCATTTGGTCTATTTTATTAAATGGATTTTGGATTTCTTTTGTCTATACTTATCAAAAATTCATATAATGTAGAAAAGTAATGTTCTTCCCAGAAAACCTGATATATTAGATTTCAGAATGCTTTCTTGGTGTATGAAATTTCTTTGTAGAGGAAATAAGTCCACTGTATATCAGTTTGCCTATCAATAAATATTAATTATTAAAGTAAAAATTTATAAAATTATTATTATTTTTTATAAAAGGACTATACTATTTATAAAAAAGACTTATTTACAAAAAGCTTTATAGAAACTCTTTTTCTGTCATGACAAAAAATTATAAATTAGGAGAGTGCCCATCCATTAAGGAAAGATTGGCTGAACAAATTATGGCACAGAGATGAAATTGAATATTATTGTACTACAAGAAAATTAGAGAAATCTATAAAGATATGTGAAATGTTGCAGAATGAAACAGTCAGAAACAGGAGGATAATATGTATAATAATGACAGCACTAAAGAGAAACAAATTTGAACTTCTTTAGCTCTGGTCAATGCAATACCCAAAAGCAATCCCTCAAGACCAATGATGAAACATGATACTCATCACTTGAAAGAAAAAGTTATAGACTAAGTATGCAGAAGAAGATATATTTTAGAGACATGGCCAATGTGGACATTTATCTATTTGATTATGCATATTTGTTACTAGGAGTTTTCTTCTTTTCCTTTCTAGAGGGAAAGATGGAAAGATATTTTTATAATTATTTTTAATGGTTAATGTCAACTCCTAGATAGGCCATGAATCTACATGATCAGAAGAATAGTGGTATCCCAAAAATCAATAAGGAATTTAGGAAGATGGGTGGTTTTAAAATGAAAAAATAATGTTTGTTTTGTGATGAATTTAATTTGAGGACATTCAAGTAGAGGTGTCAAGAAGGTAGTTAAAGATATAAGATTGGAGCAAAGGAGGGAGATAATGACTGGATTGAAATTATGGAAGTCATAACCATAAAAATGATAGCTATAGAATGACTTATGTCTTAGTAAATGGAATAAGGTTGAATCTATTGGAGTTTCTAAGAGCAGTTAAAGGGAGTAGAGAGGACAGAGCACTAGTTTTTACACAATGTAAATGGAGGGAGGATATAGATGACAATCCTGTGATGAGTGCTGAAAAAGAATCAGTCAGCCAAGTAGGAAGAAAACAACAGTAGAGCAGTCCTATGGAAATTCAGGGAAGAGAGAGTAAAGAGAAGGAAGATGTGGTCAGCAATATTAAATGTTGCAGAGAAATCAAGAGATGAGGAAAAAAAGCCACTAAACAGAAATAAAGAGATCACTGGTAGCCTTGGAGAAAACAGATCTAGTTATGTGATAGAGGAAGAAACTAGATTGTATGGAAACTCACATTTCAATAAATTAGATGCCGAAACAATATTTCTTTATGTAATTATACTATTTCTTTGTATGTATATAATTATACTTGTATGTAATTATACTATAAAATTTATCATCATATTGCAAATTGCTAAAAATAATAACTAATTTCCCTAACATTGCTGAGTGTATTAACTCTTTCTAAGTTCTTCAGGAATAATGTGATGCTATTTCTGGTGGGAAATCAATGAGTAGGGCATGGAATAGAATTAGGAGATAAGATAGAACTTTTTCTAATGGTAAATTTCCTATATTGAGATTGATAGGAATTATAATAAAAAACTTATATAAGACAAGATTTTAGCTGTCTTGAGGGAAGTCAAGAAGTAGAGGTGAGAGGGGGGGTCAGTGAGAATTGAAGATGTGGGGGGGGGGAATCATTAAAAATGCACAATTAGGTGCCATGTTTTGTGTAAGAAACACCAACTTGAGCAGTGTCGCTGAGGTGTAGGGTAAATGGAAGAGAGTAAAGTGTAAAACTGGAAAGATTTTATAAATGGCCCAAGTCATAAAAGATTTTAAATGTCAAACAGAGGCAATTGATCTTAAAGGCTATAGAAAATCAATGGGGTTTAATGATTTGGAGGATGTTATGGTCAAACCTGCACTTTAAGATTAAGACTTTAGCAGCTGAGTCAAAAATGGATTGAAGTGAGGAGACACTTGAAACCAGGTTACAAATTAGGAGGCAATTACAATTTCTTGAGGAAGAGGTGAAGAAGGTATGTAGAAGGGGGGTAATGATGCAGGTGAAAGTAAAGGGATGTCTACAAGAAATGTGAAAGTAGAAATGACAAAATCAATAAATTTCATGTGTACTCAAGTGAGGAGTTGAGGATAAAATCAGGTTTTGAAACTTATGTGAATAGAAAGCAGTAATGCTCTCAATGATGAATAGAAGTTGGAAAATAGGAACGATTTTGGGGAAATGTAATGAGTTCTGTTTGGGTTATGTTCAGTATAGGTTACAATACTGTATTTCTTGTCTCCAAGACACAACAACAAATATTGACTATAAGAAAGACATACGTATTGGGTAATGATTTTACCAGAAGAAATAAAGTTGTTTTTTACTAGCATTAGACCAGACCAACAATCCAACCCCTAGAGAAGAAAAATTTAAATGCAAGAAAAGAAACACTTTTTGAACAATTCATTCCCTGCATCAACCTATATTTGGTGAAACTGGTGCTAGGTAAAAAAGCTATACTCCAGTTTCAATAAGGAATCCCCCAAGAAATTGAGTGTGATTTAGCACCCTAAGTGTATGGGTGGGAGTGCATGTCTATGTATTCAGTTAACACATCTGCAAGTTATTTTCAGGACTCTTGGATATAATTCATCTGAGTCAGGTGATTTAAACTCTTCCCTTATCTGGTTTCAAACCCCTCTTAACTCTCTTTCTCCATCCCATTCCTTCACAGAATAGTAAAGAAATGGCAAGAGACTATCTAGGCATACCACCCCTCCCCAATCTCCATGAGATCAACTAAACTGACCTTTGCAGGGTATTGAAAGAACTTTCAGCTTTCCTTACTGAAATGCTATCAGCAGTCTCTGAAGAATAGTATATAATAGAGGAGGTACTGTTGGACTAGATATTGGTTAATGTTGTGCCCATTTTCAGTGAGGAAAAGATTGCAGAGGGCAAGCTGTGAATGTGATAACAAATCTTCCTGGAAAAATTCAAGGATGGATTTTTAAAGCAACATTTTATGAGTATGTAGAAGAAGAAGAGTTAATCATTAAGAGTCAGCATGGGTTCATTAAGAATAAGTCATGCCAGTCTTTCTTGGACAGGGTCACTGGAATAGCTGTAGATTTAGTATGCCTAGATTACAGGAAGGCATTTGACAAAAGTCTTTTATGATATCCTTATAGACAACATGGAAAGATATGGACTAGTATTTTTATAGTTATGTAAATTCAAAACTGGTTCAATGACTGAACTCAAAGGTTCACCTAATAGATTGATGTCAACCAAGAAGGAGTCTCTTAGTGGGAGTGGCATGTGCTCTACTATTGACACAATTGTTTCCTTTTTAAAAACTCTGTTCTTTCGATATAAATTTTAAAGTCATTGATATAAAATGAAGCCCAGCAGGACATCTAATATAATGGAGAACAAAAATGAGATCTAAAGAATTCTCAACAGGCTAGAAAATGTCTCATTTAAGGAGAAGAACTTCAATTAGTTTCAATTTCTGAATTTAAATTTTAAAAATTGACAATAGTAGGATAGGATGGGGGAGATTTACTTAGATTTTCATCTGGGAAGTCTGGCAGTCTCTGCACTCAATATGATTCAAACAGTATGAAGCAATCATCAAAAGGAATGAAATGAGAACTTAAACTGAATTAATAAAGGTATGGCCAGTGGGAGAAGTGGTGATTCCATTGTATTTATCACCTATCAGATAACATCTATAATACTACATTTTTCCTGTACCTCATTTTAGTAAAGACAATGGTAAGCTGTAGAATATCCAAAGGAGGATGAAACCTGGAAGAATCAAAACCATTCTAAGGAGTATTGGAAGAACTAAGGATTTTTCTGTCGAGGTGGTGTCTTGGAGCTCTTCTCATGGGAATTTATATGAGGTCTGGCCCTTTCCTAAAGGGTAAGAATGAGATATAGCTCTTGATTACTCCAGAAGTCCAAATGGCTGAGGTGATACACTCAAGATGACTGGCTGCCAAACCAACAAGAGCCACCCAGTCAGCGAGCTATAAAAGAGAGACTCCATCCCTCTTCAAGTTGTCAAACTTTGAGCATCTGTCAATTCTCCCTCGGACTTCCAATGAAATGGGGTGGAGGGTTTCTCATCCTCCCCATCCCCACCAGCAATGAAAGCTACAAACATGAAAGAGTAAGAATGTGCACTTAGCTCAGTAAGGCTGAACCTCAAGATTTCACATGCCTCTTCTATGTTAACTTTCTTCCTTGGGTAGAGAAGAATAGAAGGGAGGAGTAGGGTATGATTATTGCCTTAAATATTTTTTTTAAATTGCCATGTAGAAGATGTATAAAATTTTGCCCATTTATCACCAGAAGGCTGAATTAGGACCAATGGATGGAAACTATAAGGAAGTGGATTTTGGCTCATTTTAATGAAGAACTTTCTAACAATTTGAACTTCCCTGAAAATATAATGAATTGCTTTGCATTGTAGTGACTTCTACAACAATGAAAGTTTTCTAGAGAGGTGTGGAAGATCACTAGTAAGGGATCTTATAAAGGAGAGAATACACAACCAAGAGAGGTTAAATTAAATGATCGCTGTTGTACTTAGCATTCTATGATGCAATTATTTTCCTAAAGAAATTCCCTAACTCCTAAGTCATTAAACATTGTAAGATCATCAGCAAGATCAGTTAAATCTTTGAAGACAGACAAATCGAAGGAATCTGATTGAAAATTATTCTTGGTTTTAGTCATTTGCCTCTCCACCCTGGCCCCTATACCTGACATATGGTAGCAGTTTAGACAAACTTGATGGATATTCAAACTAAAATTTTGTCCCCTCAGGGGACCACTTAGACTATTAAGTTTATACTTAGAAAAGACTTATTTCAAGTCTTTAGGGAAATTTCCTGGATAAACTCTTAGTTATATAATATAACGAAATCAAGAAAGGAAGATGTAGCAGTACACAATGATAACTTTCAAAAAGAATTTAAAGATTGGTCACAAAAAAGACAACATTTCTGATCAGCTTGGCAAGTTTACAAAGATTGGAAAAACACTGCCATGCCCAACAAGTAGGATAGGAGAAAGAGATTCTCCTGGTCTAGGCCTGAAGTTTTTAACCACCAGGGTCCCCCAAAAAATGGACTCCCAAGGCGTAGGTGAATGGATTTCAAAGGACACATGAACTTGAATAGTAAAAAAAAAAATCCCAGATCTTTATTTTTCACTAACCTTTGCTTTCTTTTATAATCCAATAATTTTGTTTTATGCATTTAAGAATATTATTCAGAGGAGTCCATTGGCTCCCCTTGACTATCATGGGGATCCATGACACGCACACACGTACCAAAAGGTTGTTTTCCTACTGGGCTAGATTGCAATTTTTGCTTTTTTTTTTCAGTCTAACCTTTTTTAAAGAGAGTATGAAACAATAATATGCATGACCTTAAAATGATAGAGTAACATTGTTATGATTAATATCATCTAAAAATAATACATTTTAAGCATTTGGTCAAAATGGAAAAGGAAGTTCATAAGTACAAATTGAGGATTTCAGATGCTTTGTATATTAGCCCCCAAACAAATCTTATCAGATTTTCTAAATAGAAAAATGATACATCAACAAAATGAGATCTCTCTCCTTCCAATTCCATCTGTAGATTTGCCAACCTTTTTAGAAGAGCAGATCTTCCAGGATTGCTAGGTATCTCAGCAGATAGAAAGCCAAGACTAGACACAGAAAATCTTGTGTCCAAAGCTAGCTTCAGACACTTCCTAGCTGTGTGACCCTGAGCAAGTCACTTA
This sequence comes from Monodelphis domestica, assembly GCF_027887165.1. Taxonomy (NCBI): domain Eukaryota; kingdom Metazoa; phylum Chordata; class Mammalia; order Didelphimorphia; family Didelphidae; genus Monodelphis; species Monodelphis domestica. The sequence goes on along the minus strand of NC_077229.1, from coordinate 160,603,354 downwards.
GCTCCACTATCCAAGCCCTTACTGCTCTTCTGCCTTGGAACCAATACTTAGTATTTAGTATGTATTTTAAAAAGAATATAAGAAGGTTTGGTTTTTTTTGAGAGAGAGAGACAGACAGAAAGACAGAGAGATACACAGAGAGGGAGAGAGAGAGAGAGAGAGAGAGAGAGAGAGAGAGAGAGAGAGAGAGAGAGAGAGAGAGAGAGAGAGAGAGAGAGAGAGAGAGAGAGAGAGAGAGAGAGAGAGAGAGAGAGAGAGAGAGAGAGAGAGAGAGCGAGAGAGAGAGAGAGAGAGAGAGAGAGAGAGAGAGAGAGATCCATACTATCCCCATTCTCAAAAATTTCTACTGACTCTTCTCTAAGGTAAAATATAAATTCTTTTATTTGACTTCTAAAGCCCTTCACAACTTAGTTCCAATTTATCTTTTCATCTTCAGTATAGATTCCTCCCTTCCCACATCCTTTGGTCAGGGATGACCTTCTCTCTTTCACTCAGACATGGCACTTTCTCATCTCTTTGCCTTTTCACTGACTATTCCCCCATGCCTCTTAGATACTCTCTACCCTCCCTCTCTTAGAATTCTTTCAAAATGCAATTAATGCTCCAGCTTTTACTAGGGTCTTTCTTGATCCTTCCCAAAAACTAGTGCCCCCCCGTATAAATAATTTGTATTCATACTCTCTCTCTCTCTCTCTCTCTCTCTCTCTCTCTCTCCTCTCTCTCTCTCTCTTTGTTTTTCCATCACTATATATCTATGTCTCTCCATATACATGTATTTATACATATATTTTGTAAATATTCATGCATTTACATGTAGAAGTAAATATACATATATTAAAATATAAACTCCTTAAGAACAAGGACTTTTATTTTGGTTTTGGTATCCTTAGTCCCTGGCATGAAATGAAAAGGGTCATAGGAATATAAAAGAAGATACACATGAAAAGATATTACAATAGAAGAAATTACAGGATTAATGTGTGAGGAGAGACAAAGAGAGAGAACTAAAAATAAAGATTGAGATGGAGGTTAAAGATGACACCAAGTTTTTAAGCATGAACGATAAATAGATCCTTTTACAAAGCTAGGATAAACAAAAAACAACATCAACAAAAAGAACAGGTTTAAGTATTAAAAATGATTAATTTGGTTTCTTCCATATTGTATTTATAAAACAATGACTTTTTCCAATTATAATTTTGGATTAGATTAAAAGATGACTTTAAAAAGTCACAGTGTTATTATTTATATAGCTTTAAATTCTCAATAAATATTAGCAAATTCATCAACTTAAAAATCTCTTCCCTGGAAGAGGGTATCAGATATTGGCAAATCCTAGCCAACTTGAAATAATCAAAATGGGATTTAATGTCGTCATATTGAAATAGGAATAAATGTGTTATTCTTGGTCCTCAAGGAACAAGTAGGGACAAGAAGTAGGACTTAGAAAGAGGGAGCTTTAGCCTCCTGTAGAAAGAAACTTTCTAACAATTATAGCTATCCAAATTTTTTTTAAAAAAAGCTATGCCAAATCCAAAAATCCTTAGGAGGTGGTAAGTTTCCCATTACTTGGAGATCTTCACAGTTTGGATGACCACTCATCAGGACTGTTGCTAAGAAGATTCTTGTTTTAGTTCAGGTTAATTTTGGTGGCATCAGAGGCCCTTTCCAGTTATAATGATCATCCATTTTTAAAGATCAGTGTGGGATACTGTAAATCATTCTAAATTTTTTTTAGCAAAGATAACCTATTTTGACTAAATAAATTGGGTACTTTTATTTCTAAATGAAAACATTCTAAAGAATTTAAATATTCTAAATTATTTTATCCCAAACATATGTATATATAAGCTCTCATATACATCTAGAGCTATTCATTGTCAATAGAAATTTTAAGTGAGTTCTGACTAGCTCCAACCCATAGCTTTCTTAAAATATTATTTGAATGTTTCAAAGCTCTTTTAAAAAATGAAAAGCATGTGTGAACAGGATGGATTTACTAAGCTTAAAATAAGCCTAATTTTGTGAGTTTTTTATTTATTCAGTAAGATAATTATTGAATTCTCAAGAGGAGCTTATGGGGGATTCACTAAGAACAGAGGCAATTTGAGAGAATAATGACAGGCTATTTAGAGCTTGTTGTGGTCATGTGGCAGTAAGAGTGAACATTTTGAACAGTCATACATTTATCTCTATTCCTTCTAGACTGTGAAAATGATTTTGAACAAATAAAGGCCTTCTTAACTTTCACCCAATTTGAGACCTAAACTGACAGAGTCCCCTTTTTGAGGTTCTGAGTTCTGACAGATAACTGGTTCACCACTTCCTGGGGTTAGACAGCACACAATGTAGGCCTGAAGGGGTGATGCAAGCCTGTGGCCAACCCATTTCTGTCTCATTTTTCTCAACCCCATACCAGTAACTCTACTAAAAAGAGTTTTGCTGTAAAGTCAATAGACCATTTTTTTTCCAGAAAAGTTGGGTAGTTTGGGTAACTTGGAACCCTACTTTGCACATTTGACTTTGAAGCTATAAAATTGAACTTGAGAATAACCTCTCTGAATGCCCCCCTACCTAGACATCTCGTTCTTTCCCTCTGAGGAGAAGCCTCTAAAGCCTTGCTCAGGCACTCAACTATTACTCTAATCAACGTTTCTAAATTTTATTTCACAATTCTGAATGGACAAAAATAGCCTAAATCTATACAAGTCAACTGAATGGAACTCTAGCCTAGGTTGAGTTAACTGGACAGAGCTCTTAGCTCTCTGCTACTGAATACTTCAAAATCAAAAGCAATACTTTGTAATGAAAAATAAAACAAAGCATTGTAAGTGGATCATTAATCTAGCACCCAGAGAAAACACATGACATGGTCCTCATTTTTATTCCTCCACAATTCTTAAAAAGAAAATTCTTTTAATAGTTGCATTAGATGAAAATGCTCAGGATTAGCCATTCTCATGCTACCCTCTACTGGCTGACTTCAAGAACACACTAGTATTTGAGTCTGGCTTCAAGATCTCTCCAAAGATTGCCATCTGATGCCATTTGTGAGAGTTTTGTTTTTGGCAAAAATTCACTGAAGCTCTTATTTGCATATTATTCCAGCCTCCTGTCCCTCATTTTGTTCTTCTGTCCCCTATTAGGGTGAAATTCCTTGAAAGGAAAGACTACCTTTTTTGCTTTTTAAAAAAATATCCTTAGTGCTTAACATAATGCTTCATACATAGTAAGTACTTAATTAATCTTCTACCTAGCTAGCTCTATTCCCCCACATTTGCAGAATTATTATTGCTCAATAGTCCCACTTAAGTATGCATTCCAATTACTTGTTTATTATTTGTTATATATTTTGAGTTTCTTTTTACTGATATTCATTAGCCATAATTAATTTTATGATGATTTTTATTTGGGTAAAGCCTTCATTTTTTTATCTTTGCTCTAAACCCTTATCTATAATTAATTAGTATATTATATTAATCTATAATATAACTCATAATGGCATCAATGCAGGAACTACCAAAATGAATCAGGCATACATATAATCAAGGAATGTCAATAGCCTGCCTTCCAAACTAGAATTTTCTTTCTTTTATATTCAATAGAAGAAACTAGTAGTGCTATAAAATGTCTATTATTCAAAATACCCATGAGGAATTGAGTTACTAATTTTTAATACTCTCTGAATGACCTTAACAAAACTGGACTTTTCTCTGACAATGTCCTTAGAGTCATCTGGATGGTACATTGAATAGAACACTGAAGTCAGAACCCAGATCATGAAGACTTGAGTTTATTACCTTATTAGCTATTCACTTCACATCTATCTGTATCAGTTTCCTTGCCTGTAAAATGGGGCTAAAAATAATACCTACCTTCCAGGATTGTTGTGAGGATGGTATGAGATGATAATTATAAATTGTCTTGAAAACCTTAAAACACTGTATAAATGCTACTTAGATGATGATGATGATGCCACAGGACTACAAGTCATAATCTTTGAAGAATCTAAATTGAAGGTTGCCCAAAAGATAATGGAAAATCATATGGTGAATGTATTTGGGTTGTGCTAAATCACGAGTGAAGTACTATACAAGAAAGAATAAAAGATGTCATCAGAGAAAGATATGACTAGGAAAGAAGCTAGGTCATTCATTTAATGAGAGTGAGGGGAAAATAATCCATCGATAACCTATACACTCCATCGTTATCAATGTAAATAATAAGGTATCTAGAAGAAGATCTCCAACATGTTGGGTGTATGCCATTTGGAGGATTTGAGAAAGATATGAAGAAGACATATAGACGAATGAAAGGACAGGGTCAGGCTATTGTCTGAATCATGATATGTTTTCTGTCCATAAAGATCTCACATTCTGTTTTTGCAGGTTATGATACATACATAGACAAACATGATAGGATCATGGTTAGGGCACAGGAAAAATCCTCTTGGAAAATTTTTTTTGCCATTGCAGTCAAACTCATCATTACTCTAAAGATGATAAAGTGATCATGTTTTTAAAGGACCTTCTTAGATAGATCTAGAGTGTCAAGACATCAGAGAATCCATTCAGTACAATATCTTAATTTTATAGATGAGGTCACCAGAAAACTTATGCAATTTATTCAAGATCACATAGACAACAAGTGGTAAAACCAGAACTCATCCTTTGATTCTAGTCCAGACTTCCTTGCACTGTACAATACTGTTTCTCTAGCAAAGGGCTGGGTAAAGGTAGATCTGCAAAGGAGCCCAAGATGGAGCAGTTGAGTGGGAGATAAACACGAAGATAACCATCATCACTGAAGCCATAGGAGAAGGAGGTAGCAAAGAAAAAGAGGTTTTGCCTAAAATTGCATAAATGTCAAAGAAGATGAAGTCTAAGAAAAGAGTAATGCATGCTGGTATGGGGTATTAAGGACCACAAGAATCTTTCTCCATAACAACCAATAATACAGATGGTATAAATACCATTAACCCCATTTTACAGAGAACCAAGCCTATAAGCACTTAAGTGACATGCCCACAATAAGGAAAGTAGTGTCCATGATAAGATCAGAATCCATCTCAGTATTCCCTGGCCAACAGCCTTATCTATCATGCCATGTTATCTCAAGAACAGTTCAGAAGAATATTTGCATAATCTGAGCATAAGTTTAAAGCTGGAGAGAACATTAGAGACTATTTAATCTAATTCCCTAAATTCACAGATGAAGAAACTGAGTCACAGAAGTTAAGGGACTTGTTCAATGTCATATAATTAGTGTTTATCAGAATGTGAAGCCAAGTCTTCCTGCTTCCAAGCCTCGTACCCAATCCACTATGTTATGTGGCTTCTCCCATTACAGAAGAATCTGAAATCAAATGACAAGGTAGTTGGAGAATGAGAAGATAGTGAAATGACATCAGCAAGAAATATCTGAAGAAATATCAGAAGAAATATCTTTCTAGGGCTGTTAGCAAAGAAAGAGAGGTAAAATATCAAATGATTGGTTTATGGAAAGGCAGTATCAAAGAAATATGTGTAAATGGTAAAGAAAGACAAATATATTTGGAGGCAGAGAGAAAAAAAGTAAAGTCTGGAAACTAGGAGGAAAAAATATTCACACATGAATCCCTATGTCCTTTTAAGGAGAATTACAATCCCCCATCATCTATTACTTTAAAAAAATAGAAAAAAAGAAAGCTAAATACATATAGCTTATATATGTGTATGAATGTTGGACCCATCCTCACCAAAAAAAAATACATGTAATTATACAACCAATTTTCAGCCCTTATTTTAGTAGGCAAGCTGTTTGGAATATGCATGAAGATCTTTTCATTATTAAGTCCTCATTGTACTTAGTTACTATTTTTGCCTTTTATCTCAGGAAATGTATTTCTAATTGCCTTTATAACCAATGAAGAAAGTTTCTGTAAACCAGATGTTAGGTTAAAAATTAATTTTAGAACAAAGGTTTCAAATGTAAACATCCATTTCCCAAGTTTTTCATGCTATCCTTTTCTTAAAAATAGTTCCATGCTGTGGTCAACCATTTGCTATTTTGTCTCATTTTCATGCTAAAGAAATTCCTTCTCAGAGAATGTCCCTTCTTATACCAAGTAGAAAGTTACCCACAGGCTATGATTTAAGAGACTTCCAAGACCTTGCATGTTGCTCCTCCCCAAACTGCCAGGCACTGCTTACTTCTCCTCCCATCCCAGCCTTGAAATTCCTGCCACCAGTTATTAAAAGGTGAAACAACAGACTCTTGGAGATATTTCAAAAAGTACCAGGTTAAGAGGCCCATGTGTTATGTGGGAGTATCCCTCACCTTCCCACCCACTCCCTTAGCATATTTGAGCAGATTTAATCAAATGTCCAGTGAGCCCTTTGAACTTTCAGGGCAAAGGTTCTTAACCTTGGTGGTGCCGTGTGTTCCTTTAGAAGATAGACTTATGTCATGTCAGACTGTCCAAAGGAGGGCATGACACAACAGAAAAAGCAAGAAAGAAGCTAAGGATCTGGATAGAACTTTAGGAAAATTAAGGATGAGAGTTCCATATTGATAGCTAAATGGAAATAGGAATAGATTTCCAAACCCTCCACCTCAACATGTCACCTTTACATCAACTGCCCATGTATCAGGGAATAAAGACCTCTAAAAATAAAGAAAAGCAGAAATATTAAACATTACTTAATTACCCCAATTCAATATGCATTTTATTCAATAAACATTCCTTTAAAAATGTAAAAAGTAATTGGCTATTAAAAATATGTCCAAAGAATTGGCAGGTAAAAATACATATTATAGAAACAATAGGGAATTCCATAAAAAACTAATGAGCAACATAACAAAATATATAGGATATAACTAAAGCAATTCTTAGGAGAAAATTTAGCTCTCTAAACATTTTCATTAGTCAAAAAAGTGAACAAACTAAGTTCATAACTTTTGAAAAGTGCTTTAAAATGAGAAATTAAAAACCACCAATTAAGGACAAAAAAATTAAAGAATTTAATAAAATTAGAAGCAAAAAGAACTATAAATATGAATAAAAAGAGAACATTTAACCTAATAAAACAGATAAATATATAAATAATATAAAACATACAGAAATCTAATACAATTTTAATGATAATAAAACTAAATTATATATAATGTTAAAAAAAACTTCAAAATTGAAGATGAAAGAAAAGGAATTATTAAAACTATTTTGCTAAAACTATGTGCTAAGAAAACTGAAAACTAGAGGAAGTGAATGAATAATAACAAAAATATAAATTATCAAGGTTAGCAAAATAAATAATAGACTATTTATATAACCCAATATGTAAAAAAAGAAATTAAATAAGCCATTATTGAATTCCAAAAGAATTCACACCTAATGGTCTGAGCAATGTAACCAGATGGATTTACTAGTAAATTCTATCAAATTTTCAAGGAACAACTTTAAAATGATATAAAATATTTCCAGTCTTATTCTATAATACAAATATAGTCTTGTTATCTAAACCAGGGAAAAATACATCATAAAAAAAGAAACAATAGATCTATATCCTTATTGAAAATTGACACAAAAATGTTAAATATTAAAAAGTAGGTAATGAAAACATAAGTGAAAGATCATGCAATATGACCATGTTGGGTTTATCCCAGAGATATAAGTTTAGTTCAACATAAAAAGCCTATGAATATAGTAAATCAAGGGAAAATTATAAATAACAAAAATCTAAGATTATATCAATAGATTTAGAAAAGAAATTTTTTTTAAATTCAGCATCTTTTTCTTTTTAAAACTCCAGAAAGCATAGGAATAAAAAAATATTTCCTTAATATGGTAAATAAATTTATCTAAATTCAAAAGCAAACATTATATAAATTGAAGAAAAATTAGAAGTCTTTCTAAAAAGATGAGGTAAAGTAAGGTTCTCCATTATTACCAATTATCCATTTAACATAGTGTCCTTAAAGATTCTATTCTGACCTACATATATTACAGGCTGCACTCCTGGCTCATTAAATTTTCTCTAGCATACCACAAAGACTTCTTCTCTGTGGAAGTTAACTTTACTCCGTGACTTCTCATGCTGAGGTTACTTCCTACCTCTCTGGCCTCTGAATGCCTGGTTCCTCCCCAAACCTCCATCTTAAGTAAGATATTCAGGCAAACTATATCTTCATTTTGCTCCAGCATGCACTGAGTAATATTCATAGCCTTCTCTACCATGCCTCAAGTTAGCTACCCCTTTTAGCCCCTTTTAGCTTTCTTTTATTTATTGTTTTCCCCTGTCAGAATAGAAGCTCGTTAAGGGTAGGGACAACATTTCTGCTTGTACTTGTATTCCCAGAGTTTAGTACAGTGACTGGCACATAATAAAGGCTTACTAATATTTGCTGGTTTATTGACTTGACTAGTAATGCTATTTATAACAATAAGATCTGAAAGAGAAATCAAAGGGATAAGTATAAGAAAAGAGGAAACAAAAATATTACTGTTATCAGATGATTTACTTAGAAAAACCCTATAAAGTCAATAAAAATTTAACTGAATCAATAGTCAGCAAAGTTGCCGGATATAAAATGAATCCATGTAAATCATTAGCATTTCTATATGTTACCAATAAAACTGAAGAGGAAGATTTAGAAAGAGAAATTCCATTCAAAATAATTATAGAAGCTATAAATTATTTAGTAGTGTATCTACTAAGAAGCAGCCAGGAACTGGAATAATTGAACTCTAAAACATATCTGAAGAAAGAAAAGTCATATTTGAATAATTCAAAAAGCACTAAGTGTTTTCTATTAAGTAGAACCAATGTAATTGTAAAATGATAATACTATTTAAATTTAGTTTTCCAGTGTTAAACCAAACTCCCACCAAAATATTTTATACAACTAGAAAAACTAATAATGAAATTCATGTGGAAGAACAGAAGCTCAAAAATCTCAAGGGTACTAGTGAAAGAAAAAGTAGTAAGGATATCTATCAATGGCAGACCTCAAAATGTACTCCAAAAGGGATTAACATTAAAGAGTTTGGCAAATATTTTCAAAAATAAATCAGTTGGTCAGTGGAATATAGAAAAGTAAAAAAAATAAGAATTTTTAATTTAATTTAATTTAACTCCTTAGTTAGTGGAGGTAGGAGTCAGTATTTAACAAAAACTTCTGGGAAAACTGGCAAAAATTAAGTTTAGACCAGCCCCTCATTCTATTTATCAAAATAAGCTCCAAATGGATACATGACCTAGATTTAAATAAAGGTCACATCATCAACAAATTATAGGAGAAATGAAGAAATTATTTTTCTTTTCTTTTGATAGTGGGAGAACTCATGACTAAACAAGCAACAGAGAGGAACATGCAAGATAGTTGTGATTATATAAAAATTTTATAAAGTTTAATGCAATTAAAATTAGAAGGGAACTGGTTCAATTTCTCAAATACAGTTCTTTTTTTTCAAAATATATAAGAAACTGATTAAATTCAGAAACCTAATAGCCAATCCCCAATGTAGTCAAAGGATATAAACAGGAAGTTTTATAAGGAACAGATCCAAGTATCATTAGCCATCACAAAAAAGCTAAAAACCATTCATAATTACAGAAATTAAAATTAAAGCATCTTTGAGGTTCTACCTCCCACCCATCAGACTAACACAGATGACAAAAAATGGGTAAATGACACAGGTTGAAAATGCCAAGAGAAAACAAGTACACTATTTCAGAATTGGTGGAGAGATAAATTAGTCCAGGCATTCTGGAAAACAATTTTGATCTGTGTCTGAAAAATTACTAAACTGTACATGCAATTTGACCCAGCTATCCCACTATCAGGACCATATTTCAAAGAGATTAAAGAAGGAGGAAAAGGAACTATGTATGAAGAAATATTTATAGAATCTCTAATAATTGAAAATTAAGAGTCAAAATCCTACTGGGGACTGGCTAAACAAATTATTGTATGTGGGCATGGTGCAGCAACATGCCAGATACAAATGACCAAATGCACACCAGAGGAAATCTGGAAAAACTTTATTAAGCAGAGCAAATAGAGGAAAATTAGGAGAAAATTTTATAAAATGCTTACAATTATATATAAAAACAACTTTGGAAGACCTTAAGACTATGATCAATACAAATCACATATCCCCAAAAGTGAAGATGAAACATAAACTTCACCTGCTGGAAGAGAGAAGATGAAAACGCATATTTTCAGGTTTGGACAATGAGGGAATCTTTTTGGTCTATTCATATTTATTTTTGATGAGGATTTTGTTGTTGTTCTAACTATTGAATGAAGGTGGGGGAGAGAAGGATGAAAGGGATCTATGATATTGATATTGATATATATGGGTTGTTAGGCTGGTAACCTTTCTCTCTTTCTCTTTACTAATAAATACTTATAAATTTAGTATACAGTCCCCAAGATTAATTTTTGTTTATTACACTATTATTATAAGTAGACCTATTATTTGGTCATTTAGGCAATAATCTGTGAAGGAAATTAATATATTTACTGCCTTGGCTTCCATTACAAAAATATTTCAATAATGATAACAGTTGATATTTATATAGAGCTGTGGGTTTTAAAATTAATAAAAATAACTAAAGCATTATATTTTGTGAAGTGTATTAATAACAACTAAAGTAAAAGAACTACCTAAACCCAGCCTGCTCTTGAGAGAAGAGAGTGAGGGAGTAGTTACAGCAAACTTAAATACAAATGTGATTTCGCAAAGTGGTAGAGAAAGAAGAGGAATTCTGGGAAATACTGAAAGATTTCTGGGGAATGAAGTCCAAGGTTCAAAATTCCACTCTGTGCTTTATGGTTTGCAAAGCACTTGCCATGAGCTATTATCTCCATTCTATAATTAGGGAAACTGAAGCCAAGGGATGTTAAGTGATTGGTACAAAGTCACATGGCTAATAAGGGTAGGAAGCAATATTAGAACCAAGTCTTCCTGACTCCATGCCTGGTGTTCTATCAATACAGCCTCAAAAAATTATCTTCCAAACAGATTTGAAAAAAATATTTTAAATAATCAAAAACTTTCTCTAAAACCAGGAAGACCTGAATTCAAATCCCACCTCTGACATTCTGACAGTGCGATATTAACAACAACAAAAAAGTCAGCAAGCACTTATTAAGTTCTTACTATGGACAAGGAAGCCACTAAATGATGTATATTTCTGACTTCAAAGTGTTTACATTCTCCATAGGAGAAAACAGCTTTAAAAAGGAGCTAAAAGCAGGAATCCAGAATGAGGTAGGGGTGGTAATGAAGCTGCCCTGTGCAGAGAAAGTATTGAGGAGAGTCAGGAATGAATTAATCCTGGAAAGGAATAAAGACATGGTTGGCCTAGACCCCATCCTTAAATTGGAGAAAGAAAATCCCCACCAATCAGAAAGTGATGCCTGAGGTTTGGAAGGGTCTTCCAGCAGAAGAAGTAGCCTGGGGTAGGGTGACCTTCCAGAGGAAGAGGTTTTTTTGGCATGGTAGACAAAGCCCTGTGGAGATGTGTCAGTAGTGCAGCCTGGAGAATCTATGATTCATAGATTCCCAGAAAGTCTATCTCCTGGTCAGATGTGGTCTGGAGGTCTCTATTATAATGGCTGTCTGTGGGGGTCTGGAATGCTGCTGGCAAGAGACAGTATTAACTGAACTTCTTAGCACAACACTGCTCACCTCATGACAGAAAGATGATAGACTCGTGCAGAAAAAGAAAAGCATTTTTGGACATGACCAATGTGGGAACCTGTTTTGGTTGACTGCTTTTGTGAAACAGAGGTTTGGTATTTTTTTTCCTTTCTTTCTCTTTTTTTCTCCAGCGGATGGGGAAGGTAGAAGAGGAAAGGAGGGGGGAGGGAATGAATATTTGATGAGTTCTTTTTTCTGTACTGTCTTTTTCCTCTTTCTTTTAGAATATCTTTTATAAAGAATAGCCTTCTTGGTAAGGGAGAAGGAAGAATATATTAAAAAGAAATATAATGGAAAAACAAAAAGATAACATTAAAAAAGAGAAAATGATCATGTGAAAGATTGGATGTTCCCCATTCAATTCAGAAATATCTAGTACCAAAGAAGCTCATGAGCTGATATCAAAACCAATTCTACTTTAGGTTGCAAACTGAAACATCACTTCCAACCATTGGAAGCTAAGCGATGAGTTTCTCAGAGCTAGGATGCTATCAGTGACCATTAAGACCACTCTCCTACTGACTTTGGAGGAGGCAAACACTTGAAAATTCAGTACAAAGTAGCCCTCACGAGGATATGAGGTCTAAATCAGGTTGCCCATGTCAGATAAGGAGCTCAGCACTTAATTAAAGCAGCTGCATAAACAGCTCTTAGAGAATAATAAGTGGCTAAATTTGGAACCAGTAATCTCTCTCCAAGGAGGCATCATAAGCCGAAGGCTGAAAAGAATGATAAGTTTGCTTTAGGGGAAATTTTTTTTCCTGTGAGGGATCAGAATGCAAAGATCGCGAGAATCATAATTTATACAAAGAGGTATCTCAACAAGTTTTTATCAGTCTTTTCTGTGTGAGTTGATCTTGCTGTGTTATCACCTAAGAAGCAGTGGGGATCAGACAAGAAGACTGGTATATATTTTAAATAAAATTAACAGAAATCTATTTTCTCTCCTTCCCAACCCCAACCCACTGGGAAAAAACTGAAACAAATTTCTTGTAACAAATATACACTGTTAAGCAAAACAAATGTCTTCACTGGGTAGATACTTATATACATATATATGCTACAAAATATGAAAATATGCAGATAGAAATATGGATTCTATACCCTAAGTTCATTACTAGATAGACAGATAAAATGTTTCCTCATAAATATTTTGCAATCATGAATGGCCATGTGTTGATCATAGTTCTTTTTTTTATAAATTAACATATTGTTTATTTGTTAAAGTTTTTGAAACGAGTACAAGTTATTTTAATAATTACAACCTTACATAAAGTTTGTGATCTGGATCTGCTAGAACATCTTCTCTTCCTTCTAGGCATACTTGCAGTGCCATCTTCCTCATATATCTTTTCCCATCTCCCCAACAAAAAGTGGAGTGTTTTTCTTTTCTGGACTTCCTCTTTCTCCTCAACTTTTTCTACTTTGCATGACTCTTCTAATGTGTTTTTCATATCTCCTAGATGGAACCTCCTAGATAGAAGGAACTCTGGCATCTTATTTTTGTATCCCCAGCACCTAGCATATTGCCTTATATGTAATAGATTCTTAATAAATTTTTTTGAATTTAACAAAATTTTAAAAATTAACATTTGAAGTGGGTTTTAAAGAAGAGGAAGGAAGTCAGAAGATCAGAATATTCTAGGAATAGTGTCTAATCTAAGTAGGCATGGAGTAGAGGGCATGTCTCGGGATCAGTATTTAATTATTTGTTTGTTTGTTTATTTTTTAAACCCTCACCTTCTGTCTTGGAATCAATACTGTGTATTGGTTCCAAGGCAGAAGAGTGGTAAGGGCTAGGCAATAGAGGTTAAGTGACTTGCCCAGGGTCACACAACTGGGCAGTGTCTGAGGCCAAATTTGAACCTAGGACCTCCTGTCTCTAGGCCTGACTCTCAAACTGAGCTACCCAGCTGCCCCCTGGGGATCAGTATTTATTAAGCATCTACTACATGCTAGGTAATGGATCAGAGGAATTCAGCTTGGTAAGAGCATAAAGAGCAGTCAATATGAAATGAATCTTCAAAAAAACAGATAGCTCAGTAGATAGAGCACTGAATCTGGAATCTGGACTTCATTAGTTTACATCAGAGTTTCACTAGCTGTGTGACCCTGGAAAAGTCTCTTAACCCTAGTTGCCTCAGTTCCTCATTTACAAAAAGAACTAGAGAGGGAAATGGCAAATGACTCCAATATCTTTACTAAAGAGTTGGACTTGACTGTAATGACATAACAAATGAATGTGGGATGTTTGAATTTCCTGTTTGAATTTTACTTGGTAGGCAGTAGGGAGCCCAAAGTCCATTGGTATGGGGGTTTTGGACAGGGGTCACAATACCAAAAAAAATTCACCTCAAGAAGCTTTTATCAAGGGCATCCTATGAACCTAATACTGTGCTGAGTCCTGGAAATACAGAGAAAGGCAATAAACAGTTCCTGTAATCATGGAGGTGCAATCAATGAGAAAGAAAACATGTAAACAATTATATGCAAACTAGATATATGCAGTGTAAATTGGAGGCAATTTCAGAGGGAATGCACTAATATTAAAGGACACTCAGAAAAGTTTCTTGCCAAAGATGGGATTATAGCTAAGATTTGAAGGAAGCCCCAAAAGCCAAGAGGTAGAAATAAGGAAAGAAGGCATTCCAGGAATGGGGAAAGGTTAGCAAAAATGAAGAGACATGAGATGGAGTGTCTTATGACCAAGAACAGCAAGGAGGCCAGAGCCATTGGATCCCTTAATAAGAGAAAGTAAAATATAGAAAACTGGAAAAGTAGAAGGGGTTGAGGTTATAAAGAACTTTAAGGGCCAAGAACTGCTTGTTTCAATGGAAGGACTTAGAACCAGTCATGCTATCAAGTAATCATTTGGTAAGATTTCTCCTTTGTACTTCATCAATTCACAGAGAATTATAGAATTTCAGCCTTGGAAAAGTATCAGCAGTTTTTTAACCCAACAGAAACCCTAAAAAGGGTGATTGGTTTGGAGTGGAGTGGTGCTGAGAGAAGAATAAGAGTAGAGGCTAACATACAAGGGAGAAATGCATGAATTAAGGTAATTTTTGGAAAATTGTTTTGTATGGCACGTTTTTTCCTTAAAAGGGATACATCCATACCTTTCAATGGCTCAGTCCCATTTACTGACTTACAAGCTAGAATATGGGTCAGCATCAGGAAGTGGATGCATAGTGAGAAGTCAGAAGAGAAATTAAACCAAACCCTAAAGGATCAAGGAAGTATCAAAGGCCAGAAGAAGGAATAAGCTCTGAGCCCAAGCAAGGAGTCTGGTTCACAGATATAGTACTTGAACTTCAAAAAGAACCTTGAAATAGAAATTGCCTCAAACAGTTTTAGTATGATCACTATTTAGTGAGAAAAAAAGACAGAATCAAAGGATAACTACCTTGGAACCTTCAGATACTAGGAAGAGTGAGCACTTTACTTAAGCAGGGAGTGATGGAACTGAAAGAAAACCAGCTACTAGCAGACAGAACCTGGCATTCATCAAATATCACACATTTAGAGGTGGCTTCATATTTTGGCTAATGAATAATTTTCTTTTTTCTTTTTTTAAATGTATTCATTTGTTCCATTAAAGTTTCTAGGTATCTCTCTTCCCTCCCTAAACTAGAGAAGGCATCATTTGACAAAAAAGGCATCATTTGACAAAAAAAACCCATAAATATATGGGTTTTTTTGTCAAATATTTATATTTATATATATATTTGTGTGTGTGTGTGTGTGTGTGTGTGTGTGTGTGTGTGTATACACAACTATATTAGAGGGTTGGTTTGGGTATAATGGTGAAAGAGTAGATGATTCCAGAAAGTAGGAGGTCGAGATGAGTTTCCCCTCTTCAGTCTTCTTCAAATATGTCTCTCCACTAACCCTGCCTTTACTCCCCTCTAATAACTGATTAATGGGTGAACCTCTTCTCTTGGGAAAAGAGAAAAATCTGCTCTCTCCCTCTTCAATATGACAAAGAAGTCAATTTAAGATAACTGACACTTTATTCTAACAAAAGGTGGTTAGAGGTAAGATAAACAAGATGACTGTAGATTGGAGTTTATAGGAAAGAGGGTAAGGAAAGTCCCTGTCTGTCAAAAATATCTTTCTCCCTGCCCCCAAAGTTGAGAGATCCAGGCTTTCAGCCTGGTCTCTAAGAGGCTCAGAGTCTGGTGAGCCCTGGTCTATCACAGCAGAGCCAGTGTCCAGACCCAGGATGTCACAGGAGCTGTGTGAGATCTTCTGATGCTGTTCTTCCTCTTCTCAGGTTTTGCCACAACTCTTGGTGTCTTTGGGGGGAAATGGTGATTAGGATCAATAAGGGATTTTGTACGGCTCAGGAGAGAAATCTCTGATCAGCCTGTCACCCTTGGCTTTCTCAGGCAAGAGAGAGAGAGATCAACTGTCTCATCCTGGAATCTCTTCTTCCCTTAAGATTCCAAACCTCCTTCACCAGCCCCCACTGTGGATGCAAACCTTGGCATGTCCTCCAGGCTCTTTCCCCCAAAGTCTCTGGATCATTCCTCTATCACACAACTCTGTCTTCCTTGTTTCTATATCAGTTTGTTCTCTGGAGTTATACATACATTAATTGTTTTTCAAATAATACTCTACTGTTTTCTTGGTTCTGCTCATTTTGTTCTTCATTTTAGATGTAGTTAAATGGCAGAGTAGATAGAACAGTGTCCTTAGAGTCAGTCAGCAAGCCCTGAGTATGATTTTTGTCTCAAATATTTAATATTGTGTGACTTTAGGCAAGTCACTAAACCCCTCTCAACCAGAATGTGGATGACAGTACCTACCCTAAAGGTTTTTTGTTGAGGATTCAATGAGATAGTATATGTAAAATGTCATGCAAACCTTAAAAACTTATATGTGTTAGACGTTAGTATTTTTATCTAGATTTTATATCATACCAAACCCTCCTTTTTTCCCCACAGTTTAAAAACTAGACAGTTGTTGAGTAGTCACTGAATGGCACCAAATAGTGAGTGTCCCTGAGAATTGTAGTGTTAGTCTCTCGGTGACCAAGAATGACGATTGTCTTTGTGCATTATCATCTATTGATGTACCCTCATGTGGCTTTGAAGTCCAAAGGCTGAGGCGCACACTTTGTGGCACATGGGGCATGGGACGCCAGTTGTTACGGGAGGTGCGGTTGTGGCCTGGTGTCGGCGTTCACGCGCAGTGGCAAGACATCGACATCGCTCATCTTCAAAGGTGGCGGCGGCATGGTGAATGTGGGTTCGCCAGCTGCTTCTGTCAGAGGCAGCAAGTTCTAGTTGCTTTGGTGTAATGCCAGCCCACTTCAAGTTGGACTTTAGCTGATCCTTGAATCTTTTCTTTGGTCGACCTTGTTTCCTGAGTCCAGCTGACAGTTCACCACAGAATACCTGTCTTGGTATTCGCTGTGGGTCCATGCGGATGACGTGTCCAGACCATCGTAGCTGGGTTTTGAGGACCATGACTTTGATGCTGGTGGAGTTGGCTCTGTCGAGGACTTCCTGGTTGGTGATTTGGTCCTGCCATCGGATCCTCATGATTGATCGGAGAGAGCGTTGGTGGAATTGCTCCAGCTGTTTCATGTGCTTCCGGTACAGTGTCCATGTCTCACAACCGTACAGGAGCGAGCTGAGGACCACTGCGTTATACACTTTGAGCTTCGTCACAGTGCTTACACCGCTGTGTTGGAGGACTTTGGAGCGCAGCCGCCCGAGTGCCTGGCTGGCCTTTTGGATCCTGGCATTAATCTCGTGGTCTAGGGACCCATCCTTGGCAATGGTGCTGCCCAGGTACTTGAAAGTGTTGACGTTAGAAAGCTGCGTGCCGTCAATTGTAATGCACAGCTGGTTAGTTGGCCTTCCTGGTGCAGGTTGGAACAGCACCTCTGTTTTGCTGAGGCTGATAGTCAGGCCAAACAGTTTTGTTGCCATAGAGAACCTGTCCAAAATGGTTTGGAGATGATTTTCTTGGGTGGGCCATGAGAGCACAGTCAACTGCAAAGAGAGCTTCCAGGATGAGTCTCTCGGTTGTCTTTGTTTTTGCAGTCAGGCGGTGAAGGTCGAATAGTGAGCCATCCAGTCGGTATTTGATGTAGACGCCCAGGTCTCGATCCATCACAGCATGCTGTAATACCTGGGTGAAAAATAGGTTGAATAGTACCGGAGCGAGGACACAGCCTTGTTTCACGCCATTGGAGATATTGAAGTGATTGGAAGTCTCTCCACCAGATAGGACTTCCCCTGTCATGTCAACATGAAAGAGCTGGATCAGTTTGACGAATTTTGCTGGGCAACCGAGCTTGCTGAGGATCACCCACAATGTGTCCCTGTTCATTGTGTTGATCGCTTTTGTCAGGTCTATGAAGACAATGTAGAGACTCAGGTTCTGCTCAAGGCATTTTTCCTGCATTTGCCTCACCGTGAAGACCATGTCGATGGTGCTGCGATCTGGTCGGAAGCCACATTGTGATTCAGGCAGGTTCTGCTCTGAAACAGATGACAGGAGTCTGTTGAGTATAACACGGGCGAGGATCTTTCAGGCAGTGGAGAGTAGTGAGATGCCTCTGTAGTTGTCACAGTCTGCTCATGAGCCTTTGTTCTTGTATAGTGCTATGATGGAGGCATCTCTGAGTTCTGGGGGCATGCCTTCCTCTTCCCATATTCTGGTCAGCACTATGTGGAATGCCTGGAGTGCCTTTCCATTTAAGGCCTTGTACACCTTAGTTGGGATCCCGTCTTTACCGGGTGCCTTGCCTGCACTCATTTGTTTAATGGCTTTTTGGACTTCCTCTATTGAAGGAGGGACGTCAAGTTGTTCAATGGTGAGGTTTTGGGGGATCTGGTCAAGGGCGCTTTGGTCGACTGAAGAGGGTCGGTTGAAAAGCTGACTGAAGTGTTCTTCCCACCTGTTGCTGATGCCTTTTTTTTCTTTTATGAGAGTGTCACCATCAGAGGATAGCAAGGGAGTGGTGGTGGGTTTTAATGGCCTATAGACAGTCTTGAGGGCACTGAAAAATTGTTTGTAGTTTTTTGTATCAGCAAAACTCTGGATTTCTTCTGCCTTTTTTTTCCCACCATTGGTCTTGCATCTTCCTGATCTCACACTGTGCCGTGGCTTGGAGAGACTTAAATCTGTCCTTTTTAGGAGCAGAGTTTGGGTTATTTTGCCACTCCATAAAGGCTTTGTTCTTTTTGCTCAATAGGTTTTTAATAGTAGTGTTGTTCTCGTTGAACCAGTCCTGGTGGTTGCATTGTTTGAGGCCTAGGACTGCCTTTGATGTTTCCTTCACGGTGTCTCTGAACTGGTTCCATGTCTCGGTTGAGCTTCTAGTGAGTGGTCCCTTGGCAGACAGCTTGTCATCCAGGCAGGACTGGAATGTTTGCAAATAAGATGGATCTCTAAGAGGACTCACGTTGTAAAAGGCGCGAACTGTCTGGGCGCGTTTTGGATGGCAAGGCGCAATGCACATTTGAAGAGTCACTCTAACCAATCAGTGGTCTGTCCAGCATTCAGCTCCTCTCATGGCTGTGGTGATCTTTACATCCTGGATGTCTCACCGGCGTATAATGATGTAATCAATGAGATGCCACTGTTTTGATCTTGGGTGCATCCACATTGTTTTATATTTGTTCGCCATTCTGAACACAGTGTTCGTGATGGTGAGTTTGAACTCTGAGCATTTGCTGAATAGCAGTAGGCTGTTGTTGTTCATTTTGTCCATGTTATGTTTGCCGAGCACTCCTTCCCATCTTTCATGGCCCTGGCCAATGCGGGCGTTAAAGTCTCGCAGTAGTATCAGCTTGTCATTTGTGGGCACTGAGTGCAGGATGGCACTCAGGTCAGAGTAGAACTGCTCGATGGTCTCCTCTGTGCTGGTCAGTGTTGGGGCATATGAGCTGATGATTGTGGCATACCGGTCTTTGCTGAGAGGTAAACGGATAAATTGATTAGTCAATTAAACCTGTGATCTGGGTGTTCCTCCAGGGTTGTGAATTGCCATCTATCCACTTTTGTCTCCAAAAAGCAGATGAGGATGATCAGAAGCAGTTGCCATGGCGGTTGGCTTTACCTCTGTTTATTTGTTATAAAAACAGATCTAGAAGAAGTCAGGTGGCCCAATGAATGGAGAGCCAAGCAAAGAGATAAGAGGTCCTGGTTTCAAATCTAGATTCAGATACTTCCTAGCTATGTGACCATGAGCAAGTCACTTAACCCCACTTGTCTCACCCTTATCATTCTTCTGCCTTGGGACAAACACTTAGTATTTAATTTAAGACAGAGGTAAGGGTATTTTTTACATAGGTTCTAGGACTTTAAGGGGATACATTGGAGAATGCTTATGGATAAAAAAAAACAAAGGCATGAATAAAACTTTTTTTAGTCTTTAAAACAGTATATCATAAGGTCTGGAGAAAGAAAATCCTAGATTGAAATATGGCCTCTAATAGTTCCTAGCTGCATGGTCTTGGGCAAATCAATTAACCTCACTTGCCTAACCCTTACCACCCTTCTGCCTTGGAACCAATAATTAATATTGATTCTAAGACAGAAGGTGTTTTGTTTTGAAGTAGATTCTAGGGTTTTGGAGTGGTACATTGGAGAATGATTGTGGCTAAAAAAACAAATACATAAATAAAACTTTTTAAAAAAACCTTAAAAGCAGTATATGGTCAAGTCTGAAGATGAGAAGTCCTAGGTTCAAATCTGGCCTCAGATACTTCCTAGTTGTGTGTGACTCTACTCAGTCACATAGAACCTAGTCATTGCTCCTTCTTCTTCCTTCAAGTAAAATTGGAAACAGAGAATGGGTATTGAGCTGAGGCCAAAGAAGACCAGACCATGGACACAGGTAACTTGGGTTGCTTAAACACACCAGTTCTCTCTATATTCTTTTTACTCTCCATGAACATAGTAGGTATAAATGGTGGCGGAAGTCCCTAAAATAGGCTCTGGTATGTGATCTTTCTAAAGATATTAGGCAGGACACCTAACAGCAAATTAATAATTCTACCACTCCCTTCTTCCCTTTTTGTTTGCTCATCATGGTAATCAGTTTAATATGGAGATATGAAAGTTTTCTGCAAAAAGGGACATTCAGCTCCATATTTAGAAGAATGTAAGTTCTTTGTGTGCTGGAATTATTTTTAGTTTTTTCTTAATATGCCCATCAGAGATAACAAAGCTTTGCACATTTGGTTTTTGGTTGTTCTTTTAAAAAAAATTCTGTGATTTCATAGGAAGAGTGAGCTCCCATTGAGGAATTTTCTTCTCCTGAGGCAGGTTTCACTTACTGCACAATTTCTTGTCTAGAGCACTCAGATCATACTGTCATAGATAGAAGCAGGACTTGAACTAATGTCTGTATGCATCCGAGGCTGGTTCTCATCCCCTACACTATGACACTGCTCATGTAACTTAGTAAATACTTAATAAATGTTAGTTCATTAATAAGCATTTACTAAGTACTTACTAGACACCAGACACTGTGCTAAATGCTAGGGAAGGAAAAAAAAAGCCCAAACAAACAAAAACAACTTCCGTTCTCAAGAATATACTGAATTTACATATTTAGGTCCATATAAGCTAATATAGAGTATGTGAAGATAATACAAAAGGGAAAGGTATTAGCAGTTGATGTTGAGATGCTCATGGGCAGAGGATAGAAAAAGGAAGAAAATTAGTTATTCCTGCCACTAAGGAACTTATTGTCTAATAGAGAAGATCAAGTAACATCAAAGAATGGGAAAAGTGCTAGATTTATCCTCAAAGGATCTAGGATTAAAGCTAATTCTAGCCACTTACTACCGGTATCATTTTGGGGGAAATATAAGTTAGCCTCCCTGAGCCTTAGTGACTTTATAATATACAGACATCTTTTTGTCAAATGATGCTTTCTCCAATGGGGAAAGGGGAGAAGGGGAGGGGGTTGCCTGGGTATTTTAATGTAACAAACAAACAAACAAATAAATTTAATTTTTTTTAAATATAGGCATTGGGATAGAGGGACTTCAAAAGCCCCACCCTATTATCTTATCATGTACTGAGAAGCATGGATCAGCAATACAAATTCAATCTGAATTACTGCCAAAATGAGTCACCAAAATGAAAAAGGGAACAGATGTTGATGGGAAAATGGGAATAAATCTGTACAGGAGGCCCCTAATGTGTTTATTGCAAGGTAAAATTACACAGAAAAGCTTTATGTCCACTTGCCCTACTGAAAACTCCTAACATCTGCACATAACTGGATTTGCCACTCTTCTATTTCCTCAGTGACCACCCTTGATTTGGTTTCATATAACATCAAGATACATAGAGACTTAGTTTGAAAGCCATGCTGAATTCTACATGGAACTTTTTAATACTTTATCCCTTGTAAGAGATATTGACACACAAACTACAATTATTTTCATAGGGGTCTATATGGAGGTCTGCATTGTCATCACAAGTACTGCTAAGCAAAATGACAAATAATATATCACATTTCCTTTAGGTATGTCATAGAATTAATATTTTATTCACTCCTCTAAGAAATGAACTTGTGTGCCACCGTCCTATTTAGCTGTAATTTTCCTTTTTTTCTTTTTTTCCTCCTCAGGTTAGAATCTTAAATTCCTCATAATCTGGTTCTAAATCCCTTTGCCAGACTTATCTCATATTATCCCCTTTCACACACTCTTCCTTTCAGTCCAACTGTCCTATTTCCTAACTCTGATCTCCTAACAATAATTGTTTTGTTTGTTTAAGCCTTTCCTTTCTCTTTTACCTTGGAATTGAAATCAGGTTCCTAAGCTACACCCCTGAGTAAATTTCTTGAGACAGGATCTCAGAGATTCAATGAAATTCTTCATGATATATTAAAAAAGGATTTAATTGATTCTCAGTTATTTGGGATTTTAACTCCTTTTTAATAAGTTCTCTTTCAATCAGAGGACATTTATTTCTTCGTGTTAGATAAAGCAGAAACTAACCAACTTGATTTTCTTCCTTCTATTCAACATCTATTATCATAATATGATCCACCTTGAACTATGTTCTTATCATTTCTTTGATTAACCTCAGTCTACCCCCAGTGAGGCTTTAAAATTATTTTTATTGTTCTTAAGATCTTTGAACTGTTCTAGTTTCTTCTAAACCTTGATTTTCTTTACCCAATTTTCAGAGTGGACAACTAAATGGCACAGTGGAGTTAAGAAGACATGAGATAAAATCTAGCATCAGACACTTTCTAGTTGTATGACCCATGCAAGTCACTTAAACCAGTTTGCCTCACTTCCCTCATTTGTAAAATGAACTGGAGAAGGAAATGGAAAATGAGTCCATTATCTTTGCCAAAAAAATCCCAAATGGGGACATAAAAAGTAGGGCACAACTGAACAATAATTTTCACAGGATTCTTAATTTCTTCATTCTTAATTTCTTAAATTTATTCTATTCTTAAATGTTCTTCAATTCATTCTGAGTTACCTGTTTTTGCTTCCACTTTCTTTTCTTTTAAACATCTAATTTAATCAATTCCTTTTGGGAATTGGGCCCAGCAAGCTCTCAAGAATGACATTGTGAATATACCAAAAAAAAATAATAATCCCAATGAGAATCAAAGGATGAACTCTTTTTTTTTTAAATTTAGCACATCCCTCCCTCCTTTCTTCTTTCAGACTTGGCTTAAATGATATTTTTAATTCAGCAAAGAGGGTTTTCCTAGTCTCTCCTATCTATTCTGTAGATATCTAGTAGGGGTATTGTATCCCCATTAGAATATGAGTTCCTTGAGGGCAAAAACTATTTTTGTCTTTGTAGTTTACACATTACTTGACACATAAACACTCACAAAATCTTATTGAATGACTAACAAACTGATATTGATTCATCTGAAAAATGAATTATCTGGCAGATGAAAGAAAGAATATGAGATTGAAGTAAAATCATGAAAGGGTGGGGAGTGGGGCAGGGTCAAGATGGCCACTTAGATACAGCAAAAGTTCAAACCTTTGTGAAAACCCTTCCACACCAATCAAAAACAAAGTTCTTCGAGGGGACAGAAAACCAAATATAACAACAAGACAGACCTGGGGGACCCTCCTGCCCAATTCAACTTAAAAGGTATGCAGCAAAGGCTGAATTCTTTGGTTTAAGAAAAGGAAGAAGGACGATCCCAGGACTCTTCCTCCATCTACTGTGCTGAGTCTCCAGTGGTCACTGGAATCTTGGGATGAGGGCTCCAACCTGGAGGGAGTGCCTTGCTTCCATAGCTGTGCCAGGCTAAGAGCTCTAATCACAGCTCTCAGGGAGGCAGCTGGAAGAGAGTTGTGAAGGGGAGGGCAGCCTAGTCACAGCCCAAACTCTCTATCTTAGGCCTCTACATCTAAAGGTTTTAATCTCAGGGCATATCCAGTTCTGCAGATCAGCTCTTCCCAGCTTAATATAGTCTCAATAGAGCAGATAAGAAGCCTTCAGAGGGCAGGGAAGTTCAATCCCCAATATCTCTCCCCTACTGACTGTGCTGAGAGCTTCCATAAGAATCCAGCTGACTCAATTCCCAGGGTGAAAGGCTGCAACCACTAAAAAATATCTTGATAACAGGGAGTGAAGCACAACTCCATTTAGCCTCTACACATTCAGCTTCTGCCACCAGCTGGGAAAGATCTGACCTCAGGCCTCATTAATACTCCATCAGCCTAATCTAGTCAATCAGCAGAACAGAGAAGAAGCCCCTTCAGGACATAATAGCTCAAACCCACAGATCCAGCAAATAGAGGAATAAGATTACAACCAATGATAATGGAAAAGAAGGGAAAAAATATGAGAAGAAACAGAAAAAGAAAAAAGAAATTACAATAAGCAGCTTATATCCAGGTAATAAACAAAGAGCAAATGGAACCGAGGAGGACCAATGAACACCAAGAAAAAACACAGAAACTCCAGTGAATTGGACTCAGGCTTTGGAAGAACTCAAAACACAATTCAAAAAACAATTAAGAGAGGCTGAAGTCAATTGGGAAAATAAATTAAACAAAGTCAGTCATCAGGAAATAGAGGCACATGAACTAAAACAAGAAAATAGTGTCTTGAAAGCCAGAATTGACCAGCTTGAAAATGAGGCAAAGAAAGTGAAAGATACAATCCCAGAGACTCATGATGAAAAATGCTATCTGTCATCCATGAAAGAACTGATGAAATCTGAATGTAAACTAAACTATTCTATATTTCATTTTCTTTCTTCTTTTTAAATCTGTAATCTCTTCCACAAAATTACTAACATGAAAAATGTTTTGTGTGATTGCAAAAAAAAAAAGAAAGTGAAAGATGATCTACAGAGAAAAACAGACCAGAAGGAGAAGGATGGCCAAAAATCCAGGGATGAAATTCAATCTTTAAAAATTAGAATACAACAACTAGAAGCACATGACTTCACAAGGCAAAAAGAGTCTATAAAACAAAATCAAAAGAATGAAAAAATTGAGGAAAATATGAAAAACCTCATTGATAAAATTACAGACCTGGAAAACAGATCCAGGAGAGACAACTGAAGAATTATTGAACTACCAGAAAATCATGACAAAGAAAATCCTGTACATCATCACACAGGAAATTATCCAAGGAAACTATCCTGATGTTCCTGAACAAGAGGGAAAAGTGGAGATTGAAAAGAATCCACAGATCACCTCCTGTATTTAATCCTCAATTGACAATGCCCAAGAATGTTATAGCCAAATTCAAGAACTACCAAACCAAGGAAAATATACTACAAACTGTTAAGAAGAAACCATTCAGATATCATGGAATCACAGTTAGGATAACAGAGGATCTGGCTGCATCCACACTGAAGGACTTGAAGGAGTGGGGTATGATATTCTGAAAAGCAAGGGAACTGGGTCTACAATCAAGAATCAACTATCCAGCAAAATTGACTATATTTTTTCAGGGGAAAGTATGATCATTTAAAATAGACTTCCAAGCATTCATAAAGAAAAGACCTGACCTAAATAGAAAATTTGATGCCCAAACACAAAACCCAAGAGAATCACCAAAATGTAATTAAGAAAGGGAAAAAACAAACAAATAAACAAAAACTTTTTTTAGGGGACCAATAAGTTCAAATGATTTGTATCCCTATAAGAAAAGATGATATTGGTAACTCTTAAAAATTATTATAATCAGGGTAGCTAGAAGAAATATACTTAGAGGGAACAGTGACAAACTATAATGGGATGAAATGTTAAATATATATGTATATATAGGTATATGTATATATATATATGGATATATACATATGAAATAACTAGGGTAAAAAAGAGGATAATATTAAGAGAAATGGGGAAATAAAATAAAATGGGGTAATTTTATATTTCATAAAGAAGCACAGGGGGAGGAAAGGAAAAGACCAATACAATGGAAAGGTAAAAGAGGTTGGAGACAATCTACAAGAAAAATTTAATCATTGCAGTGGGGAGGGTCAGAAAGATTCAAATGGAAGGAAAACCTCCAACTCCAAAGACAATCATCATCATCATCATCATCAACATCAACAGTAGCAGCAACATCATTAACAACTTCAACATCATCATCAACATCAACATCATCATCTACAACAACATCATAAATTTCATTAACATCAATATCAACATCTAACTATCTTCCTGGCCCAGGAAAGATTTTTTCTGGGTAGCCTAACCTAATAGCATACTATGCAGAGTACTGAATGAGAACCAAATGACCTAAACTCTAGGCTTGAGTGGCATTATGTGTTCTTTGGGGGTAAAAGAGAAAGCCTTCTTTTTCCTGGACTCAATATTATTGTTATACATTTCTTCATCTTCTGAGGTTTCTGTGCTGTTAGGTTTGATCTCAAGGGAGGCTTAGCCTATCTATTTTCCTAGAAAAGTAAAATCTTCTAGATAGAATTTCCCCACCTTTCTGGAGCCATAAAGCCTCCAGGAAAGGCCCATAGGCCCATCATCTTGAGACTCTTTCCTCCTGGCTGGGGCTTGGAATTTCTAACTGATGTCAAAATAAGACAGTGTTTCTCTCTCTCTCTCTCTCTCTCTCTCTCTCTCTCTCTCTCTCTCTCTCTCTCTCTCTCTCTCTCTCTCTCTCTCTCTCTCTCTCTCTCTCTCTCTCTCTCTCTCTCTCTCTCTCTCTCTCTCTCTCTCTCTTTCCTTAATATCTTCTTTCTATTGTAAATATTGTAAATAAACTACCATAAATTCCATTTACTTTAGTAATTCATTTGGGGATTTAGAAATTAAATCCCTGGAGACCACCTAATAATATATTTCAGAGTCCAGCCACAATTAATTTTAATAATTCTGTCCTACAGACTTGTGGGATAGAAATTATTTGAATTGGACCCTAATATAAGAGCCTATTAGAAATTTAGTAAACCCTAATACAAGGGCATATTATGAAATTATTCTTGATTACTCAAAATTTTGTATACATAGATTTTTGATGTTTTGATTCTGATTTTGAATTTTTCTTTCTCCAAAAAGTTTAATTTTTCATCCATTTTTTCATGTTTTTGTTTTGATAATTGACTCACACACCTCATAACTCAACCTTGCATCCTGAGCTGAACTGAGTATTTCTCAATGCCTGATTCAGGGGGGTTGTATTTTCATAAATTCCAAGATTTAAAATTTTGTTTGAGAGGCTTCTTCATGGTGTCTTCTCCAGAAGTTCAGTTTCTGGATTCAGAGAGGTAGCATATTTCTTTACCTAAAATTCTTCTCAAAAGGAATTTAAACTTTGCAACTTAAAATAATAATATTTTTTACATTTCAACATTAAAAGGGTGATTGAAAAACATGGGATCACTTAGGGATGCATGGCTGAGTTAATCAATTGGCAAGAGAAACTAAAAAGACATCAGAAAAATCCAAATAAAAAAGAAAAATTTCTGGATGAAAATATAGACTATCAAAGTCTTATGTGTAAAAATTCCAAGTAAAGGAAAAATAAATCTATAACAGGTCCTTGAATCAGGGCCCAATTAAAATGATCTAAGCAATGATGCATTTACCCTGTCAGTAGCCAGGACTACAGAAAGTTTGCCACACTATGAAAAACAGAAAAAGGACCAGATTATAGGAGCCAAGTTTGGGGATACTTGTCTGTATTTTCAGAGTGATTGTGGACACAAGAAAGGCCCATGTCATGTTAAACATAGCAACCATGCGTCTTCACACTAGGTTCAAGTCCTTTTTATTGGCTTGGAAGTGTATCAATCCATCCTGGATTGGCTTATCTTTGGCCCTATGCAGTGGCTCATTTGTGTATATCTTGTCCTGGAATCAGATGGAATTGTTAAGTAAAGTAAAGTAAGTAAAGTTTTTAAAAAATTAGTGGCATCATTTTTATAGTCTCAAGGTTTTGGGGCATGCATTAGCAAATGTATTTTAAAGTTATATTACTGCAAAATCAAAAAAGTTAAAGAAAATCTTAATGCTGGTTACATGTGCTCCAAATATAAAAAGGAGAGAAAAAATTAAAAAAAACCTGAAATAGTATATTGCACATGCTAGAAGAATATAATAAAAGAGTTTTAAAAATAAAAATGTAGTTTATAATCATTGACACACTGTGTCAGCTAAGAAAATATAGAATGCAAGGCTTTCTCACCAAAAATGTGATCCATTTCCTCTTCATATCTGGCCATGATCCAAAGAACAGTAGTATAAATATGTAGATATCAGTATCCCCCAAATTCTCAAAAGCCCAGTTAATTACAATAGCAACCAAACACACTATCATTTTTACACGAGTTGCTATATGGCATTTTTAAAAGCCTATGAACTAATGGATATTTGTCACAATTTTTTACAATAATAGCAAATCTTTCAACCTTGGTAAACATTTTTTTAAACAAAGCAAAACTTATTTTGTGTTTTGAACATCATCAAGAATTTTAGATATCATTCTCGTGGAAGTAAAGTGGTGAGCTAAAGAGTTATAAATGAGAGGTGTTCCATTTTTTTCCTTTTGGGAGGCTTTCAGGGGTACAT
The DNA here is from genome assembly GCF_027887165.1 of Monodelphis domestica. Lineage (NCBI taxonomy): Eukaryota > Metazoa > Chordata > Mammalia > Didelphimorphia > Didelphidae > Monodelphis > Monodelphis domestica. Next base: position 160,574,650 of record NC_077229.1, on the reverse strand, counting down.
GCCCTGGGATTAACTGCCCAGCTTCCATTCACATTTTTAGAAATGCGGGAGTTGAGGTTAAATTTGTATTTCACTTTAGCTATTAAAATGTGCCTTATATTGTGTTAGAGGCAGGCAAAAATGACCAGAGATTGTTAAGAAAAATTCTAAAAATCGTGTCTAAAGAACCCTTAAAATCAGTTTGAGATAATTAGCTCTTTTAATTTTCCAAAGGTTGTTGTAGCACTTTTATGATGGAGTCCATCTATCCTCTATGTGACAATTTACAAAGTCAAAAATAGAAAAACTGTTTTTCATATGGGCCTATTCAATGTTTGTTCAGTATAGTTATAGGGGAAAAGCAACAGAATATAACAGTAGTTAAAACTCAGTACATTAAAATGATTCAGTATAACAGAATAGTATGGAATGCAGTAATATATGAACTTAAAATCACAAAGTTAAACCTTAAACAAAACAATCAGCAAAATGCAATAGAATACAGAGATTTTTTTTTCATAAAACACGGAGTCTGAAATGCCTTAAAAATATAACTTCCAGTCTCTTTAAAGTTCTTTGTTTTGTTTTTTTTTTAATCCATTTAAATGCCTATTATCAGAAGGCAGATTGGAAATGGTTAGACAATGGGGTTTAAATGACCCCAAATGACTTGCCCAGGGTCTGTGTGAAGTATCTGAGGCCAGATCTGAACCCAGTACCTCCTGTCTCTGGGTCTGGCTCTCAATCCACTGAGCCACCCAGCTGCCCCCATAGTGAGGAATCTCAAATTTGGCTAAAGAGTTGCAGGGAGCTGAATATTGTCCTGGATCACATGTGAGGTAAATGAAAGAATCAATATAGTTAAAAGATATCCTTTTAAAGTAGCCATGCTTTAAGTTCCTGTTTGGAAAAGCCTCTACCATCTTTCCCTTTCTTTCTCCCCTCCTATGATCCCCTGCCCTCAGTCCACATGGAGGCTAACCATAGCCTAAGGAAAAATTCATCACCCCATTTTTACCAGCCAGTGGAAGTCCTGGGCCTGGGGTAATGAGTCAGAATTGCTGGGCCAGGGGCAATGAGTGGTCTGCTCCCAGGCTAGAGTTTGCTGGGCAGGCGTGCGGGCAGGTCACCAGATGATCATGATCTGGGTCAAACAGGTCCAGATGCTGGGAACAGGAGCTGAGCCAGCTGGGCCAGTGGGAAGGGCGCAAGAAAGTCCAAAGTGGATGGCTGAAGGATAGAGCTGATCAAGATGGTTTTCTAAAAAAGCATCTTGGAGAAAACTTGGCTTAAAAAAACCCCAACAAACTAGGCACTACCTATTAAAGGCTGAACTTAGTTACAGTAGATCAGAAGATTGAGGGTATTTCTTTTTCACAAAGTGGTTAGCCAAACTGTAATAGTTAAAATTAGTTTCTCTGCTAGAAGTATTATATTTTTATGAGGTTTATTAAAGATTAAGAATTAAACAAAATACAGAATAAGAAAGCATGTGCCATCTCTTGGGATTCCCTTTTCCTTAACTTTTCTGGAGAAATTCTTTGGCTGAGGCCTCTCCTCCCTGGCTCAGACCAAGCTGGAGCAGATCTTCTTCCCTTTTCCTCTTTCTCATTCTCAATTTCTTCCTTCTGTAAATCTTGAAATTTCTCAGACTTGTGAATGTTAAAAATTTCCCCATCGGGGAATTCTCAATTGGAACAATTCCCTTCTGGGAACATTCCACATTTGGATGTGAGAACTCTACTTGGATCAGAAATGGGAGGACCTCTACTCCACCCGTACTTAGGACTGCTTTAGGGGAGAAAACTCCTTGCTAAACAATGAAAGTACTTTAACCCATACTTATAATGAGGCAAAAAGTTCTTTAAGCCATGCCTATTTTTAGAACTAATACAATGAGGTGCTAAGTACCTATTAAAGGTCAGACAACTTGTAAACTTGCCAGGAGAGAAGAGGTGAAAACTTATTCAGAAGTTTTTCTGGTTCAAACTTACTAAAGGGATTAGTCGACCCAGCAGTGTTTTTTAGAATAGGGCTGTCCTTTAGAAAATGTCTACTGTAATTGGTAGATGGAAGAACTTAGGGGAGGTGACATAGGAGAAAACCCCCTATATAAGAAAAAGCAGAATCTCTTAAAAGGAGAATCCTTTTGGAGAATCTTTTGAAGATCTCTGGAGAAGGGAAGCTCTTGAAGGACAATCTCTAAGGAGCTCTCGCTGAAGCTCCTCTGAGGGGACACTGTCCCTCTGGAGGCTCTTGAGAGAGGCCCTTTGAAACAGTCTCTGGCTGGAAGGCTCTTTGAGGAGGACTCTGGCTGGAACTCTCTCTGAGGAGACTCTGTCACTAGAATCCTTGCTTAGACAGACCTTGTGGTGAGTGATAAAAGACTGACTGACTGATCTCTCTCTCTTAAGATCAGGTCTAAGCCATGTTGGCTTAGGGCCCTTCATACTTATTCCTTACTTAATCTTTCTTTCTTTAATTCCTCATTGTATTATTAATTAAATGCTTTATAAAACCCAGTTGACTTGGGTATTTGAATAATTGGGAATATTTCCCTAGCGACCACCTTATATTTTGATTTAAAACAAGACACTATAGTGAAAACATATTTTCTGTGGTCACAATTTACTCACCCACTCTTATATCTACTACAATTTATATCTTCCACTATTTTAATCACTACAGTTTACGACCTCAACCATTTTAACTCTTACAGTTTATGTCTACAACTATTTTAAATATAACACTTCTATTGTAAATAAACCACCATAAAATTCCATTCTGACTAGAGTATTTCATTGGGATTTAGAATTTAATATCCCTGGTGACCAACTAAATATATATATATATATATATATATATATATATATATATATATATATATATATGTTCAGTCTAACCATAAAATTTACCCCTTACAGTGCATGTGTATATATGTATATGTATGGGCAGCTAGGTGATACAGTAGCTAGGGTTCCAGACCTTGAGCCATTAAAACTCATCTTTTTTATTCAAATAGAGCCTCAAACATTTACTAGATGCATGACTCTGGGTTAGTGACTTAAGCCTGTTTGCCTCAGTTTCCTCATCTACAAAATGACCTGGAGAAGGAAATGGCAAACCTCTACAGTATATTTGCCAAGAAAATCTTAAATGGCGTGACAAATAGATTGACACAACTGAATCTGAATAACAAAAGTGTGTATGTATGCATAGACATATAACATATGTGTATATATATATATTACATATATATGCAAAAAGAAGAAGATGGATGACTAGAATAGGGCATTATAGTTACAAATCCAAATGATGACACCATTATTTAGCCTGCACTTTTTATTCTTACCAGTAAAGGAATTTAGGCTTAGGGTTAGTCAAATAATCTTATTTTTAAATGGTTGATTTGTTATATCTCTTATTAATGTGCCAAACATTCTTGCATCTTTTTCTATGCATTTGTAAAATATTTAATAATCAAACCTCTAAGTTGGTGGAGATCAATGTTAGACTCATGGCTGCATGGATTCTGAAAAGCATCTTTCTTTCCTTTTTGAAAATTACATCATTGTCTAATCTAAGGCAGAGTAGGATAAAAGACTGACTAGTGGGACTTGGGAGTCAGAGTAAGAAAACCTAACTTATGGTCCTAGTTCTGCTACTAAATGGCTGTACAACCTGGGGCAAGCCACTCTACTTCTCTTGTCCTCAGATTTGTCACCTGAAAAACAACATGGTTGGACTTGAAGATCTCTGTCAAATTCTGTTTGCCCCCCTCTCTTGCCCCCATACCTAACAGCATCTGTAAAGGTTGTGGAAGTCAGGAGTACATGAGGAGAGTACATAACAAATCAACACATTGAATATGAAAACTGGACACCATCCAATGTGGGAACATAAGCCCTGGCTCTAGAGTCATGAAGATCTGAATTCAAATATGCTCTGAGATACTGATTGTGTGACCTAGGGCCAGTCATTTAACCTGTTTGCCTCAGTTTCCTCATTGGTAAATAGGAATAATAATAGCAGCTACTTCTCTGGGTTGTTGAAAGAATCAAATGAGGTAATAATTTAAAAGTACTTAGCACAGTACATGGCACATAGTAACTGTTACTTATAATGTTAGCTATGATTATTGTTATTATTTTGTTTAACTATGTATATTTGTTACAAGAGTTAGAAGAGTGAGCTAAGCCTAATTTTTCTTATTTTTTTCAGGCTCAAATTAAATCCCACCTTCTGCAAGAGGCTTTTTTTTTCAGGCTCAAATCAAATCCCACCTTCTGCAAGAGGCTTTTCTGAGTCCCTTTATCATTAGTTCCTTCTCTTTTGAGAGTCCCTTCCATATCCTCTAAATATATTTTGTATAAATCTAAAGACTGATATGTTAATTCCTCCTTACAATGTGAGCTCCAACAGGTCAGGGACAGTTTTTGCCTTACCCCCCTTTTTTGTATCCTCAGATCTCACAATGCCTGGCACATAATATATATTTAATAAATTCTATTAACTGAATGACTTTTTTTTTACTGGAAGCTCATTTTTTTGGTAATAAAACAGGTTCATTGAGATTCTTAGGTTATTTGCCCAAGTTCATCTCATTGGCAGAAATGGGTGTAAGAATTTAAATTTAGGTTTTATGCTAAATATGAGAATTCTAAAGTAATATTGTGGTCCCTGATTTTAAAATATTACAGCTTAAGTCAAAATGACTTTTAACAGCTTTATTTACAAAGAGGTGGAAAGAGTGAAAGTGAAAAATGTAGATAAATAGACAAAAAGTGCTGCCTAGCTACCAATACCCTGAGTTTAATCCTAATGTCTCCAGACCGCAAATGCGAATCCAAAATCAAATCTCACCAGAATCCAAAATCCTAATTAGGAAGCTGAAATCCAAAGAACCAGGAGACACTGAAGAATCCCACTGAGAACCTTCAGTGCACCAGAGGCTAAGATTGCCAAGAATCTCATCAGAACTCCCACTGAAGGGAGTGTCTCACAGAAGCACCAATGAGCAGAGACAGTCTCCTCACTAAAGAGCCAAGGAAGGAATCACTCCACTCACCACCACAGGATCCAAAGGAAGCATCTTTTTAAGCACCAGGGCAGGAATGATTCCAAGCTAGAAGATCCAAAAAGAGAAGAAGAAGCCCAGAATCGAGAAAGCCATGGCCTTTTTATAGTCCTTTTTCCACATCACTTCCTGTCTCTTCCCCTCTTCACAGGAAGAAATCACTGCTTCTAAATTGCTTAGTCCTACTCAGGCTGGGCAGTCCCCTTTGGAGGTGAGAGTTTTAGACTTATGAACTCTTAGTGACTGGTGTAAAACAGAGAATTTGCAAGGCAAGCCAACCATGCAACACAAAGAAAATTACATTATCTGTCAATCAAAGGTAGAATACCATTTGGAATGTTCCCACAAGAAGTAGTTGGAGCCAAGCCACAGCTGAATTGAGAAACTTAGCTTCTGGGCTAGGTAGGCTGAGAGGCTTTGGACTGGACCCCTCTTAGCTTCTGACCATAGGCTGAGTGTGGCTGATGGTGGTGGCTGAACCTGAAGAACTAATTATATATATATATATATATATATATATATATATATATATATATATATATCTGAGATTTGAGTTTGAAGTAGAAAGAAGAAAAATATTTGTCCTTTTATCTCTCTCTGACTGTCCCTGATAGTGAATCCCTGACAGACTTTGTGTCACAGTTGTGACTGAACTGCCATTTTCCTATTACCCTCCTAACTTGTTGTATAGATTAGGGGAAACCCCCCATCCCACTTACCTCATCCTCTATCCTTGTCCTGTCTTCCCCAATAAAACTCCTTACTTGAGAAAAAGAGAAAGAATATCTTCTCTAAATCTCTTAGTTTTACCTTGAGTTACATAGAAGGTGGCTGACTAAAAGGGGGAAGGGGAAGGGAGGCAGGAGGGAGAGGGTGGAAAAACAGGAGGCATTTGAGGGAGAAGGGTAGGCAAAATCTTGATCTATTAGCCATCTGGTAGTGATCCATAGACATCCTCTGAAGTATCCCTCTATCAGAGTAAGAAACTCCAGTATCCATTTATTACACTGGCCAAGTGTTAAGTAGGGGTGTTTTCAGTTTTTGATTGATTAAACTAAAGGTCGCTGATTGATTACATTAGAAATAACAAAGAGAGATAATTCTATCTTTGCATGGGGTTTGAATCCAAAACCTAGAGATTTTGACTGGAGAATCTGTTACCCAGAAAGGTCTTTGTCATGATTGTTGCTACTCCTACTCAGTCTGCTTTTTATGGAGAATGCTATAGTTCCTGCTGCCCTCATTTTTGAAAGAAGCTAAACCCACTTATTCAAAGACCCCAGTGAGGAGTGGCCAGGCTTCATGGTCTCTGGGACTCATGTTGAGTAAGAGGCCAATAAGAATAATATAAGTGTAGTACCAAAGACAGCAGCAATTGGAATGAGATCTTCAGTATTGATTTAATTAGACACATGCAAATACTCCTATAGGGCAGCTGAACCAGAGTGAGAAAGAACTGAATTCATATCCTGGTTCAGGTACAACTTAGTAGTTCTCTGATTTTGGGGAAGTTATACAGCCTCAGTTTATATATCTGGAAAATGAGGATAATAGCCTCTACCTCAGAGGATTTTTGCAAGGATTAAATTGAGATAATAAAGGTAAAAATCTTTGTACTTTTAAAGTGTGATGTAAATATGATCTTTTATTATTATACCATGTCTATAAAGCTGGACCATTAGGATAAGCAGAGAGAATAACAATTACTCCTAAATGTATTTCATTTAAGTACCCAATGAAACTTTAAAAGTTTATTACTGGACAAGAAGAAATTTACCCAGATGGAAAGAACATATGCAGAAATGTTATAATGTATTTCCTTATAGGCTTTGTTGAGAAAAATAAAAGGAAAGTTTTATGGGAAAGTGATGCAGCCCATTTGAGAAATCCTGAAATGAGAATTAGATTGAATCTCATGAGCAGAAACAAAATCAAGGAACTAAAATGTTTAGGGGGCAGCTAGGTGGCACAGTGGATAGAGTTCCAGTTCTGGAATTGGGAAAATCTAAGTTCAACACTGTTCTTAGACACTTACTAGCTGTGTGACCCCTGGGCAAGTCACTCAACCTTGTTTACCTCAGTTTCTTCAACAGTAAAATGAGCTAGAGAAGGAAATGGCAAACCACTCCAGTTTTCCCGCCAAGAAAACTTCAGATGGTGTCACAAGGAGTCAAAACCACTGAAGAACAACAGAATGTTTAGATCAGAGAAGCCTGAAACAAGAGAAAGGAACAGATTTCAGTTTACATCTTATAAGTAAAAATAAAATGAGAAAGAAGGTAAATAAATAAGAAAAGAAAGATCAATGTGAGAATTTTTAAATAGATCCTGTAAAAGTGTATCTGGTACTTGTTTGTTTTTATATAGCACATTTGCACTACTTAATTTAAAAAGTTAATATCCAAGTTCTGTCAATTGTCATTCCACTGACTATCCTGAGTATCCTGTTAGCATTTAATTTTGACTGCTATTCATAAGAATGAACACTAGATGGCAGAGTATGATGGAAAATGGATCACATCAAACATTTCATTAATTCTAACTGGTTGAGGTCCACCTAGTTGGAATTAATGAAAAGTCAAAATTATGGAACATTTTTAAAGAAATGAAATTTCTATTCAGTTTATCAAAATTCAATTTATCCACTACATACAACAACTTGAACTTGGCTGCCTGATTTCATTCATTACCTCAAACTGCTGCCCAGGAGAGAGGACCGTGGGTGATCTATTCTCATGAATAGGGTAAATTGATTTTTAATAAGTACATCAATTGAATAAAGACAAATAGCTACTCCTAAAGTACTGGAGAATGCTAGGAAATGTTGTTTAGTTAAGTGAGTTAAATATTTCTTTGATAATCTTGATGTTATCATTAATTTAGCCTCTGGTACCAAAATGTCAATTTCTCCATTTTTACCCCTTCATAGAAAAAAATATGAAAATAACAAATGAATGGAAGTGTTGTTTTATTATCTCTTATTTATTTGATAAATACTAATCCATCTGCCTTCTTTATCTCATAATTAGCTCTCTAGATAGAGTTGAATAAAACCTTTGGGGGAATTCAATTCCCCTCCTTTAAGGGATTTTCAATCTCAGGATAACTTTGTCTGTCCTAAAGGAAAGTTGCATGACTTGCTCAAAGTCACACAAATAGTATCAGAGGAGGAATTTGAAAGCAAAGCCTATGGAGAATGAATGCCCTTTCCCTGGTAAACGTGCTGCCTCCAGTTCAACTACTTTGCATTTATGAGAATTGATCCTTAGTTAAAAACTCACACTGTACCAATTCTTCCTATTGCCACCAAAAATTCCCCATTTTTAATAGGTAAAAATAAGTAAACCAAAAGACAAAAGCTTTTATTTAATATATGTACTACTTAATATAAATATATGTTTTTTTTAATACGGGTTGGTTGTTAAATTACCTCATTCAAAGTCCCTGAATAAGCAAAATATTAGTATCACCTTCTAAAGTAAAAGCACTCAAATAAATGGAGAAAGAACTGAACTTGGAGTCAGGAAGACCTGAGTTCCAGTTCTGATTCATATCCTTACCAATTGTGTGAGTCCAGTTAAGTCACTCAACCTCCATTTCTTCATCTCAAAAATGGGAACTAATAATAGTACCTATCTCCCCGGTATTTGTTGTGAAGATGAAATGAGATTAAATATGTAAAGCTCTTTGTAAAACTTAAAAATCTATGTAAAAGTTAGCTGTTGTTAATCTTTTTGAGGGTCTATACCAGTGAAGGAAAACCTATGAAACGGGTGCCAAAAATGGCACACAGAGTGTTTTCTGTTAGCATTTAGCCACCCTTCACACTCAGTTTGTTACTAGAAAGGAAGAGGGACTTAGGTAGAGCTGCTCCCCTCCCCCTCTCCAGCCTGATGACTTTTTTTCACATCTTCCACCCCTCTGCCCAGTAGCCAATGGGAGTGCACAGAGGGTAAGGTGGGCAGCTCACAGGTAGCAAAGCTGGAGGACAGCAGAGCAATTGGAACACTCCCCTCCTCCTCTTCACCCATGCTGAGGACATTCCTCACTTCACCTACCCCTCCGCCCAGCAGCCCAATGGAAATGCTTTCTCCCTCCACTGTGTGGGGTAAAAGGGGTGGGCAGGGTATGCCCAGCACAGGGGGAGGAGGGGCATGGCATGTGGTCTCTGGAAGCAGGCAGGCATGGCATGGTGTCTGGGGTTAGGGAGGTGAGATTGGGGTCCAGCACTCCATCTCTAAAAGGTTCACTATCACTGGTCTATACAAAGCTTAAACAATGTTTTAAAAACTTAGGCTATTTAACTATCCTATTTATAGTAACTTCCCCAGAAACAGATTCTATTTCATTTTTATTATCTTTAAATAATGGAATGTTTAATTAAATTTATTATAGAGAAAAATTAACTAGTTGGAAAAATTATGTTTTGTAAAATCTATATCAGATTGCTTACCAACTCAGGGCATGGAGAAAAGAGAAAGGAAGTGAGGTAGAGGATTTGGAACTCAAGATTTATTTAAAAAATAAACAATGTTAAAAATTGTTTTTATATGTAATTAGAGGGAAATGAAATATTATCTAAAGAGAAAAAGAAAAGGTATGCTTTCTTCAACCGAGGCATCCAAGAGAAGCAGCCTGTTATAATAATGCTGGTAGCAAAAAGACCCCAATAAGAAAGCTATTCCATTACTCTAAGAAAGAAGTGATCAAAATTAAAATGAGAGTGGTGATCTTGTGAGCAAAGAGAACTAAATTTCGGTGCAAAATCAACAAGATTTAGATGGGTGTTTTTGTATCCATTATGCTTTACCACAGAGCTTGGTATATTGTATTTATTTAATAAATATTTTTGGTTGCTACATTGAATGCTTGATCAGATATGTGGAGAGAGGAACAGGGACATGTGAATCTGAGTGACTGAAAAGATAGTGGTGCCCAGAAGAGTTAGAGAGGGAGGAAAGATAATGAATTCTATTTTGAAACATTAGAAAGATTTTATACATACCAAAATCTGCTACTCAGCAACTACTTCTAATAATCCTATTTCTGTCCCAATGGACCAAGTAAAGTGTCTACTCTCTCTACCGTATCAAAGCTCTTCATATATTTGAAGACATCTATCACATCTCTGCAATCCCTTTCATTGCCAAGTTAAACAAACATTCGTAGTTCTTTCAATCTACTCTTTCATGGTATTGTCTCTGGTTCCTTCACCATCTGGTCACTCCCCTATTGACAAACTTTAATTTGTCAGTGCTTTTCCTAAAATAAGACACCTAGACCTAAACCCAATTCTCTAGATGTGCTCTGAGCAGGGCTGAACATAAAGAAGTTATTACCTTCTTGTTCTGTTCTGGACATTTAGACTTTTCTAGCACATCTAGTCTTTATTAGATATTTTGGCTACCATGAAAGACCATTTCATGATTCATGCACTCTTTTTTCTCTTTAGATTGCAATGTTCAAAGGTATTCCAGTATTTCTCAAGTCTTTGAGAAAGATCTAACTTAAATGAGCTCAGACCGTGGGCGCTCAGAGCCAATGTGTGCCAGAATCAGCAAGTGAGTGAGGGGCACCTCTGGAGTGAGCAAGGGGCACCTCTAGGACTTGGGAGCTGACTAAGACCACCAAGGACCTATCCCTGAGAGCAGTTATACCAAAATCCTGGTGGGCAGGGGAGCACAGACTGTAGGCGCCCCCAGGAAGGTAGCATAGCTGCGGAGATTCAAGAGCTTGCCTCGGGCAAAATCCTTGCTCCTTCACTCCATACACAGAGAACCTGCCCAGCTCACTCAGATTTCTGACTAAAAAGGGAAGTAAAGCCCCCATAGGGACGGCTAATTGCACACAGGAGTTCCAAACTACTTCCAAAAAAAGCAAAAATAAGGTAGTGACCCTCAAAAAATTTTACAGAAGAAAAACCCAGCCTACATAGGATGCACAGGAGGAAATTCAAGTAAAAACAAAACCTTCTAAAAATGGAAATTGTCCACAAGCTCTGGAAGAATTTAAATTGGAGCTTATAAAAAAGATGGAAGCCTTCTGCCAAGATAAGTGGGGAACGGTTCAAAAAGAAAACCAAAAAAATTATAGCACAAAAACAAAAAATTATAGCAGAAAAACAAAAAAATATATAGCTGAAAATCAAAAGGTTGAAGCAGAAAACCAGGCCTTAAGGACCAGAATTGAGCAACTGGAAACCAATGAACTTGCAAAACAGCAAGAATTAATAAAGCAAAGTCAAAAGATTAACAAAATAGAAGAAAACATAAAATATCTCACTGACAAGGTGACAGATCAGGAAAACAGGGGAGGAGAGACAATTTGAGAATCATTGGTCTATCTGAAAAGCCAGAAATAAACAAAAATCTTGACATCATACTACAAGAAATCATCCAAGAAAACTGCCCTGATGTTCTTGAATAAGGGGGCAAAATAGACATTGAAAGAGTTCATAGAACACCCTCTATACTAAATCCCCAAAAGACAACTCCCAGGAATGTAATTGCCAAATTCCAGAGCTTTCAAGCTAAAGAGAAAAATTCTACAAGAAGCCAAAAAGACACAATTCAGATACCAAGGAACACCAATCAGGATCACATAAGACCTGGCAGCTTCTACACTAAAGGACCACAAGGCATGGAACATGATATTCAGAAAGGCCAGAGAACTGGGTCTTCAACCAAGAATCAACTATGCATCAAAAGTGACTAAATACTTCCAGAGGAAAGTATGGGCATTCAACAAAATAGAGGATTTCCAAGTATTTATAAAGAAAAGACCAGAACTAAGTGGAAAGTTTGATATCCAAACACAAAGATCAAGAGAAACATGAAAAAGTAAATAAGAAAAAGAGGGAAAAGGAGAAAAATGTTTTCTTTTTGTATTCAAACTCTGTTCTTTAAGGGCTATAATTAGATCAAATTATATATATATATATATATATATATATATATATATATATATATGTATGTATGTATGTATATACATATATTAATATATGGGGGGAAATGTTCTCAAAAACTGTATTCATTATAATAGTTATTAGAAGAATCACTCATAGGAAAAGATTGGGGCATTAAGGGTTAAAATATGGTATGCAGAAAAAGAAAAAGGGTGGGCGGAATCGAAGAGAGTACCAAGAGATACTTGAAGAAATAAAATAAATAGAAGTCTTTTTCACACAAAGATACACATGGAAAGGGGAGGGGAAGAATACTCTTATAAGAAGGAGAGGAAGAGAATGCTAATAGATAATACTTAAACCTTACTCTCAGTGAAATCAACTCTGAGAGGGAAGAGCATCTAGATCCATGGGATTTGAATTCTATCTTATCCTACAGGGTAAGGGAAAAGGTAAAACTAAGGGGAGTAGGAGGGAGGGAGTACAAAAAGGGAGGGAAGGAGAGAGGGGAGGGAACTTAACAGACCCTGGGATTTTTTCTCTTTTGTCTCTTGTTTTTCAAATCTACATTGCATAAAATAATCATCTTCCTTCTATATCAATCTTGTCACTATTTTGTTGGGTGACCTATTGGGCAAGTCATTTAAACCTGTTTGCCTCAATCTCCCTATCTGTAAAATGATCTGGAAAAGAAAATGACAAACTCCTCCAGTATCTCTGCCAAGAAAACCCCAAATTGGGTCATGAAGAATCAAACACCACTGAAAATGACTGAACAAGTATAATGAGACTTCCTGCTGAGCTGTGACAGTAAACAAAGATGAAGAATAGAAATATGTTTCTCAAATATTAACTCTCGCATGTTCTCTTCTCTGAAACTGTCACATATGTTCTGATTAGAGAGACTCTTGAGTTAGGGTTGGGGGAAAAGGGCGTGAGGCAGGAAGATATTTGACACTGGCCAAAGAACTTGTTCAAGGTTACCAAGTCGATAACAGCTCAAAATAGAACTCAGTACTCCTGACACTTGATCCAGCACTCTCCTTGGTCAATACTATTTCACTCACTTTGATCATTTAACAAAAGAAAAGAATCGTGACTGGAGGGATGTGTGTAAAGTACATTTGCTATCCTTTACCAGATGACATCATTGGATCCAGGAATAGGAATGAAAGATTTCTGAAACCTTGTGATTCACTGTTTTGGTCATTAATTGACAGAAGGATTGTAGATGTGACTCATTTGCTTAAAATTTTAGGAACATTCAATCACCTGGTGTTAAATAATTAATGTTAAGATCAATGAATATTAACAAATAATGCTATAATCATGCTATCTCAATAACATATATATATATTGATTGAGATGCATTCATAATGATAATTGATAACATTTATTTATTACTTTAAGATTTACAAAGCTTTTTACACATTGTTTCATTTCATTCTCACAGTAACCCTGAGAGGCAGGTGCTATTATTATCCTCATTTTGCAGATGAGGAAATTGAATCTATTGGCAATGAAGTGATTTGCCCAGGGTCACAAAGCTGGTAAATGTCTGAGGGCCAGATGTGCACTCAGATCTTCCTGCCTCCAAACCCAACATTCTATCCCCTGAGCCATCTAGCTGCACTGTAGGCATAGAGATGTCAAGTGATTTGCCCAAGATTACATACATAAGCCTCTGGAGCTAGATTTGAACTCTGGTCTTCTTGACTCTAGACTCAGCACTCTATCCACTGTGCCACCTATTTGTCTAGTTATTAATTTAATTCCTTTGTGTTTAACAATCAGCACTTCTTAAATTCCTTTTCTTTTGGTCTATTTTCCTAAATTTAGCTTTGTTTTTCCTTTACCTGTTTTCAAAAATTCAATTCTATTCTAGTTCTACACAATATTCTAATTTAAGACCTGATCAATGGAGAGTATTATGAAAAGATGAATTCCTCCTTCTTGCTGGTTTCAGGTAAAATTCAAGTCAATTCAATACCATTTTAAAGCAAAGGGCAAAATGAAGCAATCCATAGACCTAGTCAGCTATTCAAACTGTCAAACAAACATTCATTGATGAATTAATAGCTAAAGCATCAGCATAGAAGCTAAGAAGGCCTGATGAATGCTGGTTGTGTGAACCTAGGCAAGTCACAAAACTTCTCACTGACTGTAAACCTTAAAATTTCTTAGACTTATAAATGTTGGAAATTTCACCATTGGGAAATTTCATACTTGAAAAATTTCCTATTGATAGTCTATTGGAATGTGAACCCCCTTGGCATGGGAGGGTCTTTCTCCTCCCTACTTAAGATTACTTTAGGACAGAAATCTTTTGCTGAACAATGGAAAGGGCTTTGACCTATGCTTAAGCATAGAACAGGAAGTTCTTTGAGTCATGATTGATTTTAGAATTGATACAATAGAGATACTTGGAATGACAGAACCAGGTCTTGGAACTTCCAATCTCCACCCTGCTCAGGGTAACAGGATTTAGGAAGGGCTGCAGCAAAGGATCAAGATTTAATTATTTGAGAATATGACCTTCAACAGACATGTGCAAAGCCACAGACCTCTGGGTGGTCCTGGGTTAAGGTAGAGCCACCATTGGCACAGGGAAGACATGGACAGTGATTGGTAGATGTGAGAACTGAGGGGAGGGAACTTGGATGGTTTCCTTAAAGATAGCGAGGTCTGAGGACTGAGAGGTGGGAGAGGTTTTGCTCTGAGAGGTTGTGCTCTGAGAAGCTGGCTCTGAAGGAGGCTGGAGGTAGAGGCCCCTGAGACACTGTTTCTCCATTTTGGTCACGTGAGTAATAGGGACTGATCTCTTTTCTTTGCATCAGCTATCTAAGGGCTTGGGCCTTTTGGCCCAGCCTAAACAGAGGGGGTATATAAGCCCTATTCCCTTCTCTCTCTCTCTCTCTCTCTCTCTCTCTCTCTCTCTCTCTCTCTCTCTCTCTCTCTCTCTCTCTCTCTCCCTCCCTCTCTCTCTCACTCTCTCTCTCTCTCTCTCTCTCTCTCTCTCTCTCTCTCTCTCTCTCTCTCTCTAATACCTTTCTTCCTCCTGTTTGTAATTAAACTCCATAAAAGGTTGACTGCTGACTTGAGTTTTCATTAAGGAATTACATAGCTGAATTCCTTGGCGACCTTAAATTTATATATATCAGTCTTTTAAAGTGATTTCCTTGTCACAGACCCTGGCAATTCTCTAAACTAAATTTCAAAGAATATTGACCTACATTGGTAGAGTTCGTCCTTTTTAGTAGTTCCCTCCACCCATTGAGTCACAAGCCTCTTGTCATTTCATGGCTATATCCCTATTTTCCCAGTTGCTACATGTTCCACCCAACTCCAGAGGGTGGTCTGTGGTCATTTAAATTCTCTCTAACTTTCTGAGTTTCAGTCTTTATCTCTTATATCTTCCATTTTTTGAATGGCAAAACTACCCTTGTTATTCTAGGGGGTTGGTATTGATTTACTCTTCTCCTGTTTCAATTAACCACCATCCACATACTATGCCTTTGATATTTCAATGGGATGTAATATACAGATATAACTAAATATAGCCTCCTAATTATGATATTATAATTGACCAAAAACAATTATATCAATACACCCAATGTTGCCATTGTTTGCAAGCCAAACAAAGCCAGAAATACTGGACCACTAAAGATCACTTCTTCCTCTTTCACGTTGCCTGGAAAAGCTATGAAACAGTCACCTTGTGGTTTTAGTGAACCGTGTGGTTCACTCAGAAAATTTCCCCAAGTGGTCAGTGTCTATCTAATGCAGGTGATTCAGGATCTAAGAGATATTCTGTTGCTGTCTCTTCCTTGAGAATCCTCAGACTCTGCTATCCTAGGTTTTTGGATCTGGCACCAATTCTCTCATTTGGACCTGTCTGCACTGCACATCTCACTTCTCTTTCACATTGACTAATGAAAGGAAGAGGGATTTCTACAAAATATAAATAGCCTGGGTCTCTCTGCCATGGGAAAATGAGAAAAAGATTGTAAAGCCCCTGAATCTGTACACTTTTTGAATCTGTACTCTCAAACGTCTAGCACAGTGCCTAAAAAATAATAGTTGCATAATAAATGCATATTGCTTAGTTGATTATTTCAATGCACAGATTCCCATTAGAGTAACACCATGCCTCAACTATCTCCAAATATAGTTCAATCCTTTTTAAAATGCCCACTCATCAGCTCTTTCTCCCATCATCATGAGTGAGGTCCATAGAATGGTTTCCTTCCCAGATAGATGTCATCAAAAATATTTATTAAGCACATCCAATGCTCTGGGTACTAGAACATAACTTGATTCTAAAATCATTTTGGAGTAATAGCACTTACTGGCTGAGACATTGTGTTACCTAATAGCAAAAGATCACATTTATAAAGGACTTGAGAGTTTATAAAGATTTTTCCTCAAAAGGCACCTTAGAGGTGGAAGTTTTATTCCCTTTAGGCTATGCTCCCCACCATTAAGTTGCAGTTCCAAGGAAAACTTTATCTCAGCTCTATCTGAATAACTGTGTATTAAATTATTATTCTATTTATGTGTGAATATTTATATTTAAGTTTTCTTTTTTCCTTCCTTTTTAAGTCCAAAATTCATTTTAATTTCTGACAAGTACAATATTTTGACACAAGTTAAATGAATAAGAAGAAAATTAGAGAAAGCTTGTCTTCTGAAACAAAAATTCAGAGATGATAGAATACCTTATTCAATAATTTATAAATCATTAATTCATCTCTAAAAGATATATATATTAATTTTAGCAAGCTATTCTTGACTTCCTGATATTATTTGAGCTTTATAAAGCATTAGCTTATAGTTGTTACAGTTATCTTTAAGAAAGCATATAGTAAATATTTGTATTGTTTTGGTTTCTGCTTTGTTCACTATATATCACTTCATATAAGTCTTATTTTTGAAAAATTCCCCATATTCTTAATTTCTTGGCTTAGTAATTTCCCGTTGCACTCATATAAAACAATGTGTTTAATCATTTACAAATAAACCCAAAATGCCTTTCTTTTGCTATTACAATAGTGCTAATTGCAAATACATGTTGTTGTTTTTTTAAATACAGCTAGGTTTTTCCTGCCAATAACCTTGATTGGTACTAGAAATGTGCTCAGCAGATCAATGGTTAGATTTGTTTGTCTCTTTTATTATATAATTTCATATTGCTTACCAAAATGGTGGATTAAAAAATATTTTCAAAATTCTACCACTTAATGGCTTTCCTATTTAAACACAGCCATGTCATTATTGGATTTGTCATATTTTATTATTTTCAACAATTTTATGGAGGTCAGGTAGAATTTCAGAGTAGTTTTATTTGGCTTTATAATTATTATATATTTTGACCTTTTGTTTTATTGTTGATATTTTACATATCCTGACCCCTTATCAACTACAGAATAACTTTTATACTTAATGAATTTGTGGCATATCCTTTCAAATTTGTATCAATCTTTACTGAAAGCATTTGATACAAAGATTTCTTTCCAACTTATTTCCTTATTCTGAACACTGAGATTATTTGTATAAAAACTTATTTTTATATAATCAAATCATATGAGATCTCATAATTTCCTGTAAGCCATCTTACCATCAAAGTTCTAAAAGATGTATGTGTGTGTGTGTGTGTGTGTGTGTGTGTGTGTGTGTGTGCTTTTATAGTTTATCCTCTAGGAATTTGTTGTGCTATATGGTATGAGATTTTGTCCTGTTCCCATTTTTTAAATGCTGTCCAATTTTTCTAACAATTTTCTCAAATAAAGGCTCCCCCGTTGTTGTGAGTCTAGTTTATTGTGCATTAGAATGCTAAATGCAGACAGACCTGGTTGACTATTGTCTGACCAATACCATTGATGTAGTTTTCTATTTTTATCTAGTACTAGAGAGTTTTGATAATTAGAACTTTCTAACATAATTTGAAATCTAAAAATGTAAGACCCCTTTCCTCCTTTTTTTCATATTCTGTTGATTTTCTTGACTTTCTGTTCTCCCACATGAATTTATAAAAGAAAAATAGATTGTTAATTAGATTTCTCAATTTTGTTTATTTGTAAATGAAATCATTTTAATAATAATATATGTTGTCTTGGCATTGACTTGGTCTTGATTTCCTCATGTAGATGATATTTAATAAAAGAAACTAGAGGAAAGTTTCTTTAATATAGGTTTGGAGAGAGATAAGAAGAGTTGGAACTGAAATGGCATTAGTATAAGAAATGCTGTAGAGGTAAGTTCCCTTTGCCAATTCAACTTTTTGCTTTCTCTGAAATTTATAATATTAGGAATTTGCTTGGATTATTGATTTTTTAAGCCCTTAACTTCCATCTTAAATTCCTCCTGGGTATTGGTTCTAAGGCAGAAGAGTGGTAAAGGATAGACAATTGGGGTTAAGTGATTTGCTCAGGGTCACACAGCTAGGAAGTGTCTGAAGCTAGATTTGAACCCAAGACCTCCTGACTCTAGGCCTGGCTCTCAATCCACTGAGCCACCCAGCCTGCCCCCTTCTTTGGGTTATTGAGAGATAAAGTGATCTCTTTGGAGTCATACAGTCAGTAGGACAAAGTCCGAATTTAAAACTCGTGATTCCATTGCCCGCTCTCTATGTACTTTATTACATTGTCTCTCTAATACTGAATTAAGATGACTGTTAATGGCCTTATTATAATATATAAGATAGCTGTCTGAAAAGCAAACTGTAAATATTAAATGCAGAGGTAAATTCTAAATCTTAAAAAGTGCTTTCACATCTATCATCTTATTTGATCCTTAAAAAACCTTTGATGGGGTCAGATATCCTTCTCATTTTACAAATCAGGAAACTGAGGCTAAAAGTAGTTAAGTGATTTATACTATGGTCAGTCAGAGATACCCTGGGCCAAGAATGCAGGTACTCTGCCTAACAATCTAATGTTCCTTCTACTATATCAAAGCTTTCCCACCCCCACCTCCTATCAATTTGGGTCTATTAAGAAGTATGATCATCGCCAAGAACATACTTAATTTTGTTGATGAAAGGTTTTGTGTCCTCTAGAGACTATATGCTAGGTAAATGTGGAGAATTTTTTTTTAATGTAGTTAAATAAATTCAATAGTCTCTTTTAGAATTCTTCCACTTGGCCAACTACCAGCCTTCCAACAACATCTCCGTATGTTTGGCTTCTAGCTTGCAATAATTGCTAATGCAAGACATCTTTTTATAAAAACCAGGATGATTTATATTGACATGGCCACTGTCTGTCAGAGATTTTTTAAAGGAAAGAATGAAGAGATGCTTAAAAAGTGAAAAACATAAGCCTCAGAAGATTGTTAAGAGGATCTAATAAGAGAGCACACTGTAAAACTCTATGCAAATGTTAAGTGTTATTATTATTATCGCTCATGAGGACTATGGTTCCATAGCTGCGTCATTCTCGCATCCTCGGTTCTGCTTCCCATACCACACCTCCTGCACCAGCCCAAGCTACCCGACCTCCTGGACAGGAATAGATGGACCCCTTTTTTTGAGCTGGATTTAAACCAAAATATTCCTGGCTCAAAAGCAGGGCACTATCCACTATGCTCTTAAAGAAAGAAACAGTGATTTTGTTACTATCTTGTTAAATTATTATATACATATATGATATGAGTATAATGTTTTCTAAAACTATATTGCAGGTTTCTTATACCGTTTTTTTTCCTACCTCTCTTTGTATATTAAAATGCTTGTGTTTGTTAGTGATTGATAAGTTCCAATAAAAATAATTATGAGTAATTTTTTTAAATTCAGGCTTGTGATTATTGTTATTAAGTATCCTTTTCTGGATACTTTTATTCTTATCATTATCTTCTAAGTGAAAATATAGAAATGAGCTTCTGGAAAAATTTACAGCATTTTTATACATATATAAATATTGCAAATATTTATAATTTTCTAATTCAGTAAAATTTAAAATGATTCATTATATCAATATATCATTATGAATTTGATCTCAGTAAAATATCAATTGACCAGAATATTCAGAAAATAAAAATAAGTATCAATTAATTTTTACAGTTCAATCAGTTAACTTTTATTTCGTCAGTGAGTGGAAGTTGGAAAGAAGCAAATTTAGAACTTGAGATAAGGAATAAATTCCATATCACTAGACTTATCCCCAAGTGGAACGAGCAGTTTCCTCAGAAAGTACCAGAAAGCCTCTCACTAGAGGACTTTAGATGACAGCTAGATGGCCACTTGTCAGGAATGTTCTAAAGAAGAGTCATTTTTATGGACATATGGACAAGAATTCTTCTTAAGGTCCCTTGCAACTCTGCAATTATGTGATTCTGTGGCTGTTGAGGCACCAAGCCAGGCTTGTTGAGGAGGGTTGGGGCCAAAAACAACAGAAATTTCAACAATGACTAATTATTTTAGCCCTGAATAGCCAGCCATGGACATTCCAGAGATTCTTATATTTCTTCCTGAGAAGCAATGAGAGAGACAGACAGACAGACAGACAGAGACAGAGAATTAATTTTTTTTTAAATGCTTTCCCCTGCTATTAAATTATAAATCCTATAGGGGAGCAACTTCTTCCCCATAATCAAATCCAATCTCTAGTGGCTTGCATAGAACCCTGGGGGTAGTAGGTATTTATTAAATAATTCTTAAGTTGACTGGAAGACCACACAAAGCATGAGGTTACCTATCTTGTTGGTATAATGAATAGAACTGTGGGCCTGGAGTTAGGAAGATTTGAATTCAAATTTGGTGCTTAACTTCTGCCATAGTTTCCCCAACCATAAAATGAGGATAAACACCAACCCAAAATTGAAGGGCTTTTGTGAGGATCTATGAAATAATTTTTGCATAGTGTTTAGTATAGTATTTGTCACATAGTAGACACTTGATAAATGTTTATTTCCTCTTTTGTTCCTTTCTTTTGTGGGAATTGAGTGAACCATGCTGCATTGCAGGTTGTGACTCAGTTCTGGAGCTAGCTTTCAATTCCTTTTCTATTCAGTCTTATCCAATTTCGCTCTTGTGAGAAAACTTTAGTCATATGGAGATTGTGATACAATTTTATTGCATTGCTTTAATTTAGCCCTGTGTGACTGGGAAGCTGAACAGCGCTCTACTTGCTGTTAAGAGACCCTTAACTAAGGATCTAGGTTATGTTGTCCAGAAATTCAGTCAGATCCATGATTGATGATGCAGGGAGTTTTCTCAATCCACATCTCAAACAGCCCATATATCTTATCTGAAAATTGCCCCTGTGCTGAAAAATCAAGTAATGTTTCCCTGTTTCTTTGACTGAATATCGACTGTTGAGGGTAGTGGGACATCTCTTTTTCTGATTTCGGGGAATTACACCTGTTTCCTCTCTTCCTCTCATCTCTCACTTGGAAAATCCCTTATCTTGTTTTCTAATTCCAAATCAAATTACTTAATTTTGGATACTCAATTTTATTTCTGTTCCTACCCTCTCTCCTCCATGGACAATCAGTCATTTCAGTAGAATTAATTAGGAAACTATTAGGAGTCAGATACTGTGCTAAGCACTAATGATGTAAGGTGGTGGGGAATCCACCCCTGTTTTAATGGAACTCACAGCCTAATGGGAGGAACAACTATGTACATGCAAATCTCAAAAGGAAGGCACTAAGATTATGGAAGAGTGAGAAGGACTTTCCAACTTTAGCTGAGACTTAAAGGAAACCAAAGAAACTAAAAAGTAGAGATACACAATGACACATGTTAAACCCAGTGGAATTGCATGTCAGATATGGGAAGGAGTGGGGGGAGGGGAGGGAAAGAATATGAGTCCTGTAAGCATGGAAAAATATTCTAAATCACCTAATTAAATTATGAAAAATAAATTAAGAGATATAGAGGAGAGAAAGGGAGAAAAGTCCATGCACGGAGGACAGCCAGTGAAAATGCCGGGAATCAGGACATGGAGTATTGTATACAAGTAAAACCAAGGAAATCGGTCATTGGATTATAGAGAACATGGTTGGGTAGGGCAGTTAAGATTTAAGAAGACTGGAAAGGTTATTGCAATAGTATAAGTGTGGGATGAAGACCTATATCAGGAGGGCAGCAACGTCATAGAAAAGAAGAAAGTATTAGAGAAATGATTCATGGCAGAAATAACAGGACCTGATCCCCGACTAGATATGAAGGATAAGAGAGTATCTCAATTGCACACCTGGGTGACTGTGATGATGAAAAAAAAATACCCTGGATGTTAATAGGGAAGTTAGGAAGTGAGGACAGTTAGTGTTAAAAAAAAAACAATAGAAATTTCAACAATGACTAATTATTTTTCCCCTAAATTTAACCAATGTAAATTAATTGCCCCAAGAAGGAAAATAAAAATAGAAAGTACCTTGGATAGAAAAGATCTAATTTAATTGCCAAATAGAAAAGGATGACTGCCAAAGTCAACACCTGATTGGAATATAAAATTATTTGTAAAATCATATGAATAAAGATGATGAATGTGTATGAGAAGTATCATCTTATAAAGCAGAAAGAAGAGATGGAGGGTAAAACTAGTTTAAAGAAATCTTGGCAACATATCCAAATAATCAAAGTCATTCCAAAGGCATTTAAGGCTGAAAACGGAAAGAGTAAGTACAAGGAACAGTGGAAATGATGAAAAAAAATGATTGTAACAGATTGTTTTCTTCATCAAGAACAGTGGGACCTCCATCCTTAGACCCTAACACTCTAGTCCTGGTAATGTTTATAGAAAAGGTAGAAATGACACTATAGGGAAAGCAGCTGTATTCAACTAAGAAAATCCATGCTGAGAGTGATATGATATGACTATGGGAGCACTGGGAGACTAATATACAAAGTGTCCAGATAAAGAGAAGATATGGAGTATGAGGGTTCAGGAAAGTGACTTTCTTAATGTTAAAAGTGATATTTAGAATATCATTATTTATAACACACATACCTACTCCTTCACCTATACAAAATCATCAGGAAACAAGTAGAATTAGCATAGCTTTCTCCATTCACTAAAGGTGTTTTTTTTTTATTAAAAACCTTATTTTTCTGTGTTAGAATCGATACTGTGTATGAGTTCTAAGGCAAAAGAATGGTAAAACTAAGCAATGGGGGTTGTCTCTCACTGGAGATCTTATAGCAAAGGCTAGGTGACCATTTATTGGGATATTGCAAGGAGACTAAATTGAATTGAATTTAACATACCTTAAGTAACTCGTTATATGTTAGGTACTCGGCACAGAGAAACAAAAATGAAGTATTCCCTATCCTCAAGAAGTTTACATTTAATGATACACTGATAAGTAAATGAAAGCCAGTTAGAGGGAGGCAAAACTATTGAGGGGTTGGGAATCAATAAAAGTTTCACAGAGACTATGACACTTGAAGTAGGTCTTGAAGAAAGATTTTGTTTCTAATAATTGTTGGAAGTGAAAAAGAAGTGAATTCAAGGTATGGAGTATGACTTCTACAAAGGCATAAAGAGCATAGAAGAAGTATCACATATGGAGAACATTCCAAATAATGAAACTGAGCATTTGAAAAATCAATGAAAAAAATGACAAATCCATGAAACAATATGACATTCATTAGGAAATGGTCTAAGCCTAAATGTCAGGAGATAATAAACTCCCTTGGAGATGGCATCACTCAGAGCAAATAATGAGAGATTCTCCTAGTTATAAAATGAGGCGGATTGCAATTTCAAAAAGCATCTTTCCAATGATGGTGAAATCATATCTCTTGGCTTTGACCAATTGCTTACAATACATAGAAACAGTGCATGTAAATCTCCCTGTTTATGTACTAAAAATCAAGTCTCCCTTTCCAAGGCTAAAATATAATTTTTGCCAAAATATTCTTTGATCTAAAACTAAGGGCTATTGCCATATCAAACTCTGTTCAAAACTTCTCTCAACATCAGTCAGTGTAAAAAAAAAAAATAGGACACTCTCCAAGATGTAAAATGAAGCAGGTCTGAAATGCCTTCCATGAGGGGGCACAAAAAACAACCACAGAGTGGCACCCCTGGTGTTTAGGAAATGACTGTTGCATGTTGAGAATTTACCATCATGAAGGGACAACTACCCAACCACAGCATGCCCCTTATATGGAGAACCAGTAAACACTTCATTTTGTAAATTGAATCAAAGGATAAACTGATCCCTGGAATATCTTTTTTAAAAAGTGGCAGATTTCTGATTGGTCATTCCAGACTTCTCCCCTGCTTTCTCTTCCAAATTCAACAGTATTTATATAAGAATTAGCTCTCCCAACAACTAGCTGGGTTTTGATTTAGGGATTGACTAGTGTGTTGGGCCACAAAGAGCCACTAAGACACAGACAGTGTGTTCTTTTAATTTACTTCTATAAACATACAAAAATTGGAGTCAGCTGTCAGTGGAGTCCAAATTAAAGGGCTGAGGGTCATTTAGAGTCACAGTTGAATCAAGATCAGCTTTTGAAAGAGGTGGGGGTCAGGGAAAGGAAAGCCAGTTGGATTTTTTAAAGTTTCTCAAGAGGGTAGGTTGTTAGGTACAAAGTAAAGATGTTCAATTGAACTGTAGTTAAAATGTAATATGCATTGTTTACTTTCATAAATTCAATTTGGACTGAAACTAATATCATTGCTAAAAAAAGTTCCCTGACTTAAATGATGTACATGATCTCAAAGTGTAATAAAATAAATGCCCAAACCATAACCACTCCTAATATAATTATAGCAAGTTGAATTCTGTCTGTTATGAATGAGGCACTATGAATCTCCTCAATGTGTTCCTTTTTTTCTTTTTTTTTAAATTAACCTCTTTTGTTGCTTTTAATGATTAGTATAAGGTTATACTTATATTTATTCCTTCTTCTCTTATCTCACAGTCAAGGTTATAATTAGAGATTTCTGCACTTGGTACAAGTACCACAAGGAATCCTGGAATACAGGGCATAAAACAAAGCTTCAGTCTGGGTAAGAAAGGAGGGAACATTGCCCTACTAATGGTGAGAGAGAGAGAGAGAGAGAGAGAGAGAGAGAGAGAGAGAGAGAGAGAGAGAGAGAGAGAGAGAGAGAGAGAGAGAGAGAGAGAGAGAGAGAGAGAGAGATTGGGACACCATCATGAGACTGATACATAGGGCAGGAAGAAGGAAGTCACAGTAGTCAGAGATCATCCCAGCCTGACAACTTATACTTTCCTATTTTAATTAATTCTTTCTAAATAGGTGCTAAGACCTCTTGTTTCTTTGAAAAACTGTTGGTTCCCTTTAAATTTCAGTGTGCCAAAACCATAACCACTCCTAATATAATTATAGCAAGCTGAGTTCTATCTGTTATGAATGAGGCACTAGGAATCTCCTCGTTGTGATTCTTTTTTTAAATTAACCTCTGTGGCTGCTTTCAATGATTCATCTAAGTTTATATGTGTATATATTTATATATATATATATGTATATATATATACATATATATTTAAATTAATTAATTTAGTTAGTTAATTTCTTCTTTTGCCCCAGGAAAGCCCTACTCTCCTTGTCCTACTTTTGGCTATGCTTGCAGTAGCTTGGTAAGAGACAACATGGCAAAGAAGGAAGACAGATTTCTTCCATTCAGTAAGATCTTCCACTAGGGCTCAAAAAGCATCACCCCTTCCCTGCCCTCCAAAAATGTTGGGGAATAATAATACTAGCCTTCTCTGCTTTCTCAAGCATTTCTCATTTTCATTCCCTTTCTCATTCCCAAAACATTCTGGGGACTTTTCAAATCTTAAAGTGTTGTATAGTTAATTATTGCTTAAATATTATATATTATATACAATAGCTTTGATAAATTCTTAAATAAAACATAATCTAATGTATATATGCATCATACTATTTTAAGCATTTTGCAAAATTAGTTACATAAAAAAATGCATTTCAGCAAGTATTTTAAGGGCCTATAATAGACTCCCCCAGCACCATGCTAAGAACTATATGGTTCCTCCCCTAAGGGAGCTTATGATCTAATGTGGGAGACTATGGTAAAAACAACTTGGCACAAAGCAGCTGCTTAATGAGTAGATGAAAGGTGATCTCAGAGGGAAACAGAGTTCCATCAGAGAAGATCAGGAAAGGTTTTCTGTGGAAAAGAGCATTTGGACTGAGCCTTGAAGGAAGCCAAGGAAGCTGAGACAGATTTGAGGTGAGAGAGCATACCAGGATTGGGGAATGCCCAGTGTAGACACAGAGATGGGATGTGTCATGGGTGACAAGAGCAAATAGGCTAATGTAGCTAGATCATAGACTGTATATAGAGGAATTGAGGATAAAAAGGAAGGAAAGATAGAAAAGGGTTAATTTGTAATGATCTTTAAATACCAGACAAAGGACTTTCTATTTGCCCTATAGGTAATGGGGAACCATTAGAGTTCGTTGTCTAGGAAGGGGTGACATGGTCAGATCTACACTTTAAGAAAACCACTTTGGCAGTTTAGTGGAGAATGCATTGAAGGGGGCAAAGAATTGAGGAAGTGAGAAGAATTAGAAGTCTATTAGACAGAGAGAGGGGACAAGGACTTGAACCAAAGTTAGTGAAGATAAGGATACATTTGAGATGTGGAATGATTGAAACTTTAAGAGTTGGCAATAGATCGCATATGTGAAGTAAGAATGAGGAGTCCAGCAAAAAAAAAACAAAAACAAAAAAAAACTGATAGGACACGTGAGCTT
The DNA here is from genome assembly GCF_027887165.1 of Monodelphis domestica. Classification (NCBI taxonomy): domain Eukaryota; kingdom Metazoa; phylum Chordata; class Mammalia; order Didelphimorphia; family Didelphidae; genus Monodelphis; species Monodelphis domestica. The sequence continues at coordinate 160,547,992 of NC_077229.1, read as the reverse complement.
GGGTGACTCAGAGAATGGTAAGTACAATCTACAGTAATAGGGAAGTTTGGGATAAGAGATGGTTTGGGGAGAAAGATAATGAGTTTTGAACATATTGAGTTTGAGGTGCCTAAGTGACATATCCAATTCAAGGTGTCCATAAATCAGTTAATGATATGGAATGAGAGATCATTCATATCATTATCACTGGTACAAAATTTCCCCCTCTCCTTTGTAAAAATAGACTCAAACTCTGGACTTCAATCCCCAGAAGTCCTTGCTCCACTTCCCCAAAATGCTTTGTAATCTCACGGGAATTCTGAGGGGGGCCGAGATCAAGAAGGGATTTAACCTGATTGCAAAGGCTTTTGGGCTCTCTTTTTGGACTTCCGTTTTGGAGCAGAGGTGTCTCTTCCATGATGTGAGGTTATTTTGTCTAGGCCTCTGGCCTAGGCACGTGTTTCTTACTTGTATATTTTTTAATCCTTAATCCTTAATAAACCTCTAAAAAATATAATACTCCTTGCAGAGAGAAACTAATTTCTACCTGCCTCAGTCTCCCCTAAATTTTAATCTTTACAGTTGGCATAACCACTTTGGGAAAATGAAATATCTCAATCTTCTGATTCTTCTCTGATCTTTAGTTAATCTTTAATAGCTAGTGCCTAGAAAAAAAAATATTTTGAGCCACATTTCTCTGGCCAAGGTTTTTTTACCCTTGCAAAGCTGCTGCTCATTCCAGCCATTATATAGCTCCCCCACCCGGCTCAGCCACTTCTGCCTGTGGGCATTCAGCTCACAGGCTCCAGACCTGTTGCATTTGCCGCCCACCCCACCCGGCTCAGCCGTCACTTCCTGCCTGCAGCCCCGATTGTCCTCACCTGGTACTCTGGCTCCCGGCCCTGCCCACCCCGTGGTCTTTCTCTCACCTGGCCCACCTAATTCAACCAAGATGGCAATCACCTGGTGACCTGCCTGCACAACAAACTCTAGCCTTGGAGCAAATTACTCATTTCTACCAGCTGATAACTAACAAACGGGGGTATTGACCACATGGGCAGCCTGGGCTCCACGTGGACTGGGGCAGGAGGAGGGATCATAGCAGGGGAGAGTGAAAAGGGAGGAGAATAAACAGACCCTTTCAAACAGGAACTTTAAAAGCAATGGGCTATTTAAAAGGATACCTTTTGACTGTTCTGGTAATTTCACTGATTTCACCTGTGTGCCAAAAGAAAGATTCATCCCAAAGATTCAACTTTGGGGAGGCAAATGGGTGGCTCAGAACTGAGAGTCAGGCCTACAGACATGCGGTCGTGGGTTAAAATCTGGCCTCAGATACTTCCCAGCTGTGGGGCCCTGAGCAGATCCCTTAAACCCCATTGCCTAGCCCTTACCACTGTGCCTTCGGACAATAGACATTTAAATGGATAATTAAAAACAAACAAACAAAAAAACCCCAAAGAACTTTAAAGACTGGAGGTTATAAATTTTGAGGCATTTCAGACTCCAATGGTTTATACAAATCTCTGTATTTTAATGCATTTTTGTTTAAGGTTTAACTTTGTGATTTTAAGTTCATATATTCTGTTATACTGTTTATTTAATGTACTGAGTTTTAAAAATTCTGTTGTTTTTCCCCTATAACTGTGCTGAACAAATATTATTGAATAAGGCCATATAAGAAAAAACAGCTTTTTTCTATTTTGCCTTTGTAAAATTGTCACAGAGGATGGATGGACTTCAGAACTGGTTATAATTGTATAACAACCTTTGGAAAATTTTATGTGCTAAATATCTCAAATGATTTTAAGGGTTTTTTAAATATGATTTTTGTAATTTTTCTTTAACAATCTCTAGTTATTTTGCCTTCCCCTACCACGAGGTAAGGCCCATAGCTGAAGTGAAATATATTTTATAAACCCCAACCTTCCCACATGTGAATGGAAGTTGGGAAGTTAATCTCAGAGCATTTGTACCCCTAAAAAGCCTCCAAAAAAAGGAGCACCCTTTATTTATACTCTTCAGCTCACTATTTTACTTGCACCAGAATGATATATAGATTTCATGATTATGTTCTTAACCCAAGATGAGTTTTACTTTGTTTAAATATATGTTTATTACCAAGGTTGAAAGATTTGCTACGTTTGTAAAAACTGTGACAAATATCCATCAATTCATAGATTTAAAAAAATGCCATACAGCAACTTATGTGAAATATGATAGTGTGTTTGTTTGCTATTGTAATTAATTGGGCTATTGAGAATTTTGGGGATATTGATATCTACATATTTGTACTACTGTATTTTTCAATTCATTTGCCTTCTACTCACAGTGATCATGGCCAGATACAAAGAGGAAATAGATCTCATTTTTGGTGAGAAAGCCTTGTATTTTATATTTTCTTAGCTGACACAGAGTGTCAATGATTATAAGCTACATTTTTGAATTTTTTAAAGACATTTATTATATTTTTCTTGCATGTGCAATACACTATTTGTTTTTTTTTTATTTTTTCTCTCCTTTTTATATTTGAAGCACATGTCACCAGTATTAAGATTTTCTTTAAATTTTTGAATTTGCAGTAATATAAGTTTGAAATACATTTGTCAGAGCATGCCCCAAAAGCTTGTGACTATAAAAAACGATGCCACTAATTATTTAAAAAATTATGGGACTTTGCTTAATGATTCTGTCTGATTCCAGGACAAGATATACACAAAAGAGCCATTGCACAGAGCCAAAGAAAAGCGAATCCAGGATGGATTGATGCACTTCTAGGCCAATACAAAGGTCTTGAACCTACTGTGAAGACTCGAGGTTACTGTGTTTAACATTGTTAGACATAGGCTTTCCTTGTGTCCACACTCACTCTGAAAATAGTCACAGACGAGTATCCTGGAAACCTTGGTTCCTATAATCTGGTCCCTTTCTTTTCTGCCTCTCATAGTGTGGTACCTTTCTGTAGTCCTGGCTACTGACAGGGTAAATGCATCAGTGCTTAGATCATTTTAATTGGGCCCTGATTCAAGGACCTGTTATAGATTTATTTTTCTTTTTACTTGGAATTTTTACACGTAAGACTTTGATAGTCTATATTTTCATCCAGAAATTTTTCTTTTCTTTTTGATTTTTCTGATGTTTTGTTAATTTGTCTTACCAATTGATTCATATACCTCATACCTCAACCATGCATCCCTAAGTGATCCTGTATTTGTCAATCACCCTCTTAATGGGGGAATGTAAAAAATATTATTATTTTTAATTGCAAAATTTAAATTCCTTTTCAGAAGAATTTTAGGTAAAGAAGATGCTACCTCTCTGAATCCAGAAACTAAACTATTGGAGAAGATACCATGAAGAAGCCTCCAAACCAGACAGCTGCACAAAAATGAACTTTGGGTGTAGTTGAGTGAACATTTATTTGTATGTATACTTTTATGCCAAAGGGGACTGCCCCCTAACTGGCTTTTTGTCAAATTACTGTAATGTTTAAGTTGGTTATGTTTTCATGATCCTTTTTGGGGACACTTGTCTCCCCAATAACGACCAAATGGAAGAATGTAAAAATAGACTGGAACTCTGGACTTCAATCCCCAGAAGTCCTTGCTCCACTTCCCCAAAATGCTTTGTAATCTCACGGGAATTCTGAGGGGGGGCCGAGATCAAGAAGGGATTTAACCTGATTGCAAAGGCTTTTGGGCTCTCTTTTTGGACTTCCGTTTTGGAGCAGAGGTGTCTCTTCCATGATGTGAGGTTATTTTGTCTAGGCCTCTGACCTAGGCACATGTTTCTTACTTGTATATTCTTTAATCTTTAATCCTTAATAAACCTCTAAAAAATATAATACTCCTTGCAGAGAGAAACTAATTTCTACCTGCCTCAGTCTCCCCTAAATTTTAATCTTTACACCTTTTATTTCTGCTATTCCTGCATGCAGGTCCTGCTGACTTTAGAAAGGGCTGGAATTCATTTGGATTTGGCACAGCTGGGGTTCTCCACTGACATAGCTATTCCATTCTTGACAGTGGCAAGGTGAAAGCTATTTTTGATGCACTTACATAGAATTGTTATCATTAGAACCAGGGTAATAGAAAAGGAATCTGCTTGCAGTTTACTGCATCCCTCCCTGTCAGCAGCATTTCCTTTTCTGATGGAGTATCCATTCTCACCAAAGTCTTATGGGAATGCAGCTCTTACTTCATCCCCAGCATCTATCTTTTTGGCAAGCTCTGTGCCCTGGACTCAGTATCTTTTGAAAACATAATTCCTTCTTCCTCATATTTCCAAGTGAAACAACTTCACTACAAGTGCTTCCCTGGCAGGCTCACTTTTATTTTTTAGAAGATAGTTTTTAAACAATCAGTTCCAGCCAGAAGGCCACTTGTGACAATAAGCATCAAACAAAGCACAGAATCGAAAGAGTTTAGGAGCGATGAAACAAGACATTGTTGGCTGCTGCTGTGCTAAATCCAGCTGTTCCTTGCCTACAATCTGTATTTCCTCTAATAGCTGACACAATGTTCTCCAGAGTTCTGTGGTTCTCGAGGCCTAAAGATAAGTTGTTGGGCTTTCTCATACTGTGGGTAGAGCTTCTATCATCTGTCAACTAGTGCACAATCACGTATGTTTTCTCAATCTTAAGCAGTAAAAAACAAGAAGTACCAGATGCTTTTCAATACTTTGAAATGCTGCACTCTATACATTTTCTTAAAAGAAAATTATTGGATTTGGGATCCCATGAGATATTGCCTAAGAACAGCAGCCTTGGATTTTACTAACTTTGAATGTTTTAGAGACATCACGTTGCTTAATAAAACAAACAAACAGAAAAATAACTATGGCACAATTTTGATGAATTGATCAGCATTTTTTTTACATTCCATATTGATGTCTCCTATCTCTACACCCTGATGTATTACACCAAGGGATGAATCTCTTATATTGCGGAAAAAGAAAAAGAAAAACACAGTTTTGTAAAACTGCCGAATGCCTGCACAGTAATATTCCATTAATGTGTAGCACAACTTGTTTAGTCATTCCCCTGGAAGCACTTTTAAGTGTCTCCTCTATGCTAGGTGCTATGCTGGGTTCTACATACTCAGAGACAAAAACAAAGGATTCCCTGCCCTCCAAGAGTTTATGTTCTATTGGAGAAGATACCATGTACATATTTAGAAGCACACATAAAACATATGTAAAGCATATGCCATGTAATTTTCAGGTAGTTAGATTCTTATTGGTCTCATGGAGAAGCTGGACTTTTAACTAAAAAAAAAGAACTCAAGAATGTTGTATTTCTGAAAAGATTTCTTCTTTCATTATAGTAATAAAGTATAAATTGTCCTTTCACCTCCAGAAAGTCTTTTTCTCCTTTCAGTGATTCAATAAACTACCAAATGACATTTATAAATTCTCTATTACACATTCATTATCAACTGATCACTCTGCTCTTTTGCCAGTTCTCTTCTTTCAGTCCCCATATCAGACTCTTCATTTATTTGAGAGGCCTAGCTTCTTGGAATAGTATCAAAGAATCATAGATGCAGAACTAGAAAAGACTTTAAAGGAATCTGATTTCAAAATCCTTTAAAACTTTCTTTTTTATAGATGAGGAAACTGAGGCATGGAGTGGTTAAGGTACTTTCTCCTAGTCATCATAGCCCAGCCACAACTACAGACATAGTAGTCTCCCAAGTTCTGCCCTTGTCAGACTATATTTCAATCAACCAATTAATAAATATTTATTAAGCACCTATTCTATACTAGGCACTGTGCTAAATGCTAGAGATACAAAAAGAGGCAAAAAAGAGTTCATGCCCTCAAGGAGATTACAATTTCATGGAAGTGACTTGCAATCAAATACAAAATGCAAGCTAAATACAGGATGAATAAAACATAATTAACAGAGGATGGCTATAATAGGGGGTGAGGAAGGCTTCCTCTAGGAGGTGAGATTTTAGTTGGGACCTATAAGAAGCCAGAGAGATCAGTATTTGGAGCATAGAAGGGACAGAATTCTTGTTATGGGGGACAAACAGAGAAAATTCCAGGAGCCAGAGATGGATTGTCTTGTTCACTGAACAAATGGGAAGCCAGTGTCACTGGATCAAGGGGTTCATGTAAGATGTGAGTCTGGAATGATAGGAAGGACAAGATTATAAAGGGCTATGGATGCCAAACAGAGCTTTTTTTGTTTTATCCATGGAGGCAATATGAAGCCAATGGAGTATATTGAGGAAGGGTGACTTGATTAGACCTTTGCTTTAAAAAACTCAATTAAAGACTGAATGAAATATTGAGTTCAAAGATTAGATCCCACAATTTAGGGAATAAAACTGTTCATAGACTGGAGCATCCAGAGTAGGAAAATGAGAATGGTGAAATGCATTGTCTGTGTCAGAAAAGGATTAGTTGAAGGAGCTGGAGATACTTTTCATGGTGGGGAGATGACTCAGGAGGCACCAGATGGCTGGCTTCAAATAATTGTAAGGGTACCTTGTGGAAGAAAAATTGGGTTTGTTTTGTCTGCCTTCAAAGGGAAGAAGGAGGAAAAATCGGTGCAAGTTGAAAAGGGGTAGATTTAGGTTTGATATAAAGAGAAATACCTTAATAATTAGAGCTATTTCAGGGGAAAGGGAAATGAGCTAACTCAGGAGGTGGTGGGTTGCCCTTAGAGGTCTTCAGGCAGAGGCTGCATGGTCACTTATCTGCTGGATGTTTTCTAGGGATATGGCTCTGGAGTCCCTCTCAGCTCTCAAATTATATGATTCTATATTTTGACTATTCCTAAATTCACCAAGTTACAGCAGCAGTTAGTAAGGCAGCTAAATGGTACAATGAACAGAGCATTACACTTAGAATCAGGAAGACCTAAATGCAAACCCAGACTGAAATGATTACTAGCCCTGTGATCCTAGTTACATTTCTTAACTTGTGTTTACCTCAGTTTCCCCATATGTAAAATGGGGAGGGGGGTGATAATAGCACCTACCTTCTTGGGTTGTTATGATGAAAAAGTGAAATAATTGTCATGTTTCACAAATTTTAAAGCAACTCACCATCATTAACACTCTGATTATTCTTATTGCCAGTATATATCATTATCTATTTATATTCACTTATTCATCTCTGTCTTGCCCTTTTAGCAATTAATTATTCTGTTCCATAAAAATAACTCTCATTAAGATGAGTTCTTTGGGGGCAGCTGGATGGTTCAGTGGATTGAGAGTCAGATATTCAGATGGGAGATTCTGGTTTCAAATATAGCCTCAGATAATTTTCTAGCTGTGTGACCCTGGGCAAGTCACTTAACCCACATTGGCTAGCCCTTACTACTCTCTTCTGCCTTGGAACCAATATACAATATTTGTTCTAAGTGGAAGGTAAGGGTTAAAAAAAGAAGATGAACCTATTATGTCTACTGAACCCCAGCGTGGCCTAAAAGCAATAATTCACATTTATAGCATGTTTTAAGGATTACAAAACATTTTCCTCACTATATCACTTTGTGATTAAACTTGACCCAACATGGAAAACCTCAAAGGGAAACTTATTTTTGAGATATGTTGTGCAAGTATTATCTGCATTTCACAGCTTACCAGACTCAGAGAAGCTAAATAATGTGCCAAAGTTCACCCAGCTAGTATGCTTTTGAGAGGAGTCTTGAATCCAAGTCTTCTGACTTCATTTCTACAGCACTTTCTAATATATCATATTTCCTTCTTTATGCAGCTAGGAATCCTAGAGAATAAAACACTGGACTAAGCTTTAGATAGACCCAAGTTCACAACCTGTTTCAACTTCTCTTGGACTCAGTTTCTCTACATGTAAAATAAGAATAATAACATCAACCTCCTAAAAGATATTTTGTGGGGCTATCAAATGAGATGCATTTTATAAATCACATTATAAACCTTAAATTGTTCCAAAATTTTAGTTGTGCCCAGCATGGCAGTGTGAACATTGGATTTGGCATGCTCTAGGATCATAATTGAACCCAGAAATTACACAAGAACCAGTACCCTGGTTGCTAGACAGAGTAGAGAAAATAGTGGTGAGATATCCTGTCCCCCTTTTGAACCCAGTCTACCAGAACTGGAGAACGAGCTCTAGCCCCCTTCGTCTCCATGGCATTGGACTAATGGCAGCACCTTTCCAACATTGTACAAGGAAGAATAAAACCTCAACACTGGTTACAAATAACGAGTGCAGAGCACACAATGAGGCCCCTCCACTCCATTTAACCCTGGTTGCAATTTTCTCTTCATGTCTAGATTAGAGGCACACACCCATTTCCCCTAAATCACATTTAATTTGTTTCTAGGAAATTCTACCACGTTCCAAGAGACCCACTTTCACCATGCCAAGATCTCCTCTTGGCCTGATTTGTCGAGACTTAGCTTTTGTGAGGTGACGTCTATTTCACATCTCACACAACATTGCTCACGAAAAAGTCAGATCGCCTGGAGAAGTCACAACAGTTTCCTGTTCCCTCAGTGAATGATTGCGGCTGATCGACCAGAAGGCTGAAGGAGTGGGAGGTGAGCAGAGAGGAGTGGAACACTTATACTCTAATTTGGCTGCCAGTTTTTTGAGTGTCGAATTATAGACAACCCATCTGGGCTGTGTTTGAATGCAGTTAAGTTCTCAGACCACACTAAAGCAAGTTCAATCCATTAATGGTATTTATTTTAATGTTACAAATTACAAGCAGAAAAATACAAAGGGTGGAAGCAAAAACCCTGCAAGGTAAAATCTGCTAACCTCTTCTAAGAAGACATTAGTAAAACATAGACCCCCATTAATCAAAACGTTCCCAAATCAAACCCACATTAGAATTCCAGATCCAGCCCCCAAACTCTCAGCTAATGCTCTTGCTATTCCTTTTGAAAGGTAGTCTGCATTCCTCTTAGGGCTTTGGCAACAGACCATTCAGGTTTCTCATTCCTAAGGCATCACTGGTCCAGACATCACTCTTTTGACATTGCTTCCCAGAATTTTCTCCAGACGTATTCCCAAGGCTTCCATCTCCTGCCTCTGTGACTTTGCCCAGGTGGTCCCTCATAGTTGGAATACCTTCAACATCTCCTAGAATCTTGATATCCCTTCAGAGCCAAGCTCAAATTTTGCCTCCTGCACAAAACATTTCTTGATTACTCCAGTTTACCTAACCTCCATCTCCCTAAATAAACTTGTATTTACTTTGTTTACATTTTGCTTGCTTCTCTCTCTTCTCCTCCCCCAACATTCCCTAACAGAATGTAAGAGCAAGGCTATGAATATTTTTGTACACATATTTTTCCCAATTTATCTCTTTCAGGTACAAACTCAGCATGGCTAGATCAAAGGGCAGGCAGACTTTTAAAGCCCTTTGGGCATAGTTCCAAATTGTCTTCTAGAATGGTTGGATCAATTCACAATTCCACCAGCAGTGCATTAAATGCCCACTTTGCCACACTCCCTCCAGCATTGATTACTTTCCCTTGCTGTCATATTGGTCAATCTGCTGGGTGTGAGGTGATACTTCAGAGTTGTTTGGATTTGCATTTCTCTAATTATGAGAGATTTAGAACAATTTTTCATGTGATTATTGATAGTTTTGGTTTCTTTATATGAAAACTACCTACTCATGTCCCTTGTCCATTTATCAATTGGGGAATGGCTTGATTTTTTGTATAATTGATTTAGTTCCTTATAAATTTGAGAAATTAGACCTTTGTCCAAGGCCTATATTAAAAAGATTTTCCCCAATGTGTTGCTTCTCTTCTAATTTTGGTTGCATTAGTTTTGTTTGTACAAAACCTTTTTAATTTAATATAATCAAAATTATTCATTTTACATTTTGCAATATTCTCTATCTCTTGCTTGATTTTAAATTCTTTTCTTTCCCACAGATTTGACAGGTATACTATTCTATGTTTACCTAATTAACTTGTAATTTCCTTCTTTAAATTTAAGTCATTTGGGTCCTTATAATTTTAAAGAAGCCACTCACACCTACCACTATTTCCTTTAATTAATTTAATCACTTCTCACATGGAACTTAAAGAAGAACAGAAGGAACTAGCTGAGTGCATGATCAATGGCATTTACTTGAGACTATTTCTTGAGATCATAGCAAGATACTCAGAGACCAACTGGTTTAACCCTAGTCCTTCCTCTAAGGAGGAAATAAATCTGAGTCCCAGAGATGGTAAATGACATTCCCAAGGCCAAGATTAGTAGTAAGCACTCAGGGCTGAGATTCAAGCCTAGGTTTTCTTGTTTTATTTTGTTTTTGTTATTGTGTTTAACTTCAGAGTTGATATTCCTTCTCTTTGTAATCATGGGGTAATATACAAGGGAATAAGGCAATTCTATCGTATCCGCTATGTATGAAGCCCTATGCCGAGTGTTTTTTTAATAAATATCTCATTTGATCCTGGAAGATAAGATGCTATTATTGTCCTCATTTTACAGCTGAAAAAAAAAACAAAGTAAAAATTAAATAACTTGATCTATTCGCACATCTTGCAAGTGTCAGATTCCAGATTTGAACTCAAGTACTGCTGATTCCAGACCATCTCTCTATCCACTAAACTGCCGGCTGCCACAAGACAAAAAGGGAATGATGGTCGTTGAGATGGATTGAGCACTGAATCACTTAATCCCCAATTCAGTTTTCTCATGTATAAAATGAGGGTGAATGATAGCACCTACTTCATATAACTTTTGTGAGGACAAAAAGTGAGATAACGTAATAATAAAAATGTTAACAATAAATATATGTAGCACTTTATTTGTATAGCATTTTCAGTTTTACAAAGAACTTCACACATGCCTCATTTTCTCCTTAAAACACCAATGGAAGGGAGGTGTCATTAAAGTGCCATAAACTTGTCAACTATTGTTATTATATTTGTGAGATTTCAAACCCATAACGTCTAGCCTTTGGTCATATTTCAACAGCTTTAACTATCCTGCCTGTGTGGTGGAGACAATTAGAGACAGCCTTAATTGAGGTAGCATGCTTTAATGGACAAAGTACTGGTTTTGGTACCAGAAAATTTGGGATTAAGTCTTGGCTCTATTCTGAAGCAACTCCATGATGTTCACCAAGTTGTCTATTGTCTGAGAACCTCATGTGTAAAATTGAAATGATAACAAGTATAATGCTCTTCCCAAATGTTTTTCTTTTTTTATGAGGAAAGCATTTGGCAAATCTTAAGGAGACAAATGTGAGATATAATTACTATTTTACAGTACAGTTGGCTCAATAGACCCCAAAATGAGTTTATGCTCTGAACCTAGTGAGTCAGTTGCTAACCAGCTTTGAGAGCCAGGCTTTTGAGCCTCCATGTTAATAGAATTACAGTAATTTGCGTCCAAATCCATGGAAGCTGATGAAGTTGCATAAAGGAGAAGAGGACTGAGGAGGTCATATTTTGGTTGAGTAAAAGAAAATAAGAACATGCTCTCACTATTTATTTAATCTAAGCCAAAAATTGTAACTTCTCTAAAATTCACACAACTATGAAGTATCTGAGTCTAGATTTGAAACTAGGATCTTCCATCTGGAGACCTGGCTCTCAATCCACTGAACCATCCAGCTGCCCCCCAAGAAACTCATCTTAATGAGAGTTATTTTTATGGATCAGAATATCTCATTGCTAAAAGGGCAACACAGAGATGAGTAAGTGAATATAAAGGGATATAAATGTTGTATACTGGCAATAAGAATAATCAGAGTGATAATGACGGTGAGTTGCTTTAAAGTTTGTGAAACATGACAATTATTTCACTTTTTCCTCATAACAACCCAAGAAGATAGGTGCTATTATTACCCCCTCCCCCATTTTACATGTGGGGAAACTGAGGCAAATACAAGTTAAGAAACTTGACCAGGATCACACAACTAGTAACCATTTTAATCAGGATTTGAATTTAGGCTTTCCTGGCTCCTGTGGAAAGGAAAACTGTGAATCAAGCTTTTGCATTTCTGCCCACTGAGGTGAAGCAGACATTGTTTGAATATGATGGGAAAGGGAGTGACAGTTGGAGTGAGAAAAGAGGATTGAGGGAGAAACTATTAAAGAAAGGTTTTTTGCCCTCTGAACTCAGCTGAGTGTGGAGCAAAGACCAGGAGCTCTAGATCCCAACCTGTGGAAAACCTTGTCTCCATTTCCCTTACCCTGAAAGAAGATGTTATAAAGCATCCATTAGAGGAAGAACAAAACAACTACAGCTGCTGAAAGGGATTGATCCCTTAACTTCAGGGAGTCACCCAGAAGATTCTTTCCATCCCTTGACCTTCCCAAGAAGGACACTTGCCATTTGTTAGTTAAGATAGAGATATAGATAAGCTGACGCAGAGCCATCCTGGATCAGCTGAAGAAGAAGCAAGGGTCTCCTATTCCCACATTCCTATCCTCTTTCTTGATTTGCTCTAATTATTAAACTACTTGAAAAATAGAAGATCTCAGTCAGATTCATATTGAAGGGAGAACAAAGAGAGACTGATGGCTAAGCTAGTCATTAGCCTAGGCTAAACAACGAAGGCCAACAGTGACAGTCTGCCTGCCAGATAAGGGGGACTTCTGGAGGTTCAACTACCTGTCAAGTCTTGAGGAGTAAACTCTATCATTCCCCAGAAGTCACTCAAAACACTGGTCCTGTCATCCTTAATCTAACCTTACTCAGAGGTACCTCTCTTGTGGGTTGAGGGAGAGGAAATTACAAAGATATTCTCTCAGCAGAGGGGTACTTCTCTCCTTTTATCTCACCAGTCTCCATATTCCCTCTGTCCCTTCAACTCTTCCATTCCCTGTTACAAGCCCTTCTCTATCCCCTGTCCCTGTTCAATCCTTACATTCCAAGTATAATACTCTATTTGCTGCACCATCTACATGCCTTACTTGCTACTACTGTAACTTGATGAACTCAGGAATAGTCAAAATATAGAATCACATAATTTCAGAGTTGAGATGGACTCCAAAAGCCATAACTTTAAAAAAAACCTAAAATTCAGTTTACTTATTTGTGAAATCAGGGGATTGGATTAAATGATATGTATCCCTTAAACGATAAAATTCTACAGATTCATATTTGCACACATCAGGTATTTGTAAATTGAATACATTCAGTCAGTTAACATTTATTAAGGAACTAACATGTGTCAGATGATGATCTATACCCTGAGAATAAAAAGTAAAGCAAAAGACAGTTCCTGCTCTCAAGGATCTAAGAATATAATGGAAGAGACAACATATATACTATGTACAAATAACACATGAAGAATAAATTGGAAATAATTAACTAAGAGGAGGCATTAGAATTAAGGGTGATTAGGAAAGGTTTTCTGTATTTTAGCTGAAACTTAAAGGAAGTCATAGAACCCAGGAGATGGAGATGAAAAGGTAGAGCATTCTAGGCAATGGGCCAACTAGTGAAAATGTCCAGGGACAAAGGATGGAGTATCTTGCTGAAGGAATAATATGGAGACCAGTGTCTTTGGAATGCAGAGTTCGTGATAAGGTATAGGAAGTTAGGAAAGATGGCAGTGGAGGCAGGTTATGAAGGGCTTTGAACACCAATCAGAAGACTTCATGTTTGAACCTAGCAGTGATAGGCAGGCACTAATGTTTATCAAGTAGGTAGGTGGCATGTTTAGCAAATAAGCTTTTTATTCTCCTCTTCCATCTCTTATACCCTTTTCCCTCTGCTGCTGTTTCTCCACTGGAAAGATTGATTTCTATACCCTACTGAGTTTGTATATGTATTCTTTCCTCTGATGAGATTCTGATGAGAGTGAGGTTCAAGTGTTGCCCACCCACACAATTTCCCCCTCCATCATAAAACCTATTTCTTTTCATACTATCTTTTTCATGTACACATATTTTCCCCATTCTACCTCTCCCTTCTGTCTTTTCCCAGCACATCTCTTTTTCACCCCATCATCTTTTTGGTGATCATCCCAATATAATTGACTTACACCTGTGTCCTCTGTCTATGTACTCTTCTAACTGCCCTAAAAATGATAAAATTCATAAGAGTTGAATATGTCATCTTCTCATATAGGAATGTAAATGTTTAAATTTTCCTGAGTCCCTTATGATTACTCTTTCACTTTTACCTTTTCGAGCTTTTCTTGATACTTGTCTTTTCATGTCTATTTTTCCATTCAACCCTGTTTTGTTGGGTTTTTTTTCCCCAGGAAGGCTGGAAAGTCCTCTCCTTCACTAAATATCCACTTTTCCCCTGAAGGATTATACTCAGATTTGCTGAGTAGTGCAAAGATGAAAATTAATGTTTGGACAATAATTTTATAAAATTATGTGGTCACCAATATTTATTATATCTCATCTGAAGTTTATTTACAAAATAGACAGGAAACAATAAAATAGAGAAATGTGAAGGGGATAGAAAAGTTATCTATCCTTTCTTAATTCAGGCAGAGATTAATTAGCTCTCAATCAGGAAGGCTGGTAGGGAATAATCATGTGGCTCCTCCAAGATGGAAGCTAGTCTCTCCAAAAACTATGAAAGGAGTCAGCTTTTCACTCACCCCATGAAGTAGACCAGGAATCAGAGTCCATGTTGACACTGAGCTCAAAGCCCATGATCCAAGCCACGGTCTCCAGCTAAGATCCCTGGAAGACTACCTCTATCAGGAGACTATTTCCACAAGACTGCCTCAAGCCCCCGGGGTTCATGGCTTTTTATGGTGATTTCTTGTCCTTGTACCTCTTCAAAGCGGCCAATCAGTTTCCAAATTGTCTAGCACTGCCCAGAGGGCAATGTTTGTGGGAACCAGTTCTCACCATCTGGAGGGAACTCATCTAAAGAGTTCATAGATTCCTGGTTGATAGAGTTTCTGAAGGTATAAATTCTTATCATAGAATTCACAAGTTTGGGACTGAGTTAAAAGGGTGGAGCTCTCTAAGTAAGTGACTTGTGAGTTCTCTAAGTACCTTGCTAGCTTCTCTCCTAATACTAAGTAGGGTGTTCAATATTTTATTGATTCAATTCAAAAATAGACAAAGGAGAGTTAATTCTGCCTTTACAATCTAAGTAGGGTTACTTAAGTTAGTGTTAACTCAAAATAAACAAAGGGAATAAAGGATTCCCTTTCACAAGTGTAAACTCAGAGTGAAAGAATTTTACTGTAGGATGTTCTCGATAATGATCCTAACTCCTTTGCCTTCTGGAATATCATATTCCAAGTTCCTTTAAGATGCTACTAAAATTTGCAAGATCCTGATGGCTTTCTGATATTTAAATTGTTTCTTTCCAGCTACTTGAAGTATGTTCTCTTTGATCTGAGAGTCCTGTAAATTGTCTACAATATTCCTGGGAGTTTTCATTTGGGGATCTCTTAGGGGATGATTGATGAATTATTTCAATTAATATTTTCTCCTCTGAAGCTAAAATATCTGGGCAGTTTTTCTTGATAATTTCTTGAAATATTATTTCTAGACGTTTGTCAGTCATGGCTTTCAAATAATCCATTAATTTCTAATTATGTCTCCTTGATCTGTTTTCAGGTGTGCATTTCTGTGCCTTTTTAAACCAAGCTTTTAATTTTCTTTTCATAATTTTCTTGCATAACTCTCTCTCTTCTTTTTGCAGTTTTTTTCCTCTATTACTCTTCTCTCTTTCTTTACCTCTTCCAGGAATTCTTGCTTGGCATATGTACAATTAGCAATTTTCTTTGAGGCGTTGCTTATATCTGTTTTCATTGATCTTCCCTGCCATGAAAGTGCCTTTTTAATGCTCAGATTCTTTTTTTTTATTATTTGCTAATTTTCCCCACCTATTTCTTGACTTTGAATTTTATGTTAAAATTGGGTTTTGCTCACCTTGGGGTGGAGGGACCACATTCAAACTTTTTTTTGTGTGTGTGTGTTAGTGTTTTCAGTTACTTCTAGCAGTCTGCAAGTTTCAATATTTCCAGAGTAATGTTACCCTGGGAAAGATGTGGTCACTGCTTTCCTCGTGTGCACTCTGGTCTTTACTCAGGATGTGTCATTGATCCCCTGCAGGCACAAGTTCTAGTTCTGTTTTACATTAATCAATCTTCTCAGCCTTGGTACTGTGACCCAGAACTGCTACGGGCAATAGAGTTTCTAATCAGTGCCAGCTACAACTAATGCTAGCTATCTCTTTCTACCCAGTTGTCCAAATTCCTTACTCTCTCTGAGCTGAGAGCTCCCAAAGCTCCTGTTGCTGTTACTGAGGTTGCTTTTGTGGTTACTGCTGCTGCCACCATGTGTGCTCTAGACCTACTTTCAAACTGGAGTCAAAGACCTCTCCTGTTGATTTCTTAAGTATTCTTGGGCCACCTGATGTTTTGTTGGCTCCACTACTCCAATATTTGATTTGAAACATTATTTTAAAGTTGTTTGGAGGAGAATGCTGAGAGAGTTCAGCTGGTTTACTGCCTCTAAAGCCCCAGGAGAGGTAGATTTTAGAACTGTCAACAGAGATAATAATTAATTCCATGGGAGCTGATGAGATCATCAAATGAAGTAGTATAAAGGGAGAAAAGAATAGAGGCCAGGACAGAACTATAAGGGATACCTACAGTTAGAGAACATGATCTAGGAGAAGATCCAGCAAAGGACATTTAGTCAGAGAAGCCATATAGAAAGAAAACAAGCAGGAGGAAAAATACGGTCTGGTATTATATAGCTGGAAAAATAAGATCCCTAAAGGCTCTTCTGAATACCAAATCTATAATCCAGAGGAACCTAAGTAACCAAGTGTCCCTATTTCTCTAGTAGAAATAACCCATAGCCTAGATCTTTCAGAAGCCAAGTCATATACTACATTTTCCTACCTTTCCCATCAATTTTTATAAATATCCTCAAGCCCCTCATACTAGAGTAGAGAGTCAAAATATGTAATCCACTCTTCTCCTTTTGTTTCTTCCCTTCCAAATTTCTTGTCTAGGGTCCAAATCCTGTGAAGTTTATTTTCGATGAACTATAGTAACTCCAACCTTAAGTCAAGCCTGTCCCAATCTCTGACACTTGAAGGGGCATGTGCCTATCAATTGCAGAACTTTTGACACACTTGGGCAATAGATATTACTTACTAATAAGTAAAAATGACAATTGATTTGGATTGTGAAGTTCGAGATCTTTAAAAAAATTATTCATCCCAAGTTTTAACTTTCCTGCCCAAAGCAAAAATATAAAAATAAAAAAGAGAGTGGCCAAAGCAAAAACCTACCTTTCCCTTAAACCCCTTCAATACATATTTATCTAAGTCAAATGAACTTTATATTGGAGGACATAAGAAGGTTAGAAAAGTAGCTTTTATAAAAGAGAATTTTTGTGGGGGTAATTGATAATTTGGGCACATATAACATAGAATCATGTTACCAAAAATACTGGAAAGAGAGCTAGACTCCAGGTTAGGAAGGTCTTTGTTCAGATCCTGTCTCTAGACACACACTAAATTTGTGGCTCTGGGTAAATCACTTAAACTACTCAAAGATCCAAGCAACTTGTCAAAACCATAAGATACATATCAATACAATATACTATAGTACTATAGCTGGATTTGATCTGTAGTTGATTTATACTACAAGAGAAGTTTCCTAACCACAGATTTTCTATACCAATGAAATCAGAGATCTTGTTAAAAATCATAGAATTTTGATTTGGGGAGTATTCTTACAATTCTTCAAGATATTATTTGCACCATCCTTAGCACAACCCTCAGCATATGGTAGGAACCCCATACTACATACTTTTATCCTCTTGACAGCATCCCTAACCTCTGTCTGAACATTCTCAATGTGAGGGATGGTAGGGCAGAGAAGAATGGAGTGCCACATCTTTCTCCAGGATTTGTATATCAAGAAGATAGTTTATTTTTAAAAGAAAGGCAGAAAACTGGCCTAAAATCAACTTAAAGCTCATATATGGGTATGAGCTTATTTATTATACTCTTATGAGTGAGGAACAATGAACTGATAATCACAATTAGAAGGGTGTCATATGCTCTGGCTAATCTTTCAGATTCTGTTTGGAACAGAACAAATAATTTTATGGAATATCTTATTTCATAAACATAGCTAGAATCTTAATCAGAACTCTTGCTTTTATGATATACCATTTTTATTATTTGGTTTTCCTTGGATGAGAATGGAATAATAGGGTCTTGGCTACTCTCCACATCATATTCTGATATCCTCTTACTGAGAGGCCAGAGTGCTTCATGTACTTTCTAAAATATTAGTATAATTACCATTAATTCTGGAAGTTTGCATCATGATGATTTATAGATATTTAAAATTAAGCTAAAAGTTGCACTTTTCATAAAGGTAAAGGACTTTAAATTTTGCTGTTTTTGCCAAAGTCTACTTCAAGTAAATATATATTAGACCTGCCCAGATTTTCTCTTCTTTCATGTCTATCCCAAGCAAAAATAATTCCAAGTTAGGTGTTCCCTGAGAGACTGTATTTCTTTCTGGGTATGAAGAGACTATTGGATATAAGTAAGAGTTAATAAACACAAATATCTACCTTCTTCAGGAGAAAATGCTATAAAAAACAATGTCATTAACTCTTAATTTCCAAGTAGTTTTCTTTTAGTGGAACTTGAAAACAGCAAAAAGCAAAATGATATCATTGGAAGTAAAAAAAAATATGGATTATAATGACTACTTTATTCCTATGAAGCCTCAAGCCTGGTTTTATAAACAAAAATGACATAGGATAGCTTGAAGTGATCACAGTAGAATACCTGCCTGAATAGTCTCATCTGTATATCTCTGCTGCTGAGTCCTTAGACTGCTCTAGGTCATAAAATCTGCCTCAGTGGAATCTCTTAGTATGAAAGACATAATTTTTGCTTTAACCTTTGACTTTATCCTGCTTTTCTTAAATCTAATTAGATATAAACTTCACTACTTTTTCTTGTATTTCCTGGAGTATCCTTTGGTTGATATTTGGTTATTTTAACTAGGGTTAGGAACATATTCATTTAAAGCAATATAAAAACACAAGTTACTTAAATTTGGAACTTCTAGAAACTATTATATATATTCTTTAGACATCTTAATTAAAAGGAAGAAACTAATCTTGTGTGTATATTATCTCTATTTGCTCAAGGTGCCCTACTGTGAAGGTGATGAAGAGGTGTAAGACTGATTCTATTTATGTGGGGACCCAGAGTGATTTGGAGAAACTGACTGTATTTGAAAGGAACAGCATGGTATGAACCTTGGAAACCAGTTCTCTCAGTCCTGGGATACTTGATAGGACTCAAGTCCCACCATTCAGCCAGTCACTGGCTCATTCCTTTCCAGCTCTCATAGTCTCTCTGGGATAACATAATCCAATGTCCTTGTTCTTCAAAAAATATGTTTGGTGTCCCACACTTGCTATCTCTAGTCCCAGATTTTAGATCTCTGTTGGATTACTTTGGAACTAATTTCTGTTGTATTTAACTTGGATAAGCACCCATTGGTATCGATTTTCTCTTTCCCATTGTATTCTCAAGTATAGGAAACTGATTATTTAATTCCTGTTTATCATACTAAAATATATTTTCTCTCCCCAAAAACATGCACCAACGATGTCTTTATTCCCCTTTATACCTGAAAACTTGTTTCTGTCACCTCTGTTCCTGAAACTCTCCATTCATACAATTTCAGATCCCACTAGATTGGCCCCTTCCAGTCGCATCTTATGCCTCCCTTCTCTGTTAAATTAATTAATCTTCTCTTTGCTATATTTGAACTAAAGTTTTGATTTTAGGCCAATTTACTCCACATGCATATATATGTCCTTGCTTAATAAAGAGTGTTCTTAATTTTATAGGCTCTAATATTTCTTGGATTATTCCTGTTCTTTGAAAGTGGGATGCAAGTCTCTAGTTTCCTCTCCCTTGGGAGTCAGAGAGACCCAAGTTCCAAAGAGTTCATGCTTCAGTTTATACTTAGAAAATTGCCTATCAGAAACTCACTTTTGTTATTCTTTTGAGGTTATACTTTATTTTAAGGCTTATTGCATCTACTTTTTCATTTTTAAATATAAAAAATTGTAAGAGTTTTTGGCCAAAAGCAAGAAAATCTCATCTGTTAATATTAGTGCTACCTGACAGTGTTGTGGACAGATCCTATTGTATCTTATGCAAAAACCATGAAAATAAACCGATAAAACATTCTTATTTTAGTGCCTTTAATTAAGCAGATTTTTTAAAAGTATCAAACTGTTTTAAGTTAGCCAAAAGCCTTTCAAAGAATGGCAAGTAAGTCGCCTCTAGCATAGTTTCTTAGTTTACCACCCTTTGATATTTTGACTCACTGTTACTTCTCTAGAATTTATTCTTCCCTTAAATGTAGAAAGTTTTAATAGAGAGATTCATTCTTACACAGAAAAAAATTCATTGCATAGACAAGAAGTCATGGAGAACAGTTTGGATCTTCCATACTCTGCTTTTGTTCCAGTTGTGCTATTTCACATTGTCTTTGACAGTTTGATTTGGTTTGATTGAATCATTGTAAGCTTGTATTCTCAATACTAGAGGTGTTAGTCCTCCTTGAACTCCCATACACTCTTTCTAGAAGCTCTGCTTCTCTTAATGCAACCCAAGATTATATTTGTTTTTTGTTTTGTTTTTTTTTTTTGCTATCATATTGCTCTGTTAAATCACATTAAGCTTGCAATATACCAAAGCCCTCATATATGTTTTGGATATGTACTATTTAAGAATGCCTTAGTAAATAGAATGATTGGACATGGAGTCAGGAAGATGCAAGTTTGAATTCAAACTCAAACATTTCCTACCTATGTCATTTAACCTCTTTTTGCCTCAATTTCTTAATTTGTAAAATGGAGATAATCTACCTACCAGAGTTAATGTCAAGAGAAAATGAGATATTCATAAAGTACTATGTAAACCTTAAAACACTATATAAATTTTAGCAATTACTATCCTTCTTTCATGTCATTTTCATGAAATTGTTTTTAAATACTCAAGGAAAACACCTTATATTTTTTCTATACTTCACTTATTTTTTATTTAAATATTTTTGTTACTTACACTGAAATATCCAATTAACTCCTCCTCCCTCCCCTCTCCCATTAGAGAAGACATTTGACAAAAAGCTAGATAGATAGATAGATAGATAGATGATATAGATATAGATATAAATATAGATATAGATATAAAACTATGTCTTACTTATTTCTATTCATCAGTTCTTTCTATTAAGGTAGATATTTACTAATCATTCTACAAAGAATATTTCTGTCACTGTACATAATTTTCTCTTGTTTCCAATCAATTCACTGTTCATAATTTTATGTAAGCCTTTACTTCTTTTCATTTTATTATGAAGAACTTCCTTTGTGGTAGCCTATCAGAATATTTTTGTTGTCCAATTCTATCATCCAGTATGTTGGCTCTCCCATTCAGCTTCATATCACCTGCAAATTTGATAGGAAAATATCTATGGCTTTATTCAAATCAAGGATAAAAAAATGTCATAAAGCACAAGGCCTACCCCAGATCCCTGGGATACTCCAACCCTAACTTCTTGCCAGTTGACATTAAATAACTTTCAATGATTCTCTCAGTCCTACCATCCAATTAGTTATAAATTCACCTTAATTGTGAAGTAATACCTCAGTTTTCATTGACATCAGTTATCATCGGTTTTGATTTTCATGAATTTTTTCCACAAAAAATTTGTCTTGGTCCTCATCAGTTGCCTTGGATTTCATTGGTGGGCCCACATGACCTTGCTGGTAATTTTGTGAAAACAAAGGGCAACTCACGAGTTCTCTTGCTTGGTGTGGCATTGTTTCTCATTGTGGAGCATCACCCCACATATCTAACCAAACAATTCCATTGTTTTCCAGTGTTTTGTGCTTTTTAAAAATTGATTATGGGTGCTAATACTACAACTACATGTAAGTGATTACTGTGTATATACTACACAATTGAATGTGTTTATTTTGCATTTTTCAGTTTCAAAATGTATGTAAGGCACATAAGATAAAATCACATGTGCTCAACTCTCATCGTCCCTGTTAAGTGTTTCCCTTGCAAATAAGCTAACCCTTTCCTTTTAGCTCCATCATGGGACCAAAGAAAGTTTCCAGATAGTGCCTTGATACCTAAGGTCCTTATGGAAGGGGATTCCTCTTCCAAAAAATAGCCTCTCCCCTCCTTGGCATCTTCCATACACCAAGAAGAGTCCTCAGATAAGAGATGGAGCTCAAGGTAAGCTTTGAATGCAGGCCAATGATAATTATTTTACTTTCTCTGGCTTTTATGCCTAATGAGAATGAAATTCACCTTATATTCTGTTAATAAGTACTTATTCCCCGCTCTAAAATGGGACCTCTATTTAATTTAAATATTCAAGTATACAGATAAGTAATTGGATACATAAAAACTTTAGATTGTGTTTATGATTTAAAAGTTCTACAAAAATGTAATGCTGTTGCACCATAAAAAATGGACTGTTTCAGAGGAAACAGGGAAGAGCTCTATGAACAGATGCAGAGTAAAATGAGCCAAATTAGTAGAATGACAAATAATAACAATTTATAAAGAACAATATCACATTCTAGGAAACTGCACTAAAAAACAAATCTACCTAAGACATTAATATTATTGATATGGTTATTTTATAAGCATTTTATATTTTAACTTAATTTTATTTTTATATTTACATAAAATATTCTCCACTAAAACAAAAGAAAATTTTTATAACTCTAGGTTATAGGATAAAACAAGAGATATAATTCAACTTTGATTTTTCACCAATAAATTTTATATTAAGGTAGAAAGTTCTTAATACGTATTTGTTAGGTTGTACTGAATTGAACCTCCTGGAGAAAAAAAATAACAAACTGAAAAAGAGGCCAAGAGAAGATTAGAATTTACATTAGTCAGAGGATTGAATCTTCAGTACAAGCAGAGTTTGTGGCTTCAAACATGGAACATTTGTAGCTAGGATGAGTGGAATGGCAAATCAAATTTATTCATTTCACATGTCAGAAAAGCAGGACATTCACAAAGGGATGAAAAAGGCCCCTCCAAACAAGGTGAAGATATTGCCTTTCTACAGCTCTGCCACACAGCGTCCCCAGATTCCATGTCTTGCTTACCTGGCCAGCTTCTCTCAGGGGAGGTAACACACTATGGAGTTAACATTCCATCCATCTGCTTTTCTTTTAAAGGGCTTAAATCTGTCAGAATTTATTGAGGATAGAGCTAATTGGACATTTCACAGAATCACAGAAATAGGAAAAGTTTAGACTGCTCTATTCCTAATAATAAGCTAGTACTTGACCTGATAAAGACTTGTTTTACATGTGAAGCTTTTAAGACTTCTTTTCCCACTCTACAACATTGGAGTAAAAAAGAAAACAAATATATCATCCCTAAAGGGACATTTAAGGAAAGCATCATTAGAAGTAATATATATGTAATAAAGAAATAATTTGAAGAAAATTTATATAAAAAGCAAAGTTGGTGGCTAAGGAAGAAATTAGAGATCAGATTTCTGATTTTGAGTTATGAGTTATGCTTCATCCACAAATTCTCCCATTTGGCTGTGCAGGAGAAGAAATATGTTTATTTATTGCCCCACTGTGTCAGAAACCAGCATTTTCTGGCAACTGTTCTTCAATTGAATGTCACAACATCAATACTATTAAACAGGGAGCATGGTTATGGCCAAGATGCCTTAAGACTAGCATTTCTCATGGCAGTTTGGAATTTTCATTTCTGATCCTCGCCAAAACCCAAAGTACAAACACAGATGAAAATGAATATAAATCAAATAAACCTCAGAAATGGTTTGGGCTTTGTGTGAAGAATGAATGAGTGATGACTTGGGCTGAGTTTTATTTTATCTGAACTAGATCTTTGATCTTGGTGTTAGTAAAAGTTTTATTGTACTAGTGAAAACACAAGTCCCAGGCATCCAGAATTATGGCTTATAGCACTGAATGACAAATACAATCCACTGGCATAAAAAGATACCTTCAGTGCAATAGATGCCAACCAAGAGCTGATCTGGTTCAGGAAATATCACAGGAGTGTATAGCTACCCTTTGATTTTCCAATCTAACAGATGCTGAAGGATCAGATCACTTCCCATCTGATTGGTACCTTAATGTCAGGAGAAATTACCTCAGGACTCTGTGCTGCTGTGGTTTTATTCGTCTGGGCTCTTTTCTGATATAGACAGGATGGAGCACATAGAAAAGTATTTAATAATGGACATATTTTTACTTTAGAACAAACCCTATTTCTGCCTCCACAGGATGTTGGTGCTCTCCACAGGCCTTGGGTTGATTATCCTCCATGGGAAGTGGTGGTCAAGTCTAATTAACTAATTTACTTCTAACAAGTGTTTAATTAGGGCCCTTGCCCATATGCCCTTTTGAAGGGTCTGCACAATTGAATGCACTTTTTAGATGATCTATTAATCTGCTTCTCTGACAGGAGGTATTTGACTATGTGGAAAAGAAATATCCAGATGGTCTCTTGACTAAGAATTATTAATTTTACTCTTTTTTGAAATTTTTGTTGTATACGATATTCTAAAAAGTAAAAACTTAAGTGAGTAGAACTGGCCCATGAATTATTCTCACTGGTCTATTTCTGCATTTATTTTCATCATATTTAGACCTGATCTAGATTGGTATTGTCATGACAGAGATGAGAAAATTGACGCCAAGAGTAAGAAAATAATTTGTCCTAGGTCACACAGTTAATAGGTGGTAAAGCCAGGATTAGAAATTAGGTTCTATGAATTCTTTATTAAGTATGATTATGTCCTAAAGACTTTTACTATTCCATTTTCATCTTTTCCTCAGGAAATTTTATATATAAAAAGATGGCATACCTGGATGTGATGATTGGGATCGGATATTTTATCAAAATTTTACCAGTAATGGATGTGGCATGGTATAGAGGAAATAGAACTATGATGCTGGATTTCGAATCAGGAATGTACGTCTTGCCTCAGATAGATATTAACTATGTGACCCTCGGCAAGATATTGAATATCTCTCAGCTATAGTTTCCTCAGCTGTAAATTGAGGGAACTAGACTCAATGGCCCCTAAGATTCCTTGAGTTCTAAATCTTTGATGATATCATTGATTTCAATTATCTTTTTAAAGCATAAATATTTATTTTTATTTTTATATGCAATATAAGAATGTGACTTGTTATAAGTATGTAATAAATTATAATTAAAATGCTTTCATTTGTCTTAAACATTTATTATTATCTTCTTAAATTCAAATCACAATGTAAAGAGAAAAAGATTTTTACAAAAGCTCAAGTATCTTAAAAATACGTTTTACATATTGAAATGCAGAATGATAAGTACAGGAACTTCACAAATTTTGTTAAAATCCAATTCATAGAATAAGACAACTTTATTGGAGGACAAACCATTATTACTGAGCTGCAAACAAGAATGTGGATTTAAACTTTTGATCTGAGGATTTCATAAACTTTGAGATTTTAACCTGATGCTTCTGATACTTTGCCAAGAAAACTCCAAGTGGGGATAAAAAGTCAGACTTGAATGAAACAACTGAACAACAAATTCTTATCAGAAGTAGTCTTAATTTAAGGAAAAATAAAAACAGTAAAGAAGAGGAAAATGTAATATTGCTATTAACTAGTTCTATAGCCTCAGGCAAGCTATTAATACTTCTGATTGACTTTCTGTGTCTTCATCCATAAAATATGGCATATTTCAATAGATGGTCTCTAAATTCCCCATAAGCTATAAAATAGTGATTATTCTATACTCCTAAAAACTGTGGAAGGTAAGATGTGATCATTGAAAGTTGAATTTTGTTAATAAATATATCTCCCCATTGCACTCTCTGCTCTTTAGAGTCATGGGATGCAGGAGCAGGTAGGTGGCTCTGTGGATTGAGGGCCAGACCTAGAGAGAGTTGATGCTGGGTTCAAATCTCAGGCACTTTCTAGCTATGTGATCCTAAGCAAGTCGCTTAATCCCTAATGTCTACCTTTACTACTCTTCTTCCTTGGAACCAATAATGGTATTTATTCTAAGACAGAAGGTAATAGTTTAAAAAAGTCAAAGGGTGAAAGGAATCATAAGGTTAAAAACTGATCATTACACAGAGGTAGGTTTCTACTAACAGATGTCCTAAAAATTTGGGACACAGTAAAAATTTGTGAAATTAGATCATTCATACAACATCAAGGAATAGCCTGTGTGTGCAGAGCAATGTACTAGGTATTGAAAGGTGGCATAACATTTAAATGAAACATGACCCCTGCCCCTCATGGAGTTTTTAATCTATAAGAATAGGAAATATATGTAAATCATTAAAATACATCTATTAAGTGTATCAGAGAAGCGCACATAGTTTATGAGATTTGAAAGGATAAGGATTGTTACTAGAGGGAAAAGGAGCTTCAAAGAGAAAATAACATTTGAGTTGGGTTTTTAAATAAATTAGAAATTGAACAAGCAAAGAAGGAAAGTAAGGTGGGAAAATATTCCTGCATGAGCAAATTCAGGAAAACATCGAGTGATTCATAGAGCAAAGAATAGTCTAGTTTGGTGGTAATATAGAGTATATGCTTGTTACTAATAGGAGATAATCTAGGCTAGATAAAATGATATCATATGGGTTCGTTGCTCTAGAGATCAAAGAAACCGTCTGGTCCAAAATTCTCATTTCACAGAGGAGGAAACATAGGCCAAAGGAAGTTTAGTGACTTGCCAAAAGTCACATAGGCAGTACCACAAGGACTCAAGGGGCCACTGATTTTTCCTGTCTTCCTATTCAGATTATAGAGAGTTTTAACTCCAGGTAAAATAGTATCCACTAAGGGTCTGATGTTAGGTATCAAGGTGTAGACAGTAGAGAAATATTATTGTTCAGTCATTTTTCAATCATGTCTGACTATTTGTGACCACATTTAGAGTTTTCTTGGCAATGAACTCAGGAGAGGTTTTCTATTTCCTTCTCTAGCTCATTTACAGATGAGGAATTTATTTTTATTTATTTTAAAATTTTATTTAGAATATTTTTCCACAATTACATGATTCATAATCCTCCCTTCCCCACTTTCTCCTATCCTTTGCCAAAGCCGACAAACAGTTTCACTGGGTTATACACTTATCATTGTTCAAAACTGATTTCCACATTACCCGATTTTGTAGTAGAGAAATTCTTTAACATCAAAACCCTAATCACATCCCTATTACACTATGTGATCGGTTATATATTTTTCTAATGCGTTTCTGGTTCCACAGTTCTTTCTCTGCATGTGGATGGTGTTCTTTCTCACAAATTCCTCTGGCTTGTCCTGGATCATTGCATTGCTGCTTATAGAAAAGTCCATTGCATTCAATTATGCCATAATGTATCAGTCTCTGTGTACAATGTACTCCTGGTTCTGTTCCTTTCACTCTGCATCAGTTCCTGGAGGTCTTTCCAGGTCACATGGAGTTCCTCCATTTATATTTTCCTTTCAGCACAATAATATTCCATCACCAACATATACCACAATTTGTTCAGCCATTCCCCAATTGATGGACACCTCCTCATTTTCCAATTTTTTGTCACCACAAAGAACATGACTATGAATATTTTTGTACAAGTCTTTTTCCTTATTATCGCTTTGGGGTACAAACCCAGCAGTGGTATGGCTGGATCAAAGTCCTTTGAGCATAGTTCCAAATTGCCCTCCAGATGGTTGGACCAATTCACAACTCTACCAGCAGTGTATTAGTGTCCCAATTTTGCTACATCACCTCCAACATTTATCACTTTGCTGTCATATTAGTCAGTCTGCTAGGTCTGAGGTGGTACCTCAGAGTTGTTTTAATTTTCATTTCTCTAATCAGGAGGGATTTGGAACACATTTTCATGTGCTTATTGATAGTTTTTATTTCACCATGAGAAAACTGCCTATTCATGTCCCTTGACCATATGTCGATTGGGGAATGGCTTGATTTTTTTTTTGGTAAATTTGACTTAGTTCCTTATATATTTGGGAAATTAAACCTTTGTTAGAGAATTTTGTTATAAAAATATCCTCCCGGTTTGTTATTTTCCTTCTTTTGTTTGTATAAAATCTTTTTTAATTTGATATAATAAAAGTCATTCATTTTACATTTTGCAATGTTTGCTGTCTCTTGCTTGGTCTTAAATTCCTTCCTTTCTCACAATTCTGACAGGTATACTAATCTATGTTCACCTAATTTATTCATGATTTGACTCTATATTTAAGTCATTTACCCATTTTGCATTTATCTTGGTATAGGGTATAATATGTTGATCTATACCTAATCTCTCCCATACTGTTTTCCAATTATCCCAGCAGTTTTTGTAAAATAGTGAGTTCTTATCCCAAAAGGTGGGGTCTTTGTGTTTATTGAACACTAGCTTACTAAGGTCATTTACCCTTAGTCTATTCCAATGATCCTGCCTTTTGTGTCAGTCATTATCATATTGTTTTGATGACCACTTTCTAGTTCAGTTTAAGATCTGGTACTGCTAGGCCCCCATTCTTCACATTTTTTTCAACATTTCCCTTGACAATCTTGAACTTTTTTCTTCCAGATGAACTTTGATATAATTTTTTCTGATTCCATAATTTTTTTTTTGTAGTTTGATAGGTATGACACTGAAAAAGTATATTAATTTGGGTAGGATTGTAATTTTTATTATATTAGCTCATCCTACCCAGGAGCAGGTACTGTTTTTCAAATTGTTTAGATCTAGTTTTAATTGTGTAAAAAGTGTTTTGTAGTTGTGTTCATACAATTCCTGTGTTTCTTTTGGCAGATAGATCCCTAAATATTTTATATTGTCTAGAGTGATTTTAAATGGAGTTTCTCTTTCTAACTCCTGCTGCTGAATGTTGTTGGAAATTATATAAATTCTGATGATTTTATGTGGGTTTATTTTGCACTCTGCAACTTTGCTAAGTTGTTAATTATTTCCATTAGCCTTTTAGTTGATTT
The DNA here is from genome assembly GCF_027887165.1 of Monodelphis domestica. Lineage (NCBI taxonomy): Eukaryota > Metazoa > Chordata > Mammalia > Didelphimorphia > Didelphidae > Monodelphis > Monodelphis domestica. The sequence continues at coordinate 160,519,027 of NC_077229.1, read as the reverse complement.
TCTGGGGTTCTTTAAGTATACATCTGCAAAGAGTGATAGTTTAGGCTCCTTGTTGCCTACTTTAATCTCTTCAATTTCTTTTTCTTCTGTAAATGCTATTGCTAGCATTTCTAGTACAATATTGAATAAAAGAGGTGATAATGGGCATCCTTGATTCACTCCTGATCTTATTGGGAAGGCTTCTAACTTGTCCCCATTGCAAATGACACTTGATAATGGTTTTAAATATATACTGTTTACTATTTTGAGAAACGACCCTTCTATTCCTATACTTCCTAGTGTTTTTGATAGGAATGAATGTTATATTTTGTCAAGGGCTTTTTCTGCATCTAGTGAAACAATCATGTGATTTTTGTTGGCTTGATTATTGATATGGTCAATTATGTGGATGGTTTTGCTAATATTAAACCATCCTTGTATTACTGGTATAAATCCCACCTGATCATAGTGGATAATCCTTGTAATCACTTGCTGGAATCTTTTTGATAATATTCTATTTAAGATTTTTGTATTTATATTCATTAAGGAGATTTTTCTGTAGTTTTCTTTTTCAGTTTTTGGTTTAGAATCAGTACCATATTTGTGTCATAAAAGGAATTTGGTAGAACTCCTTCTATTCTTATTTTGTCAAGTAATTTGTATAGTATTTGGATTAATTGTCCTTTAAATGTTTGATGGATTCATCTGGTCCTGGAGATTTTTTCTTAAGAAGTTCCTTGATGCTGTGTTCAATTTCTTTTTCTGAGAAGGATTTGTTTAAGAATTATTTTGTTAATCTGGGCAACTTATATTTTTATAAATATTCACCCATTTCACCTAGATTGTCATACTTATTGCCATATAATAGAACAAAGTAGTTCTTAATAATTGCCTTAATTTCCTTTTCATTAGAGGTTAGGTTTCCCCTTTCATCTTTGATACTGTTAATTTGATTTTCATCTTTCCTTTTTTATTAGATTGATTAGTACTTATCTATTTTAATTGTTTTTTCAAAGTACCAGCTCCTCATCTTATTTATTAATTCAATAATTCTTTTACTTTCAATTTGATTAAGTTCTTCAACTTTTAGGATTTCCAATTTAGTTTTATTGGACATTTTTAATTTGTTCTTTTTTCTAATTTTTTAAGTTACAAGCCCAATTCATTGATCTCTGTTCTCTATATTTTCTTGGTATAGGCACTCAGTGATATAAATTTTCCACTGAGTATGCTGAGTATGCTTTGGCTGTATCCCATAGGTTTTGGTATGATATCTCCTCATTTGGCATTCTTTTTAATGAAGTCAGTAATTGTTTCTATGGTTTCTTCTTTTACCTACCTGTTTTGAAGAATTAGATTTTTTAGTTTCCATTTATTTTTAAATTTGCCTTTCCATGGACTCTTGTTAATTTTAATTTGTACTGCAGTATGATCTAGAAAAGTTGCATTTATTATTTCTGCTTTTTCTGCATTTTTTTGCAATATTTCCATGCCCTAATACATTGTCAATCTTTGTATATGTAACCATGTACTGCTGAGAAGGTATATTCCTTTTTATCCTTGTTCAGTTTCCTCCAGATATCTATTAACTCTACTTTTTCTAGCACTTCCCTTATTTCGCTCTCATTTATTTTTTTGTTCAATCTATCTAGTTCTGAAAGGGAAAGGTTAATACCCCACTTGTATGGTCTTACTATTTATTTCCTCTTTGAGCTCCTTCAATTTTTCCTTTAGAAATCTAGATGCTATATCATTTGATACATAAATGTTTAGTTTACTTCATTGATTATTTTACCTTTTAGCAAAATATATTTTTCTTCCTCACTTTTTTTTAATCAGATAAATTTCTACTTTGGATTCGTCTATATCATGATTGTTACTCCTGCTTTTTTTTACTTTAGAAGATTCATAATACATTCTGCTCCAGCCTTTTACCTTGAATCTGTGTGTGTCACCTTGCCTCAAATGTGTTTTTTGTAAACAACATATAATAAGTTTCTGGTTTTTAATCCACTCTGTTATCTGCTTCTGTTTAATGGGTGAGTTTGTCCCATTCACATTAAGTATTATGATTCTTAACTTTGTATTGCCCTCCATCATATTATTCCCTTTGGATACTGCTCTATTCTTTTTTACTCTATACCGCCTCACCAGTCAACCCCTTTTTGTCAACCCCTCTCTCCCAGTTAACCCTCCTTTTAACTGCCCCCTGCTTCCCTTGTTTTGTTCACCTTCTATTTCTCTGTAGGGTAAGATAGAATTCTATGCCCCTCTGAATATACACATTTTCCCTTCTCTGAGCCAGTTACAAAGAGAGTAAAGTTTAAGCATTGCCCATCACCACCTTTATCCTCTCCTCTCTGTATTGATTTTTCTTACCTCTTTATGTTATATAATTTACCCCATTCTTTCTCGCCCTTCTCTTTTTTCTAAGTGCAACCCTCTTTTTAAGCCCTTGATTGATTTGTCATTCATGTACATATATATCATATTATATCATATATATCATTCCATATCATCACATTTATATATGTATCATATTATCATATACATCACCTTACTTTCTACCCTCTTTCTGAGTAAATTCCTTCCATCTTCTCTACTATTGAGAGTAATTTTTGAGACTTATAGAAATCCTCTTTCCATGTAGACATAAAGACATTTTTACCTAAATGAGTCCCTTACATTTTTTCCTTTTTATTTACTTTTCTGGGCTTTTCTTGTGTCTTGTATTTGGCCTTCAAATTTTTGGTTTCGGTTTGGATTATTCCTCAGGATGCTTGAAAATCTTCTATCACATTTAATGACCATGTTTTAACCTGAAAGTATACTCAGTTTTGCTGGATAGGTGATGTTGGGTTGTAAACCCAAATCTTTAGCCTTTCTGAATATCATATTCCATGCCTTCTGATTTTTTAATGTAGAAGTCTCTAAATCCTGAGTGACCCTGATTGTAGCACCATGGTATATGAATCCTTTCTTTCTGACTGCTTGAAGTATTTTTCCTTGGCTAGGTGGCTCTTGAATTTGGCTATTACATTCCTGGAAGTTGTCAACTGAGGATTTCTTTCTGGAGATGATTTGTGAATTCTTTCCATTTCAATTTCATTTTCCTGTTCAAGGATTGCTGGGCAGTAATCTTTGATTTTTTTTGTAATATGTATCCATGGATTTTTTTCGTATTGCCTCTCCTAGATCTATTTTTTAGTTCTGTTGTTTTTTTTTCAATAAGATATTTCATGTTTTCCTCTGTTTTATCATTCCTTTGATTCTGCTTTATTGTTTCTTGATTTCTCATGAAATCATTAGTTTCTGGCTAGTCAGTTCTGATTTTTATGGCCTGATTTTCCTCTATTGCTTTTTGGTTCTCTTTTTTTAAATTGTCCCTTTTCTTCTTGCATCACTTTCATTTCTCTTCCCCACTTTTCCTCTACCTCTAATAATTGGTTTTTTAAGTATTTTTGAGCTCTTCCAGAATCTGTGCCCAATCTATATTTTTCTTTTGGACTTTGGATGTGTTTGCTTTTGCTGTCCCTTTCTGTGTCTGCATCTTACTCTTTGTCTTCATAAAAAATCTTTTGATTTAGGTGCTTTTTTGATTGTTTGCTCATTTTCCCTAACTAATTATAGGTAGGTTCTGTTTTCTGGGGAATTTATGTACCCTCTTAAATTTCAGTCCTTCCTTGATGTGATTTTTTACTTATTTTCTGGGTTATTACTAGTTTATCAGATGGTCTGAGGACCGAGAGCTCTGAGAGTCCTCTTTCCCTGCTGATTCATGTTACCCTTGAGATGATGATAGTTTAAAGATTTTCCTCAGGCTTGGGGGTGACCTTTTGATCTTAGTCTGAACTTGATTAGGTCAGTTGCTGATCAGATTCTAGCCCCAGGATTAGGGTTGCATTTTGTTTTGTTTTGGTCTCAAGGTGTTCTTGATTCAATCAGACAACCCTTGATTGCCTTGTCCTGGACCTTCACCCTTAGTTTTAGGCAAAAAGATATCAGGGTGACTTCCTCACCCCAAACCATGGATTATGTCCTCACCCCAAGCCCAGACTGGGATCCCTGGCTTCACTGGGCCTACACTGATCTGCCTCCTTAGGCCAAGATTGCCCTGGGCTAGGACTCCAGATTTCTCCATAGGTTTACAATTTAAAGAGGTGTTACTTGGCTTGGATCTCATTTTGCCTGGCAGGATCTCAGGGTTTGACTTAGCTTAAGTTCAGAACCTGTGGGAGCACATGTGGGGGGTGGTGGGGATGTGGTTTGCTCTTGATTTGCTCTTCACTTACTGCTATTCCCCCTGATAGTCACACTCCCCTCTCACCCTAGTTCCCCAGATGATCTCTGCCTACCTCATAGGGTTTTCTTTTTTTTTTTTTTGAAAGTTGTTTCCCTCTCTCTCTCTGTTGGTTCTTTCACTCTTGTATTCATTTTGTGGAGATATTTTACTCTTGATCAGAGAGTATTTTCATGGTGAAACAGCAAGTTGCAGCCCTAGTTACTCCTTTATCTTGGTTACCCAGTTGAGGAATTTGAGGAAAACAGGGTTAAGTGACTTACCCAGGGTCATACTGCTAGTAAGTGTCTGAAGGTCAGATTTGAACTCATAAAGACAAGTCTTCTTGATTTTCAGCCTGGCACTCTATCCATTGTGCCACCTAGATGCCCTGAGATATATGACCTTAATTTTTTTAATAATGAAAAAAATCCATCAACAAAACTCTTACTATGGTTATTCAAATTATACAAATTAGTTTAAATCCTCCATATTCTAGGTGATATAATAAACCTATAATGAATACTCAATTACCAATACACTGCAAATAAGTCTTACCAGATAACACAAAATCATTGCTATTTTTCTCTTGAACTGATTATATAAACACATTGTCACACAGAGGGAGCTGGAAAAGGGAGCTGTATCATTCTTTTATTTCACGTCATTTTTCCTTAGAAATTCAAGATATGCTAGAATTAGAATACCAGTCTTGGATCGAGGATTCTGGCAGACTTCTGATTAATGAGGAATGCATATTCAGTGGGAGGTGGTGTAGAGTATTGAATAGAGATGCCAACTTAGAGTCAGAATGTGTAGGTTCAAATACTACCTCTGACATATACTGACTATGTATCATTGTGGGTGAGACACTTAATCTCTCATTATATAAGTAAAATTTAAGCTAGGAAACTCTAAATTATAAACTACAGTAATTGTGCTAACTTAAATTGATAGAGGGAGACCTCAGATGAATGAAAGCAGAGTTCTAGTTACTCTTCTCTGTTCTGGTACTCACAAGAAAGGTTGAAACTAGAGATGCAGTACCTAAATTTGGATAATTCTAAAAATTCTCATCAGAAGCTCCCTAAACTGGTGAAATCAAAGGTCTGAATTAATATTGTATATAACATTTTTTGCATACATAAGCTGGTGGGAGATCAGAGTGGGAGTGGGGGTGAGAGGAAAGAAGAGTGAGATACACACACACACACACACACACATATTTTTGTGACCCTATGGACCATAGCTATCCATAGGGTTTTCTTGGCAAGGATACTGTGATGTTTTGTCATTTCCTTTTCCAATGGATCCTTTCATAGACAAACACACACACACACACACAAACACACACACACACACATACACACACACACAGGAAGTTAACCAAGGATTTAAAATATTTCAATGATTATCCATATAATGGCTGACCTTCATGTAAGTAACTAGAGATTGTGTATACTGCTCTCATGAGACAAATTCAAAGGTGAAACAGCAACATATTTGAGTGGGAAAGAAAAAAAAGCATTCCATCATTAATCACTTTGAAGAGGATCAGAATAAATTTCTAAGGAAAAGAAATGTTTAGAGGAATATTTTGAGGCAAAGGTGATAAATGATAGCAAGTCTTATGATAATAAAAAATAGCTTATCACAGATATTTCCATGTAATGACATTTAACCTTACTTCCCAAAATCTCAAAACTTATTGAAATAGAAATTATTTCCAAGAGACAAAATAACTAAAGTTGTTTCCCATGCCAACACCAAGATATCTAATGAGGTAACAACCTGGATTAACAGCAGAGAAGGCTAATCCCTAATTGCTAATATGTTCATCCCGTACCCCATCCCTCATAAACCCCTGGGCTTGTACTTTGGGATCCACCAAGAAATTTCTTTATTGCTATTGTAGTCATACCTGGCCTCTGCCCTCACCCCACCATTATTTGACAATAAGCAGAAGAACTTGACTTTGCCCATACCAAAGCAGAAGTGTTCTTAGACTAAGACAATGTTACACTGACCAGTGCTTAAACATCAGAGGAAATGAGTCAGGGTGATGGTTTGTCAGGGAGAGAAGGTTCTGTATCAGGTCCAAAGGAAAGAAGACTGACATCAAGCTAGTGATAGTTCTGTCTTTCCAGAAGCTACTTGTTAATGGAAACTGAGGTCAGAAAAAAGAGAATCCCTCCATATAAGAGGTGGTTGAGATAGTGTTGATGTCCATTCCTGAAAGGTCAGCCATTAGAAGGGAAAGAGTCAGAATGTAGCCTATCAAGGAATATAAAGTAAGAGGAAAAAGTGAGGGACAATTTTAAAGGAAAAAAACAAAAAAATATAATATTTTGATAGCACATGGTTTCTATACAAATAGAGCATGGTGATCTTTAAAATAGTCTGCCCAGAAGCAGCCTAATGATGATAGGACCTCTGGAAGAATGTGACAAGTTTAGAAAAAACAAACAAATACTAGAAAAGCAAGCAGAAAACAAGTTGTCAATCAAAAGAATCCATAGTTTATCTCCAAAGTGTGGAGAATACCATATAGCCATGGTGGCAAACCTATGGCACACATGCCAGATGGGGTACTCAAAGCCCTCTCTCTCAAAACACATGCTATCAGCCCAGCACAGAGTTCACCAGATTTGGTAACTAGAAATATTTCTTATATCACCTAACCCTCTAAAAGGTTCACCATTATTGCCCCAAACTATTATCTCCAAAAGTGATTCCCTTTAAATATAAAGGAAGGAAATTTTTAATTATATGACTATTCTGCCCTCACCATATGCTATTGAAAGGAATGAATTTTTTTTTCAAAGAGGAAAGGAGCTCAAGATGAAACTCAATTTATCCTGGCAACCCAAACCCAATTATCAATGAAGAAAAGATCAACATTCAATAAAAGAGTGGCATTTGAAGAATTTTTGTAAAGATGTGAGCAAATTAATTGCTTTGCTAGTACACCACAGAGCAGAAAAACAAGAAAAGTAAATACATTAAGTAAAAGAGGCACAAGTAATAATAACAAAAGGATTAAAAAGGAAAAATAAACTTGTAAAAAAAGCAAATCTGAGACTAAAATATAACAATGAAACAACAAAATAACAACAGAGGTACTCTTTCTAAAAGGACACAAAGATAAAAATGAAAGTGAAATTTAAATAGATGTGAAGGTGAAGAAATAGGCCTGGAATACCATGCTCTGAACCTTAAAACAGCTAGCCTGCAGGTAAATCAATGTGGTTTGTGTATCTGTGGGAGTAAACCACACAAAGGGAGGACTCATAAAAAAGGAAAGAGGGGAGGAAAAATAGGAAGGAAAGTTTGTAATAGGGAGGGGGAGTGAATCTTGATTCATATAGTATTTCTTATGTGCCAGGAACTCTGTTAAGTAGCAAGACAGGTGCTGATGGTTAAGAAAACAGATTAAACAGAGGTTAAGTGATCTGCCCAAGATTATACAGCTAGTGAGTATCTGAAATTGGCTTTGAACTCAGGATTTCGGATCCCAGGCCCCGCCTTCCATTTATTGTTCCACTTTTACCATGATCAAATCTATGGTAAACAGTGAAGAAGAAATGACTCTTCTAGTCTCCTAGTTGAACTAGAGTCTATGGAGCATTGGTGACTTATCAAAAGTTGGGATTGAAATGGGGAGGGAAAGGTAGAAATCTCCAGTCAGTGGTGGGAGACAGAGTCATTTTAGAACTCTTACATCATAGGAAGAGACATTCTGTAATGAGATGTGAATTCCTTAGAATGAGCATAATCTATATGTTATTTAGAGGGATCAATACATGTAGGAAGCATTGTGTCTCTATAGACAACATCCAACTCAGAAAACTGAGAGCACAAAAGAAATACATGGGAAACTCAAAAATATAAAACACCTAAGCAGAAGACCAGATGTAGACCAAAAATAATCTGATTTCTGAAAAAAATATAGAATTAGTTAGAAAAGATCACCCAATGGTGGGGAGAAAAAAAACTAGTCCTAAGGAATTCACAGGAAAATTCTGTCAAAATTTTGAGGAATGATTAGCATCAATGAGAGAGAAATTATTGTCAATAATTAAGAAAGATAGAACTGACTTCCTTTTATGAAACAGATATAGTACTAATACTTAAACTAGAAAAAAAGTAAAATTTAAAAGGAAAAGCAAACCAATATCATTTACAAGGATTAAAAATGTTTAAATAAAATCCCATCAAATACATTAAAGCAGTTTATTGAAGAAATTGTTCATCATAACAAGTTGAAATTGTATTAGGAATGCAAATATAGTTTGCTATTAGGAAATCAATCAAAATAACTATTCATATTAAAAACAAGAACCTATGAAACCACATGATTAATTCAAAGGCAAAATCTTTGACAAAGAGCAACATTTATTTGTGTTAAAAAAAAAAACCCTAGGAAGCATGGGTGTAGAGAACGCCTTTAGTATATTTCCATATATACAGACAGATACTTGTGTGGATGTATAAAATCTATGTAAAACCAGAGGCAAGCACCTTATGCAATGGAGACATGCTAGATGCTTTCCCAATAAATAATGAATAAATAAGTGAACTAAATGCAAATCAATACAACCCCAAAGTTTCACCTCGATTCTTGTAAATGATGACAAAAAGATGACAAAAAGTGAAAATGGTCAATGCTAGAATGGTTGTGGTAATATATCAATAGATTTCTGGTTGAGCTATGACTAAGTACAACCATTATGGGAAAACACTTGGAATTATAGAAATAAAGTGACTCAAAGATTCCATTTATGCAGCTATACCAAGGAGGTCATTGACAAGAGGAAGACACTCATATACACCAAAACAATTATAGCAGCACTTTTTTTGTAGCAAAGTAATAATAACAAAGTATATGCCCACTCAATAGGTATAGGAATAATTATATAAATTTGTGGTACTCGAATGTAATAAAATGGTTCCATGTTGTAAGAAATGCTGAATTTGATGACTAAAGAAACATAAAAAGATGTACATGAAATGATGTAAAATGAAGTAGTCTGGGATGAGGAAACAATACACACAATAACTATACAATATAATTAGAAAGTGCAACCATAAAAAAAAATCAAAAGTGAGGGTTGCAAAATTACAAAGAATAATCATGACTCCAAAGAAGAGATATGAGACATCTCTAGTCCACTTCTTTGTAGAGTTGAGAAGTACATAGTTAAGGGATATTGTTTTCAGACTTTTTCTATGTATTGACTGAATGTGCCGACTTTTTTCTTTTTTCTTTTTTATTTAAAACATTATTTGTTTGATGGAATAGTTGTCTCTAAAGGTGTGGGAGAGAGATACTGGGAGAAATATCAGTGACATAAAAACAAAAGATTTCAGTAAAAAAGAATTTTTAATAGTCACTCAGATTTATATAAATATGTAGAGAAGGAAAGAAGGAAGGAAGGAAAAGAAAGAAAGAAGGAAAGAAGGAAAGAAAGAAAGAAAGAAAGAAAGAAAGAAAGAAAGAAAGAAAGAAAGAAAGAAAGAAAGAAAGAAAGAAAGAAAGAAAGAAAGAAAGAAAGAAAGAAAGAAAGAAAGAAAGAAAGAAAGAAAGAAAGAAAGAAAGAAAGAAAGAAAGAAAGAAAGAAAGAAAGAAAGGAAGAAAGGAAGGAAGAAAGAAAGAAAGAAAGAAAGGAAGGAAGAAAGGAAGGAAGGAAGGAAGGAAGGAAGGAAGGAAGGAAGGAAGGAAGGAAGGAAGGAAGGAAGGAAGGAAGGAAGGAAGGAAGGAAGGAAGGAAGGAAGGAAGGAAGGAAGGAAGGAAGGAAGGAAGGAAGGAAGGAAGGAAGGAAGAAGTAATGCTGCTAAAGATCATCACAGAATGAGGGGAAATCTCAGAAGTTACTCAGTTACATTTAGTTCTTTGTAGTGTCTTAATGTTAGTTTTATTCAAATGCATACTTTGTATATGCCCAAATGTGCAATAAAAGAGTATTTTCTTTAAGCTCTATTCTGCATTTATTTGTACTAGAATAATGCCAACAACTTGAAATTTAAAGACGTAAGTAAAAATCCCATAGAGCCATTTAATTACATAACAGATGGACAATAAGTCTCTTGACTAACTAATCCACACCCATTCCATCCACCCCCCTTTGACCTATCTCCACAGATCACTTCCAGGAAAACTTCTTGCTTTTGAACACTGGTAAAAGTGGAGCTGGAAAAAACAAGTAGGTAACTATAAAGAGAATATATTTAATCCTTTCTCACATTCTCCATCCAAAACTTTGCTATCAAAACCTTCTGCTCATTCAATTACTCCTGTGATTTGGTGCAAGTCATCTAAACTCTTTGTCATTCAAGTTTCCTCATAAATAAAATCACAACTGGATTAGATGATCTTTAAGGTCTTACTTAGCTCTGAATGACCTCAAAATGTCCCATTTTGTGTTCAAATCTTTGCTAATTTTACATAGTAAATGAGCAAGCAGACTTTATAAAATGCCTATTCTGTGCAATGTACATCATACCTCAGTGTTTAGCAAGTGTCTGGCACATAGTAGGTGCTTAATAAATTTTTATTGACTGACTACTGGTCTTTAACTCCTAAACCATCAATAAATTATAAGTCATATACAGTATGGAATAATTGGTATTCTTTTGCTTCTCAATTCTTGCAGTGGAACAAAAAGAACTTATTCAAATTTCACTAAAAGTATTATTTTCTAGCCCAGTCCCCCAGTCCCCCAACTTTTTGTCATCCTTGAATCTTTTCTGTCCTTCAATCTTTTCCTTATATCTAAACTGTTCCCAATATATATTGATTTTAACTTTATATCCTTCCTTATCCCCCACTTCTTTCCTGGTACCGCCCTGATATATTCCATTATCACCTTATACCTGGAGACTGTTGCAATAACCTGATGGTTGTTCTTCCTGCCATGTCTCTCCCCACTCTAGTCCAGATTGCTCTCAGCTGTCAAAGGGGTATTCCTCAAATGTAGATCTGACCTTTTAACTGTCCTGTTCAACAAGTTCCAAGAACTTCTTACACCTTATACCCTATAACCCTCATAAACATTGTGAGCCATTGACCCCGTTCTTCTTGTAGCTCTAGAATAAGATATTCCATTACCAGAATACAGTCATTTTCACTGTCTGTTATTCCCCATGCCTGGAACTCTCTCCCTCATCTCTGTCTTCTGGCTTCTCCAGCTACCTTCAAATCCCATTTAATATCGCAACTTCTACAGGAAGCCTTTCCTGATCACCCTTAATTGTAATACCTTCCTTCTGTTCATTATTTCCACTTTATCATTGTATAATTTATTTAAATAGAGTTACTTAAGTGCCATGTTTCCTGTTTAATTGTGGGCTTTTTGAGAGTAGGGGCTATCTTTTGTCTTTCTTTGTTTCCTCATTCCTTAACATAGTGCCTGGCACAAAGAAAGTGCTTAATAAATGTTATTAACTGCCTGTGTGAGCTGCAGATTCAAAGAAAGCAGGAAAACAGGTTTGATCTAAACTATTTTTTGTAGTCAACCTCAGATGAGTGATTTATTCATAGCAGTGGCTTCATAAGTTTCAAGAGATGAAAGAGGAAAAGAAGGAACCATTTTCCATTATCTAGCAGAGGTAATGTAATCATTAGGCATTAGGAATAATATAACATGCTAAGGCACTACATACACATCATCATTCTCATCATCATAACATTTCTATAGCATTTACCATGTGGCAGGTACTATTTTAACCACTACCCAAATGTTACCTAATACCATTTCTCACAACAATGTTGGGAGATAAATACTATTATTATCCTCATTTTATATTTGAGGAAACTGAGGCAACACAAGTTGAGCGAATTGCCCAGAATCATATAGCTAGAAAGTATTTGAGACTGGATTTCAACTTGGGTCTCCCTGAATCCAGACCCAGAAATCTATCCTCTGTGCCACCTACTATCCTCATACAAATTAGATCAAGACTAGACCAACTTGAAGGATTTGTTCAGATTTTGTGTGGATCCAAAGCAACTTTACTTATCATTCATGAGGAATAGGAATCATGAGGGGGATCCTGATGAAGGTTATAATGTATTCTCCAAAGTAATATTGCCTTCAATTTTAGTAGTAATAATAGCAATAATAAAATTTATGTAGCACATTAAAGTTTACAAAATATCTTACAAATATTAACTTATTTCATCCAAACAAAAACTACTCTGAGAGATAGGTGCTATTAATATTATCATTTTACAGTTGAAGAAATTGAGGCAGTTGTGACTTGTGCAGGATCACACATCTTCATAAATTTCAAATGCAACATTTGAACTCAGGTCTTACTTCATAGTTAGCCATCTTCCGGGCCCTTCTAACTGCCTATTATGCCAAAGGGCTGCTGTAGTCATTAGGAGAAGAAGAGAGGGAAACTAAGAGGAAAATTCCATGAGATCATTTACCTCCAATAGACAAGATTAGACAAATTTTGAAAACTAAATTAGATAAAAGTCTCTGATGGCAGGATTCATAATCTCTAATATACCTCTAACTGGTGTCTATGTTGTGAATCAACAACAGAGTATATAACCTGGTTTTCATCTGATATTTGTTCAATTGTCATGGTAAGTGGAATATTATGATAGTCCTTTTCAAGGATGCTCCCTTATCCCATAGGCAAAATGACAAAAATACACACTTGCCAATTATTATTTACAGAGATGCATTGCTCAAAATATAATAATTGAGAGTCTTTTCTACTCTCCCTCCTTCCTCAGTATAAATCACACACTAGACCTCAGTGGAAATGCCTATTCTCTGACCCCTGTAGATCCCTTCGGTTGTTCCTTTCTCGCTTGAGATAACAGGAAATTCTAGGCAAATTGATAAAGTGGCGTAGACTCCTAGATCTTTCTGTCCCAAACTACACATTATATTTTAAACAAACTGGAATCTATGAACTGACTTTAATTCACAAGTTATACTTTAGCAAAAATACTGGCAATACAATTCAAATTCAATTAAACTCACAATTCAACAAATATTCACTAACTGCCTCTCATTTCCGTGTCTGCTTCTCTCTTTTCTGTTGTGTGATTGTTTTCTTCGACTTAGATTCTCAAACTTTTGGTTCTTTCTTCTCCTTCACACCCATGCCCAACTCAAGGTGTCAACTCCTGTAATTTCTATTGAATCATCTCAAACCTGATGACTCTTCACTGACAGATTCAGCATCATCTTTTAGATGGGCTTTTGAAATACCTTGTATTTGGTCCCCCTGCCTCCAGATTCTCCAATCTATCTCCACAGAGCTGCTGAAATAGACTTCCTGCTTCTTTCTGCTTGAGAATCTTCAATGGTTCCTTATAGAGTCTAGAAGGAAAAACAATTTTCTCAGGTTGTAATTTAAAGCACTTTGCAATCTGGTTCCAATTTACCTTTCCAGACCCTCCCCCATTTCCCATTAGTCCTCTTCACATACTTTAGTAAAACTAAGTAATTTGATGTTCTCCAGCCCCATGACTCTATCTGGCCCCTCTGTAACTTTGTACAGGTCTACCCTAATTCATGCAATCAATGTTCTCCCACCTCACTTTGGCTTCTTAGAACCCTTAGTTTTCTTCAAAATTCATTTCAGGTAACACTTCTTTAGAAAATCTTTCTTGATCTCCTTAACTGTTAGTCCTTCCTCTCTTGAATTCAAATGATCATACTTAACTCTTTGCATGTGTATCCCTTCAATTGAATGGAAATCCCTTGAGGGTAAGTGCCCTGATTTTTGTATATAAACTCTTTGAGAGTGAGAACTATCTAGTTGTTGTTTTTTCCTATTCTCCATTGCTTTGCACAGTCTTTAGCACATATTAAGTTCTTGATAAATGCCTTTTCATTCATTCATTCATAACCCAATGCCTAGAGCCATGTACAAAATAGACTCTTAATAAATATTCATTTGATTGGACTCCATAAAATATGTTAAAAAGAAGAGATAAGGGGAAAGATCAATTTGTAATACTATGTAAGTAGTCTGAGCAAGAGGTAAAAATTGTCCAAATAATGTTGATGTCTGTGAGTGGAGATTAAATTGTCAAAACTTAGCAACTGATTGGATGTTGAAGATATAGGGTAGAGATGAGGAAAAAGGAAGTAATTAAAGTGATCCAAAGATTACGAATCACCAGTCCAATCAATGGAATTAGGGAAGTTTGGAGGACAGGAGGATTTAGAAGATTTAGCATGAAACTAAAGCTAAAAATATAGTCCTTCCTAAAACCCAAACCGAATACCTGCCTTTCTTAGTGTTCAGAGGATGAGGGGCCCAAACTGGGAAAAGAAAGAAGAAAATAGTCCAAGAAATGCAGGACAAATTCAGACAAAGAATTACAAGGTCCAATCTAAGTTTTCATAGAATATTTCATTAGGGCTTGTACCAGGGAATTTTATTTTTTAATTTATGTTTTCAAGGTAAACATTTATTGAATAGTCCATATTAAAGTTTATTATTACTAATACTTAAAAATAAGAAACTAACTTCTAACTAAACTTGTGACATAAACAACAATTAAAATGTAGACTTTTGAAATGAGACACAAAATATCATTTTATATGTGCGGGTGTGATATTATGTCGACGTCAGCAAACCTAGCATTCGCTGTGTATACAACTGTAAAATCTAATAAATCCCTGGATTCAAGCATGTTGAATTCATTGATTCAAAGTTCATCCAAGTGCCTAGAATTAACAGTTACAAGCATACTCGCAGCCAAGTCTTGTGGGCATTTATGGTTCTAATTGTTACCAAACACATGTGTAAGGATGGAATTAATGTTTTAACCAAAAGATTGTCCTTTCAAAATGTCCAATATTTCAGATGCAAGGTAATTAAATTCAATTACAAATGAGGTCTATGGATATAGTCTGTCAGTAGACAAAACAATTACCATTTTATACCAAATTTTATAAAACAAGCATTTCCATATACAAAGAAAAATAAGATTGTACCTAAATAAAATCGAAAATCTCATGTTTAGCTTACTTTTCTTCATATCTACATAATAAATCCCATCTGCACACATCCCTCCAACCCACTTCCCACCCTCCCTGCATCACAAAAGGCTGTCATCCTAAAGATCAACATATACACATAAATTAAGTTTCTCATGTTTCATGTTTCAGTTCACTACAGTTACCATTTTTCATACTGCCCTGTAATAGAAAATAATCTCTTTGAAGGTGGAAAATGTTGGGGGGTTTTCTCTTCCTATCTGTGGCACAGAAGTTAAGAGAATGGCATATAGTAAGCACTTAATAAATGCTGATCAAATCAGTGAATAAATGAATATAGAATTAATTTTATTGATAACACTCCCCACCTCTCCTTCATTTTTCATCTCTAAGCCAAAAAAAAAAAAAGGACTGAGCAGAAATTAGTATTTTCCTAGTAGAGGCTTTAGTAGGCATAATAAAAATAAGAATGACTAGAATTTCTATAGCAATTTATATTCACAAAGCATTTTCCACACCTTATCTCATTTGAGTCAAATAGCCCTTTGAGCTAGATACTACAAATATAATTGTCCACTCTTATAACTGAGTAAATAGGTTATAAAGACTTGGCAAAAGTCACACAGCTAGGAACTATCATAAGTGGAATTTGAACGTATTCTTGGTGTCCAAGTTGAATGTTCTAGCCAGGGTCAGCAATTTGGTCTGTTGTCTATAATAAAATGAATGATCTTTGATACTATTTCTTGTTGCTGTAACTAGGTACCCTGGCTTGTGACTAGAGAGCTGCTAGTAGAGAGACACCTGAGGGCTCTCTATTTGCAATGAGGATAGAAGTACTTTGATTGACACTGAGAGATGCAGCTATAGGGAAATGCTTGGGGGCTTGCCTACTGATCACTATTTGATGGCTAATGGATCAATATTTTCCTAACCTCCTCCTACCCTCTTCCTCCCTCCCCCCCCCAGTGGACTATAAAGACACTCTTTTTCTTTCTCAGGTAAAGGGTTTATTGGAAAACAACAGGATGGGAAACTGAGGTAAGAGGGATGAGGGTTTAATGAGGGATAGGAGGATTTGGGAAATCAGTCCATTCACAGCTGTGACTTCAAGACAGCCAGAGAGAGATGGAAGACAACTGTTTAGACTCTTCTTTCTTCTTTTCTTCTCTACAAAACCACCAAGGTCTCTCAGCCAAATTTCAGAAGCCCCCCTCAAAGGTCCTTCAGCCTGGGACAGAAACTAATATTAGTTCTCAGCTTCTTCCCCCTTCGGCAAGGCTTGCCTCCCTTGGTCAGAAAAAAAGAGAAGAGGTTTCTCTCTTGGTCCGTCAAACTCCCCCTCCCCCCAGAGAGAGAGAGACAGAATCAGAGTCCCTCTTTCTCTCCCTGGCCAGTGTCAACTGACTCCTCCTGGGGACATTCCGTTTGGAATCTTCACCTTGATTTTGCAGATCAGGTCCCCATCTTTGTTTGAATGCCTGGATTGTCCTGCAAATCCTCTCTCTCTCTTCATTTCGCTTCCACAGGTCCAAATATCTGGTCTATCATCTGTTTTTGTACAGCCCCAAGAAGTTATCATTCTTAACTCAAGGAATCATATAAAACCAGTTGGTAAGCAAATTTGGTCAATGGAGATATAATTTACCAACTCCTGAACTAAGGATGTTTCTGACCTGAGGATTATAGCATCTTTCTTCTATCTCCAGGAGAACATCTTTCAATGTTTAAAATAAAGCAACAAGGTATTGAAATGTGGCAATAAAGATGTTGGTGATGAAAGCAAACTGTAATTGCATCAAGAATTGGCTTTGTCATTCATGAACCACATGACCACCAGAAAATCACTTCATCTCCCTGAATCACAATTTCTTTATTTGTAGAATGAATGTATTGAATTGTCTGACATTTAAGAGCCTGTTTACGCTCAAACTTTATGATTCAAAGAGGAGTCCTGACAGAGGGTTGAAAGAGACTCCATAGTTCAGTTAGTCTGATCTGACCCTGAACCCACTTAGCTAAAATATAGTGAGTGATCTCTCACCTATTGAGGGAGTTACATTCCATTTCAGAGACCCCAGCAATAAGTGAAAATCTGTGAAGTGGCAGCATTATATTTATTTTATTATTTATACATATTTTAAGGCTTTATAAACCCTTCCCTCTCTCCTGTAAACCTTTTCCACACTCTTATTACCCTACAGTCACTGAGCCAATCAGCACCCAGGATACAGAACACAGTACTGTTGGTCTCCTTTCATTACACCAGCCAATAATATGCTGCAAAATCCCAAGATATAGGGAAAACTCCATGATTCAGAATTAGAAGCTGTGACAAGGGAATCAAGATATAGCAAGGGATAACTGTCTACCCAAAGTTTGGTTGTTTAGTCTTGACTTGAAGGCTTAGAGTTTGGAGGAATCCACAAGGAGGAATCCTTGACATCCCATTTCATTTTGGGGTAGCTATCATTGTTAGGAAATTTATCCTTACATGAAAATTCAATTTTCTTTTTTCCAATTTCCACTCATTGTTTCTAATTTTTCCACCTACAGCCACCATATTTCTAGTCACCTAGATATGACACCCTAGTGTTATCCTTGACTTTTGGCTATTTCCTCTAAATAAACCCCCACATACATCTAATTGATTTTCAATAATGGTTTACCCTACCTCAGTTGCAGGTCTCACAGAAGCATGGTTCTGGAAAGAGCTCAAGCTCCAGGGTTCAAATTTGATCAGCCCCATTTGAATGCAATAAAGTTGGAGGTGGGAAGAAGAAGATTCTACCAAGGAATTCTGAGAGCTCTAAAAAATCTCCTTTTTTGCATTTTGTTAAACCCCAGATTTATCTGAATTCAAATGAATGACAAAACAGGTGGTTTTGATAACAGTTGAGATTTATCTCCTAATACAACAATGCTAACAGAAACTTTTTTCTTCTTTGTGTAGGTAAAAAATCAATTCAGATACAGCACCTGATATGAATTCAGAGAGACAGAATAAAAATGAAATAAATTTTAGAATGCTGACAAATTGGCAGAACCTCAGTTTCTGGACTACAAGTGATTTAAATGTTTTAAGGCATGTTTCATGTAAAAACATGCAGACAAAAGCAAATTGACAAGAGATTGAAAAACATTAGAAAATCAATTTAAATGTAATATCTTAGAGAAATGGAAATCGCCTTTTCTATAAAAGTTAAAGTGAGCAATATTCATTATATGTTCCCTGGTCAGCTTTCTTTTCTATCACTGAATTCCCTGGAATAAAAAATCACAACAGTTATAACCAGTTTTCAATAAGCATTTCAAATCTAGGTCTTTAGATATTTTGACAAGAAATTATGTCTTGGAGAACTTAACTATTTCAGCTTCAGAAGTCCTGCCCTGGGGCTCAGCTTGCTGATTGGTAAGTACCCTCCATGGGCCACTAGCTCAGGCCCCCATTCTACCCATTCTTTCTACTTCCTGGACATCTTTTCTCAGTGCTTGGTGTACCTTATCTTACTCTACTCTTGAACCATAATTGCATCAATGCTGCCAGTTGTTACTGGAAAGTCAACCTACTCCCTATGGAATTCAATGATGATCAGTTTTAAACTTCATTAGGACAAGGGACTGACTATATTTCAGGCTATAATTATCCTTCTCTTTTTACTCAGAAAAAGAGAGAATGAAATTATATGTGTATTTATTGTATATATATATATATATATATATAGCTTATGTATTATATATAACATGTGGATATGTAAGTATGTTTAAATGTGTATAGTTGCAGATATATATGTCACATATACATGTATGTTTTGTATATATATAGATGGATACATCTTATATGTATGGGTATATATGCACATGAATTTAAATAAGTACATTTATGTATATATGTCAGATATATCCAGATATAGTTCTTTCACTTCTTTAATTAATTTAGAATATACATATATATTTATCTTTCTGATAATATTATATAATCTCAACTGGGCCCTCATTGCTTCTAGATAATCTTACTACACCTGCCTGATCAAATCAGGGTCCAACCCTCCAGGGCAGCTCTTATAAATCTTTTCATTCCTCCTCTAATGTTCCATGGTACCCTCTTATCTCAGCTGAGAACTTTTAACTCATATTTTGCAGAATAAAACTGAAGCCATTCACTTTGTGCTCCTTCTCTCCCCTCTTTCTCATTTTCTGTCACTCAAGTACCTTCTGCCACTATCTGCTGCTTCACCCCTTTATCACAAAATGAAGTAGCCTTACTCTTTACAAGGCTAACCCCTCTTCTTGTTCAAGTGATCTCAGTCTATCACATCTCCTCCAAAAGATTCTCCCATTTTTCATTGTCGCTCTTTCATTTATTTTCAGTCTCTCCTTCTCCACTGGCTCATTGCCTACAAACATGCCTATATCTCCTTCATCCTGAAACAATCCTCACTTTTCCCTTCCATCCATGTTATCTCTTTTGCCCTTTGTAGCTAAACTCCTTGAAAGGCTATCTGCAAAAAATGCTTCCACTTTTCCCCTTCACTTTCTTCTTCACCCAATACAATCTACCTTCCAAACTTATCATTCCACCAAAACTCTTCTAAGTTACTAATGGTTTCTTGGTTGTAAACCCAATGGACTTTTCTCAATCATTGACCTCTCTGCAGTGTCTGACACTGTTGTTCACTTTCCTTGACGTTGTCCTCTCTCTAGATTTTCAGGAAACTTCTTATGTATCTGCTGCCTTTGCTGGATCACACCTTAGGACAGTGAATGTAGCACAGGGACCTCTTCTCTTTTCTCTTTATACTACTTCACTTGGTGATCTTCTCAGCTCCCATAGATTTAATTAATGCTTGTATGCTAACAATTATTAAATCTACCTTGAGTGTTCCACTTTCTTCATTGACCTCCAATCTCACATCTCCAATTGCCTTTCAGGCATTTTGAACTGGATGGCCAAAAGACATGTTAAATGTAGCATCTCCCTTCTCTCTTCTGACACAGCTTGAATCACTCCAGTGAAAGTTACTGTGATAGCCTGATGATGAATATGAATCTGGCTGCCTCAGTCTCTCCACTCCAATCTAGGCTTCATTCAGTCCCTAAAGTAATCTTACTAAAGCACAAATCTGTTCTTGTCACCCACATAAACTCCAGTTGTTGCCTTCAGAAACAAAAATGAAATTCTGTTTGGTATTCAAAGCTCTTCATAACTTAGCCCCCTCCTACCTTTCCAGTCTTCTTATACCTTACTCCCTAATAGGGATATTATCCAGTGACACTAGCCTCCTTGTTGTTCCACAGATAATACCCTCCATCTCTCAATTCTGAGCATTCTCCCCAGCTATCCCAAGCCTGGCATGTTCTCTCTCTCTTCTACTGACCTCTTTGGCTTCCATTAAATTCAATGAAAATCACACCTCTTATGGGAAACTTTCCCCAATCTCTATTAATTTATTTTTTATTTTAATAAATAATTTTATTTAATTAATTAAATTTTAAATTAATTTATTTAATTGTAATTAATTTGTTTAATTAATTAATTAATTAAATTAATAAACTTAATAACACATCTTTGACTTGTTAATTATTTTGTATTGGTCTTGTATGTAGCTTGCTTCATTTACATTTTTTGCACAATTTCTCTCTTATTTGGTTGTAAGCTTCTTGAAGACAAGGACTATCTTTTGCCTCTTTTATTGTATCTTCAGCACTTGGCACAGTGCCTGGCACATAGTAGATGCTTTATTAATGTTTACTGATTGGTTAATTAATTTAATTCCTGGGGAAATTATTTGTTTACTTTTATTATTTCTTCTTTAATGCCACACATTGGTTGTACTTATTCTATATTGACATAAAACAGAAGGGTATTTTTTTGCCTTTAATGAAAAATTTGTGTTTGTTTAGCACAGTTACTATCCAGTAGTTATTCTTTAAAGAGGCTTTTTTTAGAATGAATGTTAAATTTAGTAACAATAAATTCACGGATTTCAGGTCTTTGTTCTAGGTAAATCAAGGAATATGGAAACTATACTATTCCATATGTTGTTGATTTAATGGATTCTTGTTCTCCAAAGGGTTAGAAGATTCATTATCTGGACAATACAACTGAATTTCTATACTACCCTGAGTTATTAACAATCCATATGTATTATTTTTCCAAGTAGGTAGTAAGCACCTTGGCTATAACTTGTCTATTTTGTCTTAAAATGTTTATGACCTAAGTACTTTGCTCATAATAAGAGCTCAGCCAATTTATTGATTATGTGGTACAATTAATAATGTTACAGGGAAAAGGAGGACTATTTTTCAGAGAGTAAAGCATAATGATGAAACTTAAGCAATAAAATAGGAATCTATTGGGCCTTCCTCAAGCATTTTTCCTTCAGTGCAATAGAAATATGAAGCTTGAGGTTCTATGTTCAAATTAAGTGAAATAGTATATGTAAAGTACTTTAAAAATCTTATTATACTATATACATATTAACTATTATAATTATTATCCTAGCTCTGCTGCTTCCTACCTATATATGACTTTGGTTAAATTATTTCAATTTTCTGTGCTTTGGTTTCCTTAACTGTAAAACAAAGAGTTTGGGGCTATTCATCTTCTAGAGATGCTTTCAGCTCTAAATTTAAAATATATAATCCCACTAAAATATGACAAAGGCATCTCACTTTTTAACAGAAAAATTTACAAACCCACTGCTTAAATAACTAAGCCAGTGATGGCACGGTCATGAATTGTGTCATTGCCAGTATCAACAGGTTCAAGTTTATGAGCTAGAATGTTACTGGCACATTTGCCTTTCACACACTACTCAACAGAGTACTGAGCTGCAACGGAGACTGTGAGAAAATGTCCCGTGTCTACAGCAATCAAAGTTGAGTCCTGAGAAATAGACATTCCAGACGAGCACAGATGTACCCAACTCAAAAAAATAACTATGAAGAAGCAGTTCAATGACTTTAAATGTTGACTTTAAAAAATATATATGTAGCCAAGTTTTTGTGCAAAGTGAATCACATGTTTTGAATCCAGTTATAGTAGGTGTAATGAGAGTGTTTGAAGAGGTTATTTCACTCTTTGGACATCCACCATTGCCTTTTAAGAGACACATAAAACAGCATTCGTGCCAAGTATCCATTCTCTGGGAAATAAGGCAATGGTTAGTTATTTGAACAATGAGAGTTTTAAAACAGTTGTCTAGTTCACTATTAGTTAAAGCAATAGAAATCAAATGTTCACTCTTTCAAGAGCAAGATATCAGATTTGACAAAGAAACAGATGCAAGGCTAGGACACTACATCTGTGATTTTAAAAATGTAAAACAAACTTTTGGATCATTAGATGAGACGATGAAATCAGTCATGGACAATAGTTTCTTAATGTCCCACCCAGACCTCCTGACCTTCCTATTCTCATTATCCACCAATAAATCTATCTATGCTATTATTGTTCTTCAGTCACATCAGCTGTGTCCAACTCTTCCTAACCCCATTTGGATTTCTTTGGCAAAGGTACTGGAAAGGTTCAGCATTTCCTTCTCCAGCTCATTTTAAAGATAAGGCAAACAGGGTTAAATGTCTTGCCCATGATGACACACAGTAAGTGTCTGAGGCCAGAACTGAACTCAGGAAGATGAGTTTTCCTGATTCCAGGTCCAACACTCTAGCTACTGTACCACCTAGCTGTCCTTTATATGTGTACACACACACACACACACACACACACACACACACACGTAAACATATTTTTTTCTAGTAATGAGGTAGTGAATACTTTCATGTTAGGAGAGGCAACAGGAAGGCTTATCCCTACCTAGAATAGGGTTTTCAGGGCATTGTTCCAAGATGCCAAGACGGTGGTTTACTCATAGCTCATGAACAAATAGTTGGAAGGGACATTGATCATCTAGTCCTTATTACAACTGACAAAATAGACAAAATGGAACACTGATCTTCCAGGCATAGTACTCTGTCCACCTTGCTGCTGTAGTGTTCTGATAATGAGTGGTAGGATTAAGAACCAAGTCCAAGTCCTCTGTCTACAAATGCAGTGTTCTTTCTAGTATAAAATACTACTATGCTCTATGCCAACTGAGACTTAGCACTTTGGCATCTCCTGGGAGCCCTTACTACATGGCAACATAAAAGTCTCTCCCATCTCCCTAATGTCCCAGTTTCTACCGCCACATTCATGCCTGCCACAGTTCCCAGGCTCCATTTCTTCCTTCCACCCAGGATGCTGCCTGGGACAACTACTCCAGACCACCCTTATCTTTCCCTGATAAATTCAATCTAGTGAATTGCACCATCAGGTCAGAATGTCTTTTTACACACACCACACACATGAACACACACATATACACACAAACACCTTATGCAAGTAAAAATAATTTGCAAGCATATTTGAGAGGAGTAGTCATTTTAATTCCCAATCTCAGTGATGATATTCCTAGAATTCTGGGCTCCCCAACTAATACTTAGGATGATAGCTTAGGATCATAGATTTTAGAGCTGGCATAGATCTCAGATAACATTTTGTCAAAATCCATCATGTTTATAGATAAGGACTTGAGACTCAGTGTTAGATTTAAAATAGTTTTGAGCATTAAATAGTTGTAGATAAGAGAGTGGGAGCCATAAACTGTGATAATTAAAATGTTTGGGAGCAAGGGAAATATATAACAATTATGACTGCCGAAATATGTTTTCTACTGTGTCTTGGTTTTATATAAATATAAGATGGTCGCCAGGGAATATATTCCCAGTTTATGAATATGCCCAAGCCAACTGGGTTTTATAGAGAAATTTAATTTATAATACACTGATTAATCAATAGAAAAATAGAGAAAGCAAGAAAGGAATAAGAATGAAGGGCCTCAAGCCAATAAGGCCTAGACCTCAGTCCTACGAGATAAATCAGTCAGTTGGTTTTATCACTCACCCAAGATCTCTCTAGGTAAGGCTTCTCATGCCAACCTCAGGCTCCACCTTCAAGAGAGCCTCCTTTCAAGAAATGTTTCCAGAGAATTCTCCTCCTGACTCCTCCTGAGTTCTCCTTCCACAGCCTCCTTCAAGACCTCTCCAGAACCTCTCTCCTCTCAGACCTCCTTCAGAGCATCAAACCTCCCTTCCTTTAAGCCAACAATCTAAGTTCCCTCCCCTCAGTTCTCACATCTACCAATCACTGTCGATGTCTCCCCTGTGCCAATGGTGGCTCTAGCTTAACCCAGGACCGCCCAGAGGTCTCTCCCCTTTGCACATGTCTGTTGAAGGTCATATTCTCAAATAATTAAATCTTCATCTTTGCTGCAGCCCTTCCTAAATCCTGTTACTCTGAGTAGGGTGGAGATTGTAGTTTCCAAGACCTGGTTCTGTCATTCCAAGTATCTCTATTGTATCAATTCTAAAATCAATCATGACTCAAAGAACTTCCTGTTCTATGCTTAAGCATAGGTCAAAGCCCTTTCCATTGTTTAGCAAAAGGTTTCTGTCCTAAAGTAGTCTTAAGTAGGGAGGAGAAGGATCCTCCCATGCCAAGGAGTTTCATATTCCAATAGAGTTCTTACTATCAGTAGGAGATTTTTTCAAGTATGAAATTTCCCAATGGGGAAATTTCCAACATTCATAAGGCTAAGAAATTTTAAGGTTTGCAATAGTAAGATGAATGAGTTGTCCATGGTCCTACATACAGCTAACAATTCAGAACTGAGAATCAAGCTCATGTCTTCTGTTTCCAAATCTACTGTACTATGGTACCCTGAGAAATCTTAACTGAATTAATGCAATATGGCTGTTACACCAGGTTCCCACTCCTAACTTCTTTGTGTCTCATGAGACAAGAGCTCAATGAGCAAATCAAATTTCTCCTACTTCTCTGGTGACTTTGGGAAAATCAAAAGCAACTCATCAGAAAGAGGTTTGGAATCCCAAAAGTAAATCATGAAAATAGAGTTTGGAAGAAGGACTTGAAGGAAGAGCAGCAGTTGGGAGATAGGTAGCTGTTCTAGTTAATTGTGGGGAATAAAAGAATTTACTAAATGAAACCCAAAATTTCATGTAATTCCATTCCAAGTGAAATATATAAATTATAGATAGTTCAAATATCCATACTTAATTGGCATGATACTTAACTTTTTCCAGAAGTTATTTAGCCACTTTCCTCCGCCTGAATAGAGTAGATATTATTCATGACTTAATATGCCCCCTCCCTCATAATTTAATATTTGCCTTCCCTCTAAAATAAAAAAAACATAACTTTAGAACTAGAAGACACCTTAGAGGTCATCAAATCCATATTCCTCATTTCACAGCTGAGGAAAGTGAAATCTAGAGAAGATGAAATTTTTGAGACTTTAGAGGGTGAAAGCATTCATGATTGGAACCCAGGTCTCCAGGTTCCAAACCCAATATTCCTCCCAATGCCCCATGCTGTAGGCCAAACTTTTGCTAGTGAGATTCTCTAAATTTATTTGTATTTGTCCTTTGATATAGAAATATAGCTCATTGGGGAGCTGATGGCACAGCGGATAGACTTTTGCATGGTCAGGAAGTCCTGAGTTCAAATTCAACCTCACATACTTACTAGCTATGTGATCCCAAGCAAATCACTTAATGTCTGTTTGCTTCAATTTTCTCAATGGTGTTAATAATGACAACTACCTTCCAGGATTGTTGTGATGATTAAATCAGAAATTATTTGCTTAAAAACAAAAAGCACTAAGCATAGTGCTTTGAAAAAAAAAAATATATATATATATATATTGTTAAGTGCTTATAATGTTCTCCCTCCTCATTAGGCTCAGATTTAAGAGCTTTTTCAGCTTGGCAGGAGATGCTAGTAGTCATTAGTGCTGATAGATCCTTTAAGCACAGATCAACAATGTCAGATTGGCTAATATGAACAAAAAGGAAAATGATAAATGTTGGAGCGGATGTGTGGAAATTGGGACACTAATGCATTGTTGGTGTAACTGTGAACTGATACAACCATTCTTGAGAGGAAAATGGAACCATGGCCAAAAGTCCATACAACTATGTATACCATTTAAGCCAGCAATACCATTCCTGGGTTTTCATACCAAAGACATCAGAGAAAGGGGGGGGGGAGGACTAACTTGCACAAAAATATTTATAGCTATTCTTTTTGTAGTGACAAAGAATTGGAAACTGAAGGGATGTCTATCAATCAGGCATTGCTGAACGAGTTATGGTATATGGTTATAATGGAATGCTATTGTGCCATAAGAATTGGCAAACAAGATGAGTTCAGAAAAACCTGGAAAGATTTATAGGAACTGATGCAAAGTGAAATGACCAGAACCAGGAGAACATTGAATACAGCAACAGAAATATTATATAATGATCAACTGTGAAGAACTAAACTATTATCAAAGGTTCCAAGATAACCCAATGGGGCCATGATGAAAAATGCCATCCACAGCCAAAGAAGGAACTGTTGGAGTCTGACTACAAATAGTCAGACTTTCTTCACTTTATTGGCTTTATGAGTTTTTTATTGTATGTGTGATATGTTTCTTCTTTCATGGTATGAGGAATATGGAAATATGTATTGCATGGCAGCATTGGTATAACCTATATTTATCACCCCAGGAAGAAACAGAGGAAGCAGGGCCAGAATGAATCTTGATATGTCAAAAATTGTTTCTACATGTAATTGAGAAAAACTTAAAAAAAGAATTTATTAGCAAAAATGTATGAAGAACTTACTAGTTGGAAGACAATATGTTGGGCTGATAACTGAATATATATGGAGGATACTGAAACAAAAGAAAACATGCAAGCAGTTCATACCCTCAAAGAGCTAACATTTTGCTAAGGTAAAATCCAGGGCCATGTTCATATTATGTTGAGGTGGTTTGAGGTCCAAAACATTTTTGTTTTTGTCTCTGTGTCCTCTGGGCTATAAATATAGTATAATATAGTAGTATAATGTCTGGTGCATAGAAGGGGCTTAATAAATGCTTATTGACTGAATAAACAAATAAAATAAATTATCTGATAGGTGAGATTTTATTTTTCTCTTTGGAGATGGTCAGCTATTCCTGCAATCTTTCAACCCCCACCATACCTTTTGGAATTTGGTGGATCATTTTCATGTCTTTGAATGATGCCATTTCAGATATCAGAGGAAAAAAGTTTTGGTTGTGTAAAAAAATTAAATCCTAAGATCTTCTGCTAACTGGCCCTTTATGTGAATCACTGCACCATGGAAGCATTTTTGGGGGTTTGTTGAGGTGGGGGGTCAGACTCAAGATGGTTAAGCAAAAATATACAAATTAAAGGACTAAGAACTTTCTAAAAGCCAAACATCAATTAGGAAACCCATGTTAAATTAGAGTCATCTCCCTTAATTACTACTTTGAATAGAATTGTCTTGCTTCCCACAATAAGGTATGCAAGTCCCTTTCATTTAATTGTAGAGACTAAGGATTCTACTTCTGCCCAACCTTCTCTTCTTGACTTTACTGATTTGTATGTAGTAGAGATGTGATGATGGTAATAAGTCCACAATAATGAAAGGGAAACTATCTCCTCATTTTGACAGATGAAGAAACACAGTTAAAGAGATTATGTGATTTGCCCAGAATCATTCAACTATTAAGTATCTAAGGCTGGATTTGAATTCCAGTCTTCCTGTCTCTGGATCTAGCCCTCTTTCCACTGTACCACCTACTTGCCTAGACAAAGAAATTGAGTTAGAGGAAGGGGAAGGGGGCCCCTACATCACATAGTTTATAAATGTTGTTCAGTCATTTTCAGTCTCATCTGACTCTCCATGACCCCATTTGGGGTATCCTTGACAAAGATACTGTAGTGGCTTGCCACTTCTTTCTACAGTTCATTTTTCAAATGAGGGAACTGAATGAAACCAGGTTAAATGATTTGCCCAGGTTCACATATCTAGAAAATTTCTGAGACTCCATTTAAGCTCAGGAAGATAAACTTTTCTGATTCCAAGTTTAATGCTGTATTCAATGTTCCACCTAGCTAGAGTGCGGCAATTCTAAACTAGGTTCTCTGCATTTACTTTGTTCCATTTCCCCTTACACATCATGTTGCTTTTAATCCCTGGAACTGTTGTGTTTCTTCCTGTCTTTCTGACTCAAGTACCTAAGCACAGAGCCTGTCACAGAGAAGGTAGTTAAAAAAAGGCTTATCAAATAGAATTTAATTCACAAGATTATGTGTTTAGTGCTGAGGTCAGAAAATCCTTCTAACTCAATTTCCTCATTATTTTTTATAGCTGGGGAAACTGAGATTCCAGAAGGTTAAATGATTTATTCAAAGTTGCACAGGTATTTAAGATCCCACAATCTGATTTTAGAGCTCAGAGTTCCTTCAGGTTAAGATGGCAAACTGTTTTAAGACGGTTTCTCCTAGAGTCTTCATAATCTCAATATTAAAGTCTTAAAATTAGACACATTCATGATCTGTCACTTTTGACATTTTGCTAAAAAGTTCATTAATACAATTGAACTATGAACCAGGAGCCTCTGCATTTACCAATCCACTTCTCTCCATACTCATGAAACATACTACCAACTCTTACCAGGCAGTTTCCAATCTTAGCTACTGCAGGAACTTGTCCAGTTTCAACTTCACTTGTTAAACTGCTGGTTTAAGAGAGTCAATTGTCACCCAACAGATGAAAGCTCAAATGTCATAAAAACAAATTAAGCAGTTGCTTTAAAGGTGATGGGTTTTTTCTAAAATTCTTTGTTCTTTCACTAAAATGTACTCAAACCCTTGTCTTGATTCCAGCTCAAGGCATTATTTGGTCCCCAAATCCCAGTGGCTGCTAATCTCCAGAAGCTGTTTATTCCTTTGAAGTTTCCATTCAGAAATGGCCAGTGTTTTAGCCAAGTTTAACTTTGGGGAAATTGTCTGGGGCAGTTCCTTTCCCAGGTTTAGTTCTCTCTGTATGGCAATCGAATCCTTGGCTTGAATTTTAAGGAAAACACAGAGGATGATCAAGTCCAAGATGGGGTGGGGATATTTTCCCAAGTCAGGGTAGACGAATGGATGGCTGTAAGAATTATGTGTGTGTGTGTGTGTGTGTGTGTGTGTGTGTGTGTTGTATGTATTGTGTATATGTCTTTCTAGAGTAAATCTGTATGATGTAACTTAAAAGAGTTAAATTATACTTGGCACTTTTTAAGCAATTACGTTGACCAGAACTAGAAGTAACTCCATTCCAGAAACAGTAATGATTCTACAAAGATCACTCTCTCTGTCATTATTTTCCCATGTAATCTTAGCTAATTTGATACAATGATGAAATGATCCTAGAAAAGGGTCTAATAAAAAAGAAAGACTTCAATGCCAAGTTGACTATAGGCTTCAATGAAAATGTAGCACATGAAATCGGTTATGTGCATTACCCACAGTTCCCATTACTATATTCAGCCATCTCGCCTTACGATGCCCTAATATTTCTCTTAAATAGGGTCATGGACCATTAATTTCCTGGCCTTGAACTCTCTTATTATTAAAAGTGTTTCTTAGCAACTTTTAGACATTGAAGTTAATCCAAATAAGGAAAGCCAAAAGGTCTGTTGGTCTGCTTCACTCTTATTGTAAAAACGATTGATCTCCTGTGCTGGAATATTTTTCATTTGCCTTCTTGGAATTATATTGTCTTGCCTGGGTTAGAAAAAGAGAGGAAAATGTGAATGGTTCCTTGGCTCCCATCATTTAAGTAACAAAATCACAAACACATATACTGATCATCCTGTAGTTAAGCCTCATTGTTCTTAACATAAAGATGTTTTCTAACCAAGGTTACTATCTATAGTAGATAAGGTCAAAACATACTCTACATTCATCTTCACAACCAAGGATATACACCATTCAATAGCTGATGAATGGATATGGCAAGTTTCTTTATTCTTTGCTGTTCCCTTCTTTGCCTTATGACCTCAAAGACTGCTCTGGCAATCTCATCTCTTGATTGCCAAATGCTGCTTTCTTTCTGCTTGCTAGTTTCTAAGAATTGAAAATTTTGCTATGCAAAGCTGACCTAAAATTTTGATTCATTATAATACTTCTTGGTAAAATCACAGTTAGCCTATGGAAATTTTGGTTTGGCAGTTTCCATATAAGGATGAGTAATTTTGTACAATTTTGAATCAATAAGTCACCATTGAGTAACCACCTCAGGCCTCTCAACTGTGCTGAAAACACTTTCATATGTACAAAAACCATGCAAGCCTCGATCCCCGCCCCCAAGGAATAATAAGTCAACTCATAAGGGAAAACAATAAAATTAGAAGAAAAGATTGCATAATATTTTGTCAAAATGCCTCCAGAGATAGTTCATGGTGGGATAATTGAAGTATAAGAACAAAGCAAACAATAGGCAAAGGGAAGACTCCAAGTCTGGCTAATTTACTTCTTGTTCTGCATTCTCAACTGTTGATAATATTTTTCACCTTTGCTTCCTGCTGTGGATTTCTTATTTTCATATGAGCTGTAAAACACTTATCTATTCTGAGAATGGTCAAAGACATGAAATTCTTGCTTCCTCTGCCATGTAAACAATATTAAAATCTTACAATAAATGAGAGTAATATGTTTTAGCTCCCCATAAAGAGATGATTTGGAGTGCAAATGTTCCACTCCAAAATGATAAGCATTATTGGGAACTTACTTTCTACTGGGAACAAAACAGAATATATAAAGTTGCAGATACTGTTTTAGGGTAATTTATCCTTAAAAAATAGCTTGGGAATCCAAATGAAATCTAATGGAGGAATCATATAGGAGAAATTCTCCCCTGCAGAAGGAGTTGAAAGTTAGTCTGGGGGGGGGGGGGGAGGATGATACACTTAATTAGTCCACTAGAAAAATTATAAAGCTGTGCTTCAATACCTTATTCAACCTCTTCCTTAGCTCTTAGATTGGACTTTTCACCTCTGAGAATTCAGTATTACAAAGTTATTGTTGATTTGGCACAACACCATAAAATATCAGAAATTGTGAGTTATAAATATGCAAAATCAGACAGTTTGTGTTTTTACCTTATTGATGTAGATGAGGTTTGCCTCTAATATGGTGAGTCAGTTTGTTTTTTTAAACTTTACCTTCCAAACAAAAATAGACAAACAAACAAAACTTAACTTCCATCTTAGAATCAATATGGTATATTGGTTCCAAGGCAGAAGAGCAGCAAGGGCTAGGCATTGAATGTTAAATTGGGTGTTAAAATCAGATTTGAACCCAGGACCTCTAATTTCTAGGCTTGGCTTTCAATTCACTGAGCCACATAGTTGTCCCTGGTTAATCAGTTGTTCAAAATGATGCTGATAAAATTATATAAATGGAGTAGATCCTAGTAGTCATCCCTCCAAAAAAGGGGTTGATAATACTGATGATGACAACAGAAATATGTAGCTATTATAGTTATCTGGCTCTGGAAAAAAATTCTCAACAAGTTTGTTTAAAGGTGGTTTGATTGCCTGGGATAGGACTACTACTACTAATAGGGTTTCTTTCCCTTCCCAGCATGGGTTGAGCTAAATGATTGACCCATGGAGGGGAAAGCTGAAATTGTAGACTTCTTTGATACAACCTCCTGGTCAACTAAGGGCATGGAAAGGACCACCCATGTTTAGCTGGGCCCTTCAGGCTTGTAAGAGGTCTACTTGAGTCACCAAGCCCTACCCTGCTGACCAGATCTTCCATAAAGAGGCTAAATACCCCTGTTGATTATCCCATGTTCCAGCTAAGTAAACTTCCTTTGGTTAACCATTGGGTGAGCTATGGATGTCTTATTTTGTTCCAAGACCAAACTTTAGCTGGAGACTGGCCTGAGTTGGGCCCACCCACTAAACTACCTAATCATAAGAGAACAAGAATTAGGAAATCAGTATGGTATTGTGGATAGAGAGCTCAATTTGAAGTCAATCGCATTTTGGACATTTCCTGAGTAAACCTCAGCAAGTCAGTCCTCTTCTCTCTGCCCTAATTTTGCCATGTGTAAAATGAATATTAATAGCATTCACTTCACATGGTTATTGTGAAGACTAAATTAGTTTTGGTAACATGCTTTCCAAACCTAGAGTATTATTTAAATTGTAACTATTATTATTAGAGCTGGAAAGGATCTTGGAGATGTAGCACGCCTCCCTTCTTTTACAGAGATGAGGTCAGGCTTCAAAGCTCCATCTTTGAATTATCCAAAACAGGTGTGCATGCTATCTGAATTTGTGGTTCAGGTCAGGGATGAAGTATTTGATTCTATGTTACGGATGGAAATGATTTTGTGCCCTTAAAGGTAAAAGTCAGTGGAGTACTTAGTTGTTTCATTCATTTCAAGTCCATCAACTGTATATCCATGGTTGGAGGACTGTTATCTCTGTTAAGAAAAAAAAAACTAATTAAAAAGTTAGCCTCAGTACCCTCATGGTGACACAGAAGGGCTAAGATCAACATTGGTGGAGGAAGTATACACAATTGAATTACTGAAGCAAGGACTGACCCCAGGAAAGTAGCCTTAGCACTCAAAACTTTATTGACTATATAGTAAAGAAGAAAAAAAGGAAACAAGTATTTATTTAGTGCCCACTCTATGCCAAGCACCTAGACTAAGCATATACTTAAATTACACAATCTTGGGAAGTGGGTGCTACTATCATCTCCATTTTAGATAATGAAAAGGAAGCAGAACTTAAGTAACTAACCTATTCTCTAATCTGTCTCAAATCACATTTGAACTCAGGTTCTTCTAACTCTAGGTTAAGCAGTGAAAAGATAAATCTTACTTATTATCCCTTTATTTATAATTCTTTATATAAATTTATTAGAGAATTACAGGCTACTTAGAGACTCATTTCCTACATGACCAATTTCCGAGACCTCACCAAGGCCTCCAGGCATTCCCCTCCAGCATAATTGCATCAACTCTAAAACTTACACCTCTTCAATCTATCCAGGCTCTAGAACTCCATCCCTCTTATTGGAAATGATCTTCCCAAGCTCTTCCAAAATCCTCCATTTAAGGAGAGAGCCCATTCCAGTCACCTCTTCATTTCCAGGTGGACTGCAGGTCTCCCTTAAGCACCCCACACTCAGTTGGGTACTTTTTTGCCCTCTTTTTAGTGGCTTTTTAAGAGTTGTTTCTCTTCTCATATCCTTAGATTGTTAACTCCCTCACAAAAGGAATTCTCTTTTGCCTTTCTTTATAGCCCCAAATACTTAACACAATGCCTAAACCATAGTAAGTGCTTAAGAAATTTTATTCACTGAATGACTGCAAAAACTATTGGTCCTAGAAAAGACTTCACTGTTTAGTTAATCTATTTCTTTTCAGATAGGGCAACAGGCACACAACAAATTAAGATCTCAGTAGGTAGTGCAGTGGATAGAGTGTTGGACTTGGGGCCAGGAAGACTCATCTTCTTGGATTCAAATCTTGCCTTAAACACTAGCTATGTCAATCTAGGCAAGTTACTAACCCTGTTTGCTTCAGTTTTTTCATATATAAAATGAGCTAGAGAAGGAAATGGCAAACAATTCCAATATCTTTGGCAAGGAAACACTAAATTGGGTCACAAAGAGTTAAACATGACTGAAAACAACTGACAACAAGAATTCAGGTTTCCTGATTTCAAATTCAATGCTTTTTACTATCATTCAAGGAAGTCTCATATAGTGAAATGCTGTAATTTTGCTACAGTGACAAGAGGCCAAGATTCCTGATCTTTTGGGTTCTGTTCTGGTTTAAATTATATATCCTTTCCAAGAAAAACCATGGACTGAAGCTTTTCTGAGTTGTATTTCTCAAATCAGGCTAGATTACAGAAAACTATGAAGAAAAGAAAGTAAAGAGATTCTGGAAAAATAGCTTCAGCTTTCAGTAGCTCATATTCACTATTGCTATTAGTCTTATGATGAGATTTCTCACCTGCATATGTGTTGGCTGCAGCATTCTATGGGTCATGGGAGAGCTTTGGACTTTGGTTCCTGGGTTTCTGGGACCTGGGTTCCAATCACACCTCAGACCTCTATAAGCTGAGTGATCCTGGGCAAGTCAGTCAGTTAACACTTCTGAGCCTGTATTCTTGTTTGTAAAATAGGGATAACAATAACAACTACCTCACAGATTTGTTTTGAAGATCAAATGAGATAAAGAATATGAAGTCATATTTGTAAAGAATGTGAACCTTAAAGGTGCTATATAAATACCAACTATCATTACTTTTGTTGTAAAGGGTTTTGCCATACTTAGGGTATATAAAGTTATGATGGCCTTTCCCAAAATCTCATATTCTCTTGATATACTATAATGAAAGACACTAAAAATCAGTAAAATAAATCCTAAAAAAGAAAAAAAAGAAAAGAAATCTTGACCCAAGCAGAATATTACGTGCTAGTCCTGCTACAATATAATCAGTACCACGTGGTATAAATTCAGGAATGCCCACTAAGTTGAATTTGCTTTGAACATTGACAGTTTGGGTTTTACCTGAAAGACCGCAGAAGGAATTACTCAGGTAATCATAGACCCAAAGATTGATGGAGAGCAGATGTGGCAGAGGAGAAAGAAAAAAATATCAAACAAACTATTCCATTCTCATCTCTGGAAAGTCAGCACCAAATTCTGGACTTACTTTTACCCAGGCTTCAAGTACACTCCCTTTTGTCCTGTGCCTTAATTCTAAATCATCTGCTACTCTCGGGAAAGCATTGGGCTATTTTGTGGTCCCTCCTCCCCAGTCCCAACACCATTTAAAAAAATAAAGTGTCCTGAGAATTGGCATACCAGTTTCATTTTTATTTGAATTTGAAGGTAAATTTTTAAAAAAGAATAATAATTTTATTTCTGGAAATTTCCAGACTCAAACATCTGAAGTGAAGCCCTAACATGAGTGCCACCAATAGAAGGTTATAGGTTTGCATTTCTTTTAACCAAATAGCTAGTGGGTAAGCAGTGATGAAATACATTAAAACAAACCATGACGGCATCAAACTCGATTGCCACAGAGGAAGTGGTGTCCTCTTTCTAATCTGAGAAGTTATATTTAATAATTAGCACCAATTGTTAGATGGTGGTCCTGAGTTGTCTAAATTTCCTAATTAGAGTGTAGCAAATTTAATGACAAAGGACCTCATGTGAAGAGCATAATTATAGTGGAACTCAGCTGATCATGAGGAGTTCAGAAGAGGGCAGCTGACATGCCATCCCCTGTCTGCTACTTGTTCACAAAATAAATCTCAGCTGAGAACTGAAAGCTGAAAAATACATGAGACAATTTTCAAAATTTCAGCTCTATTTCTTTTTTAAAGACAGTAAGTTAAATGTGAAAAAGTGAATTTAGTATTTCCCTTTAATAGTGTTGTGATGTATGAATCCAGCATCTGCTTTGGAGCCTATTCAGTATTGCTTTGATACTTCAACTTTCAATTAATGAATCAGCAAGCCTTTATTAAACACCCACCCTTGGCTGGGCAGTGTGTTACGTTCTGAGGGTAAAAAGACAAAAGCAAAGTCGTTCCCAGCTAGAGAAGAAGACAACATGCACACAAGTAAGGAAGGACCCAAGGAAGCTAAGAAAAGAGAAAGGGAGGAAAAAATGGAAGAAGGAGGAATGAAACAAGCATTTTTAAATGCTTCCTCTATGCCAAGGGCAGCTAGGCAGCACAATGGATAGAGCACTAGTCCTGGAGTCAGGAAGATTCATCTTGTTGAATTCAAATCTGGCATCAGACAGTTACTAGTTGTGTGATCCTAGACAAGTCACTTAACTCCTTTTGCATCAGTTTCTTCATCTCTAAAATGGGCTGAAGAAGGAAATCTTGTCTTGTCTTGTCAGTATCTCTTGTCAAGGAAACTCCAAGTGGGGTCATGAAATAGTCCAGATAAAAGATAATGAAGGCTTATACTAAGTAGTTGCTATGTGAACAGATATGTCATGGTGGAAAAAATAATAAAATTTAGCAACTGATTAGATATGTGGGTGAGTGAGAATGAAAAAATGAGGCAAACACCATGATTGCAAAGCAGGATGACTGGAAGAATGGCAGTGAAGAAAGACTTGAAAGAAAGAGGGAAGTCTGAAAGAGGGGTGAGCTTCAGGGGGAAATGATTTGTTTTGGAAATGTTGGGTTTGGGACACCTTTGGAACATCTAGTTTGAAATGCCCCATATGTGGCAAGTGATGCAGGGCTAGAGTTTCAGAGAAATTAGGGCTAGATATATAGACTTTGTCATCTGCCTGGAGAACCATAGTCATCTAGTGGAGGAGACTGTTGTGGAATCACAAAATCTGAGAGCTCACAGGTACCTCAGCCACTAATCCAACCCATTCCCAGAAGGAATCCCAGTATAATATACCTGGGAAATGGGCCTTCACCCTCTGTCTGAAAAACAAAACCAATCACCTTCCTAGGGGCAGCAAAGTGTTCAAATCTGGAGTGCTTTGTTATTGTTCAGTTGTTTTCCAGTCATATCCAACTCTTCATGTCCCCAACCTGGGGCTTTTTTGGCAAAGATAATGGAGGGATTTGCCATTTCCTTCTCCAGCTCATTTCACAAGTGACTGAGGCAGAGTTAAGTGACTTGCCCAGGATCACACAGCTAGTCAGGGGGATGTGTTTATTTTTCCTTTTTCTTTTTTCCTAATATGAAGTCCTAAATTGATCTCCTTGCAACTTTCACTCATTCTTTCTGGTTTTGTCCTCTGGGACAAAATCGCATAAGTCTCCTCAATCCAATAGGCATTCAAATTCTGGAGGATGGCTACTATTTTCCTGGAAGGCTTCCCTTCCCCAGGCTAAACCTGATCAGTTCCCTCAACCAGACTTCATATATCACCCAAGAGCATTTGCCATCTTGGTTCCTTGCCTCTAGACACTTTCCAATTTATGAACATTTTCCTTAAAGTGGTACCCAGAACTGAACACAGGGTTTCAAATGAGACCTGAGGATTGCAGAGTACGCTCTGGTTATCACCTCCCTAGTCCTAGAAGATGTGCTGCACTAAATATTACCTACAATTGCATTAGCTTTTTGAGGGGACTGCTGAATCACATTGAATTATATTGAACCTGCAGTCCACAAATCCTTAATACTTTTTTAGAAAATCTGCTGTTTATTCAACAGAACCTGCCTGAATCACAATGTGGCTTCCACCAGATTGTAGCACCATAGACGTGGTCTTCAGGGTGAGGCAAATTTGGGGGAAGGGAGAGGGGGAAATGCCTTGAGCTGTTTATTCATGACTCTCTCCTATCTAATATTTGTGGAGTTGTTTCTTTCTATGCTTGAGTGTAAGATTCACATTTAACCCATTTGAATTTCATCTTAATAGTTTCAGCCCAGATTATTTTGGATCCAGATTGTCAAGCACTGTTAACTATCTTTCCTGATTTATGTCATCTGCAAATTTGATGATTTGCATACTATCAATGCCTTTTTCCAGTCACTAATAATAGTGTTGAACAATACAGACCAAGTATGGATCCTAGGAACACTCCTTTAGAGACACCCTTTCCCACTGACCTAGTAGCAAGTACTTTCGAGTCTGATTATCCAATCATTTGGGAATCCATTGAATTGTATTATTGGTTAACAAATATTTTTCCATCTTCTATACAACATTAGATATATATCTTTATATCTATATAGATATATCTATACAACAATAGATATACATTATATCTATTCATAGCATTATCCTCATCACTTTATTAATTAAACTCATGGGAGCTGATGAGTTCATTTTTCACTGAGTGAGAAATAGTAAAGAGAGAAGAAACAAGGGCTCAATGCAGAACTCTCAGTTAGGAAACATCACATACATGAGAATCAAGCAAATGAGACCAAAAAAGAATAGATAGGAGAAATCCATAAGAGAGCAATCACAAAAACTCAGAGAGAGAGAATATTTAGGAGACTCTTTAACATCATCAAATGCTGCAAAGGGATCAAGAAGGATGAAGATTAAGAAAATACCATTAGATTTAATCATTAAGAGATCAGAGACAACTTTGTAGTGAGCAGTTTCAGTTGAGCGGTGAGGTTGGAACCATATTGTGGAGAGTTAATTCAGAAACTTGAAAGAACAATACAACCAGTCTTGTTCTGTGGTTGTAGTCTATTGGTGCTTGGGAAGAGGATGGGTTGAATAGCTAATTGAACATGTGAGATAGATGGACAGAGATAGATAGATAGAAGATAGATTGATAGATAGAAAAATAGATAATAGAGATATACACCTATATTTTCATAAAATATTTTCCCTAGTATAAGATCTTTAACAGTAGGGATAGTTTCATTTTTTCTTTGTATCTCCAGTACCTAGCAATACATACTGTACTGGGCATTTAATAAATGCATTTTGGTTGATTAAACAAAATTCACTCTATCGGTGACAAATGCCAATAAGGGACTTAAGAAAGAGCTACTAATCTGTCAGTCTATTATATTCTAAATCTGTGTTCCATCTTACAGTGGAATTTGCTCTTCAATTTTCTTATGGGCTAAACTAGAGATTTAAATTGAATTAAGCCAATCAATAGCCTTTTCTCGCCTGCTTTACCTGAAAAGATTTAAAAGTTTCACATCATCTTTTTTCCCAAGATTGGCTCACCATGTAAGGAAATGAGAGTTCAAAGGATGGAGATGGGTAAGAGGATTTTCGTGATGGAAAAGCATTTAATTAGTATATTTCAACTTACCCATGTATTAAGTCTTCTCAGTTAACTGTTAGTCAGTAAATGCTGCCCCAAATCCTTTGTAATGTGTACTTGCCTCCCTCAGCACATGCCTGAATACTCACAAAGTGCAATCCTTAGTATTGTCCAAACAAGCATTTCATCTAATTCAGTCACATCAGAGAGTTCAGCCACCAAGTTTCCTCAATAATAACAAGTTACAAGAAATAGTCATGTCAGGTAAGTCATGTCAGGTAAGATGACATACTCAGCTTCTATTGGGAGGACCTATAATTCTCTGAAACTTCTCTATTCTTAAGAAGCTTCCTTTTTATTAGTCCAGGCCATATTTGATTAAATGAGAAAAATCAGAACAATGATTTCGAAGAGCTAAGGATGTTACCTTTTATGTTTTACAAGTGAACAAAAGATTGGTACATGATACACCTAACTTGAAATCAAACATTATTGCTATATTTATAGCTACAGATTAAATAAATTTAATAAAATGAGGTATTTGTAAATTACATTGCAAATCCTAGATACTATATAAATACCAGTATGTGGTCTTTTAACACACTAGTTGCTAAACTAAAAGACAAATCATTTTAACACTAATACAGTCAAAGGATTTTTTTTGTTTGTTTCTTTTATTTTGCTTTTTGTTTTAAGTCTGGGGCAGTTTGGTGGCTCAGTGGATTGGGAGCCAGGCCTGGAGATGGGAGGTTCCAGGCTAGAATGTAGCTTCAGACACAGCCCTAGGTGTATGACCCTGGGCAAGTCACTTAATCTCCACTACCTAACCCTCACCACGATTCTCCTTTGGGATCAATACACAGTTGATTCAAAGAGAGAAGGTAAAGTTTTGTTTGTTTGTTTTTACAAAAAGGGGGATAATCATCTTCAAGTGATTATTCTAATAGGAGTAAGAAATGACAAGCAACTCTGCACTGAGTATCTACTATACCTTTATAGTTTCCTTTTCCCCTAATTAACTTTTACTGTAGGATAGGGAGAAGAAAGTGGTGTCAGCATGAGTCTGACTCGATTTGTCCTCAGCAACCTTGTCTGCCCAACTAATTTGAACTTAGATCTTCCAAAATGTTTCCTTTACCTTCTTAATTCTCTATTTCTAAGAACTACTTAGAATTAAAGACTTGGAAAGAGTATATTATTTTCTAAGAGGAAGACAAGGAGAGGGAAATTCTTGTCAAATGCCTGAAAGCTGGTGTTCATGTAATTTATAATAACTAGTATTTATTACATACTTTAAAATTCACAGAACACTTTAAGTATGTTATCTCATTTGATCCTCACAACCACCCTGGGCGGCCAGAGATGTTATTAATGCTATTTTGCATATCGGGAACCTGAGGCCAAGAAAGATTAAGTGACTTGACCAGGGTCACAGAGGTACTAAATTGTCTGAGGCAGAATTTGAAGTCAGGTCTTCTAAACCTTAAGTTTGGCACTCTAGCCACTATCTACCTAGATGAATCTTTTAGAAAATGTTTAGGATTATGTTTTTAAGTGCCTAAAATAAAATTACATAGGCTTACAAATAAATTGAAATACAATTTTCAAGATATATTTTTAAAAGTTCATAGACTCCATGCTAAGAATTCCTTTTGCTAGAGTTTCAGATTTGGAGCTTAAGAAACTGATCATTTAGAAAGAAAAAAATAGATAAGACATCTGTCACTTTTTCTGTTTTCCTATTGGAACTAGGCTTACACAGTCCAAGGTTATGAGAGAGGATGAAGACAGACAAAAAGGAAGCAAGTGGAGTGGCTTGCTGGGAATAGAGGTAATGACTAGATATTGCTTCCACCTCATCCAAGCTAGTTGCTAGCAGCAAATTGTTCCCTTAACCTTTATCTATCTTTGTGTGGACAAAGAACTTTTACACTAAAAGATTCCACCATTGGCACCATGGTTGCTATTGCAAAAAAAAAAACTAAAGTAGAAAAGAACTCATATAAAGAAGTGAGGTTTGGGGCACCTGTTTCTTCAAAAAAATGAAAAAAAAAACCTCATTGTCTGTCTTAGAATATTGGTTCCAAGGCAGAAGAATAGTAATGGCTAACCAAATGGGGGAGAGGGGGGGTAAGTGTCTTGATCAGAGTTACAAAGCTAGAAAGTGTCTGAGGTCATTTTGAATCCAGGACCTCCCATCTCTAGGACTGGCTCTCAATTCCACTGAGCCACCTAGCTGTCCCATCCAGTTTCTTAAGATGTGGGTAAGATGTGGGGGGAAAGAGGATATAGTACAATGATGGTGAACCTTTTATAGACCAACTCCCCAAACTGCAACCTTCATATTGCATGTGAGCTCCCTGCCTTACCCCAGATAGGAGAGGGGGGAAGAGCTTCCATTAGACTGCTAGGAAGATGGGCAGGTAATGGGAGAAATGCCCTCAGGTGCATATGGAGAAGGACAGA
Organism: Monodelphis domestica; assembly: GCF_027887165.1. NCBI lineage: Eukaryota > Metazoa > Chordata > Mammalia > Didelphimorphia > Didelphidae > Monodelphis > Monodelphis domestica. The sequence continues at coordinate 160,477,669 of NC_077229.1, read as the reverse complement.
GGAGCTGCCCCTTCCAACATACGTGCCATACGTTTACCAATCCAGATATAGTATGTTGGTCAACCTGTGATGTTTGTCATTACACTTGAATACAGTTAAATCTGTATTCATAGGAATTAAATCTGTATTCACACAGTGAAATTCATAATAGTGTTGACTAAACCACAAAATTGCATTATTATCTAGCTTTTTTTTACCTCTCTGAAGAAGCTGAAGAGCTAATCATATAAAAATAATGACATATATTTCTATTACCTTTTTAAATTTCATATTTTGCATTTCTACTGCATTTCTTAGTGCAGGTTAAATCAGACAACAATTTAACACAATCTCACTTCAAGTGATGCATTAACTTTTGGAGTCATTATAAAACTTTACACCATCCCTTCTCTGAATGCACATATAGTGAGGCAGGCACTTGGCTTTAGGATGGGTAGGAGGCTTCAATTCACTCTCAAGGACTAAATCAATTCTCTTCTATCCCTTCACTCTGTTTCTGAGGAAAGAAAATGGCAATTTCAGAAGGATATAAAGCATCATCCTGCAGTAATGTAGACATGAGCAATGGTATAAGGTGGGGTTGGACTGGGTTTCTTCTTCTTAAGAAGGCTAGGAGGTCACCGAATCCCATCGATGAGTTTGTATGATCCTTCCCTCTTCAGATCTTCCAGATTCTTTAGCTAAAGCTCTTTTACACATTTTCTTATAGTTATCCATGTTTATATATGTTATAAGTATCTTAGTGCGTGATAGCAGAAAGAGCAACTGGCCTTGGTTTCAAAAGTTCAACTAGGTTTAATCTCTCTCAATTAAAACTTAAAAGTCAAATGACCATTCCTTAAACCTCTCTCAGTCTCAATTCCTTCCTCATCTGAGGATAAGAGAATCAAAATAATCACAACTCTAGTGTCCTACGTGAATGTTGTACGGTTAAAATAAGAAAATGAATGCTAAGTGTTTTATAAATCCAAGAGCAATATCTCAATGTCAGTGTTAGTAAAGTATAATCTTTAATCTTTATATTTCCTCAAGAGAAGACACAATTTGAGAGACAGTATGTTATAGGATGTATTGAGCTGGCCTCCAAATCAAGAAGACCCAGGTTCCACTGTATACGGTGAAGGTGGAATGTGACCCTGGATTTGTCAATTAGCCTTTCATTGGCCTAGACAACTATTTAAAAAAATAGAAGAAATAGTAGAGCTGGTACACATCTTCATTGATAAAAGAAACTCCTCTTCAGGAGCTCCCTGTTGCTCAGTCCTTTAGGTTGTGTCTGATACTTCGATACCCCATTTTGGGGTTTTCCTTTTCCTTTTCCAGCTCATTTTGCAAGTGAGGAAACTGAGGCAAACAGGGTTAAATGACTTCTCCAGGGTCACACGGATAGTTTCTCAGGTCAAATATGAACTCCTAAGATGAGTCTTTCTCATTACAAGGCCATTGCTCTATCCACTGTGTCACCCATATGCCCCCATAGTTCCCTACACCAAGAGAGACAATGATCCAATTAAAAAACAATCTATAAGTATATCTGTGCATATTAAGAGTTTAAAATTGTAGTTGATGCCTATTAAAGCATCATACAGGTAACATATTAGGATACTGTCCTAATGATATGGCTGGAAAAAATAAAAAATGTAGAACTGCAGTAAGAGGACACAAATTAGAATTCCAGCTCTGATACTTAATTCCTATGGGACTTAGGCACATAACAACCTCTTTGCGTCCCAGTTTAATCTACAAAATGGAAGCAAGAGTAAATAGCTTCTAAGATTGACAACAGTTCTATATCTGGGAGCCCATGAATTGTTTCCTATTGGAATAGAGAGGAGCAAAAGGGCTCTGAAACACTGCATACTGTAGGAGTAAAAATGAATAAATACTCCTAGTATTTTAAAATATATATGACTTTAATGATAATTAAAAGAGAGGGAAAAGAAAAAGGATTCTTTCAATCAAATGAGCAGAGCAAAGAGAGCTAGACTCATATCTGTAGCACTTTACCAAAAGCACAAGGTTCCAAAAAAGAGTCCCACAGTGTGAGTCTCAGCCAAATTTATATCCCAAGCCTCCTTATGTAAAATGAGGATATAACTTAAAAGGATGGGAATGGAGTTCAGATGTGGCAAATTTTCCACCTGCACATTCCCCACTGTGATACTTTAGAAGATCAGTATTCCCAGTGGATCATTTTAAACATAATTAACTAAGGTACATACAATTTTACACAGGGAAAATAAAACAACTTGGGGAAAAGGTAACAAAAGGGAATCAAGAAAAAAAACAATTAGGGGGCAATCCCCTTTGGTACAAAAAGTACATATAAACAAATATATTCAATCCCCCAAAGTTCAATTCTGCACATTCAGTTATGCTCAGAAATTCCTTGAGCAGCGTGCAGTCTTCATAGGCATCTCCACGGCATCTTCCACAAGGAGTTCAGTCTCTGGATTCCAGGAAGCAGCAAATTTCTTACCCTTAAATTTTTTTCTCAAAAGGAACTTAAAACTTTTCAATACAAAATAAAAACACATTCTTCCCTGAGGAGGATATTAACACCCCCCCAGGAGGATACAGGAATACAAATAGAAATCACACAGGGATACATAGTCAAGTCATAAGGCATATAAATCAATTATCAAAAACATCAAAGAATCCAAAGAAATTGAAAAATAATCTTTGAGTGAAATATAGAATATCAAAAATATGAAAAATTCTAGAAAAGAGGAAAAAAGTCATAAATCACAACAGATTCTTGTAGTGATCCATGTCCCATAAGCCTGCAATGATAAGTTGTCACATCATAAAAGAAAATAGAAAAAAAAAAGACTAGGTCTAGTTACAAATGGGAAATAGCATTCCCTAATTTGACCCTTTTGTTCACTTTAAAGGATAATGAAGCCAGAACAATTGATGTCATATACTTGATAAAGAGTGTGGTACAAGGAAGTCCTGTATTTAACAGGACATGGGGTCAGAAGGGTCTCACCTTGCTGGTTGCAGGTGAATACAACTTTATTGTAAGCCAGTTACATCTTTTAAAGGAACAGATCACAGAAAGTGAAAGCAATCCTCAGAGAAAAGCTCTTGGGAAAGTGTAACAAGAAATGTATATACAGCACCTTAGGTAGGATAATGATTACAGGAATTGGGGTAAGATAATGGTTCCAAGAATTTTAGATATGTAGAAATGTAGATATCCTACCTGAGGTAGGATAATGATTCCAAGTGTCATTCAGGTTCATGGAATAGTCAGTTAACAACATGTCTTGCCAGCAAAAACATGTATTATTATGTTAAGCACAAAAAAGGTGGAGGGGAGGGCACTTGGACTCATTCTCAGACAGATTGTGAGATCTCAACCTCTGATGAGGGCATTCAGATCTTTATTTTAGATGGACCCAGAGTTATCAACCTATGATAGTCATGATCCATAGTGTGAGTGTAAATGAGGTATATAAAGCAATGGAGGCATAGCAGCAATAATACATTCAAGAAAAAAAATTTACAGAAGACACGAAATCTTATAAAAGGCACATAAGGTCAATATACATCACTAATATAGATTTTTTTTTGAGGTAACATATGTATTGTTCTATAAGAACAATTTGTTCAAGTAGAAAAATAAAAAAAAAGTGCAACAAAAAAGTCCAGATTACAGATCCAACAATAGGGAAGTCTTATCATGATCAATACTTAAATGAAATCAATAGTCAATTATTCATTACCAACAGAAGGTATTTGTTTTACATGGCTACAATGAATCCATGAGTCCCTCTCCCCAATTTTAATGGCTGTTGTAATCAATAGGACTTGGAACAGTCAGTCATAAGCATGTTCAGTCAACCCAGTATGTTTCCTTAAGGGGAAAGGGCCTTCATAGGAATTGGTCAGTGGCTGTGGTTTTCTAAGAGGTGTCTGTGTGGATACTGAGGTAGTATAGGTAGGAACCTGTATGATAGGAGGACGAGGGTTTCTTGGACCTGGGGTTGTTCATGGGGTGGAAGAAGGGACAGGGCAGGACAGGGCATCAGGAGAAGGAACAGGATGGGAGGTTTAGTCAGGAGTTGCTCAATATGAGAGTGGAGGTTTTTCCATCCAAGACCTAGGAGAGAGCTCTTTTGTCTCTATTTCAGGAGTAACGGGATTTTCCTTTCTTGGTAATTCAGGAACAGGTTTGGAAAAATCTGATATATTTTGAATGGAATCTTTGTTTTACATTGGACCTTTTAAGGAATGTTTAAAATTGTCCAGTTGAAATTGAATGTCAGCTTGCATTTTAGCTTGTATTTTGTGCATTATAATCTTGTGACTTAATATTTAAGAATTGATAAAGAAAATTTCCTAACAACATAAGGAGAAGGAGGCAGTCTGAAAAATTAAAGGTTCCAATTTGAAGGAAAGTCATAAAGGTTTCTTATAGAGTAGCACTCATTATTAGTAGTTCAATAAAGACAAAACTGAGTGCTCAATACTAGGCTCTAGTGGCAGGGGTGAGGAGGTTTAAGTCAAGAATTATGGGCTGGTTTTAGGGGTGAGGACTCCTCTTAGTTGGAGTGGGAAGAGGTTTTTTTTTAGCTAAGAGGAAGTATAGGACACTGGGTGTGGTGTTTTGGAAAAGGACTTAGCTAGGAGGGAGGACCAGTACCCCCCTGAAAAGGGAAAAGGGATCCCGTTCTGCTGGGCTGGGGTTTGGGACAGGGAGTGTAAAGTTCACTAGTAGCAGCAACAGCAAGCACCAATAACAGCAGAAGGAGTTGGCAGTAACAGCCTCTGTGTGGGAGAGACTCAGCTACCCTGCTCTCCTGGTAAGCAGGTGTAGGCAATTAGCCTGAGACAGCTTTGAAGGGTTTCCCAGTGGGAGGAGGGAGAAGGAAGAGGGGAGAGGGAAAACCATGGCATGAGAAGAAATCAAGTTCCTCTAGTTCTGAAATCCCTTTGTGGTTGCCAAAAATTGTAGGAATAAAAATGAATAAATACTCCTAGTATTTAAAAATATATAGGATTTTAATAATAAATAAAAGAGAGGGAAAAGAAAAAAGGATTCTTTCAGTCAAGTGAGCAGAGCAAAGAAAGCCAGAGACTCATACCTGCAGCACTTTACCAAAAACACAAGCTCCCAAAAAAGAGCTCTCAGTGTAGGTCTCAGCCAAATTTATCTCCCAAGCCTCCTTATGTAAAATGAGGACATAACTGAAAAAGATGCTGGGAATGTAGCTCAGGTGTGTCAAATTTTCCAAATGCACAATACTCTTTGATCCAGTAATACCACTATGAGATCTGAATCCCCTAAGAGATAAAAAATAAATAAATAAATAAAAAGGAAAAGAGACCTGTTTACCCAAAAATATTTATAGGACCTCTCTTTGTAGTGGCAAGCAATTAGAAACTGAGAAGGTTCAATCAATTGGAAATGCCTAAACAAATTGTGATATATGATGGTGGTGAAATATTATTTCTCTATAAGAAATGATGAGCTAGATGACTTCAGAAAATACTGGAAATATCTACATGAAGTGATGCAGAAGGAAATAAGCAGAACCAGAATATTGTGCATAGCAATAGCAATATTGTATGGCAATTATTGTTGAAAGACTTAGTTACTTTCAGTAATACGATGATCCAGGACAATTCTGAAGGACTCATTTTAAAATTTTATTTAATTAGTCAATTTAGAATATTTTTCCTTGGTTACAAGTCATGTTCTTTCCCTCCCTTCCCCCCACTCTCTCCCACAGCCGAAGTACAATTCCACTGTGTTTTACATGTGTCTTTATGCAAAACCTATTACCATATTGTTGATGTTTGCATTATGGTGATCATTTAGAGTCTATATCCCCAATCGTATCTCCATCGATCCATGTGATCAAGCAGTTGTTTACTTCCATGTTTCCTCTCCCATAGTTTTTCCTCTGAATGTGGATAGTGTTCTTTCTCATAAATCCCTTCGAATTGTTCTAGATCATTGCATTGCTACTACTAGATAAAGTCATTACATTCAATTGTGCCACAGTGTATCAGTCTCTGTATACAATGTTCTCCTGGTTCTGCTCCTCTCTCTCTGCATCAATTCCTGGAGATCATTCCAGTTACCATGAAATTCCTCCAGTTCATTATTCCTTTGGGCACAAGAGTATTCCATCACCAACATATACCACAATTTGTTCAGCCATTCCCCAATTGAAAGGTATTCCCTAATTTTCCAAAATTTTGCTATCACAAAGAGCGCAGCTATGAATATTTTTGTACAAAATGTTTTCCTTATTATCTCTTTGGGGGTATAAACCCAGCAGTGCTATGGCTGGATCAAAGGGCAGACAGTCTTTTAGCGCCCTTTGGGCAAAGTTCCAAATTGCCCTCCAGAATGGCTGGATCAATTCACAACTCCACCAGCAGTGCATTAATGTCCCAATTTTGCCACATCTCCTTCAACATTCATTACTTTCCTTTGCTGTCATATTAGTAAATCTATTGGATGTGAAGTGGTACCTCAGAGTTATTTTAATTTTCATTTCTCTGATTATAAGAGATTTAGAACATTTTTCATGTGCTTATTAATATTTTGATTTCTTTATCTGAAAATTGCCTTGTCATATCCCTTGACCATTTATCATTTAGGGAATCGCTTGATTTTTTTGGACAATTGATTTAGCTCTTTACAGATCTGAGTGATTAGACCTTTGTTAGAGATTTTTGTTATGAAGATGTTTTTCCCACTTTGTTACTTCCCTTCTTATTTTGGTTGCATTGGTTTTGTTTTTACAAAAACTTTTAAATTTAATGTAATCAAGATTATTTACTTTACATTTTCTAATTTTTTCTAACTCTTACTTTGACTTTAAATCTTTCCTTTCCCAATGATCTGACAAGTATACTATTCTGTGTTCATGTAATTTACTTAAAGTTTCCTTATTTATATTCATGTCATTCACCCATTCTGATTTATCTTGGTGTAGGGTGTGAGATATTGATCCAAACCCAATCTCTCCCATATTGCCATCCAATTTTCCCAGCAGTTTTTTTTTTTATCAAATAGTGGATTTTTTGTCCCCAAAGCTGGGATCTTTGGGTTTATGATAGACAGTCTTGCTGAGGTCACTTACTCCAAGTCTATTCCAATGATACTCTTAGTCAATGCATATTGTTTTAATGACCACTGCTTTATAATATAGTTTGAGATCTAATACTGCTAGGCCACCTTCCTTCACATTTTTTTTATTATTTCCCTGAACATCCTTGATCTTTTGTTCTGCCAAATGAACTTTGTTATGGTTTTTTTCTAATTCAGTAAAAAAGTTTCTTGGTAGTTCAATGGTTATGGCACTAAATAAGTAAATAATTTTGGGTAGGATTGTCATTTTTATGTTAGATTGTCCTACCCATGAGCAATTAATGCTTTTCCAATTATTTGCATCAAGTTTTAATTCTGTGGACAGTGATTTGTAGTTGTGTTCATAAAGTTCCTGTGTTTGTCTTAGAAGATAGATTCCTAAGTATTTTATATTGTCTAGGGTGATTTTAAATGGAATTTCTCTTTCTAATTCTTGCTGCTGAAATGTGTTGGAAACATAAAGAAATGCTGATGACTTATGTGGGTTTATTTTGTATCCTACCACTTTGCTAAGGTTATTGATTATTTCCACTAGCTTTTTAGTTGATTCTCTAGGATTCAAGTAGGTCATCATATAATCTGCAAAGAGTGATAGCTTGGTCTCTTTGTTGCCCATTTTAAAACTTTCAATTTCTTTTTCTTCTCTAATTGCTACTGCTTGTGTTTCTAGTACAATGTTAAATAATAGAGATGATAATGGGCATCCTTGTTTCTCTCCTGATCTTATTGGGAAGGCTTCTAATTTATCCCCATTGTAGATGATGTTTGCTGATGGTTTTAGATATATACTGTTTATTATTTTTAGGAAAGGTCCTTCTATTTCTATACTCACTAGTATTTTCAATAGGAATGAGTGTTGTATTTTGTCAAAGGCTTTTTCTGCATCTATTGAGATAATCATGTGATTTTTTTTGGTTTGCTTGTTGATATGGTCAATTATGTGGATGGTTTTCCTAATATTGAACCATCCTTGCATTCCTAGTATAAATTCCACCTGATCATAATGAATAACCTCCTAATCACTTGATGGAGTCTTTTTGCTAGTATTCTTTTAAGAGTTTTGCATCTATGTTCATTAAGGATATTGGTCTATAGTTTTCTGTCTCTGTTTTTGAGCTGCCTGGCTTTGGAATCAGTACCATATTTGTGTTATGAAAGGAATTTGGTAGAACTTCTTTGCTTATTATGTCAAATAGTTTGTATAATATTGGGATTAGTTTCTTTTTGAATATTTGATAGAATTCACTTGTGAATCCATCATGCTCTGGGGATCTTTTCTTAGGGAGTTCTTTGATGGCTTGTTCAATTTCTTTTTCTGATACAGGATTATTTATTCTATTTCTTTTTCTGTTAATCTAGGCAATTTATATTTTTGTGAATATTCATCTATATCACCTAGATTGCCATATTTGTTGCCATATAATTGGGCAAAATAGTTTTTAATGATTGCCTTAATTTCCTCTTCATTAGAGGTGAGGCTTCCCTTTTCATCTTGGATACCGTTAATTTGGTTTTCTTCTTTCCTTTTTCATTAGATTGACCAGTACTTTGTCTATTTTATTTGTTGTTGTTGTTGTTTTTCCAAAATACCAGCTTTTAGTCTTATTTATTAATTCAATGGTTCTTTCGCTTTTGGTTTTATTCATTTCTTCTTTAATTTTTAGGATTTCTAATTTAGTGAGGGTTTTTAATTTGTTCAATTTCAAATTTATTGGTTTATATGTCCAATTCATTGACCTCTGCCCTCCCCAATTTGTTAATATATGAACTTAAGGATATAAATTTCCCCGAGTGCTACTTTGACTGTATCCCATAGATTTTTGGATATATGTCTCATCATTGCCATTTTCTTCAATGAAATTATTAATTGTTTCTATGATTTGTTCTTTAATTGATTTTGGAGAATCATATTATTTAATTTATAGGAGGGAATTCTATTATTTTCTCCTTTTTACAGTTGAGGAAAAAGAAACAGATATAGTAAATAACTTTCCCAGGGTCACAAAGCTGGTGTGTTAAGTTGAATTTGAACGCAGATCTTCCTGATTCCAGGACCAGTGTTCTATCTACTTTGATGCCTAGCTGACAGAGGTCCTCTAGAGAATGGTTCCTGGGCCTGTAGTAAGGCAAGTGGTGAGAGTATGGGGAGGAATAAGGAAGCAAAAGAAAAAATTTGGAAGAAGGGAAAATTTAGATTTGATGTCAGGAAAAGTTCTCTGCTAATTAGTATTGTGTAGAAATAGATCTAGTACCTTGAATGGAGTTCTACAAACCAGAGTGCTCATGACAGGTATTAAGTAAGTACTGGTTGAACTAGATAGCCTACCTCTGAGATTCTGATTTGTGAATTGATTTAATCCTTTCTTCAAAGATTTATGCCATCCAAAGTTGGCAATCTCACCTGTGATAGTGGTATAGTACTACCTCATTTTACATGAACATAACACATGCAAATTCAAGTATATGCAATTGCGATAAAAAGGCAGAAAAGAATGTAAAATAAAAAAAAATTAATTGCATACTAAATCCACCCCATTTTCTAAAGTGGCATAAAATTTCACAACAGTTCCCCCAATCACACTCATTCTTGCTGAGAAGCATTAGTGAGTCATTACATTGATTTGCACCAAACATTAGCTCCCACATTCATCCTTGTCCAGAGTTCTCACTTGTAATGAGTCATGTCCATGTCAGGCAGCATTTCTCTATTTCATTAACACTATTTAATTATTAATAAGGCCCCAAAGTACAAGAATGAAAATGATGGTAGTTCTGATAAGTCTAATAAAAGTTGTAAAGTGCCTATGTATGTTCATATAAGAAATACTTATTAAAGTGGTTCACTATTGTGCTGTGATTTTCAACTTATTCAAAGGGTCTTGGAATATATTGTTCATGAATAAAGAGGTCCTTTAAAAAATCCTGTACTTTTCTATTTACACAAATGACTTGACTTCATGATGCAAGGAGTGGCCACTAATTCTTACTGAAAAGTCTGAGATGACAAAGTGGGTATTCCCTGTCATCTGATGTTATAGAGAATTCTATCTTTTCATTATTTTCATGAGTCAACTCCTTCTGAAAATTCCATTTGCTTTTTCTAGTCATTTAACCTTCTTTATCTCCAGGCAAGTCATAATAATCTTTCACAGAGGAATTTCTTTCATATGGTCCTCATCCTAGTGCAGGATGTCATTACTTCTCACCTAGACTTTTCCAGTAACCTCCTATTACCTCATCACTTTCTCTATTTCATCCATCCTGCATACTGCTGCCAAAATGTTAATTAATTATGCTCATGTGACTCCCTTGCTCAAGTAGTTCCAATGGTCACTTTCTACCTCTGAGATAAAATACAAACATAGTTGTCAAAATTCTTTACGCTTCAGCTCCAGACTACCTTTGTGGACTTATTTTATAGTCTACCCCTTCAAGATTCTGGCAAACTTGTCTTCTCTCTGTCTTTACCCACAGCATTGCATCCCACAGCTCACACTTCTGTATGGGATGTTACCCCCATCTATCCTCATCTTCCTTCCTTGACCCCCAATCCTAGAATTCCTAACTTCCTTTGAAGCTCAGCTCAAGCATGGCCTTGGAAAAGAGCCCTTCTGTGATTTTCCCCAGATGCTGGACCCTCTGTAATTATTTTGGATATGTGTTGTATCTGGATGTATGTTGTTTCCCTAATAGAATGTTTCCTGAGAGTTATCTGGAGCCCTTTGCATTTGTCTTTCTGTTCCCTGCATCTGGTATTGTGTCTTGCCCAAGAGAAATGCTTGTTAATCTGATTATCACATAAATGTCCTCAGTTTTCTAACCTGCAAGTCTTGAATAACACCCTGGTGTTGTTGCTGTTGTTGGTTGTGCCATTTCAGTCATGTCCATTTCTTCATGACCCCATCTGGGGCTTTCTTGGCAAAGACACTAGAATGGTTTACCATTTCTTTCTCCGGATCACTTTACAGAGGATGAAACTAAAGCAAGCAGAGTTAAGTGACTTCTCTAGGGTCATAAGCTAGTGTCTGAGACAAGATTTAAATTCACACCTTCCTAACTGCAGGTCTGGTGCTCTATCCACTACACCACCTAGCTACCCAACAATCCAAATTGATATTTTGTGTTGTAACTACGATGGGGGTTTTCCTTGTGGGATAAGAACCTCACTAAAGAAGATGGCACTGTACTAGGTACTCTAATATGTTTGGGGATTTTGTACTTCTAATGATGATATTAATTACTGGTAATTCTTTACATATGTTTATAGTTCACAAGGCATTCTCATATATACATATATGATCTCACTTGCTCCTCTCTTCGTCGCCTGTCCTTCAGACCCCAGAACCCCACTAAGAGTAGAAGATTGAGCTGGAGTAATCACACACCATCCCGGCTGCACGAGACCACATAGTTGAGGTTGAGCATGAAGTTTCTTCCAGATGTCTCTCATAAAACATGCAGAGTCCATGTGTCCAATTATTTTATTTGTGTCTCAAAAACAAAAACTTCAGCCTCAAAGAATAAAATGAGAAAATTTATTCACAAAACTGGCTTTTTGTGAGGCCCCTCACACTGATTCAGCATTCCCAGGACCATTGGCTATAGTACCTCTTATTCAAGGCTAGTAGCTATCACTTCCCACTCAGGGCAGCTAAATTTGTCTCTATGATAGTTAACGAACATGAGAGAAAACAATTTCCATGTAATCTCCTTATAATCTAAATCATAGTATCACTGTAGTAGCTACATCTAAGAATAATCTAGGCATTTTTAGCACTGCGTGGCTCATAACATCATAGTCAAAAAAAACTGAATGTGATCCTAAAGGCTAATTCAACTCTCATTTTGCTGAGATCCAAGAGGGAATAGGGGCAGCCAGGTGGCACAGTGGATAGAGTGCTGGGCTTAGAGTCAGAAAGACTTATCTTTCTTGGTTCAAATCTTACCTTGGACACTTACAGCTATATGACCCTGGGTAAGTCACTTAACCCTATTTACTTCGATTTTCTCATTTTTAAAAATGAGGTAGGGAAGGAAATGGCAAGACTCCAAGAAAACCCCAAATGAGTCAGACACAACAGAAAACAGCTCAGTAATAAATAGAGGAAAGTGGAAGGGATTTGAACAGGAGTCCTTGGACTCTAAGTCCAGTTCATTTGCCATTATACTACTTTTGTCTCCCAGAAGCCTACAAAAACATTATCTTTACTGAAGGGTTACAAATTTTATTCCAAATTACCAAAAAGGGAACAAACACTATGACTACTAGTTTAAATGACCCTACATCCAATGTCATATAAAATATTATTCTATAAACTAAATTTTTATAGCACTTGTAAATTGGGTTTTTAATTTCCAAACTGTATTTGTTTTTTTAAAGGCCAATTTATGTTCTTTGAGAAAGCCAAAAGAATCCCAACTTTAAATCTGATAAGAAAAATTACATTCTTGTTGTGTACAACACCACTATGGAAGACATATAGATATGACAAGGTTAAGTAACACATTTTAATAAATTCTACCTGAATATTGCTGAAATGTAGATAATACAATAACAACATTAACTGAGATGAATATTTAAGAAGCCTCAAAAAGGGTGCAGTTAGGTGGTTCAGTGGATAGAGAGATGGACCTAAAGACAAGAGGTTGTGGGTTCAAAGCTCTTCTCAGACACTTCCTAGCTGTGTGATTCTAAGCAAGTCACTTGACTCCCATTGTCTAGCCCTTACTACTTTTATGCCTTGGAACCAATACTGATTCCAAGACAGAAGGAAAGGGTTTAAAAAAAAAATAAAAAGAAGCCATATAAAGGTCACATTTTTGTGAATATAACTGATTTTAGATAGAATGCTGGACTTGGGAATCAGGAAGATCTGAGATTGAACCCTGCCTCAGATATTTAACTAGTTACGTGATATTGGACAAGTCACTTTGCCATTCAGCTTCAGTTCCCTTATCTGTTAGACAGGTAATAATAAATAGTATATACTTTATTGCGGAGCTGTTATGAGAATATACTTTACAAATCTTAAAGCCATGTACATCTTGTTGAGTCCTTTTCAGAGCTGCTTTCCCTCTTTTGGTGCCCACCTGTCCCCCAGCTCTCACCTGCCAGTGGCCACACTGTGGTACATCATCTAAGCTGGTGAGCCAAACCAGGTTGAGGGTAACTGAGTGGCTTTTAAGCCCTTTGGTGAGTTAGGTGTGAGTCTACCGCAGACACATGAAGACTTCCCCTGAAGAAATGGGTGGATGAGAACATTTTTTTCCACTGGTCATAAAGGCAGCAAAAGAGGGTGCTGTGGAGTCCTTATAGCTTGATTAGATATCTAAGCTCTATCATCCATCATTTGCTCTATCCTCAACCATCATCAGTGATCCTGACTTTGTCTTGCCCCTCAACTTTGATAACTACAGAAGAATGAGGCTAACAACTTTGTGCAACTCTGCCTTACTTAAATCCAATTCATATACCTATCAAAAACATCACCAGTGATGTCAGTTTGGTCTTCTTTCTATATGAAGGACAACTAACTTATATGTACATATATGTTCAATATTTAACATATTTTGTTGGATATATTTATACATACAAGTGTGAGCTCTTGTTGATTGAAGAACAACAATTTGGAAAGAACTTTAAAAACACTCTTAGTGGGGGCAGCTAGGTGGCCCAGTGCACTGAGAGCTGGGCTTAGAGATGTGAGGTCCTGGGTTCAAAGCTGGTCTCAGACACTTCCTAGCTGTTCGACCCTGGACAAGTAACTAGACCTCTATTGCCTAGCTATTTCTACTCTTCTGCCTTGAAACCAATGATCCTAAGACAAAAAGGTAAGGGATTTAAAAAACTTGCTCTTGGGATCATTTTAGATAATAGGATACAATTATGATTTGAAGCTGTGATTTCACTGGCATAGGAAACTCCCAAGGGAGAAAACTTTCTCCATTAATTCAGATTTTTCCCTTCTGAGCAACTTGAAGTGTACAAGAATTTCCTAGAACACTGAAAGACTAAGTGATTTCCTTAGAGAGGGACAGTATGTCAATATGTGTCAGAGACAGGACCTGAACTCAAGTCTTGCTAGCTTAGAGGCCAATTCATCTTGTAGTCAAACTAGATCCCTTTTGGCAAATTCCTAAGTGCACAACACTCAAAGGGCAATAAAGGTGCTCTCCTATGCCACCCTCCTCTCAGGAAGAAAATATATCATTGCTTGAGCCAAGAAATCCTTTTTTCAAGATGTTAGCAAGATTCTATTCAACCCCAATGAACCATATTGTATTATTTTAATTGGGAAAAAAATCCATGTGTCATGTATTGCTTTCTCACATGTTAATATCCATCTCCAAACAATTTACTGAAAAAGAAAAAAAAAATAAGTCTCCACTGTTGTTATTTTTGAAGTGATTTAATGCACAAAAGAACATCCCAGAAACAGAACAATTATTGGTCTCATTAACAATGAATCACTGCAAGTATATGGGGTGTTTTCTCCCCTACCACTAAACAGGAACATACGCTAAATAAATGTGAAAGGAGGTGAGGACCTTAGGATGATGAATATCCCAAAGTTCTATACAACATTCATATATGGCTTATCTCACAGCAATAATATTCCGTGATACTTAACGATGGATATTATATTTATTCCTATTCTTACTGGTAAGGTGTTATCTCAGAGTTATTTAATGTATAACATAAACAACAACAATGCCCCTACCCCCAGTGAAATTGAAAGAGGTAGTTTTGCTAATACAAAAGTGAGGGTTGGGGAGAAAACAGCAGTACTCTTCTTCAGGTTCTCCTTGGTATTTGCAAATGTCCCATTTATGTTCTGATTTTCTATCTTGGTTAGGATGGGAGGGGGGCTATTATTTCTAAAGTCTGAAGCATAAAAATAAAAAATCCACAACCAACTCTGCATTCAAATTATGGCTCAGGGAATCTTTTGTTCCGTAATTATCTCCGAGTCCCAGATTTGAAATGACATTGTCTGCCTCTCCAACACTTGCTAGGATTTGTGACCTGACCAGCAGTGTCCACAATTAGCCACTGTCCCCAAATTTTGCTGGTGGTTTGAGAATAACTTAAAAGGTCTGCTGTAGTGACTTGCATCAACCATAAAAGTCCCTTCTGCCAGGCCTGAATTACTTCTAAAAGGGAAAAAAAAAAGTATTTCATCATCCCCTCACCCACCCACCCATCCATCTTCATCTGTGAAGTTGCATGCCTAGAAATTGGAGCTAGTGCATGCATTTTCCCATGCTCCAATTGTGTTTCACAAAGGGGTATAACAGACCCAAAACTCAAGGGGGAGGTTCCTTAAGGGGAGAAATAACTCTGGGGTTTTTGCCTGTGATTGCCAGATGCCTATGAGCTATTTAATGGGTGGGTCAGGAGGATTAGGCACTGTGTTGAAAATCCTTGACACTGGTCATTTGACAACACATCAGCTGATCCTAGCCTTCTGATGAGAAAAATCAGCCCCCGGAACATTGCAAAGGGCAATGAAATATGGAGGGAAATGTTCCAAAACTAACGGAAGGGAAGGGGGAAAAGCGTTTGCTAGAGGATGTGTACAGAAGCCTTTAGAAATGAAATGACAGAACATTAAGCAGGTATACAATGTTACACATAAGAAAGCATAAATATACAGTAAATGAGAAGAAGATATGAGACTAAGCATAATATGTACACATCTGAACGTCCATGAAACGAGGCAGTAATTCCCGGAGCATATCATCAGCTTAAAGCAGCTCTATTATACAAGGGTTTCAAGGTAACAGATGCTGAGAACAACGTAGGTTAACACTAAGTAGATAGTCATATAAAGTTACTTCTGGAAAATGCACAAGATGCAAAACAAAGGTCCTAAATGGAATAGCTCTTCTACCTCTGAGTAGCTTCTTTCACATAAATATGCACAAGTCCATTGTCTGTCGGTCTGGGTATCTCAGTGCCCGGCAGCCCACTGCCCACAGGTCCTCCGCGGTGCCTGGCACCCGGGCCAATGCCCTCACAGACAGGAAGAAATAGGACGACGGCATCTTCATCGGCTTCTTCTGCACCTGCTCTCACTGAGGCACCCTCCCTGTGTTCCTGTCTCCACAGGCTCCCGCTCCCAAATAAAGTATAAATAACACCCCAGCCCACCCCCATCTCTGCACAGTTGTGGGGTTCTCTCACTTTCACAGGTTAGTTGTGACCAATACTGTCAAAGCAGCATAAAGGCAGTGCCCAGTGCACGCAGGAGCGGAGCGGAGAGAGCGGCTTTGTGCATGTCTGCAAAACAAAACTAAACAAAACAAACAAACAAAAAACCCACCAAAAGGAAAAAAAAAGAAAGAAGAGAATGTCTTTATTTTATTGGTTTGCTCTGTCTGTAGCAAGGAAGACGCTGTGTTGCTCCTGTGCCCTCTCTATTAACTTCTTTTTCTTCTTCTTGTTCCTCTTGTCCTTCATTTTTGGAGTTCTCTTCCCTAGAGGAGAAGGGGTGGGGGGCGGGGGAGAGGGAAGATGGAGGGATAATGTTAGAGTCTGTCAAAAAGAATCCAAACAATTGAGAATTTTGCATAAAGCCCATCTGGAATGTATCACCTAGGGACAAAAAAGAGCTGGGTGGAGAAAATTGTTCCCATTAAACTATGTAATAATAATTTGCTAAATTGGGTGTCCTGCCTAGACTGGATGGATTTGCCTTCCTGCTCAAGGGGAATTAATAAAATAAAAGTCTTTCACTGGCCCATTTGGTTGTGAAAATATCATTATGCCATGCACCCCAAAAGTCTCTTTGGTTGTTCTTGTTTCTTCTCTTTCCAGCTCAGGCTTGTGATTTCATTGATTCATGTCACTGTAGGGAAGTTCCAATGCGGAATTTCTCTCTACCCAAGAAAAGTGGGCTACAACATATTGTTAGAGCATCATCTGAGGTACCCAGGAGTTAAGTGCCTTGCCTAGGGTTCCACAGTCTTTATGTAGCAAGAGTTAAATTCTACCTGACTGAACATAGTAATATGTATTTAATGTCCCCATACACTGACTTCCAGCCATGCTCGATATTTTACCATTGGTCTCTACTTCATAACAAGACAGCTAGTGGTACAATAGATAGAGAGCACCAGGTTTGGAGTTAGGAAGACTCAAGACACTTAGCCTGCTTGCCTCATTTTCCTCATCTGTGAAATGAGCTGGAGAAGGAAATGGAAAACCACTCCCATATCTTTGCCAAGAAAACCCCAAAAGGACTCACAGAGTTGAATACAGGTGAAAAACAAATGAACTACAATCATGCTTCAATAGACAAAAGATGACAATCAAGTACCATACAAGTTCACGACAACTGCTCACTTCTCCCACTCTCAGAAACAAATAGAAAATCATAAGATACACATGTAGGCCATTTCTTTTGATGATGATGATGATGATGATGATGATGATGATGATGATGATGATGATAGTAACTATCATTAAGAAATTGAGGCTGAGAGGTTAAGTTGGGGGAGGGGAGCAGGTAGGTGGCTCAGAGGATTAAGAGTGGATTGAGAGCTAAGTCTAGAGATAGAAGATCCAGGTTTCAAAATCTGGTCCCACATACGTCCTAGCTGTGTGACCCTGGGTAAGTCACATAACCCCCATTTTCTACCCCTTACCATTCTTCTTGGAAACATAGAACTAATACACAGTATTGATTCTAAGATGGAAGGTGTAAGGATAATTTAGGGTTGTGACCTAATCTAAATTTGATTTTTGGTTGCCAGGAGATATCCCAAATAAAATACCCAAGTCAGTTTGGAAATAGATGGTGGTTTAATCAATATATAGGGAAGAAATCAAGAAGAGAGAGGGAAAAGGTATAGGATTTCTCCCACCCAGCCTGTGCCAGGTGAGTTCAAAGTCCTCCACCAGCAGGTCCTTGAAGATTAGAGGCTTCCTCTAAGAGGATAGTGTTTGGAAAGTAAAGAAGAGAAAAATCAGCCTAAACTTTGAGAGACCTCAGAGAAGAGCCTCACCTGAATTAAGTTAAGAGGCTTTGTCCAGTATGGTATCAAGGAAAACTTAACGTTAAACTGGGACAATAGCAGCCACCACACCAAGATGCCGACACACTCAGCAAGCTGCTGCCAGTCACCTCTCCGCTGCCAAAGAGGCCGGAGAGAGGAAGTGATGCAAAATATATAGCCCGTTTTACATCACTTTCCTCTGACTCACATGTACCAATGATATCTTAGGCTTGACTTAGGACAGTCCAGGGGTCTGTCAGTTGTTTCTGATTTGTCATTTGCTAGCACATGTCTGTCATAGGTCATCCTCCTAAATACTTCATCCTTAAGTAGGGGTGTAGATATTCCTGATTTTGTTAGACTAAGTAGGGTGGAATAATCTAAAGTTCACAAAGGTAAGGTCTTAAAAAAAAGAGAGGTTCAAAGAAGTGCCCTAGGACACATAACTAGTCATCATCATCATCATCATCATCATCATTATAACTAGCATTTATATAAGTGCTTTAAGTATTGCAAAGTACTTTCCATATACAGTTTTGTTTTATCCACACAACAAACCTGTGAGGTAGTTACTATAATTATATCCATTTTATAGATGAGGAAATTGAGGCAGACATAGGTTCACTAACTAGCCTATGGGTCACACAGCTAAAAAGTAGTGTCTGATTTAGGATTGGAACTCAGGTCTTCCTGATTCTAGGTCCAGCACTCGATCCAAGTCAACTGACTTGCTCTAGCTGCCCAACTGATTCATTATTCTCTTTAGACCCTAATAACTGAATATTTTCATAACTATGGCTGAGCCGCCTCCAAGTAAGAAAAGTATAAAGTATCTAGTTCCAAATCTAGCAAGAGTTTTCTAGGTTACTTTCGAAAGGTAATTTTACTACACAATTAAGAGAGAACTCAGTATTGTGATCTTGAATAACAAAATGTTTATGTATTTTTATTTTAAGTGCCCAAATGCCTAAGATGCTTTAACATAAGAGATATCACACTACAAAGTATCCCCAGATGGATAGCAGAAAGTCAGCTAGATATTGGATAAACTCAGGCTATCTATGCACATGGAATTATGATTTAGAAAAGGAAAACAAAATTACATTTCCTCTCATCTGAGACACAGCATAGAGTTAAGTAGTTGCTCTGGTAATCAATTATTTAATGTTTTTTGATTACTGAATTAAAGGAATTCGACTTTTGGTCAGGATGAAATGACCTTGAATAAAATGATGATGCTCAATAACCATGGGTTGTGAAGCCTTGGCACTAATTCCATTTACAGGCAAGAAGCTGAAAGTAAACCCAAGGCTATCTCTGACCTAGTGATGATAGTAGAAGGCAGTAAGCTAACTGATGTATATGCCATAGCCTAAGGAAATGGGATGAATCTGTAGGGGTAGAATGGGGCTTTAGTTCCTCTTTAGCTAGATGGAGAAAACTAACAATGCCAATTATTCCTCATTGCAAAGGATTTTAGCTTCATAGATCCAGAGAATTTCAAAGGAATCATTCTTTCTTGTCATAATCATAGCTTACATTCATAGGGTGCTCCCTCCCACATCACCTAAAACAAGTATTATCCCCAGACTCTAGAAAGTAAAATGAACATCTATAGTCATCTTGTCACAAAGAGTTAAGAGCCAAATCCATACTAATCTTCTGTGTCTCACTTGAGAGACTGAACATCACACCAAGATCAAAAGACAACAAAGCTGGACCAAAATAAATAACACCATTTGATAAGGATAAATGTAAATTCTTACTAGAGTTAAAAATTTTCTTCATAGGCACAAAAGGGAAAGATGTGACTCTTAGTTCAACTGAAAGAGGTATTCAGTGATGATACACAATTCTTAAAATGAGTTTTTTTTAAAATAAATTAAATAGAACTCTAAGTAATATTCCCCTCAAGTTCTTTATGCTTACTTTCCTACAGATATGGAGACATACATATCCTATAAATACATATCATTAGTGGGAAGATTGTTCCTTTAGAAGGATCATGAATGGGGAGCATATGACAACTACTTTCTCTGCTACTGAAAAGCCACTTATGTCTTCTACTGCTATCACCATGTTTTCACCTGGTCCTGCCTCTGTAGAAAGGGCCAAGAGTTGTTCTACAGTTGAGGGTCAATCCCAGCTTTTTTCAGTGTTATCTAACTCCTTGGACAACACTCATTAGGGATGCCATGCTCTGGTTTCAATTCTTTGACTAGTTTTTAGTCATATTCATCATCTCCTGGGGCTGGCTGGTAGTTAATGAGTTTCTATCTTTTGGCTCTTTCAGTCTGCTCCTTTAGTTTCCTTCTGAGCCTCAGTCATATTCCTCAGGGAAGATTCTCTTCATAACCATGAGGAATTTAGTCCTCCTTCTATCAGAGGTACTAGGCTTGGTAAATCCTTCTCTACAGCTTCTCTCAATCAACTGATCACAGCTAACAAGCAGTCAAATCTGCTTCTGATCTTCTTGTCAGGATTCTTAATCAATAGGAGTGAAGTTCTCTGTGGTCTTCTCATTCAGTCTTCCTAATGCCAATGGCTATGAGAATCTCTGCTTCTCAGCCAGGCAGCATAGAGAAATACAGAATCCATTAAATGGGATCATTGTGCCATTAATCCTTTTATTAGATACTTCTGTTAACTACTCCTCTTTTGTGAGAACCCTGCAATTTGACTTCTTTTTTAAATGTCATTCCATCATCATCATCATCATCATTATTATTTTACCAATTATATGTACTAATTTTCATGTAAGTTTTCCAAAATTACATGATCCAAATTTTCTCCCTCTCCCTTTTTGGAGCAGGCAAGCAATTCATTTTGGGTTATACAGGTATTGTATTTGCTTCTTCTTGACCCACCTCAACGCTAAACTCTTTAAGTGCACTTACTCCCCTGGGGGTCCCAGAATGATTTAAAAAATATATTGTTACTTTTTTTACATTTGGGTATTTTTTTTTATTTTTTTGCTGGGATATACATGTATTATCAAGCAAAACATATTTCCATATTATTCATTTTTGTAAGTGAATAATTTATAAAACCAAACCCCCCACCATATACCCAAATAAACAAGTGAAAAATCATATGCTTTCATCTGCCTTCCTACTTCAATAGTTCTTTCTCTGGAGATGGATAGTATTCGTTTTCATAAGTCCCTCAGAATTGTTCTGAATAATTGTTTTGTTGTTAGTAGCAAAGCCTGTCACATTTGATTGTTCCCAAATATTTCAGTTACTGTGTATAACCCAGAATGAATGTTGACAAGAAATGGATTTTTGGATTTATCATAACCCTAGTTGAGTCTACTCTCCCCAGAATTTTATTTCCCCAAATAGAAAAGGAATTAAGTCCTTGAAGAGTACAGGATATCTGCAGAGTCCATGATTTTTCACTGAGGGTCTCCTCATGCCTGGAATTCTCTCCCTCATTTGTGCCACCCAGATTCTTTGCCTTTCTTTGAGATCTTACCATCTGCAAGAATCTTCTAATCCTCCTTAACTCCAATACTTTCTTACCACCTTGATTATTTATCTTGTATGTTTTTTTGTTTGTATACAACTATTGCATGACATGCTGTGAACCCCAAGAAAATGGGTGCAGCTTGAGGACAGGGGCTGTTTTTACCTTTATTCTGAATCTCTAGGGTTTTAACACCTTGCCTAGTACAAAGGAGGCTCTTAAGATGTGCTTGTTGACTGTTTTGGCTGAGTGATAACTGGATAAAAAATAAACAAAGAAAATAAACAAAGAAAAAGCCCCAACATCAGTTAAAGCCTTCCAGGATCTTCTGTGTTCTACTTAGTACAGCAACCACTGGAGAATTCTAAAGATTGTTTCTGTGAAAATAGTAATTATAATGTAGACTAGATATTTCTGAGAGATGAAATGACCTTTTCCCCAATTTCCTGAGCAAAACAAAGATATGTCTCTCTATATAAGCAAAAACTTCCTTAACAATTAGAACTGCCAAATGTCCCAGATCATGGAGTCTGAGAGTTGGAAGGAACTTTAAAGGTGATCTAACTTATGTTACTCAGTCATTTTCAGGCATGTCCATCTCTTAATGACCCTATTTGGAGTTTCCTTGGCAGAGATATTAAAGCAGTCTTCCATTTCCTTTTCCAGCTCATTTTAAAGATGAGGAAACAGAGGTAAACAGGGCTAAGTGACTTACCCACAGTCACACAAGCTAGTGTCTAAGGAAGGATTTGAGCTCACAGATATAAGTCTAACTTCCCAACTCCAGGTCCAGCACTCTATCCACTAGACCATCTAGCTACCCTAGTTCAATTTACGCACAAAACAAACATCCATGATCACATACCCAACAAGTGATTGTTCAACTTCTGCTTGAATACCTCCTGAGAAGTACAACTCACTATCTCCTAAACTAGACTTTTGCCATCTTCAAACATTTCAAATAGTAGGAAAATCTTCCTGATATCAAGCCTAAATTGGTTTCTTTGAAGCTTTGAGCCTCTGTTCCTAGTTCTGTCCTCTAAGGTTAAGCATAAAAAGGTCTCACCACTTTCCTTCATTTGATGGCCTTCATATACTTGAAGACAGTCATTTCCCCTAAAAACTTCTTTTCTTCAGACTAAATGTCCCCATTTCCTTCAACCAGTCCTCATGGGTGACATGGACTCAAACCATCCATTACCTGTATTACCCTCATCTGGATACTGTTTTCAACCAGTTTATCAGTGTTCTTCTGAAACACTGATGACCTAAATTTAACATAACACTGCAGAGGAAGCCTCACACTGGCAAAATAGAGTGAGACTATCACTTCCCTATTCCTGGAACCTATGCAATTCGTGATCACCATCCTGATAATAATGAAGATAATAATTGGAATAATAAAATGTATTTATATAGCACTTAGTTTGCAAAGTACTTTACATGTAACCTCATTTCATTCTAGCAACCCTGTAAAATAAGTGCTATTATTTTATTTATGTTAGATATTATGAAATGGAGGTCAAGAGATCTTGGGGGAAGCCTATCAAGGTCTCCTATATCTCTACATGACCACTACTAGCAGGGGCATTCAAGACCTGTCTTGCTTCTAGTATAAGACAGATCCCAGCTAAAGGGTTATGCCTCTCAGTTTATGTGACAGGGAATCCTAGTCTATCAATCTCTGAAATTCTGTCCATTTAATAAACAGAGAAGAAAACCTAGGTTCTCAAAAGATAAATGATTTTTCTTGTTTGCTTTTTTTTTTTGTGATTCATTCTCACTTGGCACAAATGGAAGGTAGGGCAAGGAGAAGGTTCTCTCCTAATGTCAAAGGCTCTTGGTTTATTAGCCAGTTAATAAAAGCATAGGAACATGGGAAGTTAAGATGAGTTATACAATACAGAGTACAAAGGAGTCAATTTGAAAATGAATGGGCCAGATACTATATTGAGAATGTGCATTAATTTCTTCAAGGCACAATAAAATCCTTCATTCTGTTCTTTGGAAAAGATTGTTTATTGGCACTCCATTAGGCAGAAAGAGTTAAAGCATCTCTGACATGGAGAAATTTGCTTTCTTCTATGGATTGAATCAGAACTGGTATTTCCTATATAACTTTAAAAAGTATAATTTTTAAACTGAGGAAAATGTTTTTACTTCATAGGGGAAAAAACCCAGCTTCATAAAGAGCCTCAAACTTTGTCAGATAGCCCTAATCTAATTCTGTGCTTCATAATTTGAGATAAATGAACTATTGCCCAGAATAAACACAATGGCCACAAAAAGAGAAAAAGTAACTTATTTCTTTTTTATATGACACTACATTAAAATAATGAGAACATGATTGTGTTCCCATATTAAATTATAAGGGTCCTTGGAGTTAACTTCTGCTTTTCATTAAAGTCTGGCATTAATGTCACAAATGGCATTTTGCCATCTTTAAATCTAGTTAATCCTACCCAATGAAACTTCAGCCTAACCCATCATTAATCAAAGCAGCCTTAAAGTTACAACTATTTAGTAACACTATATCTAATGACGAGACACACCTAATAAGGTCAGAGAGATGAAATACTTAACACGAAATGGCATATTTAAGAGAAAATGGTTTCAATTACAAGAGTTTTACCAAGTTCTCCTTAGTTCTATATTTTATCTTACAGGGGGAAAACAGACCAAGTTAAAAAAGGATAACCATACTGGCTCTATTTCTTATACCTCTAAATTGGATGGGAATTTTTTACTAATGAATTTATGAAGCTAGACATTTCTTTGAATAGCAAACTGGAGATGAAGATATGAAAAATAAATGAAAATATCATTAGGTGAAAAAATTATTCTATCAATCTCAAGCTTTCTATCTTGAATCTTTAGCTTATTGATGCCTTTCAACAAAGACAAATCTTTTCACAGCTTCCTGCCAATTTGGTAGAAGAAAGTTTCCTTTTAACTAGCCACACATCTAAATCATGTGATATTGAAATCTGCATGAAAAGGGGGGTTTAGAGTTCAACCATTTGTTGTCTTTATTATTATGATATAATTTCCTTCTTATCAGAATATCAGATTCTTGTGATAAATGCAATATTTCATAAGAGGAAAGCCAATTCCTTATTCCCATCCAGCTATTCACATCACAGCAAATATTTGAGTTGGGCAGTTAATAAAAAATATAGTATTTCAATTTCTACCTAGGAGTATTTCTATAAGAAAAGGGAATAAAATCTCTTTACTGCTCATGTAATTCTTATAATTTGTATGGTGTTAGTTTCAACTATTAGTAGAGAACCTGGGACCCAATTTGTAATACTGAAAATCTTCCCAAGGTGGCTTATTTCAAATATACCACCCTTTACTTAAAACCATTCCTCATAGATTTATTACTAGCACCAAGGAATTAAAATGGCTACTCAAAATTTATACGTACTTCCCCAAAGTCACAAGGGTTCTGAGAAAAAGTATAAAAATAACTGGAAATGAAATATATTAAAATACTTACACACTCTTACTCCCCCACCTCCCCGGCAATGTCAAAATTTGTGAGTAACTGAATTAATGGGGGAGAAAACAAACTTTAATATAAACAATAAAAATAAGGAAGACTAATATTTATTTGATTTTTCCCTTTATGATATACTAAAGAAGGGAGTAATCAAAATATTCAAATATGAAAGTGTGATTTCATTTCATCTCCTACATAAAATCTATTGTGTTTAGCATTAAGATACTGTGGGGAAAAGTGTTTCTGCTTTCTTTAAATGCTTCAGGATCACCTGGTATGGATGACAGCAAAAATCTTGCTTGACTTATTGGCTCCTACTATTTCTGCCAGGAACAAGATGGTAGTCTTTTAAATTTGTTTTCTTGATTCTCTGTCAACTGGATAAACATCTCTGAACAATATGTTGACTGTGTCAAAATCTAAATATCTCATATAAAATATTTTCAAGTTTAGGATTTCTTTGATACAGAATAACATATAAACTTAGTCTTGGAGCTTCTCCATACTTTAAAGCTTAGGGATTTTACAAAATCAAATTATCATTCTGTTCTCTGCATAAATGTTTTGAGAACACTTGTCAGGCAGACATTCCCAAATTGGTATTTCTAAAGGCCATATTTGACCATGTCACTATTCCCTGGATCATGAGTTTTAGTTTCTCTATATTACTTCAAGGATAAAGTACAAACTTCTCTGTTTTGCATTTAAAGTCCTTCCCAGTCTGGTTCTAACACATTTTTTCAAGCTGAATTCATGTTATACCCTCCCTCCAACACACACACACACGTACACACACATAATATTTCAGAAAAACTAGCCTATTTGTGTTCCCCATCCATGACATTCCATCTCCTCCCCATGTGCCTTGCTGCACAGGGTTTCTGTCTTCCTTGTAACATTGTCTCTTTACCTCTACTTCTCAGAACTCCTATATCATTTATAGGGTTAGCTCATGTAGTAAGAATCTAGAACAGAATTAAGGGGGAAGGACCTAAAGAACAGTATTCAAAGACAAAGAAAGCTGACAAGGCAAGTAGTTAAGGGTAAACAATACAAATTAGTGAAACAGATAAGATAAATTGATAGGAAAAAAATACCTAAGCCCAGTCAAGAGAATGAAGAGTAGGAGGACTTCACAAAAAAGAAGAAAAAGAGTAGCTGAACAATTGGAGCTGAAAAAAAATAAGATGAGATTGTCCTAAAAAAGAAGGAATTGAATATTCTGAAAATGACAGTTGATGAACAATGAAGGAAGAAAAAGAAGTGATTTCATCTTCTGAATATAATACAAATTAATTAAAAAGGAATGAGGAAATAGATGAGCTCAGGAAAGAGACTTAAAAAATTGACACAAAGGCATGGAATTTTTTTTGGTGGGTTCTTATCCCTTTTATATTTTTCAATTGAAATTGATAGTTCCCAAAAGTTAATTTCTTTTTAATATTCTGAAATGATAAGTTCATTTTTCAAACAGTGTATGAAACAATAAGAAGATAGTCAATACTGGATCTTATTCTCATGAAAATGTAGGAACTGGAATGGAAATTATGGGGTCATTTAGATGGGGTAAGTAATCACTCTGGATGGTAAGTTTGTAAGAGAGTAGAAGAAAGATGCTCAGCATCAATCATGTAATCTTGGGTAAGTAGATTTCAAAAGATCCAACATAATGATTATTAGAATTTCAAAGATTAACTTTTTCAAAGGAAATTATCCTAGGAGGGATGAAAAATGTTTAGAAGGAAATTCTGAAGATGGAAAGGAACCTGGTTCCAATGAGGAAAAAAACAAAAGAAAATCGTAATTGACTGATAAGACCAATGTGAATTCAGAGTATACACCAATAAACAGATTTAAAAAAAACATAAAAGGCAACACAGGGCATATATTAGAGTATGGTATTTTCCTGTTAGAATAATGTCAGGAGAACCAAAACCTAAAATGAACTGAACTTGGTTAAAAAAAATAAAAGCTTAAGATAGTAAGCTTTTCTTAATTTTTTCTTTTGCCTTAAAACTATAGAAGGGATATGAATTATTAAGTCTATATCCCTAAAAAGATCAAAGAAAGAGGAAAAAGAGCTATCTATATACAAAAATGTTTGTAGCAACTCTTTTGAGAGTGATAAAGAATTGGGAAACTAAGTGGATACCTACCAATTGGAGATTGGCTGAACAAATTATGGCATGGGATTAGAAGGACAATTATAATAATGTAAGAAATGATGAAAGAAATATTTTCAGAAAAACCTGGGGAAGTTTACATGAAGTGATGCAGAGTGAAGTGAAAAGATCCAGGAAAACAATTTCTACAATAAGAACACTAAAGACAATTAAAAAGAAACTTAATAATAATTGTGTAATGACAAACTATGATTCCAGAGGACCAAAGTGAAAAATGCTATCTGCCTACTTTTTGACAAAATAGTGGTAAACTCAAGATTGTGCAAGAGAAGTTTGCCCTTCCCCCCCTTTTCTTAGATCAGAGTGACTCTGAACCTGGAGGTGAAAGGAAAGATAAAAGGGGCTAACAAGGAAGTGTTGGGCTCTCTCTGTCTCTGGTGTCCTGTGAAGGAAGCTGCTATTAGGGATGCTTCCAGACCAGCCACGTGGAAAGCTAGCCTAGCCCTTAATCTCTTTCTATTTCTCTTCTATTACCTATCCAAGTAATTCTAATAAACTTCATTAAATTCTAAATACCAGAGTCCAAATTTTATTCATACAAGATGCAGAATGAGACTCACATTTTTTGGTGTTTGATGTGGGTAATTTGTTTTGATTATGCATGTTTGTTCGAAGGGTTTTTTAATTAAAAATTTTATTTTATTTTTTAGTGGGGTGGGGAGAGATGGGAGGGAAAGTAAATACTTATCAATCAAAATAAAAAGAAGGGATTAGATCTTTGGCTGGTGTGGAAGGGTTGATAACACAATAGAAATAAAGCTAAGCTACTCAATTCTTACATATTATATTACTTTCAGCTAAAGATAATAACTTGCACTATAAATGGTAGAAAAAAATGACTAATTGAGACCAATATCCAAGATGAGTGAATAAATAAGGGTCATCAAATTGCCTTGATTAATTCAATATACTAGACCAGATAGACTGGAAGTTTGGGTAATGGGAAAAAATAGTAGAGATGATTGCTGAGCCTTCCTTAGTTACACGTGAAAGATTTTATTCTATCTAAGACAATATCCAATTCCCTAACTAACTCCTTCAATGAGCAGCTCAAGTTCTAGGAAGTCTATTCTGATTCCTCCAATTAATTAATTATTTAATTCCACCAAAGTACTATGCACACATTTTTAATTTAGCACATTTACACACATATATTTATAAATAATTATAAATGTATATATGTACATGTGTATTTACACATGCATGTGCACATATCCATAAACACACATTATCTATACACATGTACAGATAATGTTTGTACTATTATATATGTTGTTTCTTTCAACAGAATTGAAGTTCCTTGAGAATAGAGACTGTTATTTTCATCTTTGTATACTATAGCTCCTGGCAGATAGAGAGCACATAGCAAATTTGATTATATAGTTGATAAGGAATTTGGTAGATTGTAAAGATTGAAAAATATTTTATAAAGGTAAGCATGTTGTCCTACTATGCTCAATCCTATTACAGTGCTGACTGCCTTTGCTGTTATTTTTAAGATAACTGTCTAATCCTCAGGAGCAATTTTTGTTCTATTTTTCAATTCCTTCTCAGAGGGAAAAGATCTGTCCAATGTACCAAATCTTATCCCCTTCCCCTCCTGAGTAGCCAAACTGGTCCATCAACATTTTTCACATGCCAATGCAGTGTCTGTGAATGTCAATAAAAGAATGGGCAGGGCCCATCTGGGTCTTTTGGGCATGGATTCTGGGAGAGAGAAGACAGAAGAGGGAGAGAGAAAGGTTCATGGAGAATAGGTGACATGTGATCTGAGAACTTAGAATAAGGCAGAGACTTTTACTCCATGCTTATCTACCTTTTCTATTAATAAACTTTATGAAAAATAACTGGTATATATATACATATATATATTAATTTTAATTATAACACCAGTAAGCCACACAAATGATTAAGACATACACAGTTAGTAATAACACACCAAAAGGAAGCATTGGCAACTTATGTTCACTGAATCTTCAAATAAGTTTAATAAGAATTTATCCACTACCTGTCTAAATAACAATTTATGTACCAGGTACTGCCCTGGGCACTAGGGGGAAAAAAGGTAAAAATCAAACTCCCTGACATCAAGGAGCTTACTAAGAGGAAACTAAATATACATGGAGAAATGAGTACTATATATATACACGTGTGTATACACACACACACACACACACACACATATATACATATCAAATAACTGGGGGAGGAAATACAGGAGAGCACTAACAACAGAAAGGATAATGAAAAACCTCAGATGGAAGACAGAACCAAATCTGAGTTTTAGAAAGAGTTCTGGAATTGAAGCAAGTAGATAACAGACAAAAGAGGTCCTACAGGGGACAATGAGGTAGCATAGTGGATAAAGTACTAGACCTGGAATTGGAAAAAACCTCTGTATGAATCTGGCCTCAGACATTTCCTAGCTGTTTAATCTAAGGCAAGTCACTTAACTCCAATTGCCTAACTCTTATCACTCTTATAATTAACACTAAGACAGAAGGTAAGGATATATTATAAAGAAAAAAAAGGGGGGTGTGGAGATAGAAAGGTAGAAGCTAGAGCTTTCTATGCTAAGAATAGCAGGCAAGACCAGCTGGACTAGAATCTAAAGTGAGTAAGAAGGAATAATATGAAATCTGACTGAAAAAGTAGGTTGAAGCAAGCTATAACCTGAAAGTCTCAAAAGAGTAGTTTATATTTTATCCTAGGGGAAATAGGAAGTTACTGAATTTTCTGGAATATGGAGGTGATATGTTCTAGAATATGAATCTGGTAGCTGTGTATATTAAGATACATAGGTGAGGAAGAGAGTATAATTAGGATGAATACTTCAATGGCTGAATTGGTGGTTATGAGTTGTCAGAAGGCTACGGAAGCAAGTGACATTCAAAATAATAATAATTTCTGTGAAATTTGTTAGAGGTCATTCAGTTTCACAGAGAACTCTGCTGACAATTTTATCTGTTGACTTTTGTTAATAGGTCTAATCTAGCTGATTTTTTAAATGGTTCCATATTTTAAAAAATATTATTTTTGTGAAAATGGAGTAATATCCAATTCTAAGAAACATTTGATCCTTTCAAGAGGTAATCCAATCTCAAATCTGGTCTTTCTAGGTTTTTAACACATGGTATTAAAGACATAGTTCAGGCTTCCCATTAGCATATATTTTTCTTGAGACAATCTTGATTCATTTACTTCAAAGCAGACATCTTCACTATAGAAAGATACTCAAGATTCTGTCTACTTATTCCAAAGCAATGTTTAATAAAATACTTTGGGTATTATATTAACACCTGGTCCTGGACCATTCCTCAGAATGAGTTTTACTTTAGAATTTGAACTTGGAAAAAACAAATAGTGGAAAATGAATTTTGCCTTATTATTCATGTAGAGCTAAATGAGACTGTATAGATCATCTAGCTCAGCCCCCTCATTTTACATGTTAAGACACTAAGGACCAAAGAGATTAAATGATTTATTAAGGACATAAGGGTAGTGAATGTTAGAGACAGGCTACGAACAGAGGTACTCTGAATCCAAAACCAGTGACTTTTTGGATGTTGAAAGCAACTTTTTTGAAAATCATAGCAGTAGAAATTAAAGCAATAAAAGAAGAAAAAGAAATTGAAGAAGTTAGAACGGGCAAAGAATTAATAAATAAAACTATCTCTTTTTGAAGACAATTTGATGATGTCTTTGGAAAATTCTAGAAATTCAACTAAAAAGCTACTTGAAACTATCAATAACTTTAGCAAAGTAGTAGGATATAAAATAAATCCAGAAACTACATGAACATAATTATGAAACACTTATTTTACAAATAAAGTCAGATCTAAATAATTAGATAAATATTTATTGTTCATGGATAGGCAGAACCAATATAATTAAAGTGACAATCCTACCTGAAATAACCTACTTAGTAAATGCCATCCCAATCAAATAACCAAAAATTATCTTATTGAGGTGCAAAAAATAATAATACAAGTCATTTGGAAGAATAAAAGATCAAGAATAGCAAAGAATTAATAGAAAAATGTAAACGTCTGGCAATACCATATTTTAAACTGTATTATAATGTTGCCATTATCTGATACTGGCCAAGAAATTAAAAGGTAGATCAGTAGGACAAAACAACAATAGTAAAAGATTATAGTAATCTTGTAGTTGATAAAAATAAAGATTCAAAGCTATTGGGATAAGAAATCACTATTGGTAAAAATTTCTAGGACAACTGGAAAGTGGTTTGGCAGAAAATAGATATAGACCAATATCTTATACCACTTACTAAGATAAAATCGAAAAGAGAAACATGATCTAGATGTAAAAGGGGGCATATGAGCAAATTAGAAAAACAGGGAACATATTACTTATTAGATTTATGGATAGGAAAATAATTTATTGGAAAACAAAAAATGGAGACTGTTGTGAGTTATGAAATGAATACTTTTGATACATTAAATAGAAAATAGGTTTTGTAAAAATAAAAGAAATGTCAAGATTAGAAGGAAAGCAGAAAATTGGGGAACAATTTCAGCTAAGGCAGAGATCTCAAATTGGAAAAAAGAAATGAAAGCAAACTTTTATCTTAAATATCTTAAATAAAGGTTGTCCTGGGTGGGAAATGGTAATCATAAACAGAGTAGGATATCTTTTGGAGTCAGTACTTGGGTGCTTGAGAAGCAACCAAATTCTAAATAATCCTTTTTAAGGAAAAATAATCCAACATTCTACATTCTACCACAAGGGGGTGATGATTCACTTTGAAAAACCTGAGGAAGAAGTTTGAAAATAAATATAAAGCACTACCTGACTCATTTGTAGTTTTGATTATATAATTCAAGGCTACCTAAGAACCATTCCCAGATGTCTGGATGGCAAAGGAAAAGCTCAATTTAAAGATGACTTCCCTTCATTAGTTATGTGGTGTTCCTCATGTTTTCTTCCACCACCTACCAAACCTAACTAAATGGTACATAAAAATATGTAGTGAGTTTTAATTTCATCATTATGTTCTTACTCCTATTATAACTCCAGTGTCCTCTAGGAAAAGTTTTTTTTAATCAATATCTGTGGGAGAGAACTTTAGTTAAAATACAAAGTCAGACCTGGTCTTTCTTGACAAGCATTAGCTGTGTGGTCAACTAAATTTGAAAACCTTGGACAAGAATAGAGAAGAAGGAAAATGTTGAAAGAAAACCAATTCGACACAGGCCCAGTAAGCTACTATTTCCTTTTCATTCACAATGCTTATTACATGGGACAAAATAAGCTTTTGTTTGCCTTTTTTAAAAAAAGGAGATGAAAGTTGAGAATTTCTCAAAGGTAAAAATAAAATTAACTAAACAAAACCAACATCTATTTATGTGTTTACATATACATATGAGTATATATTTATAGGGAGTGAAATACATATTACATAGGACATGTACATAATTACTATGTTTATCATAAATGCTATAGATATGCATATTGTTTGGAGAAAAGAAGTAACCCTCAAAATGCATTTTCATTCCAAATATCCTCCATTGGGTTAAAAGAATTGAATTTTAGAAATGAAATAGCTTTTAGTGATCTAGTCTGATTCCCTCTTTTTACTTTATTTTTCAATCCCCACTTTTTATAGTTGAGGTCAAGTGGTTTGCTTAAGGTCATATTCTTAGCTAGTTAGAGAGCAGGGACTTAAACTCAAGTCTCCAGATTCCTTTTTCTGTATTCTTTTGCTCTTGGAAACTGTTTTATTGGAAGAGATCTATATTAGATGTGGATGTTGGTAACACCCACACAAAGACATCACTTGGGTAGGTAACCTACTAATATTAACTAATTAGACAAAAAAGCTCAGAGAGTACTCTGGCCTCACTAGAACAAAGATAATGAAATTAAGAGGTCAACTGTCATTCATATAGCACTTCAGTCTTTTCAGCAATCTGGACCTACAGCATCTCATCTAAGTTTCACAATGATCTTGAATCACAAATCTACTAGTATCATTTTACCCAAAAAAAGGAAACTAAGCCTCATAAAAATTCAGTGACTTGCCTACATTCATATAGCAATTAAAGGATACAGCTGAGATTTGAAACTAGATATTCCTGTTGGTATCCATTAATCTATCCACTACACCCAGGGTCAGCATAAAAAAAAATAAAAATGAATTTAAAAAATACTTACATTTTAGAATGGTCTATAGGCTTTTAAATAAAGTTTTGTTTTGTCTGAAATGTAAAACTCATTTTGCTAGGGAGTCTACACTAAACTAGAGCCCTTAGTTTCCTGACACTGGCACCATACTGCATTGCCCCTGAAAGAAGAAAATGAGAATGACCATTTGTACTTTAATGGTCATTTGGTTATACAGACTTTTGAGACAGGGCACTATACTTGCATGGAAAAAAAAACCTGGGTTCAAATTTCAGCTCTGTTACTTATGCCCATGTGACTATGGCAAATCACAACCTGAGGCTTCAGGTCTTTGCATGTAAAATGGGGTTATTAATATATGTTTGGTTTCTCTCTCAGAAGCAGTGAGAATCAATGACATAATAGATTTAATTGGAGTTCAACAAAACTATAACCAGCTAATGAAATTGATTTTTATAAATAATGCCAAATCAGTGCCTCTCATCCAGTTCTCTGGTGTCCTAAGTGCAAGATGCATAACATCATCTTAAAGGATTTGCTATTCCCAAGCACATTCATGGTAAGTAATATGAATATTTTCAGAAGAAGAAAGTCAAATGATCATAGATCATATGAATGATTTCTCTCAATCACTAAGAGAAATGGAAATTAAAACAGCCCTGAGGTTTCACCTCATATCCACATAAGCCAAGATGGTTTAAAAATAAAAAAGCCAATGTTGGATGGGCTGTGGAAAGACAAACATATTAATAGACTGCTGGTGGAGTTTTACCATTCAAGAAAGCAATTGGATTATTTGAGAGGAATAACCAAACTGTTCACAACTTTTTGAACCAGCAATACTAGTAGCAGGCATATTTCCTAAGTAGGTCAAGGACAGAAAGAAAAGTCCTATACATAACACATTATTCACAGCAGGTCTTTTTGTAGCAACAAAATTAAGTCAAGTCATCTTGCACTTTATTTTCCTTCTTGCCTGGAAGAATCTAGCAACATAGGCCTCCTTGCTGTTGTTCCTTGCAAATGAAACTCCCTCTCCTTACTCTGGGCCATTTCATAAGCTGCCTCTCTCCTTTCCTGGAATACTCTCTCCTCATCTTTGCCTCTTGGATTCCCTGACTTCCTTCAAGACTCAGCTCAAATAGCAATTTAAGCAGGAGGCCTTTCTGGGTTCTCCCTTGCCTATGAACATGCTTTCTTATATCAAATTGACTTCGTCCATTCTGTATAAATATTGCATGAACCCAGTGATTTTTGTGTTTTTTCTGTCCCATCAGAATTAAATTATCTGTAGCCCCAAGTCCACATAGAAAGTACTTGATAAATTCCTCTTAATGATAACATTAAAGCAAATATTAAAACATTCAATCTCTGATTAATTTTCATAAAATATCAGTCCTGAAAGAAAGAAAAGGAAATTCACTTTCTCCCTCTAAGTAAAGAGTATGATGCAAAAAGCAATATTTAATCTTAAGCACAGTGATGATATTCTTTGGTTTCATCTAAATGTTTCTATTAAAATAAAAGGTTTGATGGTTCTTGTGTGAAAGGGAAAAGATTGTGATATAAAAAAACAAAAAGACAACAGTAAAATGTTAAATAAACCAAATTTTCATACAATATAAAGATAAAATGAAAAACAAAAACAAACCTCAGCTTCATGAAGGTAGTCACTTCTTCCTTAAGTGGGCTACATATCAGTTTTATTATCATGGGTTGAGACTCATAGGTAAAATCAGGGGTTTATTTGGTACATAACAATATTATTCTCTTTCATCCCCCCTAAACACACGTGTACACACACACACACACACACATACACACACACACACACTTTCACATTTTAATGAGAAGATGCTGCTGGCTCTGTTTTGATTTGATTAGGAGGCAGAGTAATAAAAAATTTCAAGATCTTCTGTAGTTGACTTTATACTGTAATAGGAGGTGCCTTTTAAGATAATTACATTAGGACCAGAGGTATGATACCTTCTGCTTTTGCTTAAATCGATAAGCATCAACTGGATGAAACTGTGCAAGCAATGACATTTTGGGGAACTCCAGGCACAGAGCAATTTTTTTTAATTGATAGAATTTTCCCAACTAAACTAGGCCATACAGTTTCCAGAAGAGACCAATTAAATAATGCTTTCTAGCACATCTCTAGTCAAAAATCTTTGTTACAATAGATTTTCAGCCAAAGAATTGTAAGGGTTTAATAAAAGGCACATAGTAGAGTAGCCTGAAAATCAGAAAGACCATAGTTCAAGTCCTGCATATGCTGCAGAGTGGCTGCCTCTGGAGCTCTGGAGAAGTCAGGAAGTTCTCAGGGTCCCAGAGGATTCCTTAAGACTTTAAGCTGCAGAATGGTTGTTGATCTGCACTGGTGGAGGAAATTCCAAAGCAAAGAAAGTAAAGAAAGAAAAGAGAGCTTTAAAGAATAGCTGTTGAATGAACAAATGGGCAAATTTAAGCTGATATAGATGATGGAAAACTCACTTTCTACGTGCTATGTCTTGAGAAAAGACAAGAAGCCTCTTTTTCCCTAAAATATTTTCCCCAATTTAGAGAACTTTATGAAGTATTGTATAACAACTTAAATTTTTATAGCATTTGAGGAAAAAGTAATTTATATATATTATCTTGCTGAAATGATACAGAATAAGACAGTAACAACAAGGGAGCAACATACATAATGGTCACAATAATAAAATAAAAAACTATATACTAAATGGTTGCCTAACATGGATTCATTGCACTGACAAACACTGACAGAGGAAGACAGAAGTAAAATGTTATGTCCAAGGTCACACAGCTAATAAGTATTTGAGTCTGAATTTGAACTTGGGTCCTTCTGACTCGGGAGCATTCATTGATTGATCTACTGCACCACCCAGATGCCTCTAAAAGGCATAAATAAAAATCATTGACTGGGAAAAAAAAACAAAAAACAACTGCACAATA
Organism: Monodelphis domestica; assembly: GCF_027887165.1. NCBI lineage: Eukaryota > Metazoa > Chordata > Mammalia > Didelphimorphia > Didelphidae > Monodelphis > Monodelphis domestica. The sequence goes on along the minus strand of NC_077229.1, from coordinate 160,441,290 downwards.
TCTGGCAATGATTAACCGGATGCCATTGAACATTGGTAAAAGTGATATTTTGTCTAGTTGAATACAAATGGAACACAGGGAAGGTATTTCCAAAATTTGAGTAAAGTCCTTTGAGGTGTGGGAAGAAGCTGAGTTGTATAATACCTAAATTAGCCCAAATCCCTGAAAGGGAAGTGTTATCCATTGGGAGAAAGGGATACCAAAAGTGGGCAAGAGAGATGCTCATAGTAGCCATTCCTAATCAAAAACTGCTCCATCTCAGAAGACTATCTCCTGATCCTGTGTCTTTTCTTTGGCTGTGCCCTGCATGGGATTTTTTCTCTTCATCTACAGCTTTTGTCTTCCCTATCTGCCTTCAAATTCCAGCTCAAACTCCAAAGTCTATAAGAAACCTTTCCTGATCTCCATTTATACCAGAGCCTTCCCTTTAGAAAACGAAAATATTTTAAACACTATTTTTCTTCCAAAATGATACCTAGAGTTATAGCTATATACTGTTTAGTTTAATGTCTGGTACATGGAATGATTGTTGGTGGTAAGATAAGGAGTAATAAGTCTAATTCATTATATAAATGTTATATTTCAAAAGATTTTTGACCCATATAATATCTGAATCCTTGGGAAGGGGGAGAGGAGAATGACAGTCTAGGATTCTGTTTGTAATAATGTTGGAGGACAGATGCAAATTCAATAGGTGAACTGAAATATTTCACAAAATGGCAGATTGTAAGGAATCAAATAACTCACATTTATGTAGAGATGTAAAGCACTATATATACATTACCCTGTTTAAGCCTCACAACAAGCCTAAGGTAGGTCCTACATATATGTACCCATCTTACAAATAAGAATATCAGAGCACAATGGAGGAGACTTGTATGTAGTCAAACAACTAGTCAATTGATCAAAGGTAAGATTTGGCTCTGAACACCCTGATTACAAGTTTAGTATTCTCACTATTTAGCTTACCACCATCTAAATAATAAATGATATTTTAAAGTACTTTTTGTATACATTATTTCTTGATAATCCCAACAATTTCGTGGAGAAATACAGGTGCTACTATCCCCATTTTACATAAGAGGAAACTGAGAGAAGACAGGGAAATAGCATGGTCACACTTCTAGGAAAAATCTGAGGTGTGATAGAAAGTTAGGTCTTCCTGATCCCAAGTCTCACCCCCCATATCCTTTACTACTTGCAGCCTCACAAGTCAATCTCTTTTCCTAGATAATAAAACAGGGATAGGGTAAGTGACTTACCTAAGATTACACTAGGTGGTAAAACCATTTCTGGTGCGAATAGCAGAATTCATTTTTCTGCCATCCATTGCTCTACAATGTACCACACTATCTGCCTCATGTGCTCAACAGCTGTTGGAAGGAGTAGGGCACCTGCTAAGTTGTGGTCACACATCTGCCAGAAGGCTGTAGGAAACATGTTAGAGAACTAAGGGGGAAATCCTGCAGTTAATGTCACAGGAAGAGTGGGCCAAGTCCTGATTTTGTTTTTAGAAAGCTATTTCATCTCAATCCAGAGTTTTTGTTTGGACATTTTAGGAAACTATATGCTAAACTTTTTCAATCTTTCTTTACCTCAGTGGTTATAAAAAATAACAGAAATGTTGGTTAAGTTAGAACTTCTAAAAACTTTTGTTTTACAAGTCCAATGGCAGAAAAATATAAAAGTTATCTTACTGAAATTTTATGCAGTTTATCATAGCTTTCATAAGTTGCAAAATTAGTCCTTTTGCTAAGATTTCTCTGTCATAGTGTTTAATTCCATCCACTTATGAAAAAGAAAATGTGGAGGGAGGGAGCACAGGACTGAGATCTGGGAGTCACAAGTTCTATTTAGTCTAGGTTCTATTAAAAAAAATAAGTAATAAATAAGCCTCTGTTTTTTCAATTGTCAAATGAGAATAATTATAACTTGCTCTGATTCATGGATTTGCTATTAAGTTCAAATGAGTCAAGATGTAAAAATGCTCTGGAAAAACTATGCAAATAATAATAATTTTAAATATAATAACATCTAACATTTATATATCATTTTAAGGTTTGCAAAATAGATATTTTGTAAATATTATTTGTAAATATTTCATTTGATCCCCATAACAACTTTATAAATTATGCATAGATTTTTATGATATGTGTTGCCAAAGCAAGCACTCATTTTACAAATAAAGTACAGTCAGAGTACTGATAAATAATTCCCCATGGTTACATATTTAGTAAGTGGCTGAAGTTAATTTTGTACTCAGGTCTTATTGTTTCTGGGTCCAGTGCTCTATCCACTATGCTAGAAATTGTAATTAATACTGTGAAAAAAGATAATGTTAAAGGTTACTCATGAAGATAGTAGGAATTTTTCTTCCAATAAAGTAATGATAAATGTGTGGTATATCAGAAACAATTGTGATCTTTGAGTAAGAAATCCTAACTTCTGACATTTAACTTGCCATGAAAGCTTAGATAATTTTAATTTACTTGACTTATCTTCATATGCTGTTGCCCATATGTAAAATAGACAAATGGATGAGATGATCTATAAATCCTTTGCTGCTTTTTTGGAATAATCAGAAGTGTTTTCTTTTCCTCTTTTAACTTCTTAAAGAAAAAAGAGAGGGAGGAGAAAGCATTTACAAAGTTATCTACTATCCACCAGGAATTCTTTATAAATATTATCTCACTTTGATCCTGGGATGTAAGTACTATGATCTCCATTTCACACTTGAGGAGCCTGAGAGAGTAAGAGGTTAAATGACTTGCCCTGGGTCACATAGCTATTAAGGGTTTTTAATGCAGATCTTGACTCTAGAAACAATGCTTTATCTATACCACCACCTAGCTCCAAATTCTGATTATCATATTGAGAATGAGGAACGTGTTGTTATTTTTCTTGTTGCACAGAAAAATAAATTACTCACCAGACAAACATATATTAAGTGACTGCTGTGTGCCAGGAACTGTACTAAATGCTGGAGATACAAGCAATAAGAGAGAGACAGACAGTCATAGAGAAGGGGAGAGAGGGAGAAAGACAGACAGACTCGCTGACGTCAAAGAGCTTGTATCCTAATGTGGGGGAGCAATATATAAAAGAAAAATGAAAGAGAAAATGGATGCATACTGGTGAAATACAAGGGAAACAAGAACACATCTAGCAAGGGAATGAAGTAGGGCCAGCCTGAGTCCATCCCCCAAATGGTGGCTCCTGGAAATTTGCTATTGGAAAAAGGAGGCTAGCATGGTGGAAAGATATACCAGAATAAGGCAGCTCCAGGAAATGCAGGAATTTCCTTAGTAAGAAGGATGACCAGTTATTGTGTTAATGTCAGGGAGAATCAGAAAAGTTCAGCAGGGAGGGAAATGAAGCATGTTGGAAAATATTTCCCAACAGTCCCTTCTACCACTCAAAATCTAGAAATCTATCTAGCAGACTAATCTCAAACTCAAAAGAAATAGTACATTAAAAGCACTTGCACATCTTAAAGTGCTACATAAAAACTAGTTGTTATTATTATTATACTCTGTCATCATCTGTGTCCTTTACCAATGCTATATTTATTATATATTTAAAGAATTTGGCACAATGCCACATCATTGGTTTAAAGCAATTAGTTCACAAAGTAGATAGAACACTGGTCCTGGAGTGCAAATCTAGCCTCATACACTAATTAGCTATGCATCTCTGTGTAACTTAATTAACTGCCTCAGTTTCCTCAAATGTAAATTTTTTAATTAAAAAATCTCTAACTTTCCATCTTAGAATCAATATTTTGTATTGGTTCTAAGGTAGAAGGCTGGTAATGACTAGGAAATGGGGATTAAGTGACTTGCCTAGGGTTACATAGCTAGAGAGTGTCTGAGACCAGACTTGAACCCAGGACTTCCTATCTCTGGGCCTGGCTCTCAAATCATTGAGCCACTTAGCTGCCCCTTAAAGTAGAGTTTTAAAATGAGCCTGTGTCAGTGAGTTGTTGTGAGGATCAAATTAAATTTTATTTGTAAAGCATTTAGTATAGTGAGTGGCACACAATAAGTGCTTAATAAATGTTTGTTCTTTTCCCCTTAAAAGCCACATTGAGGTTCTATTTTCTTGGTTCTTTATATAGGCCAAGAGAACCATACTGATCAATAAGTATTTTCTCCAACCCTAACATGGCCCTACGTTTATTGTAAGGTTTTAAACACTGAAAAAGCACATATGATTTTTGATCAAAAGGAGAAAGAATATAAGATACTCTAAGAATGTTTTTTAATCCATAAATCATTTTTTTAGGTTTCTAGAGAACTATGGTGATCACTAATGTTCCAAGGCTACTACCTTTTTTCCCCATTTCTTATTACCATAAAATCACTTAAACAAAAAGTGGGATCAAATGTTAATATCTCATTTTTATTTCAAATGTATAAATTTTCCTCACCTGAAAACCTGTTCTCCTCTAGCAAGTGAATATGGAAATTATTCATAAACGATCTATGTTAAATTGATAAGAGAAACCATTATACATGAGCACACACAGCAAATGCTTTATTGATTCTTCATGATTTTCACAAGCAAGCTCTAATGGCCAAAGTATTATGAGCATTGGGTCCTGTCAAATTGCTACTTAGCTTAGGTGATTCTAAGCTAAGGTTGACTAACCACAAATACAATTTATATCTATCAGTGAAAACAAATGTGATTGGGAGGAGAGCTGAGTGGCTGACCCCTGAGCCAGAAATCCAGGCAATGACTAGTATTTCTGGCAACTTTAGTAAATTCAACTGGTTTAAAAGGAAAAAAAAATAAGAAGTACTATAATCTAAGCTAACTAACCATTCAAAACATAGACAGGGATCTGGTAACCACACTGTAAGCAGTACCATTAAAAGTTTAGGAGTGGTATTAGGGCATAGAAATAAGATTGTGGTGTGTAGTGACAAAGAAAGCTTTCCCACTATACCATACACCAGGGTAATGGAACCAATTTGGTTCTCCATAATATAAGAGGAATGTAGAAAAGCCAAAGAGGATCTATATAGTAACAACAACTTGAGAAAACATAAGAGCAAAATAGAGATTATAAGAAAAATTCAAGTTGACTTGATAATCTTGCCAGGTGGCTTTCAGGGGGAAAAAAGAAACCATTGACACTGAGCCTTAAACAACAAAAGGACAAAATTGTAGGAGCAGAGTATATAATAGAGATAAGAACTTCCTGACTGTGAAGGTAGCTAAATATCTGGAGTTGTTCAGGACAGATGTAAATGAATGTGCTGCAGAAAACATAAAAAAGGGAATTTTGTGTCTGTATGGCTTAGGTAGAGTTACACAAGAAGCCTGAATGAGTAAAGGATGAATGAGCTCTAAGCATCATTTTCTGCTCTCTTCTCTTACTGCAAGATGAAAAAGAATTGAAAGAATGAAGCAAACTAACACTGGAATGATAAATATATGCTTTTTAAAATTTTACCTATGGCTAATGAGCACCATAATCAAGTCTTCCCAGGGGGGAAAAAATCTGCACATAAAAAGTTCTTTACTAGAACTCATTTAAGTATGCTCTCAGAAGCTAAAATGATCCCAACATTCACCAAAGCTTTCAGTTATTGAAAGGTTGCTGCAGCTGTGTTGTAATTACTTTTCATCTTATTTTAAATTTTGGGTCACTATCAGCTCCAGTAGGGATGTTACACACTACCTCTAAAGTAGACTACCCATTGGATGTGCACAATTAATTATCTCTTTTTTTCCCTTACAAATCCCTATGGACACACTTATCTAGAAGACATAAGACTAAGAAATGTGTCTTGATTCTATATACATAATTAAAAGGAAAGTTATCATATTTCAGATGATATATTCACATACAAGTTATACATAGAATTCAGGTAATAAAAACTGTGATTACTTATAAATTGCCTATAAACTAAGAAGTTTCTTTAATAGAAATAAAGTTCTAGACAATAAAAGTTAGTACCAACAAACCACAGGGAACATGAAAGAGTCTACTGGGAAAAGTCAAGCACTTGCAGCCAAGACTAAACAAGATTATTTTTCAAACTCTATCCAAAAATATCCTGCATGCCTTATACTTAAGCCCCACTGCCTTCAGTTTACAACTTCTCTAGCTGAAAAAAAGGGGAGAAAAATGCTAGTCAATCCATAGCAAATTACTGGTTGCTTAATCAGAGATTCTGTGTTTTATTAAAAAAATAAAACAAAATATTTGATACCTTTGGTGGTGTTGTAAAAGACAAAGGAGTAAATGCAGAAACAGAAACTGTTTGGTTTCCTTTAAAAGAATAAAGTACACAAGGGACATGAATAGGTAATTTTCAGATAAAGAAATCAAAACTATTAATAACCACATGAAAAAGTGTTCTAAATCTCTTATAATCACAGAGATGCAAATCAAAACAACTCTGAGGTATCACCTCACACCCAGCAGATTGGCTAACATGACAGCAAAGGAAAGTAATGAATGCTGGAGGGGATGTGGCAAAGTCGGGACATTAATACATTGCTGGTGGAGTTGTGAATTGATCCAACAATTCTGCAAAGTAATTTGGAACTATGCCCAAAGGGTGCTAAAAGGCTGTCTGCCCTTTGATCCAGCCATAGCACTGCAGGGTTTGTAGTCCAAAGAGATAATAAGGAAAAAGACTTTTACAAGACTATTCATAGCTGTGCTCTTTGTGGTTGCAAAATTTGGAAAATGAGGGAATGTCCTCTGATTGGGGAATGGTTGAACCAATTGTGGTATCTGTTGGTGATCAGATACTATTGTGCCCAAAGGAATAATGAACTGGAGGAATTCCATGTGAACTGGAACGACCTCCAGGAATTGATGTAGAGTGAAAGGAGCAGAACCAGGAGAACACTGTACACAGAGACTAATACACTGTGGTACAATCTAATGTAATGGACTTCCCTACTAGTAGCAATGCAGTGATCCAGAACAATTCAGAGGAACTTAAGAGAAAGAATGATATCACATTCAGAGAAAGAACCATGGGAGTAGAAACACAGAAGAAAAACAATCATTTGATCACATGGGTCAATGGAGATATGATTGGGGATGTAGACTGTAAATGATCACCCTAGTGCAAATATCAATAAAATGGAAATAGGTCCTGATCAATGACACAAGTAAAACCCAGTGGAATTGTGCATTGGCTATGGGAGAGAGTAGAGAAAGGAGAGGGAAAGAACATGATTCTTGTAACCATGGAAAAATAGTCTAAATTATTTTTTAAATTTTATTAAATTAGTTAAATAGATGTGCTGTCTAACAACAACAAAAAACGAAAAAAGTCCAGAGGGGTTTAGTGTTAATGTATATTAAAGTGACATTTCATGTAGGAGAGAGACTGCACTGAATGCCGTTATTAGCTAATTCAATTCAAGTGTAGTAGGGGCTTGGGGTCTGACTGATATTGTGGTATCTATAAGAGAAAGCATGTGTTCCTGGAAGCTATTTGGATGATCAAATTCTTAGTAATGAAAGGTAGTCTTAGTCATTCCCAAGAGTTTTGAAAAGGGGGAAAAAATTGTGAAAGGACAGACTGAAAGGGCAGAGTAGGATCTATGTGGACTGAGTATCAATCTAGTGGGAGATACTGGCATTGTCAGTCCTACTGAGGACTTTAAATGAGTTGGAGAGCAACAGCAGCATGAGATTAATAGAGAGATGTGAAGGAGGAAAGAAGAGCTGAGCTCAGTCAGAAAAGGAAAAAATGTGAGTGAGTTAGAAATATGCAAAACAATATGACAAAGGGCCAAATGTCAAGGAGATTTTTCTCCCCTAACTGGGTAGCTCTGAACTAATATGATTATATTAATAATAGCTATGGAATATATGAGAAAGGAACCAGAGAGACCTGAGGAATAATATATTGTCCCTGACTAAAAGTGAGCTAATTGATGGAATAAGGTATAGGGGTAGAAATGATTAACTCTCCAGATGAAAAGCAAAAGTCTATGACCAGAAGAAAAAAGTCCCACGTAAACTACACCAAGGAGAAGATGAGCCTGGGAAGGTTTTGAGTTCATCTCTTTTCAGATAGCATCCAGTACCAGTCAGTGGACTTTACCCTTCATAGCAACACTCACAATTCAGTAAACATTTGTGGGTTTCAGCACTCATTGAGAAATTGTGACCCTGGGAAAGATCTGTTAACCTCTCAGTAGCCCAGGCAACTCTCTAGGGCTGTACATCGAAGAGAAGATGCTGATTCTTATTGGCAGAGGAAGGTCCCTACAATGGACCTCCATAAATTAATGAAATCATAGGTCCTACAAAAAGAAAAATCATGTAAGACACTGTGCCAGGTGCTTGACCCCTAAAAACAAAAAATCCAAAAGGAAACTGCTTTGAGGGGCTTTTGGAAATCTTTGGCTTGTAGACAAAATACAATGTGTTGTTGTTATTCAGTTATTTTTCAGTCATGTCTAAGTCTTTATGACAGCACTTGGGGTTCATTTGGCATAAATACTAAAGCAGTTTCTTTCTCCAGTTCATTTTACAGATGAGGAAACTTAGGTTACTTGAACAGGATCACACAACTCATAAGTGTCAGATTTAAACTTGGCAAGATGAGTATTCCCAATTCCAGGTTTGGCATTTTATCCACTGTGTCAACTAACTGCCCATACAACTTAAATACAAATAAGTAAGTATACATATATGAAAGTTCAAGTGTGAGACAGAGTGCTAGAGACTAGAGATGGGATGAAGTGAGGTGATAAAAAATCATTATATAATATAAAATGAAATTCAGAAAAAGGGACAGTCAGGCTGACTCATGAATCAATATAATTTCCTAATACCTGAAATACTAAATAGACTTCTTCATAGGGCATTCCCACAGTCTGAATCCCCAGAAATGCCCCGTCTGTGATTGTAACAAAATGAACAAAATGGCAGGACTTTGGTTATAAGGTTCTGATCCTCATCTCAATTTGACCAACACATTCCTCAATTTCTCAGTGTACTGATTGGAATTGAATAGCTCTTCCACTGAGATAATGACAACTTGTGGCACCAGAAAGATTGAATTTCAGCATTAGAAATTGGATTATGTTCCATTACATCCATATATTATGCATATTACTGGACAGGTAATATTTTGTAGTCAATTTTCTTTTTTAATTGCTATTTACTTGAGGCACAATTTCATACACAATAAATATAAGTTGTATGTCTGTGCTTAGAGGTCCAAAAATCTAAGTAAATTAAAAAAAATTATTGAATTGTATAAAATTATAAGTATTTAAAATACTAAGCTAGAGTGCTATTGCCAGTTCTCAGTGATAAACTTGAATTTTAGTATTTTCTTAATTATTTCACTTCTGACTTTGAAGTGAATTACTATTCAGTTAACTGTGTCAACAGTATCCATTATAAACAGAAATAAAGTTTCTTGTGGAAATTGTTCATGAATGAATAGGTCTACTCTATTAATGGGATTTTCAGAATTATTTTCCCTAATTTAATGAGATGAGATAATCTAAAGTTCCCATAACAGAAAATAACTGAGTCCATCGGTCTGAGTGTGTGAGTTTGAGAGACAGAGACATAGAGACACATCGACTCACAAAAACAAAGAAAAAATTACATTAACAACAACAAAAAAATTTCTAAGAAATGCTTGGCTACAAAAAGAATTAATTTGGATAACTAAATTTCAGTATTTGCTTGGGTCTTGGAAAAAATCTCAAGCCTCATCCTCTTGTCCTGATGTATATCCATGTTCAAATATCTTTTATTTTAAAGACTTCTCAGAAGAATTAATGATAATATGATGTAGGGAATGAAGAGCTGACCTCAGAGTCAGTAAAATTTGAATTTAAGCTCACCTATAACATACAAAGGCCATATGATCCAGCACAATTCATTTAACAGATCATTCTCAGGCAACTCTCTGAAGACTGAGTTGCAGAGGGATCCCCCCTCATCAAGAAGTTCCCAAAGTCAATAAAAATCATGGGTCTAAGTCCTGTTCTTGTTCTAGGGAAGGTCATTGATTCTAATACCCAAACAACACTGAAATGTTAAAAAGTTTTGTTTACACAAATCCCAAGTTTCCTCTCCTCTTGCTTAAGTAAATTTCCTCTCACAGAGGCCAATTAATGTACTACCAGGCTCCATATAACACTTCAAATACTTGAAGAATGTTAGATCATTTTCAGTCTCTGAACAATAATTAGATAACAAAGATACAAAGTCATGCTATTTTTACATATATACACTGCGGATTTTCCACTGAAAGTTCTATTGATCTTGAAACCATCGAAATGTAGTCTTTCTTGGTCAGGTGGAGATCAAAGTCTTTGGAATCATCAAATACTTGAATGTAAGAAACTGCTCCAGCTCTGCTAATGAATTCAGTTCTAAAGAAGAAGCAACCATGTGCTTTGCTACATCACCCTGAGGACCACTGTGCCTTTCTATATGACATGCAGCTGAAAACTCTTTATTATATGTGTTATGTTTCTTCCCCACTGGAAGGAGAGCTCTATTAGACCACTGGCTGTTTTGCCTTTGCTTTTCTATTTGTCATCTCAGTGCTTTGCACAGAGTAAACACTTAATGAATGCTTTTTCATTCGTTTCCATTGTACAGCCAAACTCTACTCTCAAGTTTCTCTAAATTTCCTCCCCTTAAACTAAAAACTATCTAGCAAGGTTCACATGAACTAAGTGAAATCAACACTAGCCAAAATGTATACACAATGGCAAAACAAAGGAAATTAATACTAAAAGGAAATTAGTCTCTGAGTAATTGTAATAACTAGAGAAGAGATAATTAAATGTAGCTTTCCTTTCAGCAAGGAGGCAGGAGATTAGAGGGATAGAATGTTACTTGAAATTGTATTGTCAAGATGAGGTCATTGTTTGATTTGTTTTTACTTAACTGTTTCAATTTGTTAAAAAGGAGAGTTGAATTGTGGCAGTGGGGATGAAAGAAAAGAATATCTATTGGTATTATAAAAACAAAAAAATTCATAATAAAATTTGTAATTGTAAAATGTTATATACCTCAAATGATAAAAACTTAATAGTTATTTTAAATATTTTATCTATTAAACATTTAAAATAATTAATCCTTAAAATAAAAACTCCAAAATAAATCACAATGCATTCCTTCTTCATATTTAATTAACAAGCATATATTAAGGGCTTACTATGTGTTAGGCACTGTGCTAAAAAACCCAAAACAAAACAAAACTCCACTTCTCTTATTTATATTTCTATCTTGTAGTTGCCCTTATCTAAGTCATTTGCATTAAAACATTCCTAACCTATGAGAACATATCAGTGGCAGAAGGACGCGAAGCTGGTCACTGTAGCAACAATACAAACATCAATCCCATTTTCTAGGAGATTCAAAGCTAGGAAAGACCCTAAGAAGTTGTCTAGTCTAGTCCCTGCATTTTGAAGATAACAGTACTAAGATTCAAGGAAGTTTACTAATCTGCCTGAGGTTGAACAGGTAATAAAAGGGAGGGGGCATTAGTATGTCCCTCTTACCCAAAACTCAGTACTTTTTCCACTAGCAACACACATCTACCATAGTTGTTTTAGCTTTCTTGGCCCCCTTCCCCTTTGACTCTTTTCCCTTATTCCCCGTAATTCTTTTGGCCAAGTTAATTGCTCTTTTCTGTGTCTTATCTATGATGAGTAATTGCCGATGATTTAGATACAGTTGATTTTTAGCCCAATCATTTTAAATAGCTTATAAAAATACTAGCAAAGGCACTAATTTCCAACCAAAGGGATATCATGCTATAAAAGGGGGAAGGGATACCAAAACCAAAATAAATGTGAGGAGATAAATTCACTTCACAGTGGATATTTACCAAAAATAAATTACATCCACAACTCTCTCAGTTAGAGACAAATGGCAAGCTAAATGCACCCCCCCACCCCCCGTATTGAAGCTGAAAGCCAGCCAGATCCTGTGGCTTGGCTCCCTCACAAGGTTTAAATACAAGAACTCACACAACAGCACCCAAATGACCAAATAATATTTGTGCTTTCACAGATAGAGAAAAAGAGAGACAGAGAGAAAGAGGGAGGGGGAGAGAGAGAGAGAACAGCAGATACACACACTGCTAAGAGACATGGCACCTAATTTAATATTTCATAATTAGAAATTACTAATCATATTTCCCCCACAGACCTACAGATGGATGAGGTAATGTGTCTTACCAAAGCTGAAAACATTCCCTGTCTCTCACTTTATTAATTCTCTATCTGTAAGATCTTTCTTTTCTTTAAGTGAAACAGAGTGTATAAATTCAAAAGAATCTAAAAAAGCCTCTGGGAAATATGCTAGAGATAGCACATTCATCACTTTCATGAGGTACATTCTCATTGCATTCTGCCCCTAACCATTTTGATGTTCCCACTGTGAAGAAAGCAAATAAGGCCAAAACAACCTTGTTTTTTGACTCCAATATACCAATTAGACAGTCAATTCAAATATTAACTATGTTAAATATAAATAAGGAAAAGATGTTGAAGGCCAAAGGGTAACCCATGACAAATTGATAGAATAAAAAATTAATTAAAATGAAAATTTTAAAGTATTTCACAAGCAGAGTGGTATTCTAGGGTGCTAGAGAATTTAATATAAATGAGCCAGTCCCTGATCCAAATACTTCCAGATCTATGGCATCATTGCTTTAAGTATTCCTTCCAGGAGGTTGATCACGCCCCTTCCAAAGTATACTTTGTCTTTAAGACTATCTTTAAGATTTGCTGTGCATTCAAATTTATAACCTTCAAGAGACACAAAGTATCCTGCCAGACTTATATAAAAATACTTCAAGCACTGGGAGAACCTTCAAGAAACTGAGAATTATCTCTATGCCACAATGAGGCATCAGAATAAGAATCTGATGAATTTCCATTTCATGATATTAGAAAATGAAATTCAGACAACATATTCAATATATCAATGTTTTCTACATAACTAGAGTAATATACTTTAAAAATACAAGATGATAGTTTTTATATACCATATTTCCTAATCACTTCTTTCTCCTCCTCCCATCTGTTAAGATAACTTAAATCCCTATTTCTCAAAAGCAGGGGTTCTTAACTGAGATCCATGACCTTTAAAAAAATGTGCACAGTTGTTTTTCAATATAATTGGCTTCCTTTGTAATCTTTTATATTCTATTTTGTGCATTTAAATATATCAATCTGAGAAAGTTCGTAGAATTCAGACTGTCAAAAGGTATGAGATATAACATAGCCTTAGAAAAGTATGTATAGGGGGCAGCTGGGCCTAGAGATGGGAGGTCCTGGGTTCAAATCTGGCCTCAGACACTTCCCAGTTGTGTGACCCTGAGCAAGACACTTGACTCCCATTGCCTAGCCCTTACCACTCTTCTGCCTTGGAGCCAATACACAGTATTGACTCCAAGATGGAAGGTAAGGGTTTAAAAAAAAAGAAAATTAAAAAAAGAAAAGTATGAAAATATACACATATAAAATATGCATATTTATATGCATATGCATATGTGTGTGCATACATGAATATGTGAAGGAGGCTCAAAGCAGCAAATATGGGAATTAAGCTATACGTGAAAAGAACAAGAGTTTATTGGTTGGTGGTTGTGATCTTTTTTTCTGAAGGAGGATCAAAAGGACATCACTGGTGATGTCTCTTGGCTCAATCATAAATTCATTTGAAGTGGGAGAATTGTTCATGGTCTTCTGCCTCACTGTACGGGAGTCTTTGAAGCCTAGTGGCAAGACAAAAGTTAAGATGATTGGTGATGGCTAGGGATTCAGGGGATGAACTTGATCTCTTGGATGTCTAATCAAGGCCTCCACAGCACCTGCTTTCACTGCCTTCACAGCCATTGAAACAAATTCTTCCTTTCTGTCCTTCCTCCTTCTGCAGGGGAAAGTCTTCACATGCATGAGCTAAATATTCCCTTAACTCATTGACAGGTCTGGAAAGTCCAGGCAAGACGAGTATCTGTGGTGGGAGGACTTGCTGAGTCCTTTTCAGGGCTGATTTCCTCCTCAGATGTTCACCTACTACATGGTTCTTACCTGTGGCTCTAAGAAGCTGTAAAGTACAGTAGCCACATGCCAGTAAACTATCTTGGCAGTCAAGTTAAGCCAGGTTGAGGGTAACTGAGAGGCCTCAAAACTGTCAGTGAATTAAGGAGCAAAGGGATAAAAGAATGAAATAACAAATCTAAGCATTAGCCAACCCCCGGGTATGCTGGCAATTGGGCATGCAATTAAGTCTGTTCTTGTGATGACCTCCTAGTCTACTTTTCCAGCACAATCTTACCATCTGTCTCCTAAGAACTTTACTCCCAATTTCTAGTAGGAAATATGACTAGAATTCAACTTAACTCATATCTATTAAGCATTTTTACATATAGAATACTAAGTTAGGTGCTTAGAAGGATATCAGTCCTTTTTGTTTTTAAAACCTTACTTTCTATCTTAGAATTGATTCTAAGTATTGGTTCCAAGGCAGAAAAGCAGTAAGGGCTAGGCAGTTGGGGCTAAGTTAATTTTCCCGAGGTTGCACAACTAGGAAGCAGGAAGTCTGAAGCCAGAATTGAACCCAGGGTCTCCCATCTCCAAGCCTGGCTCTCTGTCTAAGCCAACTAGCAGACGCTGAGTGATCAATCTTAAGTGAAATGTCCCTTACCTGTCTAGCACTTATTTACTAATAGCAGAATAGGATATCAAAAATCATAAAGCAAAATATCACCTAAGATATCCAAAGTCCCATGTGAAGTTTTGGGAGATATTTGGGAAAGGTCATTACATCAAGGAAGGGTTCTAGGAGGGTTTTAAAACATAGGTAGAATGTTTATGGCAAAGAAAATGATCTTTGAACTAAAAAAAAGACAAAACAAAAATGGCTAACAGGGAATGGAAATTCAATATATAAGTAGAGAGATTATAAGAGAGCATTTAGTAACTCTTGATGGATTTAGGTCACTAGACCTAAGTCAACTTTGTTGAAGGGCTAAGCTGCTGTCAGCGACCTCTGAAAGAATAGGAAAAGTGAAGGGCTAACGAAGGGGAAATTGTTTCAATTTTTAATGCAGTCTAAAAACTATAGGTCAGTAAGCTTGACACAATTTCTGGCAAAATTCTAAGGAAATATATTATTAAAATGATGGTTTGTGAATTTCTAGAAAAGGAAGCAATAATGATAAAGAATCAGTACATCTTCATGAAGAACTCATCATGCCGGCCAAATCAGGAATGCATTTTCCTTTACTATGCATATTTGTTACAAGGATTTTGTTTTTCTTTTTTTCTAGTGAAGTAGAGGAGGGAGGAGAGAAGGAAAAAATAGACTGTTGTTAATTGCACATTAAAAACATTTGGGGGGGGGGGCAGCTGACTCAGTGGATTGGGAGCCAGGCCCAGAGATGGGAGGTCCTTGGTTCAAATCTGGTCTCAGACAATTCCTATCTGTGTGACCCTGGGCAAGTCACTTTACTCTCATTGCCTAGCCCTAGCCACTTTTCTGCCTTAGAACCAATACCCAGTATTGATTCTGAGATGGAAGGTAAGGGTTTAATTTTTTTCATGCCATCTAAATGGTAAAGCAAAGTAACCTCTTTCTGTAAGATTCTCCTGATTTTATTAAAGAATATGTAACAAAATGTGGGCAAGATGGAAAGAAATGGGCTGTCTGGTAGTCCGGTGTATTGTATGATTGCAGATTTAGATCTGGAAGGGATCTCAGCATTCATTAAAGATTCAGTAAGCTCCAATGGCTCCCTGTCAAATCTAAGATCAATTTTTAAATCTTCGTTTTGGCATTCAAAGCCCTTAGAATGTAGTCACACTCATATCTTTTCAGTCTTCTTAGGCTGCATACCCTAGTCATGTCTTCTTGATTCAGTAATAGTGGCCTCTTTGCTGTACCTCAATCTCTTAACTAGGCCAATTCCTTAATAAGGAATTGGTAATCCCTCATGTACAGAATTTTCATTTCTTATCTCTGCGTCCTAACTCTCTCGTTTTGTTTTGTTTTTTAAATCCAAATAGCAAACCTTCTACAGCAGGCCATTCACAATCCCTCTTAATTCAAATCCCTTCCTTCTATTGGAATAAATCCCATTTATCCTATATATAGCTACTTAGTTGTTTTATAGGTTGTTTCTCCCATTCCAGTGTGGCTCCTCAAAGGCCAGAGCTATCTTTTTGCCTTTTTTGAATTTATAGTGCTTAAAATACTGTCTTACACATAAAGATGCATAGTACGTGTTTATTGATTGACTTTCTGGTAGTTTACAAGGAGATCTACCCCTCTAAGTACCCTGAGTATCTGTGAGGGATCCCATATTGTTCAATATTTTCATTAAAGTTTTGGATGAAGCATGTACAGGTGGCATGCTTATCAAAGAAGTAGATGACATATAGTTCAAAAGAGCATCCAACATAAATGATGGCCCAGTAAAGATGCAAAGAACATCGCTCTACTACAGAATGTTGAATCAAAACTAAAAAATTAAAACTTAGAAAAAATGCTGTTTTACATTGGCACTTTTCAAAAGTCAGCTATGCTAATACAGATAATGCACGAATAGAAAGCAGTTCATCTGAAAATATCTAGGGGTTTAGGGCTATGAGTTCAATATGTGGTAAGGTCATCAAAAATAATGAGACCTTAATCTATAAAAAGGGGAGTAATAGAGTCCCAAACTAAGGAAATGAGAATCTTGCTATATTTTGTTCTAGTTGGACCACATCAGAAATATTGTGTTTAATTCCAAGTGCTGAATTTTATGAAGAACTCTGAAAAGATAGAGAGCTGTTAAGGAAGGATAATGAATGTGGGGAAAGAACTGTAGTTTGTGTTATGGGAAAATGAATTGAAGGAATTGATAGCTTTTACCCTGGAAAAAGACTTAGGACAATATCATTGTTTTCAAAGAATTTGAGGGGATGCCATTCAAAATCAATTTATTAAACATGTATTAATCATCTATGTAAAAGGAACTGTGCCAAGTATCAGTACTACCAAGATAAAAGTGAAATGGCTCCTACCTTTAAGAATCTTACATTCAAAATGATGACAACAACATGAACTTAATGTAATGATATGTAGTAAGCAGTATATGCATCTGAGGAGGCTAAGCTGTCAGTCATCCATATAACTCTCCTCTTCCTCATTTATGTGGACAGAATTTCTTCAGTGGCTCTTCCTCTACAGGACTATAGTTTCCTTTCCAAAGCGGCAAAAGATTGCAATCATGAAAAGTTAAGTGAAAATATCACTCTGTGGTTTTTCTCTCTTCACCGTGTGAAACTTTTACCAGCTCACCATCTAGAGGCAAATGAACTCCTAATACATTCTTTCACTTTGTCCAGCTAAGCTAAATTAGTTTCTTTGCTTCCAGGATTAAGTCCAAACTAAACATCTTGCTCTTCCTAATAATAAGAGCTAACATTTATCTAACATTTCCTATGTTACAGGCATTGTTCTGTATTTTACAATTATGATATCTCATTATAATTTCAATTACTACCTAATTATAACTAATTCCTTCACAACCCTGAGAGGGAGGTGCTATTATTCCCTTTTATCAAATGAGTAAACCTGAGGCAAACAGAGGTTAAGTGACTTATGATCACTGAGTTAGTAAGTGTTTGAGGCCACATTTTAACTCAATGCTGTCTAATTCCAAGCCCAACACTCTATCCTCATACCACCTAGCTGTGTTTCCTGGAATGACAAATGTTCTTACTCTCATACCTCTGCTAATAAGTCTTTTGTTAAACATATTCCACTTGGCATTACTCTTAATCGACAGCTTTATCATATTTTCCAGCTTAGGGAAAAGACAGTTGAATACCACCATCCTATACCCCAAGCCTGGTGGGAAGGAGAAATTTCAAAGAGAATGAGTAACCTTGCCTACAAATTACTCTCTCTGAGAAAAGGGAAGGAATGTCACTATCTCTTTTTTTTTTTTTGCTGGACTAAAGTAAGCAGCAGTTTCAGGTGAATTCAGCCAAGATATGGTCTGTGATTGCACTGTCCTGATTCTTATTCTTACAACTACTACTCTGGACCCCTCCCCATTTAAATGGCAGGGTACTTACTTCTCTCTTCTCAATACTTGTTTCTATGTCTTATCTGTTAACTTGCTTTCTCTCTTTTGTGCTCACTAGCATCTTTCCAAAGTGAGGGTAAGGGGTAGGTAGAGTAGTCTCCTTGTAGATAAAATCTGAAATCCCCAACAACTTAGAGAATATTGGAAAAGTAGAGTAATAAGGAAGAGGATTGTGGAGAGAGAAGAAAAGTGGGCCAAAAAAAGAGAAACTTAAACAACAGCTGGGAGTGTCAGAAAAAATCCGAGTAACCAATAAAGAAAATCAGGAAGAAATATTTAGAAAAGTAGAAGAACTAAGAGAACGAGAACTCAATAGTTAAGAGAGAATAGGTTAGGGGGCAGCTGGGTAGCTCAGTGGATTGAGAGCCAGGCCTAGAGATGGGAGGTCCTAGGTTCAAATCTGGCCTCAGCCACTTCCTAGCTGTGTGACCCTGGGCAAGTCACTTGACTCCCATTGCCTAGCCCTTACCACTCTTCTGCCTTGGAGCCAATACACAGTATTGACTCCAAAACGGAAGGTAAGGGTTTAAAAAGAGAGAGAGAGAGAGAGAATAGGTTACACATAAAGAAGAAATGATCAAATGTATCAAAAACTGCATCAGCAATCAAGGAGAGAAAATATTCAAGCAGAAAATCCAATGAATTAGAGAATTAGGTAGTCAGTGCTGCTCTGAGCTAGTCTCTGCCTGGGAGTCAGGAGAGACATGGAAAGATTAATGGAAATGGTGTAGAAGATGCATTGGATAGAAATAAATCTTTCACAAAGTTTGGAAGCAAAAAATGAAGAGAGTAAATAGGAAGGTAAAGAAACAGGGTAGAAAAGCCCAAGGGAAGGGAAGTTTTTAAGTTCTGAGAGAAGTGAGAATATAAGTAACTATGAAGGAACAAGAAAGGGAGTCACTTATGTGAGATGAGATGATTTCTGGAAACAGACCCAAGAAGAAGCCTCAGGGGATGAGCTCAAGATTTTTTACCAACTTAGTGATTTCATTGGTATAAGGAACTTCTGGATGAGAAAATTTCCCTCTGAGAATTCACATCAGCTCTAATTTGTAATCTTAAGAAAATTTCCTCTGGGACTAAAAGTCACCTGATTTACCAAATTAGCAGGTAATAGAGATGGGACTCAAAATTTGACATCAAAGATATTTCTCCAACCATAGGGCTTTTCTTCCTCTTTTGAGTTATTAACTATTATTATTATTAATTAATCATACTGTTGTAAGATGATAAAAGGTTTTCAAACATTACTGCAGCAAATTTTTAAAATTAAACAATGTAGTCCTCCAAACAATTTATTTGGCCTGGCAGCCTATAAAAGGCATTTACGAACTCTCTCACTATTCTGTGTCACCACTAGATACTTGGTCATCTATAAAACATTTTGACCTACAAATGCTACTGCATATAATTTCTAAACTTGAGGTCAAACCTTCATATCTAAATAAACTCAAATATTCATTAAACATAACTCTTGACAGGACACACAGAATGAACCAAAACTTCTCAAATAGCAAATTAGACTAGCCTAAATCCTAACCATTTGCCTGGATCACTCAATTATATTCCACCTGGTGAATGTTAGGAACCTGCTAAGTTCTTTACAAAATGGTCCCCTGAAGTGCTAGAGCAGTATTTTGTAATCCAATTTGTCTCTCATCCTTTATGCAACTGATTTAGTGAAACAACACTGATTTGTCTCAGGATGCCCATAAATCCAAGCATTCCTCTGCAGTGTTGGAAATATAATAGCACTGCACCAATGAAAGAAACAATTTATATCCTGACCATTAAAAAAAATGGATGTCATGAAATCAAGTGAATAAACTACTGACTTTAAGGCCTAAGCTATTTAATTCCTGTTAACGTGACACTAAACCCAAGGGCTGATACAGAGGACAGACAAGAGCTAGTTTGTACCAGAAGCTGTTTATATTACTGCTGTTTCCTTTCAAAGTAAAACAAGCCATATTCATATGAACTAGGTCTTTATTCCACATACTGCCTCAAAACCACAGCTTAGCTGTGCTCCTGGCCTAAAGATAACCACAGGCCAGAACCGCACTGAGTAACTTGAGATCGGCAGTAAATTTTCTTCGCAAGCTTTCTTTATTTTCTCCTTAAATGCTGTCACATCACATGAATGTTATCACTGAACAGTGTTTGATAACGGCATACTTTGTCCTCCCCCAAATAGTGAGAATCATTTGCTCTAATATAAAGTCAGAAAAATGAGGAAATTATGCTAAAAGTTGGAAAAGGCAGTTAGGAAAAAGGGAATACTTTAATAGGGAGAAATGTCTTACATAGGCAGAACTAAAAGCAAGCCAAAAGGCCATCATCACCATCATAAAAACAAGTTTGCTTTTTGTATAGAACTAATATTTATAAAAAGGTTTCCCCCAAGCCAATTTTCAAAGAGCTTGCTGTAAGGCATATGAGTGCCATTTTTTTGATAAGGAAAATGAGGCTAGAACACTTTATTACTGACTTGCCCATAATCACATAGTTAGTAAATATCAGAGACAGAACTCAAACCGTAGTCATTTAACCTGGAATCCAAAACTCATTCCAGAGCACCATGAAAGAAATTTTTCAACTAAATTCAGCTTAAACATTTATTGTGGGGGGAAAAATGATTTTCAACGTGTTACACTGTGTATTCAATTACTTTCACTTGTGTCCAATTCTTCATGAATCCTTTTTTGAGTTGTTCTTGGCAAAGCTATTGGAATGCTTTGTAATTTTCTTCTCCAGCTAATTTTACAGATGAGGAAACCGAGGCAAAAAGAGTCACATAGCTAGGAAGTATCTCAGGCTAGATTTGAAGTCAGGCTCAGCACCCTATCCACAATGCCTAATTGCTGTCCTTGGTTTCAGTGAAGTGGGGGTACTATAAGATGAAGACCAGAAGAAAAGAACAGTATTGCAAAATAAAGTACATTTGTTGCACTTGGAGTCAGGAAAACTGGTTTCAAAACCTGCTTACTTTTAATTTAATTCTAAGTCAATTTCAACTTCATTTAATGAAGTGAATCACTAGACAGTTATTTATTGAGTGCCTGTAATACTGTAGTAGGCAATGATAATGTAAGTCTCAGATTTCTCATCTATAAAATTGGGTTTAGAATATTTATCTGACAGATTTATTGTGAAGATCAAATGAGATAACATACCTAAAACACTTGTATTATATAAATGTCCCTTACATGATTTTTTCTATTTTCAAGCAAACAGATACTACCTCAAATTTGATTTTCTTCAAAGAGAGGGAGTGATGGAGAGATGAAAAGAGAGAGAGACATGGACAGAGAGAGAGAGGTGAAGAAAGAGAGAAAGAAAAAGAGAGAGAGAAATAGAGAGAGAGAGAGAGAAAGAGAGAGAGAGAGAGAGAGAGAGAGAGAGAGAGGAGAGAGAGATAGAGAGAGAGAAAGAGAATTAGAATTACCTGCATAATGAGGTAAGAAAGTGGAAAACTTTTATAGCCCTTGTCCCAAAATCAAGTCAAGTCAAAAAATATTTCTTAAGTCTCTACTATGTGCTAGGTATTATACCCATAGCAGGAATACAAAGAAAGAAAAAAAGTCCCTGCACTTGAAGAGCTTGAATTTTTATGGGAGAGGATTCTAAGAATTGGAATTAAGAAGGAAGAGCATCCCAATCATGGAGATAGTCAATGCAAATCATGGAGAAGACAACATCCTATATAAATTTTATTATATGCCCTTTGAAGTTCTTTTCTATGATGAAATTTTGTGCTTGTTTGATTACCTAAGATGGAATCTCAGTATTGTTTCTCTAATTAGGAGTGATTTAGAGCATTTTATAGTTATAAATGGACCAATTTTTTTCCCTTGGAAATTACTCACTCTTATCCTTAGTCCAATTATCAATTGGGAATGGTTCTTGTAAATCTGAACCAGTTCCTCATATTTCTTAGAATATAGAGTTAAACCACTGTTAGGATTATATCCAAAAGAACTTCATGAAATAGGAAAAGGTTTTTAAGTACAAAAATATTTATAGCAGTTTTTTGTGGTGGTAAAAAAAGCCCCGAAAATGAGGGGTATCCAAATAATGGGGGAAGGGAAGATGAAAAATTATGGAATATTATTGTTGTAAGAAATGAAGAAATACTTTATTTCAAAGAGATGAAATTGCTTATGTGAACAAATACATAGCAATCAGAACCAGAAGCATAATTTATATCAATATTATAAAAATGAACAAGACTTTTTAATAAAGACTTTTATAACATGATAAAGAACAAATTGAACTGGACCAGAAGGAATTTTTATACGCTAACAATCCCATTGTGAAGACAAACAACTTTAAAAGTTCTAAGAATTATGATCAATGCAATAGCCAAAAGAGAGATAACAGAGTTATGGTACAGAATGAGACATGTATATATTCCTGAATATAGCTACTGAAGGAATGTTTTTGTTTGAATATGCATATTTATTTTTAGTGCCTTTTTTCTTTTGTTTTTCAATAGGGTGGTAGTAAGAGGAAACAGATTTCTGTTAATTAAAAAAAATTTAAATAGGGAAGTTGGAATATAGGTATGGAATACTGTATGCCCTTTGAGATCACATCAGTTAGTTTTGATTAATAGTTTTACTTTGCTACAAGAAAGTTCTTGAGAAAAGGAAATTCAAAAATATATGTAGTAAAACAGGTCAGTAAAACTTTAAAAAATAAAAGAAAAAATACTTTGAAAAGATAGTTTACTTCAGTTAAAGACTTTTGAGATAAAAAAGAGATTCTCTAATATTTAAACATCCATTTAATATTTAGTCTTATGGGCTTTTAGACCAATTTCATTCCTTTGAAGAAACTAATAATCAAAAATAATTGAAGTTTAACAAAATATTTTGGCTACTGTGCATAAGGTGCTAGATGCCATTTTCCTGGATATTACAGTGTGGCAAAGATTCAAAAGTACTTTGTATTCTCAAACCAGCACAGGTAAGAGCTTAAGAGGATCTCTATTTTTATTAATAGATATACTTAAGAAAGACAGCTATATGATCTTGGACAAGGCAGTTAAGATCCCTGGAAATCAGGAAAAAATAATAGCTATTTATTCACCTGGTCTGGAGTCTACATGCATATATACAGTAACTAACCCTATTACAAGGTCTGTCAATTTATACTTACTTCCCCACTTCAGGAACTCCAGTGGATCAGGCACTCAGCCTCCACCCTAAGCAATTCCCCATGGCACACATGCTATTCAAACCCTTCCAATCTCTTTCACTGGCCTTAGAAACAGAACCTGGGAACCCCGTAGAACACTTCCCACCCCAGAACATCAAGTAACTGCTGTGTTTTCCTGGAATTCCAATTCTTGCATGTCCCTTCCAACCCTGGGAAGCCTTGGCAGCCTTCCTGGGAACACTGCCTACCTTATTAGCCTGCCTTCTTACAGCCTCCTAAGTAGTGTTCCTACCTTTCCCCTCCCTTTTCCCCTTCAATCTTCTCTTCCCATAAATGCCAGGTTTATATCAGTTATTGCATAGATCTAGTGATGTCATTCCTCTAATCAAAACCCTTCAATGGCTCCCTTTGTAAACCTCAAATTTCTCTACATCTGTAAGCTATTTATTTTCAAGCGTATACTCCTTGGCCTGACATTCAAGGCCCTCTGCAAATAGATGCTATTCTACGTCTCCTTCAATGGAAGGTAGGATGGAGTAGTGACTTGGCATCAAGGTTCAAATCCCAACTCAGACACTGACTACTTGATTCTGCACAAGTCACTTGACTATTATGCCTCAATTTTCTGTAAAAAATGAAGCAGTCACATTCAATGGCTCTGAAGAACTCACTCTAATCTTAAAAAACAAAACAAACAAAAAAAAACCGTGATACATCTCTACCTTGTACTCACCTTGCCTTTCTTCAACCAACCTCTTCCCAGTTCAGAAAATGGAGAAGTGAGACAGAGAACAACCATTTATTAAGCACATATTATAATTCTGGCACTATGCTGAGTTTTACAAATATTATCTCATTTAATTCTCTTTTTGTCCGTATCGTCCTCTTTTTCTTTCTTTGCAACCCATCCTACCTCAAAT
Source organism: Monodelphis domestica (assembly GCF_027887165.1). Classification (NCBI taxonomy): domain Eukaryota; kingdom Metazoa; phylum Chordata; class Mammalia; order Didelphimorphia; family Didelphidae; genus Monodelphis; species Monodelphis domestica. The sequence goes on along the minus strand of NC_077229.1, from coordinate 160,417,094 downwards.
TCCTACCCTTTTTTAAAAGCCTAAATGCCCCAGATGTGTGTACCTCCATGACACTTTTCCAATCTTCTCAGTCAGTAACCAGTCAACAAGACTGGCAAAGTGTGAGATGCTAGAACTAAAAAAATAATGAATAACGTGATTCCTGCTTATGAAGGGCTTCTTACTTTCTACTGCGGAAAGCAACAAGTACATATATATGTATGTTCAGAATAATTATAAAGATGATAAATAAGACTAAATACAAAATAGTTACTTAAATCCAAAGTTAGTTTGGGAGAGACATCATTAGCAGTTGGGTGGACCTAGAAAGGCATCACAGAGAATCTAAACTGGTGCTTAAGCTGCATTTTAAAGGAAGAGAGAGATTCTCAGAGCCAGAGGTTTAGATGGAGAGCATATATCTCATGCAATTATTTTTGTATCATAATTATTTATATATGGATCATAGTGTCATAATTGAAATGATAAATTCCATGAGGAGAGGAATTTTTATATTTAACCATTATATGTCCCCATAAAGGATAATGCTTGGCACAAAGTAGGTGCTATTTGCAAAGGACTGTATATCATGCTCACCAGGATACAAAATAAAACAGTTCTTATTGGAAAAGTAAGATGGTTTATCTAATAGGACACATTTAATAACAAAATGATATGAAAATAGTCATACACTGCTCTTCATTTTTTAACTTAGAGCTCTAAGTTAAATGGAGAAAGTCTCAAAAACATAATCAACTTAAAATAGTTCTAAAATAAATCTACAAGCTTCATAATTTCTAGAAGTGATGGAAGCAATGAACTGATTTGAGGATGATCTCTGATGCCAAGTTTCAACTCTGAGGGATTTTTTTTGTTATTAATTCTTGGAAAATAATTTGTCATGGAAATGTTGATATTTAATTATATTTCTATTAGCAGACACCACTTGGGAAGTTTGGATGAGAACAGAAGCTAAAGCTATCAATGTGAATACAATTGGTTATAAATTTTAATTTTTTACAGTACTGTTCTGGATTTTCATTTCCATCTGTCTAAGCAATAAAAGCTTCTTACTTGGCTTAGATATGCTATTCTTGCTTTAAGAAAGAAAAAAAAAAGTTCTACAAAGGATCCAATTGTGAAAATTTCATAACTTGATGTCATTGATGAAGATTTGGGGATTCAGTTCCATGTTTTATAAAGAGAAGTACTATAGATTCTTTTTGCTATTCCATTTACCCAGAAATTTTGCAAAGAACACATAATTTGGAGTCTCTTTTTACTGCACATTGTATGTAAAAGAGATTGGATTATAGAATCAAGTAAATTTTACCTGTAGGAGAGGAAATAGGAGTCCTTTGTTTGTTTTTTTTAAGGCCAAATTTCAAGATTATAGGAATTTTCCTGAGAAAGATTTAGCAAGAAAATCTCTATGAATACATTATCATGCTCCTTCATTTTGTAGGGGAATACTAGCCCTTCTCTGTAAGATGACACGAAGCTAAAAATAGTACTTAATGAATGAAATATTCTTATTATCATCCTTACCTTCTGTTCCAAAAATGGAAAATCTTGGTAAAATTTCTTTACAAGATATATTTAATTTTGATCCCCTTTTCAGTGCCTCTTCTCTCCTCATGAGTTGTTGCAAGGAGCCCCTGACCACAGTGTCCCATTCTGATCTGCCTTCTTTTGGCAGCACCTCATGTTCCAAAATGTTCTTTACTCTCTTACATCATCAAAACTTCCTGTCCTGTGCTGCATTTGCACTGAGTTCTCCAATTGAAAAACAATAAATTTACATTGTTATATAAACTTTCGAGCTGATTAATGGCTTAAAAGAACTCATTTTGCATTTTAATTGAGGCATTTTGAAGATTTCTAATGCCTTAATAAAAGCAGTCATTGATCATGCCCTATGATGGTACCATGAAGTCAAGGAATCTGATTGGGAAAGTGAAATTCACCAAGTTCCAGCAAATTGATAAATTGTCTATTCCATAGACACCTATGTGTGGAGGGGTTCCCTGACTATCAGGCTACATTCTTTGATGGCCAGAATATTTTTGCCATTCTTTATATTCCCAATATAGTACAGTACCTTGTACGTAGTAGTTAGCACTTAATACTTTTTGATTGATAACTTACTCCAGTCTTATCATTCATATTACACTTCTACTTAGCTCGATCAGTTTACCACATTTCTGTTAATAAGTCATATCTAAGTCCTCTCTGCTCTTGATCAAACCTTCTCCCTTTCTTCATCAATTATTCTACCTTTTTTTCTTATGCTATAAGAGTTAACCTTCTATAAGACATACTGCATCCAATTGCACAAACATTTATTTCTTTCCTAACATCCAATGCTAATTTCAATTGTACCGTTCCCTAGGGCACGTTCACCACGTATTTGTACTGAACTTATTTGTTCAATGTCTGTTGAATGAATATCATACCCATACATCCTTTGTGACTTTTGCCAGTGTACCTGGAGAACAGATTTAGTCTGACTTACTTTTTACTGTATCCAAGAAAGCAAAGTGCGAGGGTGGGTGTGAGGATTTTTCTGATTAATGAAGGTGAGGGGTAGAACCCAAAGGTTTCTTTGAGACTACACAATAAGACCTAAGAAATCAAAATGAAATGTTCTCCTCTGAAATACAAAGTCTCATAAGAGTCTGCCTACCCTACTCTTTTTTTCTTGTTTCTTTTTTTTCTTTCTTTAGGAATCTATATTTGTATAATACTGAGTCTCCCCAGATCAAGAATTGCCTTGTCCTTAGTCAATAATATAGAAAGCAGGATAAAGAACTGCGTATGGGAAGGAAGGTACAGGAGAAGTATTTGGAAACTGAGTAGGGCCAGTGTAAGATTTTCATAGACCAAAGGCATTTTGGAAATTAGGATGATTCACATATTTTCTAAGAGTACGAGGATGACAACTGTCGAGACTAATGCTTCCAAGATTACAGCTTGTATACAATACTGTCCCACTGTTAATGCTCTAGTTTCAAGTAATTTTATCTGTTTATATAAATAACACCAAACTAGCCCAATGTTGTATGCAACTCACTCAAAAAGTCAAAGGTCACAAAGTCAGGCTACTGTCACTTTCATGTCTTTTTTTTTTCTCTTTGTAGTTAGTGGTGGTCAATTAATTAGTCATCCCTTCTTCTCCATGTCATATAAATTCTTTTCCTATGTAACACCCTCTCTGGTGCTACTTGACCAATTTCCTTCTCAATTGGGGGATCTAAATCTCCAGAGAATGAATAGTACTTATACTTTTTCCCTTAAGATTTCAGGGATAAGTAACCATGAAGAAACTAGGCTCTAGCACTGTGGCTCATGAATCTATTCTATTGTGTTTCCCATTAATGTCAGCCAAATATCCATTAGATTTAGGAAAAATGCATGTACTAAGGTAGTCTTATAAGAACAAGTGATACATAATTAACATCATTCTGAAAATTTGTGATACACTTTACCACAAATACAGAGTCCAGGGAAAGAATGGTTTTAAACATAAAGTCCAGAAGGTAAACTGGTTGCTAGAAGTCCTTTTAAAAGTTCATATCTAATGTATTTTTCTAGTGCAAGGAGCAATAGTGATTGAAAGTCATTCTTCCCTCAAATAGCTCTCTTAGTATCTTTGTCCATGTCTGTTCTCAGAGTATGCCTCTCAGCTGTTGCTTAGAAGCTTTTCTCAGCAGCTGGGTTGATTGTGGATTGAGATGTGGATTGAGAGCCAGGCCTTGAGACAGGAGGTTGTAGGTTCAAATCTGACCTCAGACACTTCCCAACTGTGTGACCCTGAACAAGTCCCTTAACCCTCATTGCCTAGCCTTTACCACTCTTCTGCTTTGGAACTAATACTCAGTATTGATTCCAAGACAGAAGGTGAGAGTTTCAAAAAAAAAAAAAAAAGCTTTTCTCATATTAGTTCAATATATCTGTTAACATGGCAAATGGTGGGGAGGAGAGTAAAAATAGAAACTGTCTTTTCTAATTTATTAATTTATCAAGAGGTTAGCTCAAACTGAAATTCTCCAAACAAAAGCCTTTCATCAGTAGATTAACCCACTACTTGAAAGAATTCACCACTGGGCTAATTGCTATTTTTTGCAAACACTCATAATTGTGTCCAATTCTTTCATCCAGTCACAAGATTTTACCTTTATTGTGCTATCTGCTTTCATTCAATGAATTTTTCCTAGTTTTAATTAATGACTTATTCTCAAATTACTTAATTCCTAATTATACGATTGAATGATTCAATTTAAGAATGATGTCATTATAATAATGGAGGGTAGTATAACTCCTACTTTATACCTAAATCCTATCTTATATTCACACAAAAGATTTTTAATGTATGATGTCACTTCTTGAACTCAGTTTTTTCTAAGCTCTATTTAGATGTCATTATAATCTCTAATTAATAATCAGTATGGTATAATGGATAAAGTGCTAGATTTGGGGTTAGGAAGTCCTTGGTCCTGGCTGTAATACTTGCTAGCTATGTGATCCTGACCAAGCCATTTAACTTCTCTGGGCCTCAAGCAAATAAATTTCTCCTACAGTGTGTCCTAGATAGGTAATGATCTGCTTAGGGGAGGCAGTTCTCTTACAAAGGAAATCAGAGGTCTTTGATGAAATGATTTATAGTACCCATAGGTTTTTATTTTATTTATTTATATTAATAATCTTTCTTGGGGTCTATGCATTATACTTCCATTTTCTTTATTTCTGATTCTGGGAGAAAGAGAAGAATTTACAATCAAAGAAGAGAGATTAAATGATGTAAAATTAATAATTTTAATTGTGCAAAATTAAAAAGATTTCATACAAACAAACCCAATATAACCATGATTATAAGGGAAATAATAAACTGAGAAAAAATTTATAACAAATTTCTCTAATACAAGTCTAATTTATCAAATATAGAGAGAACTAATTCCAATTTATAAGAATACAAGTCATTCCCCCATTGACAAATGGTTAAAAGATAGGAACAATTTGCTTTCAGGTTAAGAAATCAAACATATCAATAATCATATGAAAATGTTCTGATACTGTGGTATAATTGAATGTAATGGACTTCACTAACATGAATGCAATGATCCAAGACAATTCTGAGGAACTTAGGAGAAATAACACTATCTACATCCCGAGAAAGGATTATGGGAGTAGAAACACAGAAGAAAAACATTTGCTTGATCACATGGTTTGATGGGGATATAAACTCTAAATGATCATTCTAGAGCAAATATTAATAACATGGAAATAGGTCTTAAACAATGATACATGCATAACCCAGTGGAATTGCACATTGGCTCTGGGAGGGGGTTGGGAGGAGGGGAGAGAAAGAACATGAATCATGTAACAATGGAAAAATATTCTAAATTAAATAAATGAATAAACTTAAAAATGTTCTACATCGTGTAATTTTGATTACAGAAATGCAATTTAAAATAACTGCGAGGAACCATTTCACACCTACCAGATTGGCTAATATGATAGTAAAGGAAAGTAATAAATGTTTGGAGGGAAGTAGAAAAATTGGGACACATGCATTATTGGTGGAGTTTTTAACTAATCCAACCATTCTTGAGTGTAATTGTGAACCATGCCCAAAGGGCTATAAAATGAGAGAGAGGGAAAGGAAGAAGGGAGGGAGGGAGGGAAGGAGGGAAGGAGGGGGAGGGAGGGAGAGAGAGAGAGAGAGAGAGAGAGAGAGAGAGAGAGAGAGAGAGAGAGAGAGAGAGAGAGAGAGAGAGAGAGAGAGAGAGAGAGAGAGAGAGAGAGAGAGAGAGAGAGAGAGATCAATCCTGTAATACTAGTATTAGGTCCCATATCCCAAAGAGATTTTTAAAAAGGGGAAAAGATCTACACTTCCAGAAAAATTTAAAGCAGCTCTTTTTGTGGTGGCAAAGAATTGCAAAGTGAAAGGATGTCTGTCAATTGGGGAATGGCTGAACAAATGGTAGATGATCATGATGGAATACTGTTGTGCTGTAAGAAATAATAATCAGGATGAGTTCAGAAAAAGCAGGAAAGATCTACATGAACTGATACAAAGTAAAAGAAGCAGAAGCAGGAGAACATTGGACATAGTAACAGCAGTACTGTCCCATGATCAATGATGAAAGATTTAGCTGTTCCCAGCAATCCAGGGCAATTCTGAAGTGTTTATGTCAAAGAATGCTATCTATCTCCAAAGAAAGAACTGTTTTATTTGAAATACAGATGAAAGCACAGTATTTTTTACATTATTTTATTCATATTTTTTACATGGGATTTTTGGTTTTATATGAGTATTCTCTTATAATAATGGCCACTAGAGAGGTATGTTTTACATGATATACATGGATAGCCCAGATCAAATTGCTTAAAGTCTCTGGGAGAGGGGATAGAGACAATTTGGATCTTATAATTTCAAAAAAACACATGTTGAAAACTTATTACTTGTGATTTGGAATATAAAATATATTTAAAAAAAGAAAAGAGTCAATATGAAATATAAATTACAATAATCACTGTCAATGTGTTTTTCTGCCATATGCTCAGAAGTCTCTTCCACCCATAGGGAACTTCCCTGGCTTTATCTGCTTGATTTTTTAATGCATGCCTCCTAAATCTGTAGGTTCTATTGCTTAATACACAACATACTTTCTTAAATTTGTGATTAGATACAAATAGACATTTCCTTCTCACATTTCTAATTAACTTCCAAAGGGAGCATGGTCCACTGGAAAAGAACACTGGATTAAGGAGCAGAAGGCCTAGGATCAAATCCTGCCTCTACTACTTACATACCTGTGTGAACAATGAGACCAATTTAAGCCACATGAATCTTTGTTTCCTCTTCTGTGAAATTACAGTTATACTATATGATCTAGATATACTATCTAACTTTGTAATAAATATCTAATTTTGACAAGCAAGAATCAAAAAATAAATCTTTATGTTTTAAATTATTCATGACTTTTCTTTGTAGCTCCCTTGAGATATAATAAATTATATCCATATTTACACTGTTCTCCAAGCTAAAAAAAAAAATCCAGATATAATTAATTTTGCTGTAAGATCACAAAAGCAAGCAGTTTTCAAGGAGAGCTTCAGAGAAGGTTGCACTTGGACTGGACCTTGAAGAAAGAAAAAGATTTTAAGGGGTAGAGATGTGAAGTTCTACTAATACTGTATAATTCTGATACCCACAGTAGTTCCAATCAGCTATTATAAATGGAAACTGAAGTTAAAAATAAATCCTTAATAATAGCAATCATTCGCTAATAAATATCTGGGGAAAACAGCATTGGAATGAGTCCAATATGGCATTAGTTCCATTCCCAAAACTATATACTGAAATAAAAGTCCAATTATATCAGTTGATGTAAGCCATTAGAAATTTAAAAAAGGAGGAATTACACATTCTTAATAAATACATGGCTGATAGCACTGCTGGGTCTGTACCCCAAAGAGATAATGGACACAAAGACTTGTACAAAAATATTCATAGCTGCGCTCTTTGTGGTGGCCCAAAACTGGAAAATGAGGGGATGCCCATCAATTGGGGAATGGCTGAACAAACTGTGGTATATGTTGGTGATGGAGTACTATTGTGCTAAAAGGAATAATAAAGTGGAGAAGTTCCATGGAGACTGGAACAACCTCCAGGAAGTGATGCAGAGCGAGAGGAGCAGAACCAGGAGAACATTGTACACAGAGACAAACACACTGTGGTATCATCGAACGTAATGGACTTCTCCATTGGTGGTGGTGTAATGTCCCTGAACAACTTGCAGGGACCCAGGAGAAAAAAAACACCATTCATAAGCAAAGGATAAACTATGGGAGTGGAAACACCGAGAAAAAGCAACTGCCTGAATACAGAGGTTGAGGGGACATGACAGAGGAGAGACTCTAAATGAACACTCTAATGCAAATACTATCAACAAAGCAATGGGTTCAAATCAAGAAAACATCTAATGCCCAGTGGACTTACGCGTCGGCTATGGGGGGTGGGGGGGGGAGGAAAAGAAAATGATCTATGTCTTTAACGAATAATGCTTGGAAATGATCAAATAAAATATATTTTTAAAAAAATAAATAAATAAATACATGGCTGAAACTGGGGATAATCAATCAGCAAAGATAAGTATTCCTTATATTATAGGCACTGGGGATAGAAGTGCAAAGAATGAACTAACTTCTACTTGCAAAAAAAAAAAAATTAGCTTAAATTCTAAAGGGGCAAAAAACCCAATTTGGGTAATAACTTTTTTCAAACAAAAGCAATGTCTTAAAAAGGAAGAGAATGGAAGCAGAGAAAAAAATATACCTCATAAAATCTGACATCCAGATTTTATGGAAAATTTTATACAAAAGACAGTGGGGGGGGGGGAGGACTTCCGGGTAAACATGGCAGCAATCTAGACACGAATTGCTTCCTCTCCTCTGAACAGAATGAAATGGACTACCTCAAAAGAGCATAAAAATCATCTTTATAAGATTGGAGGGACTCTCCAGCAGCCCACAGCAACGAAGGTACATGGGGTTTGAACACTTCCACACTATAAGAGGGAGAGAAAGCTGGCTGCCAAGTAGGAGCTGAGCTGCCCTCCCCCACCCCAGCTTACTCACCAGAGACAGCTAGTGAGTGAGGAATGTCTCTGCAGTGAGTGGGGAGAACTCCAGGGTTCTTGGGATCTAAAGAGGACTCCCAAAGAACTACCCCTCAGAGCAGTTTCACTGGAGAGCTTGCAGACCCTGGGGGCTCCTGCAAACTGCAAATGCTATGGAGGCTCTAGAAATAGCCTGAGGCAAAATCTCTTCCACTCCTCCCTGTAGTGAGGAGGGGCACGCCGGGGTCCCTGGGAATTGACAAGGACTACCAGGGAACTACCCCATGGAATGGTTTTACAGGAGAAGCCTGTGCTCACAGGAGAGAAGAGACCACTAACTGCATGGGCGGGCACCCTAACACACTTTGGAGGCTGGGAAGAATCAGCCTGAGGCAAAAACATCAAAATCCACCCATTCACTCAGATTTCTGACTGAAAAGGACAGGGAAAACCACCAAAGGGATGGCTCAGAGTGCCCAAGATCAACCCTCCAAAAAGGAAGGGAAAAAAGAATGACTATTGAAAACTTTTATTGAGGGAAAACCCAGGTTACAGATGAAAAGCAAATAAAATCAAAACATGCCCCCCAAGAATGGAAACTATCCACAAGCTCTGGAAGAACTCAAAATGGAGCTTATCCAAAAGATGGAAACTTTCTGGCAAGAAAAATGGGAACAAATTAAAAAAGATGTCTTCAGCCTGACAGACAAAATCTCACAATTGGAGAAAGAGCTGGAAGCCTCTAACAGAAGGGCAGATCAAACTGAAAAAGCAAAACCAGTCATTAAAGACCAGAATTAAGCAACTTGCAAAACAGCAAGAATTAATAAAGCAAAGTCAAAAAATTAATGAAAAAGAAGAAAACATAAAATATCTCACTGACAAGGTGACAGACCAGGAAATCAGAGGAAGGAGAGACAATTTGAGAATCATTGGTCTACCTGCAAAAAACCAGAGATTAAAAAAAAAAACCTCGATGCCATACTACAAGAAATCATCAAAGAGAATTACCCTGACATTCTCAAACAAGAGGGCAAAATAGAAATAGAAAGAGTTCATAGAACATCCTCTATACTAAATCCCTAAAAGACAACCCGTAGGAATGTAATCACTAAATTCAAGAGTTTCCAAACTATGGAGAAAATATTACAAGAAGCTAGGAAGAGAAACTTCAGATACAGAGGCACATTAACAAGAATCACACATGACCTAGCAGAGAACACGCTAAGAGACCATAAGCCTGGAACACGATATACAGAAAAGCAAGAGAACTGGGTCTTAAACCAAGAATCAGCTAACCATCAAAACTAACTATATACTTCCAGGGGAACGTATGGGCATTCGACAAAATAGAAGATTTCCAAATATTCATAAAGAAAAGACCAGAACTCAGTGGAAAGTTTGACATCCAAACAAAAAGAGCAAGAGAAACATGAAAAAGTAAATATGAAAGAAAGGGAAAAGGAGAAAAGTACTTTATTTTTTCTTTTATTCAAACTCTCTTCTATAAGGGCCACAATTAGATCAAATTATATATACTAACATAAGGGGGAAATGTTGTGTGCAACTTTCAAAAATTGTATGCATTAATAGAGTAATCAGAAGAATCACTCATAGGGAAAGATTGGGGCATTAACATGATTTGGAGGGGAGGGAGAAAAAAAAGAAGCAAAAAGGAAAGGGGGAATCAATGAAGGTACTAAGATATACTTGAAGAAATAGAAATAAATTAAATAGAACAATCTTTGTCACACAAAGATATACATGGGAAGGGAAGGGGAAGAATTCTCTTATAAGAAGGAGAGGAAAAGAGAGTCAATTGGTAAAACTAAAACCTTACTCTCAGTGAAACCAACTCTGAGAGGGAAGAGCATCTAGATCCATTGGGATCTTGAATTCTATCTTATCCAACAGGGTAAGGGAGAAGGGAAAACAAAGGGGGGGTAGGAAAGAAGGGAACACAAAAAAGGAGGGAAAGAGAGGGGGAAGGGGAAGGGAACAAAAAGGGAGGGGCTAGAAAGGGAAGCATAACAAGGGAGGGGACTAGGGGGACTGGTTTAAAATAAACCAAGGGTTTAAAAGGTAATAGCAAAAGAAGAAAGCTCTGAATTAGGGGAGGATATCAAAATGCAGGGGAACTCACAAATGACAATCATAACATTGAACATGAATGGGATGAACTCACCCATAAAACGTAGACAAATAGCAGAGTGGATTAGAATCCAAAACCCTACCATATGTTGTCTTCAGGAAACACACATGAGGTGGGTAGAAACTCACAAGGTCAGAATTAAAGGTTGGAGTAAGACCTATTGGGCCTCAATTGACAGAAAGAAGGCAGGAGTAGCAATCATGATATCTGACAAAGCCAAAGCAAAAATAAAACTGATTAAAAGGGATAGGGAAGGTAAATACATCCTGATAAAAGGGAGCATAGACAATGAGCAAATATCACTAATCAACATGTATGCACCAAATGGTATAGCACCCAAATTTCTAATGGAGAAACTAGGAGAATTAAAGGAGGAAGTAGATAACAAAACTATACTAGTGGGAGATCTATCAAATTTATATAAATCAAATAAAAAATAAATAAAAAAGAGATAAAAGAGGTAAATTAAATCTTAGAAAAATTAGAGTTGATAGATATATGGAGAAAAATAAATAGGGATAAAAAGGAATACACCTTCTTTTCAGCAGCACATGGCACATTCCCAAAGATTGACCATACATTAGGTCATAAAAACATGGCATACAAATGTAAAAAAGTAAAAATGTAAAAAAAAATAATTAATGCAACCTTTTCAGATCAAAAGGCAATAAAAATAATGATTAGTAAGGGTACGTGGAAAGCAAAATCAAAAATCAATTGGAAATTGAATAATATGATACTCCAAAATCTGTTAGTTAGAGAACAAATCATAGAAACAATTAATAATTTTACTGAAGAAAATGACAATGGTGAGACATCCTTTCAAACCTTATGGGATGCAGCCAAAGCAGTACTCAGAGGAAAATTCATATCCCTGAGTGTATATATTAACAAATTAGGGAGGCCAGAGATCAATGACTTGGACATGCAAATCAAAAAACTTGAAAGCAAACAATTTAACCCCCCCCCCCAAGAAGAAAACCAAATTAGAAATACTAAAAATTAAGGGAGGAATTAATAAAATTGAAAGTGATAGAACTATTGAATTAATAAATAAGACAAGAAGCTGGTACTTTGAAAAAACAAACAAAATAGACAAGGTACTGGTCAACCTAATTTAAAAAAGGAGGGAAGAAAAGCAAATTAACACTATCACAGATGAAAAGGAAGACCTTATCTCCAATGAAGTGGAAATTAAGGCAATCATTAAAAACTAATTTGCCCAATTAAATGGCAACTCATATGGCAATCTGGGTGATATGGATGAATATTTACAAAAATATAAATTGCCTAGACTAACAGAAGAAGAAATAGAATTGTTAAATAATCCCATATCATAAAAAGAAATCCAACAGGCCATCAAAGAACTCCCTAAGAAAAAAACCCTAGGGCTTGATGGATTCACTAGTGAATTCTATCAAACATTCAAAGAATAGCTAATCCCAATACTATACAAACTATTTCACATGATAAGCAAAGAGGGAGTGCTAGCAAACTCCTTTTATGACATAAATATGGTACTGATTCCAAAGCCAGGTAGATAAAAAACGGAGAAAGAAAACTATAGACCAATCTCCCTAATGAGCATAGATGCAAAAATCTTAAACAGGATACTAGCAAAAAGACTTCAGCAAGTGATCAGGTGGGTCATTCACTATGATCAAGTAGGATCCATACCAGGAATGCAGGGCTGGTTCAACATTAGGAAAACCATCCACATAATTGACCATATCAATAAGCAAACCAACAAAAATCACATGATTATTTCAATAGACACAGAAAAAGCCTTTGATAAAATACAGCACCCATTCCTATTAAAAATAATAGAAAGTATAGGAATAGAAAGGTCTTTCCTAAAAATAACAAACAGTATATATCTAAAAGCATCAGCAAACATCATCTGCAATGGGAATAAACTAGATGTGTTCCCAATAAGATTAGGAGTGAAACAAGGATGCCCATTATCACCTCTATTATTTAACATTGTACTAGAAACACTAGCAGTAGCAATAGCAAAAAAAGTAGCAGTAGCAAAAGAGAAGAAAAAAGAAATTGAAGGTATTAAAATAGGCAAAGGAGGAGACCAAGTTATCACTCTTTGCAGATGATATTATGGTCTACTTAAAGAATCCTAGAGAATCAACAAAAAAGCTAATCAAAATAATCGACAACTTTAGCAAAGTTGCAGGATACAAAATAAACCCACATAAGTCATCAGCATTCCTACATATTTCCAACACACCTCAGCAGCAAGAATTAGAAAGAGAAATTCCATTCAAAATCACCTAAGACAAAATAAAATACTTAGGAATCTATCTATACTGAGACAAACACAGGAACTATATGAACACAACTACAAAACACTCTCCACACAATTAAAACTAGACTTGAACAATTGGAAAAACATTAACTGCTCATGGGTAGGATGAGCCAATATAATAAAAATGAACATCCTACCTAAACTGATCTATTTAGTGCCATACCCATTGAACTTCCAAAAAAAATTTTTACTGAATTAGAAAAAAACATATCAAAGCTCATTTGGAAAGACAAAGGATCAAGGATATCCAGGGGAATAATGAAAAAAAAAATACAAAGGAAGGTGGCCTTGCAGTCCCAGATCTCAAACTATACTATAAAGCTGTGGTCATCAAAACAATTTGGTACCCCAAAGTGACAATAAGTAAAAAGACAAGTACAAGAATATTCATAGCTGCTCTCTTTGTGGTGGCCAAAAATTGGAAAATGAGGGGATGCCCTTCAATTGGAGAATGGCTGAACAAATTATGGTATATGTTGGTGATGGAATACTATTGTGCTCAAAGGAATAATAAAGTGGAGGAATTCCATGGAGACTGGAACGACCTCCAGGAAGTGATGCAGAGTGAGAGGTGCAGAACCAGGAAACAATTGTACACAGACTGATACACTGTGGTACAATCAAACATAATGGACTGCTCCATTAGTGTCAATGCAATGTCCCTGAACAACCTGCAGGGACCAAGGAAAACAAAACACTACCCACAAGCAGAGGATAAACGGAGGGAGTAAAAATACCGAGGAAGGACAACAGCTTGACTACAGGGGTGGAGGAGATATGATCAAGGAGAGACTCTGAATGAACACCCTAGTATGGAAACCAATAGTATGGAAATGGGCTCGGGTTGAGGACGCATGTGACACCCAGAGGAATCAGGCATTGCCAAAGGGAAGGGTAGGGAAAGGGGGAGGGGAAAAAAAGGTGATCTTTGTTTCTAATGAATAACATTTGAAAATGACCAAATAAAATAATGTTAAAAAAAAAGAAGATGGTGGGGAAACATCTCAGGATCAAGTCATAATAACAAAGTCAAAATATGAATAAGTAAGTTTTCAAAAAGCAAATTATTAGTCACAAGAAATTTTCTTCTTTGATGATTCACTGAAAAATCAATTATCAATGATATAATTCATTGTATTACATTGGTAATAGAACTTTAAATTGGTGACAGTTTAAAAACTTTATATTTTGACAGTCAATTTTCCAGTATACAACAATTATAACAGTTTTAACTATATAAAAAACTGAATTGTTTCATAGAAGCATAACAACCTATTACTATACATGAGGAAGGATTAATATAAAAGATGCCACAAAATTAAACTGAAAAAAGTTCACATCATAGCTTACAAATATATGACGTCAGCAACATCAACAAAATATGAAATAGAAAATAGAAAAAATTTGAGGGGTACAGAAGCAAATATAATTTTTCTTAAAGCCTTAAATAAATCAAATAGTTTACATATATACATATTTTATGAGATTGAATTGTATAATGTAAAAAAATAATATTTAAATCGCAATAAAAAGATTTAAAATTATTATAAATGTATGACCTCACTTAAGATATCGCTGTCTCTCCTTTTTATGGACTGTAAATTATGTAAATTGTTAAAACTACCCCATATTTCTTCTGAATTTTTAAAATTGTGTCCTAATAATACTTCATCTTTTATTATGTCTCCTCTCTGATTCTCCTCCATATAAGTCACTAATATAATATTCCTAAAGCACAGAAACGCTATACTGCTGAAAAACTGTTCACATGTTCTTTGAACTACTCTTCATACTGGATAGAAGAGTACATACAGTGCTAGGCCTGGAATAAGGATAACTAATCAGGGTAACCACATCACTTGAAGGAATGCTTGAACAAATTATTGTGTATGAACTTAATAGAATACTAACTTCTTATAAGAAATTAAGAAAGAGAAAATTTCAGAGAAATCTGGGAAGACCATTGAGATAGAAGTGAGTAGAAGTAGGTGAACAATTTATACTGTAACATCAACTTTAAAAAAAAAGAGAAAAATAATTGAAAAGACTAAGAACTCTGATCAAAGGAATGATCAATCACATTTCTGGAAGACAGGTGATGAAGAATGTTACTCATTTTTTGGAAGACTAATTTGCTGAATGAGACATATTTTTGGACATGACTAATACAGGAATTATTTTGTTTGTCAGACACTTCCTAGCTGTGTGACCTGGGAAAGTTACTTAACTCCCATTGCCTAGCCCTTACTGCCCTCTTGCTTTGGAACTATTACACAGGATTGATTCTAAGATGGAAGGTAAGGATTTTTTTTAAATAGGAAAAAGTACTTGCTCTCAAGAAATTTGCACTCTAACTAGAAGATATATAAAAGGTTAGTTGCTGCTAGTCTTAACGGTTTCATGGCAGTTATATTGCAAAACTCAGGTATCCTTAGGTTGTGTTGACAGATCATATGATGGTCCTGTGGTCCAAGAGACATAAAAGTAGGGAAGATGGTCATGCCTCAAGAATTTGAGAAGTTGAAAGCAAGTAAAGTGGTAAGCCCTGGTGGTCTTCAATTTCACTAGAAGGAATATAATTAGTGACTCCCATTTCACCTGTGGCACTAGCAGTCTGACTGCCTGAATGGATTCTAGATAGGCAGATACCAGGGAAGAAGTAAAGAGCTGACAAAGAGGGATGGTGGTGCCCCCCAACCAGCCCCTTGAGGTTTTTACCTCTCTTCCATAAGCAGATAAAAATGAAATTTAGCTAGAGGGATGATAAACAAACCTCCCAGAATTTCTTCCTCAGATATTGCCTTCTGTGGGCCACAAACATGAAATTCTTTTAATTACCCTTACATCTTGATGAAATGTATTTTTGCCTCCAAATATTCTCACAACCCACGGGATAAATTGTCAGTTTAGAATTCAAGTCTTCATTTTTCCCTCAAAAAGTACTTAAAGCCACAGACAAAGAACGACACAAATGTGACCCATTATAGTTTAGCTACCAAGGCCACACAAAACCCAGGCTTCCACCATGTAAGACTCTATCAGCAAAACTTTATGAAGACCAGGCCCTTCACCTGATTTTGGCTACAAGTTCTTACTGAAGTATTTGGGAAAACAAAATTCAAAAACTGCTGGATTGGCAAGAGGAGCATTTTTGATTCCAGCTCTCTTTGTGAAATGTAAGCTTTTTGAGGAGGACATGGTGACAGATTTGGTTATATGCTGCACAACTAAGAGAAGAGTCTGGCAATTCTTTTTGGAAGGCATTTGAAAAAGAATAAAAGCTCAACTCTCTGTGTGCTAGTGCCAAACATATCCAGCAAATCTCAAGGAGAAAAATGTTCTTAGAAGCTGACGTTAAAACTGAGCAGCTGAAACACAATCTTCTCAATTCTAAGTTCCTATAAGTGACCCTTGGCTACCTGACTCCCCCCTTCTTATTATTCCTATTCATTTTCAAGCTATATATATAGGTTGCCTTTAATAAAGCACTACTAATGCTTTGTACCTATCAATATAAATCTTGGAAGAAGGAATCTGGATTTGATTATTATTTTTTTTATTATTATAAAAGTCAACTGGCAAGAACTGAAGCAAATCCTCAGATCAGTACAAAATGCATTTTTGCCTTTCCTTCCCCAAAGAGAATGTTTTAAGATATTCTGACTTGTCTCTGAGCAAGGGATCAAGGAGCATGGGGAAAGGAAACATATTTGCTAGTAAAAATGAGATTATAAATTTTGCTTGTTATTAGCTCTAGCCAAGCATAAACAAACATTTCTTTTTTCCTCTTCAAGTTATTATGGAGTCATATGGCCACCAGCAGGAACTGTTATCACTTCATTTTTCTGCAGAATGGTTCAGAAACTTGAAACCTCCCACACTTTCCCTATGTAAGCCCTCCGGATTTTTAAACAGCCATGAAGTGTTTGTTTCCAAAAATGAATATATTTGATGGCTTGTTAGTAACATTGATCATTCAAAAGCTTTTTAGAAGGCAGAATGAGAAAAAATCAATGATATTTGATCAAAGAACTTGGTGTATTAAGAGTTATCATGGATTAATTAAAAGAGCAGCCATAAAGAGCTAATCAAATTAACTTCAACACTAAGGGTCTGTGGTCCTTGTTTAGTTGGTACTTAGAGGATGTATAAATTGAGAAAAGATTTTTTACATATATCAGAAGTTGCTGGAATAAAACAATATCTCAATACAATAAAAATATCTAAATCTGAGCGTGGAAGTGAGGTAAAGCACTAATTGCATAGTAATTCAACTACCAACCATTTGTTCTGCATCACATACCTTATACCATGAGTGTAAAAATTGATCTCTAATTCCATTGTTCTCATTATTAGCATTCTGCAATATATCCTAGATAAAACAGATCTTGAAAGGACTTCACAGTCAAAATGTCTTTTTTGTTTTAATCAAGTTAAGACTTCTGAATAGGCTAGCCATCCTGAATATCTTCAATTTTAAACCTCATCTCCCAAATCCAAGATGAGTTTGAATGTCAAATTCAAATACCAATGGATCCAAATGGAAGCTTTCCATGGATGAGGCCTGAATTAAAACACACCCTCCCCAAAGACACAGCCCTTCATTATTCTCGAATTTTGAGATTTTACTGTCTCTCATGTTTAAGGCACAGAGAAAAGAGCCCTTCCGAGAGCCACTATAGTGGAAGTTCTGTGAAAAACAAAAACAAAACAAAACAAAACAAAACAAAAAACAAACCAACCTTTTCCAACAAACATTCCCTCCCAAAGCAGACTAGTTTTCTCTTAACCTACATGCAGCCCTTAAAATTGCTGAGGTGGTCATTTCTGATTAGCATTATCAAGATGTGGGACAATATCTATAAGAATGCGTGTGAGAGCAAGAGTGAGAGAGTGAAAATGAGACAGAGAGAGGTTGAGAGAGTGTGTTTTATAGAGATGTTTGGCCAGAATGAAAATTTTCCAAGAGGTTCTAATCCCCTTATCAACCCTCTGGGATACACCCTTTAATCTTCATTTCTCCCCTGGCTATGATTCTCTATTTTTACTGCTTGCTTTAAAAAAGAAAAACCCTAGTTAAGTTACCTTAGATTCTGTTTTAAGAATCCCAAAAGATGATATAGAGAAGTGGACTTTAGCAATTTTTAAATTAAAAAGTCTGCTGGTGAGTTTCAGGAAGACTTTACTTCCCAATTCATGTCCAGGGATATATTATGGCACATTTTACCCTGGCACTAAGCTGTTCTATATCTGCCTCAAAAGTTGATAAAAGAGGGGTCTAGCAAACAAGATTTAAAAGTATCTATGGGCAGTCATTTGGACTAGGCTAAAAATGGAGAGAAAATCTACATAAATTATTAGAACCAAACAAAAACTAAACACAAAAATAAAAAAAAACCTAGAACTTTAAAAAGCTAATTTTGAAAAGAAACAACTTATTTGATAAAAACAAAGATATTTAGGAAGTCAAATAATATTACCATATCATTTTATCAACTACAAAGTCACATTATAGTAAGGCTTTCTGTTGAAGTCCTTCAGTAGAATTTTAAATCTGTTTAATGCAATTGCTTCAAGTGTTCATTAAGCAATTGGTTACAACAATTTTTTATGGTTTACTTCTTCCATGCTGCCAACATTTTGGTCCTTCCTTTAATTTCAACTGTATCATGCTTTAAAGTATAGTTTTTCAAGTTTTTTAACATCATCATCAAAATAACTCATGATTCTTGAGATGCTTGGCAGACATTATCAGTTTTGGCCTTCAAAAGGCATAACTGATCAATCTTTCTGCTTAACTTTTTAAATCCTTCTTATGTTTATAGATTAGCAGGCATTTGTGGCCAAAAGGGAAATGCACAAATCATGATATGCATATTTAACTATGTAGTTTAAATTACACCTATATTCTAGAATGTACAATGGAGGGTTGCCTTATATATATGCTCCTTCCACAAAACTCATGGCTTTGGAAGGTTGCTAGAAAAGGTGATATTTAGCCATTCAAAGAGCTTAGGTATTTATCTGGAAGAAGAGAGTCCTTCAGGTTGGAATTATAGGTTAGTTAGATGTAGAATGAGAGGATCTTGAGCTCTTCAAGAACAATCATCGCTTTTTTATAAATGAAGATGAAACCCAAGGGGTTAAAGTGATTTCCTCATAAGTAGTCAAGTGGCATAGTGTAAAAATAGACTCGAACTCTGGACTTCAATCCCCACAAGCCCTTACTCCACTTCCCCAAAATGCTTTGTAATCTCATGGAATTCTGAGGTGGGCTGAGATCGAGAAGGGATTTAAGCTGATTGCAAAGGCTTTTGTGTCTCTCTTTGGACTTCCGTTTTGGAGCAGACACAGCTCTTCCATGATGTGAGATTATCTTGTCTAGGCCTCTCTGGCCAAGGCACATTTTTCTTCACCTGTATTTTCTTTAATCCTTAACCTTTAATAAACCTCTCAAAAATATAATACTCCTTGCAGAGAAAAACTAATTTCTACCTGCCTCAGATGCCTCAGTCTCCCCTAAATTTTAATCTTTACAGTTGGAGTAACCACTTCAGGAAAACGAAAACTCTCAATCTTATGGTTTCTTTTCTGATCTTTAGTTCAGCTTTTAATATCTAGTGCCTAGAAAATTTTTTGAGCCACATTTCTCTGGCCAAGTTTTTTTTTTTACCCTCGCAAAGGTGCTGCTTGTTCCAGCCATTAGCTCCCAGCCCTGCCTGCCACCACCATCCACTTTGGACTGCCACCCCAGCTGCCGGCTCCTCTCGGCCCTGCTTGTTTGTGCTCTGCCTCTGGCCCTGGCCCTGCCCACCCCAGAGGTCTTTCTATCGCTCACCTGGCCCACCTGATTCAACCAAGATTGCAATTACCTAGTGACTTGCATGCCCAACAAACCCAGATCCTTGGCTGGTAACAAAACAGGGGGGTATTGGCTCCACATGGACTGGGGCAGGAGGAGAGATCATAGCAGGGGAGAGAGAAGAAACAGACTTTTCAAACAGAAACTTAAAAAGCAATGGGCTGTTTAAAAGGATACCTTTTGACTCTTCTGGTAATTTCATTGACTTCACCTGCCTGTCAGGGAGAAGATTCAGCCCAAAGATTCAACTTTAACTTTGAAGGGGCAAATGGGTGGCTCAACGAACTGGGAGCCAGACCTGAAGACATGAGGTCCTGGGTTAAAATCTGGCCTCAGATACTTCCCAGCTGTGAGGCCCTTAACCCCCATTGCTTAGCCCTTACTACTCTGCCTTCAGACAATAGACATTTAAATGGATAATTAATTAAAAGAAAATGAAAACAAAAAAAACACACCTAAGGAACTTTAAAGACTAGAGGTTATGATTTTAAGGCATTTCAGACTCCAATGGTTTATAAAAAAATCTCTGTATTCTATTACATTTTTCCTGATTGTTTTGTTTAAGGTTTAACTTTGTGATTTTAAGTTCATATATTACTGGATTCAATATTATTCTGTTACACTGAAGGTTGATTGAATTTATTTTGAATATACTGAGTTTTTAAATCCTGTTGTTTTCCCCTATAACTATGCTGAACAAATATTAATAATTAATCCCATATAAGAAAAAAACAGCTTTTTCTATTTTGCTTTTGTAAATTGTCACATAGAGGCAGAACTGGTTACAATTGCTATAACAATCTTTGGAAAATTAATGTGCTAATTATCTCAACTGATTTTAAGGGTTTTTTAAATATGATTTTTGAAATTTTTTAACAATCCCTGGTCATTTTTGCCTGCCCCTACCATGAGGTAAGGACAATTCTAGCTGAAGTAAAATACATTTTATAACCCCCAACCTTCCCGCATTTCTAAATATGTGAATGGAAGTTGGGGCAGTTAATATCAGGGCATTTGTACCCCTAAAAAGTCTCCAAAAAAAGGAGCACCCCTTTATTTATACTCTTCAGCTCACTACTTTACTTGCACCAGAATGATATATAGATTTCTTGATTATGTTCTTAACCCAAGATGAGTTTTACTTTGTTTAAAAAAAATGTTTAAATACCAAGGTTGAAAGATTGCTCTGTTTGTAAAAACTTGTGACAAATGTCCATCAATTCAGAGGTTTTTTAAAATGCCATACAGGAATTTATGTGAAATATGATAGTGTGTTTGTTTGCTATTGTAATTAATTGGGCTATTGAGAATTTTGGGGATATTGATATCTACATATTTGTACTACTGTTCAATTCATTTGCCTCATACTTACAGTGGAGCATGGCTAGACATGAAGAGGAAATGGATCTCATTTTTGGTGAGAAAGCTTTGTAATCTTTATTTTCTTAGCTGACACAATGTGTCAATGATTATAAGCTATATTTTTTAATTTTTAAAGCTCTTTTATTATTATATTTTTCTTGCATGTGCAATATACTATTAGTTTTTTTTTAATTTTTTTCTCTCCTTTTTATATTTGAAGCACATGTCACCAGCATTAAGATTTTCTTTAACTTTTTGACTTTTCAGTACTATAAGTTTGAAATACATTTGCTAATGCATGCCCTAAAAAGCTTGTGACTATAAAAATGATGCCACTAATTATTTAAAAAATTATAGCACTTTGCTTAATGATTCTGTCTGATTCCAGGACAAGATATACACAACAAAGCCATTGCACAGGGCCAAAGAAAAGCCAATCCAGGATGGATTGATGCACTTCTAGGCCAATACAAAGGTCGTGAACCTAGTGTGAAGATTTGAGGTTACTGTGTTTAACATTGTTAGACATAGGATTTCCTTGTGTCCACACTCACTCTGAAAATACTCACAGACGAGTATCCCGGAAACCTTGGCTCATAATCTGGTCCCCTTTTCTGCTTCTCATAGTGTGGTACCGTAATCCTGGCTACTGACTGGGTAAATGCATCATTGCTTAGATCATTTTGATTGGGCCCTGATTCAAGGATCAGTTATAGATTTATTTTTCTTTTACTTGGAATTTTTACACATAAGACTTTGCTAGTCTATATTTTCATCCAGTATTTTCTTTTTTATTTGGATTTTTCTGATAACTTTTTAATTTCTCTTACCACTTGATTCATATACTTCATACCTCAGCCATGCATCCCATAATGTATTTTTTAATCATCCTCTTAATGGGGGGAATGTAAAAAATATCATTATTTAAATTGCAAAGTTTAAATTCCTTTTGAGAAGAATTTTAGGTAAAGAAGATGCTACCTCTCTGAATCCAGAACTGAACTGTTGGAGAAGACACTATGAAGAAGCCTCCAGACCAGCCAGTTGCACAAAAAAAAAAAATTGAACTATGGGTGTGGTTGATTGAACATTTATTTGTAGGTATACTTTCATGCCAAAGGGCACTGCCCCCTAACTGGCTTTTTGTCAATGCGTTCAGCAATTATTGATTTTATTCTTTGTTTTTCTCTTATCCTCAAATTATTGTAATCTTTAAATTGATTATGTTTTCATGATCCTTTGGAAAAAATTAATTTTTTTTCAAACGATGAAACGGGGATATGTAAAAATAGACTCAAACTCTGGACTTCAATCCCCACAAGCCCTTGCTCCACTTCCCCAAAATGCTTTGTAATCTCATGGAATTCTGAGGTGGGCTGAGATCGAGAAGGGATTTAAGCTGATTGCAAAGGCTTTTGTGTCTCTCTTTGGACTTCCGTTTTGGAGCAGACGCAGCTCTTCCATGATGTGAGATTATCTTGTCTAGGCCTCTCTGGCCTAGGCACGTGTTTCTTAACCTGTATTTTCTTTAATCCTTAATCTTTAATAAACCTCACAAAAATATAATACTCCTTGCAGAGAAAAACTAATTTCTACCTGCCTTAGATGCCTCAGTCTCCCCTAAATTTTAATCTTTACAACAGTCAGATTTGAATCTATTTTACTATACCACACTTCTATCTCTTAGCAATGATTTGAGATGTGACTCTACATGGTTCTTCCACAACAAGAAGATAAATTCTCAACAAGCAGGCCCCAAAATCAAAGACCAACCTAGAAATTAGCAAAGTTCTGGAGATGGGAAGAAGGACTAATTGAATCACCAACTCACCTCAATACTACTTAAAAGATGAGAAATCTATAGCCTATAGAGGTCAAGTGTTTATCCTTGGACAAGTCATTTAAGTACTTGTCTATAAAATGGAGATAATGGTTTCCACTATTTGTTTCTCACAAGGTTGTTGTGAGAATAATGGGATCACAGACTAAAGGCTGAAAAGAATCTTGGGTGCCATCTAGTCACCTTGACTGACAATTTAGGAGTCACTCAATCTCTAAAACATTTTTCATCTCTACTCAACATCCATTACTTGTATTACTACAAGAAACTTCTGATTAATCTCCCCTCCATCACTTCTCCATTTCATCCTTTACATAGTCACCAGAGTGATATACCTAAATCAAAGATTTGAACCATGACATCCCTCTACTTAAGGATTTTCAGAGTCTTCCTATCACCTCTAGGTTAAAATATTGAGTCCTTTGGCATTTAAAGACCTTCCTGATATACCTCTAGTTCACATTTTCCAAATGATCTGACATTACTTCTTGTATTATTTCAGTGTATTTACTCATTTGTTAATGTAACAATTTCTAGCAATGGGATGACTGACCAAAAAAAATTGATTTGAAGTTGTCAGTTTAGGAATGGAGGAAGCTAATATGAGACCAGGTGTCAATGGCAGTGAATGTGGGAGTTTTGTAGACCCTCATTCTAGATTGAAGGACAGTGAGGTGGCATGGTGGAGAGAGCACCAAGCTTAGAGCCTAAGAAGACATCTTTCTGAATTCAAATATGACCTCTGAGACTATATGGGGTACCCTCAGCAAACGACTTAACCTTGTTTGCCTCAGTTTCCTCATCTGCAAAAATGAACTGGAGAAATAAATGGCTTATTGTTCCAGTATTTTAGCCAAGAAAATCTCAAAGGCTATCACAAAGAGTAAGACACAACTGAAAATATGTAGATGATAACAGTCTAGACTAAACAAGGAGGAGTGGGGAGAAAATAGCCTCTCTCCAAAAATCAGTCAATGGATCTCAGCCACATATGACCTCTATATAAATGGACAAGTAGAGGACAAGAGAGGACTAACCCTGAAAGGATGAGTAAGTATTTTAATAGGTGATCATTTCATCAGTAAGAGCACTGAGAAAAATAAACAAGCCAAGAAGAACTAAATGCTTCTACACCATCTCTAACTTACTTCCATTTAATTGTGTGTGTGTGTGTTTTAATACTAGTAAAGAATATATTTGTCAGAGTTAACATTATTTTCCCTAACCACTTGTGGGCAAGCTTATTATTATGTTGCTTGGTATCCCTGTGTTGATGGCATGTGGGCAGATTGAAAGTCACACAAAAGAGTGACTTTTCCTATAACAGGGATGAGAGCTCAACCCCTGAGCCATTGTTACAGATGCTCACTCTCTAAGGAGGGCATCAAAATACATCTTCATAGCTGCAATTCTGAGGAAGGAAATCACTATGAATAGGGTTATGGTATAAATCTGCTCCGTACACAGGAACCTGAGAGTAACCAGATATTTATTACATGTACATGTTTCATTCCCATATAGAAAATAAGCTCATTGATGTTTGGAATTGTCAGTCAATAAGACTTGGTTAAACACTTACTGCAAACCAGACAATATGCTAAGCACTGGAAACAGTAACAGAAAGAAAGATAATCCCTGCATTCAAGAAGTATATAATCTAAAGGGTAAAACCAACACATAAAAGGTGGATGAAAAGGGAAGTGGGTTGGGAGGAGAAGATATCTGAACATCTGGGGGCATGATGGAGAAATACTAATTGTGATCTGGTGAGAAATGAACAGAAGCTGATCCTGAAGCCCTCCTCAAATGAAGGCTCTGGAAGTAGTCATCTAATCAGAGAGAAGAGCCACAGAGGTTGATTGTTCTTTTGGGGTATGAATTTCAAGGCTAAACTGTTCTTCCAAGAAATTATTTTTCATGGGTTGATGGATAAGTCCAGAGTATAGCCATCGAAAATTCCTTTCTAAAACCACCTGGGATTCTGGTTGGAAAGCTATGAATTTGAACCCACTGAGATAGAAAACATGGCAGGAAAAAATTAGAAATAAGACATGTTGGGCCACCTTTGACTCTGAAACCCAGTGCCTAGCAGAGTCCCTGATCCAAAATACAGACATAAAAATTCATGTCTGTCAACTGAACCGGGCAGTCTAGGAAGAAGAATAAATTGTATTTTTCCACCTTTCTTCATTAATGACACAAGCCTCAACTGAAGGATACAACAATATCACCAGGATATTAGCATCTATTAAGTCTTAGTAGGTTTCACTTCTAGGTAGTATCACCTTTTCCAGTTGGGATTAATCCCCCCATTTCTATTGTTTGTTTCCATATCCTGAATTCTCTCTAGGAGACAATGCAGGAGACCAGGCAGTAGCAAAAACTTGGATTCAAGTTACAACTGTTAGAAAACCGTGGACAAGTCCCTTAAACACTTCTCATTTGTAAAATGGGAACATTCTATAAAAGGATCTTTGGAAGGAAAGTATTTTGCAACCATTAAGTGATACTATAAATTGAGCTGTTAAGATGTTACATATATAATATTGTCTTCCTCCCACCCAAATCACTACCATATCACAGTATCAAAGGCCTCTGCTTTTCTCTGTAAGCAATGCAGGTCAAAAGAACACAATTCGACAAATGGTCAAATCCTACTGGATATATATATATATATATATATTTTTTTTTTTTCCAATTTGCATTGCAGAGTAAAGGGATGGAAGGAGTCATCATGATCCTGTTCTGTGTTTTTGTTAGAAGAAACAGATGGTGAAACAAAAAAAAAGGCATGTTAAATGTGTGGACCAGCAAGTTTTGATAGGAATGTTCATAAGGAATTTAAATTGCAATTTCTGCTAACTGTATTTGACCTATCTTTGTTCCTCAGACCTCTGGCCATCACTCTCCAGGAATAGACAAATGCTCCAATTTTCTGAATACAGAAAATAGTAGAGTATTACGGCCAAATGGAGTCTGGCTCAAGATAATTGTGCTCAATTTCATCAAAGCAATTTGGCACCCATCGAGAAATTCACTACCAACGAGCTGACAAGATTTCATCAGCCTGTTTGAAAAGCAGTGAAATAAACACGAGCCCAGAGACAAAGAAAACAATGTAGCAACTGTCAACTAGAATGCAGGGAACAACATGAAGCATTCTTCAGCCGGCAAGCCTGAAACCATTAATTCACAAAAAAAAAATGTGCTGTGGAAATGAATGAAAATGAACACTAAGTGGGAAATCAGCTTTCACTGGGCATTCACTGCTCACACTGAATGAGAAATAATTTGGAACTAAATACTAATGGAAAAGCAAAAAAAAAAATCACTGAACTTTATGCAATAGGATTCGACTATTAAAATGTGAGGTTCGACTCCTTAAAGCAAATTCTTTCCCCGTGAGCCTTATGAGGAGGGGGTCACAGGAGAGTGCCCTTCCTGTCATACAGTTCTAAGGTTAGCTGTTTGCACATTTGTTTTCTGACCAATGGAGTAACAATGTGGGCTCCTCCAACCATTCATCTTAGATTTATGATCAAGTTAAATCTGACTATTATTATAGAAATTGTTCTATGGTTCAAGCATCCAGTGCAAGGACATGTGGCAAGATAGGATCAGTTTCTGAGATTAGCTACACTAAACCCAACCTGAGAAAAGATTCCCACTAAAAATTATCTTTTATAGAAGAAAATGGAGAATACAAATAGTTTATTCTCTTCTTAACAAGTCTTTTTCTCTAAAAGGAAAAAAAAAAGATAAGTAGTTCTGGCTTGGCAGGGATTTGTTCCAAGTCCGAAATTTGACTCAACCAAGTTAGAACCTGTGTGACCTTGAGCAAGTCACTCCATAAGTCTCAGTTTGTTCAACTATAAAACGAAGGATTTGTATTTAAGTGAACTGTTTATTTTCAGTACTGAATCTGTGATCTTGAGCATTTAGACAAGTTTAAACCATTTATTTGTTCCCTCCAAAGGGGTCCTAAATGCAAGTTTAGGATAGCATAAGTTGTTATTAATTTTTAAAGCTATACTAAGATTTTTGGGACATCCTGTATAGGTCTGGGAATGACCTGAGATGCTATTTAAACCTCTCAATTTTTGAAACCCTTACAGTCTCTCTTAGAATTAATACTAAGTATCAGTTCCAATGCAGAAGACTGGTAAGAGCTAGGCAATTTGGGGTTCAGTGACTTGTCCAAAGTCCCATTGCTAGGACGTGTCTGTCACATTTGAACTCAGGACCTTTAGTCTCTAGGACTGATCCATTGAGTCACCTAGTTGTCCCCTAAAACCCTTCAATTTTAAAGATAAGAAAACTGAGGCCCAAATTAAATGACATATCCAAGATCACAAAGCAAAATATTGCAGATATATTTTAACCCAGTTCTTTCACCAGGATCAATGCTCTTTCCCATTGTACCTTGCCTCTCCTTCCTAATATTTATTGATATATCTTAATAGACAGGAAATGATTTGATATTAATGTATACATTTTCCCAAATCAATTGAGACCACTGGCATCTTAGGACAAATATAAAGATAAATGCAAACCTTAGAAGTACAAAAGAGTACATGTAACTTAAACAACTTCAACATAAACTATTTTGACCTTCCCCAAATGGGAACTTGATATTCAAAAATGGACACTGGCACAGAGCATAAAAATCCATATAAAAGGAGGAGGAGGAATAGAAGTAGTAGTAGTAGCAACAGTAATAGTAGTAGTAGCAGTAGTAACCCATTGGTGTTTATCTAGTACTTCAAGATCTGCAAATTGCTTACTTAGGGAGTATTTCATTTGACCCTCACACCCACCCTGTGAAGCAGATGCTATTATCATTCCTGTTTAATAAATTAAGAAAATGAATCAAAGTGCCTTGATCACATTTACATAGCTATGAAGAGTATAAGACAGGATTCCAACACAGCTGTTCTTGACTTCAGCTTAGCACTCTATCCACCTTGGAATAAAGCACGTCTCCAATGATATAAACTGACTGCCATAAAGATTTAGAGCTAGACGGGATTTTAAAAGCTAGAGAGTCCAATCCATTCACTTTACATGTGAAGAAAATAAAATACAGAAAGATAATGTTTCTTATCCAAGGTCAAAAAGAAAGTAAGTGTTTGGGGTGAGACTTGAACCAGAGTCCTTCTGACTAAATCTAGTATTCAGAACCAAAAGAACTCCTAAAATACCTTAGTCGGCAAAACATTCGAGCTTTATTGCCAAGCAGAAAAGACCACCAAGGATAACATTGGAATGAAAAGATAAACTTATTTGCCATATCTTAGGAAGAAGGATGGTGGAAGTTTATGAGCAGTGTCACTTCATAAAAATGTAAGAAGCCGTGGAAGGAAAAATAAGCATAAAGTTTGGCAAAAGACCCAACTAAGCAGAGTCATCACAAGGGCATTTGAGGATGAAAATGAAGGCAACAAATGAAAAATGGAAAAGATCTGTAAATATTTTTATAACAAATTATTTGCAGTCAAGGATGGTGGAGCCACATTTAGACATCAACATCATGGTCTCCGATGTGTTTCTTGAGGAAGTGGAAAGGGCATCAGTTTAAACAAAGAAGAAAAATAGAATGACTTAGAATATGTGCAATATGGAGGTGTCTCTCTCTATAAATATATATATGTAAATATGTATAAACATGTGAATATATGAACATTTGTATATATAAATGTATATATAAGCATATGTATATTTATATATAAATATGTGTATATAAATACATGTGTACATAAATACGTGTGTATAAATATATGTATACACACAAATATTTATATATACAAATTATGTAAATATATATGTGTAGTTATAGTAACATGTGTATAAATGTGTATATATCTACATGTGTAAGCAAATTGATCTGTATAGAAATATGTGTGCCAATATTATAAATATGTGTATATAAATATATGTGTGTACATAAATATGTGTATAAATATATACATATATGTGAGGGAGGAGAGGGGGGAAGGTGAGAGAGATATATATTGAAGTTATTACATGTTGAAACACTGAAGGATCACTTCTCAAGCCTGTTGAAGAAAAAGATGACAACACAGGAAGAATAAAATGAACAGGAATATACACATATGTACGCAGGTATATGTGCACACATATAATATTTTTACACATATCCATGTATCTGTGTACAGATATACACATACACGCAACATGTGATGATGTCATCGTTCTAGGGAAATCTCTCAAAAAAAGAAGCCCCAAGACAACATCCATTGGATATCATCCTCTTATTCCCTTCTACCTTTCCACCTCAAATCCTCAGACCTCATCCAAACTTCTTGATAGTTCACAGCATCTGGCTGTGACTAAACCACTAGCTCTATGGCTTCCAGTGAAGTGGAAGGCTACTAAACCTCATCATCTGACCCTCCACTAATTCCAGAATCCTCCAGAAATTACTATCTTCCTTGCCTTTGCCTCCTGGATTATTAGGCTAATCTATTAGAATAACTAACCCCCTAGCCATGTCTACCCTGGACCCTTGGTGTGACCCCATTTCTCTTGGACTTTAGGGTCTTTTTCTAGCTTCCTTCTATATTTTGACTCCTCCAATCAGAATAAGAGCTCCTTGAAAGCTGACCCTCTTTTGCTTTTCCCATGTGTATTCCAAGTGCTTAGTAAAGAGCTAGGCACACAGTAACTGCTCAACAATTATTTTTTATTCAACATAAATAACTGCTGACCTCAATGCTTATTTCTCCACCCATATAACATCTGCATGAGAATAACACACATACAACAAAGGCATGCTTGATATTGAAATCATAAAGGCACAGGCAGGTGGGGCAAGAGGAGAATGAACACTGCCTCCTGTCAAAGGACTAAGGTTCAAATCCTGCTTCAAATCATTAAACTTCCCTAACTTTTGGCTTTCTCATTGGTAAAACTAAAAGGTTAGACAAAATGGCCTTCTAACTATTAATTCTGTGATCCTCTGATTCTATATTCTACAATAGAAAACATCTTTATTTTCACATACAATTGACCAAAAGAGGATAGGATGCCACTTGTTCATGGTCTATGAAAAAAGACGTTTGATAGAGCAGAACATGATGCCATCTTAAAGTCTCTTTTTTAAAAATCTTTATCTTCCACTTTAGAATCAATACTGTGTATTGGTTCCAAGGGAGAAGAGTGGTAAGGGCTAGGCAATGGGGGTTAACACAGCTAGGAAGTGTTTGAGGCCAGATTTGAACCTAGGACCTCCCATCTCTAGGCCTGGCTTTCAATCCACTGAGCCACCCAACTGTACCCTTAAAGTCTCTTTATAACACTGTCACCTAAGCACATCATCTGAAGTGTTACCCTTTATAGTAGCAAGGTCATGATCTCTGATATTATAACTATATAGTTTGGAATCACTTCCCTCTTGTACCTAAACATAACCATAAGCATGGCTATTAAATAAATATTTAACCTATGCATTAGCTTCCAGATATTATATGTGACTTTTCAACATAAATTTATTCTATATATTACTTTTAAAAAACTTGAGAAATGTGTTTTGAAGTTTTTATTAAAATATTAAAATAAAAAGTACTATTTATTCCTGTTGCTTAGAATATCTTTAGGTTCACTTCTCGACCATAGTTAGCCTTGCACAAAATCATATATTCTTAAAAGTGGAAGGATCTTAAGCAGCCATCTTGTCCAATTCATATCCAAAAAAGGAACCAACCCAACCTGGAAAGTCAATAGCCTCTGTTCCCATGATTGGAGAGCTGGAGGACACCGAGGAAAGCCTTCATTTAAAGAGCATTCAGGGGGCTCGCTGCTCATACTTTTTGCACATTTTTTCCTCTTCATCAGGATTGTTTCCCTTTGGTTTTCTCAATTTTTTTGTTGTGAATTTAATCATTATAAACATTTCAATATACAAAAAAGAAACTAAATATTTACAAATTTTATTGCTGATCAAGATATATATCTTGACATCAAGACAACAGAGGGAAATATATATATATATGTGTGTGTGTGTGTGTGTGTGTATGTGTGTGTGTGTGTGTACTAGTAGAGATTAAAACTGCAATAAGACTTATAAGACAATCAGCATAGACTTTTGTGTTTCCATTCTGCATTTTAAAAGCTTTGTGTGCATTAAAAAACCAAAACTCTAAAGATGAGAAAATGCGAGTGAGAAAGAGAGAATGAGAGAAAATATTACCCTAACCTACCCTCCATTTCTTTTAGTATTTTATTTTAGGGAGTACCTTAGGCCAAATTCCCTGGTAGATTTTTATTCCAAAGGATCCTATCTATTCTTTCAAACTGGCTTTCCCAAAATCTAAAGCATATTTCTAACTCTGCCTAAATGCCTTTTTTTCCTCTGACAAACTCCAAGAGGAAGTGGTTATGCCCAACCTACATCCCACTTTTTCTATCCTTCACACCTGAGCAACTAGTTTCTCTCTATTAGAGAGAACCATGTCATAGGAGAATTTACAATGTAGGCTTTCACTTTTTGAAGTATGAAATTATCATTCAGCCAAGTCAAAGAGTTATTAGTAATTCTTTTGGTAGAGAGAAATTCATCAGATGTCTAGATAACTGAAGCTTCCCATTACTATTATATCGTACTTCTGTGGCAGGTTTGTAATCTATTTTCTGAATTCCTCTTCTATTTTCTCTTTATGTATAGGTGGTCTATAATATATGCCAACAATAAAACTATTTCTGTTTTTCAGTATATTGAATTCTCCCCAAATAATATGAGTTTTTGGTTCCTGCCTTTTGGTTCCTGGATTTTCTTCTTTGCATTAAGATCTCTCATAACCCTTCCCCTCCCCACTTAATCCTCTTGGGCTTTTTGTGTACAGATATTTGAGGTCCTGGATTTTTTTTTTCTTCTAATTTTTGTCAGCCTTGAACTTCTAATTGTTGAAAATGCTATTCTTCCCTCATTGAAGTCATAATCTGTGGCCAAAGTCCTCAAACTATGGTCCAAAGATTCCAAAGCATCTCTGAGACTCTTTTAGGAGGTATACAAGGTTAAAATCACTTCTTATTTCTAATATGGTAAGTACCTATAAATATAACCTACACGGACAAAAACTCTTTCAGCAGATCCTCAATACTTTTTAATAATTTAAAGAGATACTGAGAACAAAAGTCTGAAAACCACTCATCTACTGCTAGATGATATAAAACAATTTTTTAAAATTAGACCATGGTTCAATTGTCTAAGGTTTGCTACTACAAAATTTTATCAATTGGCTAAATATTGCTCTACTCACCTGTTTAACTGCTTATATATTTACATATTTTCCACAAAGAGAATAAACTCCTTGAGGACAAGACTAATGTTTAATCCTGAAAACCCACAGCACCAAAATAATTTGTTTTTCTATCATTTTTTACTATATTCAACTCTTCATGAAACCAGTGGGATTTTCTTGGCAAAGAAATCAAAGTAGCTTCCCATACCCTTCTTCAGCCCATTTTACAGATAAGGAAACGAAGGCAAATAATGTTAACTGACTTGCCTAGTCAAAGAAAGGTCACATATTTAAAATCAGGAAGATGAGTCTTCCTGACTCTAGTCCTGGCACTCTGTCCACTGTATCACCTAGCTGCCTTACTATAGATATTGCACAGTGCAAGTCACAGAGTAGGTGCTCATACACTTGGATTCTAGATATGACTGAACTTTCATCTTGTGACTTACGTAGTATTCTCCAAGGGGAAAAAAAAGCACTTAATAAATTTGCTTACTGTTTCTTTTACATGTAACTCTCTTTAAAAAGTGGTATATTTTTAAAAAAGGAAGATTGAGCATGAATATGGAGACAATTAGAGAAAACTGAGGGTTACAGTGCCTCAGGACATTCCACCTCTAGTTGTTTCTGTAGTACTAAAGATAAAAATGCCCTTGTTTTCTCCCTGTAGAGGTGAATGGTATGAAACTAATGAAGAAACTGAAATGTGTTACCCAAATAAAAGTCATTTGATAACAAAAGCTGATTATATACCTTTCCCAACTATAAGGAGATGAACTCTTAACCAAAGAAGGGACAGGAGCATAATATATCATTTTGATTACATGAAATTAAAAAGCTTCTGTATCAACATATTAATGTATTTGGGATATGAATGTAAGTGGTTGATTGGGGGAAAAAATCTTGCCTAACATTTTTTGGATAGATGTTTTGTTTACAAGATAGTTTGACAACTAATAGAAATATTTAAGAGCAAATATCAGTCACAAATAAATTGATCAAAGCAGAATAGTTCCTTCTGCCAAAAAAAAAAAGAATTGCTGCACACCTAACAATCACATGAAAAAGTATCAGATTAATAAGAGAAATAGTCCAACACCATAGGGTTTCATATCAGAGTTAAAACATTATCAAGAATGACAGAAAATAAAAACAGTCCATGCTGATGGGATTGTGGAAATGCATAGCTGTTGGAGAGAAAAATTTGTTCAACCAAGCTGACAAGCAGTTTGAAATCAAGCAAATGAAGTGACTAGAATGTCCATACCCTCTGACCTAGAGATTCCACCAAAAGGTATATAATTTAAAGAGGTTAGTGAGGAAAAAGGTTCTATATAAAATATATTATTTACAACAGCACTTTTTGTGGTAGTAAAGAGCTGGAAACAAATCAGCTGCCCACTAGAAAATAGATTAAAAAAAGATAGAAGAATGTAATCAAATATTACTGCACTATCACAAAAGACAAATATGATGAAAGCAAGGAAGCATAGAAAGACTTTGAAATAATACTAAGTCAAGTAAACAGAACCAGAAAAACAATATATACAAATTATTATAAAGGGAAAAAATAACCACAAAATACTCAAAAAGTAAATTGCAAAATTTCACAGAACAAACAGTCCTAAACAAGGATGAAGGAGATACTTTCCAATTTCTTTTTTAAAAAAGAGGCAAGTGTGGAACATGGCATATAATGTCAATTTTTTTTAATCTGCTGATTTATTTTATTGATTTGTTTTCTTTTTTTTAAATGCCCTATTTTGAGGAAGGGTAGAAGTATATGGGAGAAACTGGTCAATGTAAAGACAAAGGATAGCAATACTGATTTTAAAAATTTAATTAAAAATTAATTCCTCTAAATACTCAAAAAAGCATGGAGCAGAATAGTAACTTGGAACTTTAACAACAGATTCATCAGTGTATCTATTACTGGGAGGCCAGATGATTGATTGACAATATATTCTACTTTGTAAATATGCTGTTTACTTGCTTATTGGATATACATGTATATCACTGTTTGAAGTATGAAGAATTACCTTCCCACAAATAAGGAAAGAACTGTTCTCCATTTTCAAATCATTTGTAGATCTCATGCTTTTGGCACTTGCTGGTGAATGGTAGATTCATCAGGGTTTATTTACTTTCTCTTCCTCATTCTATCTTTTGGTTAAATTCAAGGTCCCACTCTTTACAACTATTTGACTATTTTCAAAGTCCCTGACATGCAACACCTGGCTGGCATTCATATCCTATGCCATTCCATGACCGATAATTTAACAATTCAGTTAAATATGTACCAGATACTTATTATGATACAGTACAGTACCAAAGACTTAGAGATTCAAACAAGAATATGACATTCCCTGCCCCAAAATAACATATCCTAAGAGGGCAAAACATTAAACATACAAATTAAAATCTAGTAGGGACACAAAATAAGTATAAAATGCTGTGAAAATTGAGAAGAAGAGCTTACTCTGGGGAAACTAGGTGGCTCAACAGATAAAGTTCCAGGACTGGAGTCAAGAACACTCTTCTTTCTGAGTTCAAATCTGGTCTCAGACACTTTCTAATTGTGTGACTCTGGGCAAGTAACTTAACCCTATTTACCTAAGTTTCCTCATCTGTAAATGAGCTGGAGAAGGAAATGGCAAACCATTCCTGTATCTTTGCAAAGAATACTCCAGATGGAGTCCTAAAGAGTCAGAAATGATTGAAATGTCTCAACAACAACAATAAGAGCTTACTTTGAAGAAAGGAAAAAAGCAAAGAATGCTTTTTGGCACTGTGTAGAGACTCAGAGGATGAATGAGTAGAACTTGAAGAGCTAGAGACAAGAATATTAAAAACTGGGGTTTATATTTAGAAGGAAGGTAATAGTCTCTCTTTCAAGACCTAGCCCAACATCCATACCATATGATGGGGGTGGGATAGGGTAGGGTGCAGAAGGGGGATAGTATAGTTATGAGAAGACTAAACTGTCTAAACAGGGTACTGGACAACAGGAACTTTTATTTCAATAGCTGGGAAGTACGGGCTGAAAAATTTGTGAAACCACTGTTTGGGATGGATTCTGGTCAATGTGAGCAATTTTCAAAAGAGTCAAAGAAGGAGACAAGATAGCCAAGGGCTTCAGGTTTTCAGGGTTTGCCTGAAATTCTATTGTGATTATCAGCTTCATAATAAGGAGAGAAGAGTAAGCAGTGTTCCTCTGTGCTGGTACCACAAGAAAGCAAAATACACTGGCAAAAACTCAAAATGCCAATAACCTACCTACTGGAAATAATTCAAGGCATATGGTGCTAATGACTAAAATGGGTAAACCACAAATGCACATGAAATGGGTGAAAGATATGAATGCTTTCATTATTCACTTGTACAATATGATAATACAATTGAAAACAGATATTGCTAGTTATAACAGGGTCTACATATTGCTTTTTGTCAACTGTATCCTCAACTCCATGTCACACGACATACTACAGACAAAAGAAGTCAGTTATAAGAAATAATGTCATCTACGATCCCAGATTATAGCAAATAAAATTTAAAAATGAGGGTTTAGTGAGTTAGTAAATCTGTACAAGAAATAGCTGATTCCAAGACAGAAGGTAGGGGTTTGTATTTTTTTAAAAGTCTATAAACAGAGTACAGCTAGGTGACTCAGTGGATGAAGAGTCAAGCTTGGAGAAGGGAGGTCCTGGGTTCAAACCTGGATTCAGATACTATGTGACCCTGAGCAAGTCATTTGACCCCTACTTTACTACT
The DNA here is from genome assembly GCF_027887165.1 of Monodelphis domestica. Classification (NCBI taxonomy): domain Eukaryota; kingdom Metazoa; phylum Chordata; class Mammalia; order Didelphimorphia; family Didelphidae; genus Monodelphis; species Monodelphis domestica. The sequence goes on along the minus strand of NC_077229.1, from coordinate 160,380,924 downwards.
CTTCTGACTTAGAATCAATATACAGTATTGATTCCAAGACAGAAGCTAAGATTTTAAATATATATATATATATGCACATATAATAAAACAGCAAAGTCCCAGAGGTATAAAGAACATTATCAAATTGAGTAATTATTAGGCATGTTGTCTTTATACTACCTATATTGAATATTTTGAATTTCTGACTCAATTCTATACTCATGGCTTATTCATGAATGATAAATATATTTAATAAATAAGCATATTGCCAGAATATGATTTTCACATGAAAAACTTTTTTCTTCTTATAATATGACACTAACACAATGTCAATAGCAATTGATATGAAACATGAGATTTCTCGAGGACTTCTGGTGGTACAATTTAGTTTTTAATCAAATATTTCTTGCAGAATATTGTATGGCTAATAATTTAGAAAGAATCAAACCAAACTCATCACTTGATTTACATGACTGAAATCAAGTTACATAGTTCCACTGAAAAACACATTAAGCTGCTACTCCAAGTTGGGGAACATTTCTCCACAAATATTAAAATATCTTTTCTCTATGAATATTAAAATATCATTTGGAAGGGATAAATAGAAGATCATAAATACAGACTAAGGAAAGATAAAGACTAAAGGTTTAAAGTTCAAATCCAAAAAATAAAATGAAACATTGAATAGTGTTGACAAATTCCTGAAGCATAAAAATACCAAAGAGGAAATTGTAGCTGAATATCCTAAGAGACTGCTGGCATAATAAAATACAAGCTAAATGGGAAGAACATATTAAAATAGTTCAAATCTATGCAGTATGCAATATACATTTTCAGAACTATAGAATGAGCCATTAAATTTTTGAAAACTACAGTACTATCAATGGACTAGGGCTCGAGAGTGAATCTGTGATTTCACTCATATAGATTATCTTCAGGTGAGGAAACATCTATCAGTGTTGATTAGTGTTCTTCTCAAACTAATAGTCTTATCTATAACAGGATTTTGCTTTGCACATGTCTGGATTATCTAACATGGAAACCCCTATAGAGTAGGAACTATTCAGAGAACTTGCTTCAGGGAGAAGACATTCTGCATTCTGCTAACTGCATAAGTAAGAACAACCTCTTTCCATTACCCATGTAGGAAAAAAATAAAGGCTGCATCTTTAAAATCACCAATTAGGGTGGGAGTCAAGATGGCAGCATATAGGCAGCGAAAGTTCAGACCTCTGAAAACTCTTCCTTACCAATTACAAACTAAATGTTTCTAGGGGACTGAAAATCAAACCTAACAACAAAACAGAGCTAAGTAACACTCCTGCTGGACTCAACTTAAAAGGTACTCCCCACAAAAAGCTGAATTTGAAAACACTTGTGTTTAATGGGAAGGAAGAAGAAAGGTCCAGGGACCCCTCAACCACCTAGAATGCTAAGCCTCAAATCACAGATGGAACCTCTGGGCGGGCAAGGATGCTGGTCTGGAGGGAGTACCTTATGGGCAAAGCTGTGCCAGACTCAAAACATTAAACACAAGCAGTGGGGAAGCAGTTAGAGAACTCAAAGTAGACAGCCTAGTTGCAGCAGCAGAGACACTCCATCTTGCTCCCCCCCTCCCCCAGGTTTTGGCCTCAGGGCTCATCCAGCTCAATCAAGCTGGAATTAATCCCATCAAAGCTTTCAGAGGGCAGGGAAGCTCAAGCTCCAACACCGGTCCCCCACAGACTGCTCTGAGAGATTTGCTGACTAAGCTCCAAGGCTGAAGGCTGGCAGAAAAGCCCACAGATCCAACAAATAAATGAGAGGAGCAAGAGCACAGGCAACTGCAGAGAGAAAAGAGGGGGTAAACATGAGCAAACAACAGAAAAAGAAAAAAGAAATTACAATCGACATCTTCTATATAGGCAATGAACAAAGAGCAAATGGAACAGAGAGGGATGAGAGAACACCAAGCAAAAAAAGCAGAAATTTCAACAAATTGGATACAGGCTTTGGAAGAACTCAAAATACAATTAAAAACACAATTAAGAGAGGCTGAAGACAACTGGGAAAAGAACTTAAAAAGTAAGATAAGTCATCTGGAAACAGAAAACAGTGTCTTGAAAGCCAAAATTTATCAGCTTGAAAATGAGGCAAAAGAGATGAAAGATAAGGCAGAAAAGATGAAAGACAACCTCCAAAGAAAATCAGACCAGAAGGAGAAGGATCACCAAAAAGTCAGGGATGAAATCCAGTCTTTAAAAAGTAGAATACAACAACTAGAAGCAAATGACTTCACAAGGCAGCAGGACACTATAAAACAAAATCAAAAGCATGAAAATATTGAGGAAAATATGAAGCACCTCATTCACAAAAGAGAAGATTTAGAAAATCATTCCAGGAGAGACAACTTAAGAATCATTGGTCTACTGGAAGACCATGACAAAAGAAAAAGCCAAGACATAATACTACAGGAAATCCTTCAAGAAAACTGCCCCGATATTCTAGAACAAGAGGGAAAAGTGGAGATTGAAAGAATCCACAACTGACAGCACCCAGGAATGTTATAGCCAAATTCAAGAACTAGCAGAACAAAGAAAAGATATTACAAGCTGCCAAAAAGAAGTCATTCAGATACCATGGAACCACAGTGAGGATAACACAGGATCTGGTTGCATCTACACTGAAGGACCAAAAGGCATGGAATATGATATTCCAGAAAGCAAGAGAACTTGATCTACAACCAAGAATCAACTACCCAGCAAAACTGACTATATTCTTACAGGAGAAAGTATGGTCATTCAACAAAATAGAGGAATTCCAAGCATTTGTAAAGAAAAGACCAGACCTGAACAGAAAATGGGATGCCCAAGTACAGAACTCAAGAAAATCATCAATAGGCAATTAAGAGGGAAAAAACAAAAACAAAAACAAAAAATCCCCAAACTTTTTTAAAAGACCCAATAAGTTAAAATGATATGTATCCCTATAAGAAAAGGGATCATTGGTAACTTTTAAAAATTGTTATCACCTGGGCAGCTAGAAGAATCACACTTAGAGGGAACAGTGACAAACTGTATAGGATGAAATGCCAAAACATAAATATGTATATAGATATATGTATGCAGAAATACATATATATATATGTATATATATATATATATACACAACTAGAGCTAAAAAAGAGGTTAATACTAAAAGAAATGGGAAAAGAAACAAAAGGGGATAAATGTATATGTCACAAAGAAGATCAAGGCGGGGAGCGCGGAGAACATCAATACACTGGAAGGGTAAAGAGGATGGAGATAGGAAATACTCAATTCTTATGTGCATTGAAATTGACTCAAAGGGAGAACAACAATCAAATACATTGGGGCATAGAATTGATTTGCGTCCTATAGGGAAGTAGAAGGGTAAAAGCAGTGCAAGGGAGGGAGAGGGTGGGGGTGTAGTTTAAAAAGAAAATAAGAGGGGAATAAGAAGGGAAGGGGCATAGAAAGGGAAGTAAAATAAGGGTGGGAATTAGGGGGACTGATTAAAAACAAAACATTAGTTTAGAAGGAAATAATGAAAGAAGAAAAGGCAGGACTAGGAGTGGAAATAAAAATGCTGTGAAATACACAGCTGGAAATCATAACTCTGAATGTGAATGGAATGATGGAATACTATTGTGCTCAAAGGAATAATGAACTGAAGGAATTCCATGGGAACTGGAATGACCTCCAGGAATTGATGCAGAGTGAAAGGAGCAGAACCAGGAGAACATTGTACACAGAGACTGATACACTGTGGTTCAATCGAATGTAATGGACTTCTCGATTAGTGGCAATGCAGTGATCCTGAAGAACTTGGAAGGATCTATGAGAAAAAGCACTATTCACATTCAGAGGAAAAACCATGGGAGTAGAAACACAGAAGTAAAACAACTGCTTGATTGGGTTGAGGGGATATGGTTGGGGGTGTAGACTAAATGAACATCCTAATGCAACCACCACCAACATGGAAATAGGACATATGTAATACCCAGTGAAATTGTGCGTCAGCTACTGGAAGGGGAGGGGAGGGGAGGGAGGGAAATAATATGATTTTTGTAACCAAGATATAATGTTCTAAATTAACTAAATTAATTTTAAAAATTAAAAAATAAAATCACCAACTGGGGCCATCTTACTCTCTCTTTCAGGCAATGGTCAAGGGGATGAAGTGTCCTACAACCTGGGTATCATGAACTGAGGCACATAGGGTAAGGGTTACCTTCTCTTCCAAGTTTTAGGCTTGATATTTTGTTCTATTTCATTTGTCTTTTTCAATTCTTGCCACAGAATTAGAGTCCCCAGATGTGATCCACAGTGGTCTTGGAGAAAGGATGCTGATGCCAGCCTAGCAAGAAGGCTCTGAGAAGCCATGGCACCATTACTTGAATCAAATGGAATTTAGAACTTGAAATTTGGTAGCTTTGTTGTAATGGAAATGAACTAAATTGGGTATGTGTCAGTGGTGGTGGTGGGGAGTTATATATCCGTACATGTTTGGGGAAGGAAAAATATGTTTACATATTTGTCACACTTTTGAAGAAAATGTTGATTCATAAAAGGTAATTTTACTGTTAAATGTTTAAATGCAACTTGAATGTAGAGGGATTCCTAAAATAGAAGGAGGGTCATTGTTGGGGATTTTACCTGATGGCAAAGAGCCTGAAAACTCCTCAAAATCCATTAAGGTTAAGGAGAACTCTAGAAGGGGGTAAAAATGTAACGAAATGGTTCAGTGGGGATCAGGGTCATTACTGTTACACAGAGAAAAGTCTAGTGTACATAGAGTTTAAATGGCTTGCTTTTATTCATCTCCAGGTTGTGTTCTTGATTCTCCTTGACTTTCTCTGCAATATCCCAGAAACTCTTTAGTCTGGAACCTCTAATCAGAAACTCCACATACTAGAAGTAATCTGTGCCCCCTCTGTTTGGCTGTTTCTTCTCAGAACCTCCATTTTGAGGAGGATTCCCAAGCCTGTCATGTCTTCATTGTTTTCCAGGCCTATACTCTTGACTCTCCCAGATTTTGAATAGCCCTACGCCTTCTTCTTCATCTTCCCCATTACCCCTACCTCAATCTCTATCCTTCTACCACCCTTTTCAGCTTCCTTTTAAAAACTGTCTTCCTCCATTGAGGTCAGGGGTACCCTTTCTGCTTGTATTTTTATTTCCAGAGCTTAGCACAGTAACTTGAACCTAGAAATCATTTAGCAAGTACTCGCTGATTTGACTTGAATAAGATCCCATAGCCAGTATGTCAGAAGTGAGACTTGAACCCAGGCATTCCTGATTTTAAGAGGAGTTCTTTATCTACTACACCAGTATGTCAAAATCAAATAGAAATGAGGGATCACTGATCCATACATAAGGATTCCTACTGGCCACACACTGACTTGGTTTTAAAATGCAATGTTCTCTGTATTTTATTGTATTTTAACTTATTTTGCTAAATATTTTCCAATTACATTTTAATCTGATTGAGCCTCACTTGGAAATGTTGTGGGCCACATATTTGACACTTCTGTACTATGCCATTCTATTTCTTCTCCTAAGATAACCCTGAAAATATTAATCACAGAACCCACCACTCAAAGTCAACTTTAGAACTTTTACCACTATCTCATCAAAAAGGAGGAAGAACACTGTTAGATGTTCTTGGATCACATGACAAGAAGGTCTAAAATCCACAGAAATGCATCTGAAGCAAGCAGAAATCACTTCTCTAAGTAATATTAAAATGCACACCCTTGAATATGTCAAAGGCAGCTTACCTCTCCAATGTAACTATGACACAGTTAAAATCTAAGAGTAGCATCATAAGACTTCCCATAAGTATAAACTTAGCCAGCAATACAAAAGTAAACAAGTTAATTGTTCACTCATGTATATTTGTCAATAGAAATAAATGAGTTTGTGATGGGATTTCAAGAATCAGTTATCATGACCATAAAATACAGAAAAAGTTATCATTAAGGAGAACCAGCTTCATGACTAATATAGACAATAGAAAAAGTGATAGAAACTATGCAACATATCATTGCAAGATATAAAATTTTAGCACCTATTAGATTATCTAAAAACTCTGGTGACTAGAATTATACATCATAAGTTCAACACTGTTCATGAATTGACAGATGACAAATCTATATTCAATAATTATAGATTTGAATATCCTTAAGAATTCAACCAGTAAAACTTCCACAAAGGGTCATGCCCCTACCTTTCTGTACCGCAATATCCATAGACTCGTTCCTACTAGTTCCTGAATGGATTACTATACCTTCACATCCATGGGAGAGATCTAAGAGCCCCCATATACTTCTGATCTTATACCCACTTTTTCTATCAGATGTGAGCTAGGGTCATGGATATTCAAAGCCCTTGAATAATAAGGGAGTCATCAAATACAATTTTTCTAGGAAAAGGACAGACTCACTGCTTTTTTAAACCTTTTGCCAGGCCATTGTTCCATATGATTTACTCAGCCTGACAACTACTCTGTTGTAATGCTTTTCTGGCCCATCAAGGACGTGCCATCTATACTGCAGCTGAACCTGAAGGACAACTCGTCATTTCTACTTGCACTTCACCAGAATCTTCATTTGCGTTTAGCTCACAGCAAAGGTTTAATAAATATTTTTCTCTAATTCTTTCATATATTCAAAATTTACTGGAAGTAGATCATTACCACTGATCAAGCTTTTCTCATAACCATTTAAGTAATGCTGATTCATAAAATTTTAAGAATACTTTTCAAGTGATCCATACCAAATATTCATCACCTCTAAACTGTATGAAACATTTTTTAAAATATAGAACATTAGCAGAAGAAATAAAAATCATGAAAGAAGTGGGACAAAGTATATCAACATCTCTTTCCAGTCAGAAATTCAACAAACATAAATTAAGTATGTTATATACTTATTATATGTGATGGACACTTTGCTGTACACCCTTGGGAAACAAAAAAAGAGACAAAAGACAGTTCATGTGTTCAAAGAGGTAAGACTCTAGAGGAGGAGACAATAAGCAAACATATGTCAAAAAATCTATGTACAGGAGAAATTTATTAAAAGAAATAATAGAGATAAAATAATTAAATCTATAATAAAATAATTAAAAGAGAAATGGCACCAGAATGAAGAGGAGTTGGGAAAGCTTCCTGCAGAAGATGGGATTTTCGTTGGAGCTTGAAGGAAGTTAGAGGTTGTAGTAGGCAGAGATGAGATGGGAGACATGGCAGATAGCCATAGAAAATAACCAGAGCCAAAGATAGAGTGCCTTGTTTATGGAACAGCAAGGAGGTTAGTGTCACTAGATTGAAGAATATGTGTTGGGCATAAGGTGTTAAAAGAATGAAAATTTGAGGGATGAAGGGGTCAAATTATGAAGGGTTTTGAATGCCAAACTTAAAGTTTTGTATTTGATCCTGGAGGTCTAAGGGAGTCACTGGAATTTACTGAGTATTTTAGATCTAGACTAGCTGGGTAAATTTGAGAATCATCAGTTTAGAGGTGGCAGTAAATTCAAGTGAGGGTTAAGAGAAGAAGGTCCAGGAAAGTAACAGATTCCACTAGGACTATGGTGGTGAATATGGGGTGTGTGTGTGTGTGTGTGTGTGTGTGTGTGTGTGTGTGTGTGTGTGTGTGTGTCAGAGGAGCACTCAGAACCCTCTCTGTGGGCATACAAGCCATGGCCCCAGCACAGAGTTCACCAGAGTTCATTACTGGAAAGCCAGAGGGATGGGGCAGGGATATCCCCATCCCCCTTGCCTGAGCACATTTCTCACATCACCTGCCCCTCTAAAAGGTTTACTATTATTGCCCTAGAACATCTTCAGTTAGATGATATGAACTGGATAAGCATCTAGCAAAGGGCACAGTGGTCTAAAATGTAGGATGAGAACCAGAGAAGACAACATCAATAAGAAGGTGATCAATAATATCAAAAACTATAGAGGTAAAAAATCATGAGAATTTGAGGGAAGACTCTGGGATTTGGCAATTGAGAGATCACTAATAATTTCAGAAAACAGTTTCAAGAAAATGTTAAGGTTGGAAGCCAGTCTGTAAAAGGTTAAGAAATAAGTGAGAGAAGTGAAAGTATAGGTACCCACTGCAAAGCTTTTAAAAGATTTTATACATAAAAGGAAGAAGAGCTAGAGGATGATAGTGGAGATGGAAGGATCAAGTAAGGGTTTTCAGGATGTGAGAGATGAGGACATGTTTGTGGATAGTTAAGGAAGGAACCAGACCACAAGGAGAGACTGAAGAAAAGTGACAGAGTGTGAAAGATATAGGAAGGAATTCTAGAGTAGACAGGCTAGAATGGGATCACTTTAATGAGAAAAAAACTTGTAAGAAGTAAGGCCACCTCTTCAGGTGAGGCAAGAGAGAAGGAGACCTGCCTTTATGCAGGTGCAATTGAATTAAAAGGAATGATTCGGCAGTCTTGAAAAGAAAAAGTTGCCTCTTCTCTCAACAATGGCCTAAAAATTATGTAGAAAAGAATAGTCCTATACTAGTTAGGTGATACAGCAAATGGAGTGCTGAATTTGGAGCTAAAATTCATGCCTATGACATTTACTAATTTTATAACCCTGTGCCAGTCCATTCATATTTGTTTGATCTAGTTTCCTCATCTGTAAAATAAAGTTATATAAAACTGGTCACAAGTTAACTAACTCCTCTTAGTCTCAGTTTCCTTGGTTATAAAATGAGCCTATCCATAATGCTTCCTTTCCAGGGTCATTGTAAGGACAAAATGGAATAATTTTTGAAACTTGCTTTATAAACCTTAAAGTGCTATATAAATTTGAGCTATTATTAGGCAACTAGTTGATGCAGGGAATAAAATTCTAGACCTAAATTGAGAAAGACCTTAGTTCAAATCTAGCCTTAATTACTTAATAGCTATGTAACCCTGAGCAACTCACATAACCTGTCTTTCCCAGTTTCCTCATCTGTAATATGAAGATAATAATAATATTTACCTCCCAGAGTTGTTGGAAAAATAAAATTAGATCATGAACATAAAGTGATTAGCACAGTGTCTGCCATATGGTAAGCACTATGTAAATTGTAAATATTAGCTATTATGACTATTATTATTATTATTATTATTCCTTTTACAATATGGATGCTCCAAGAGTTTGCTGACCATTTAAGCATGTATTGTCTACCCCTAGTATGGGCAGGAAGCTCCTCAAGCCTGCTTGAGTCACTATCCTGATAATAGTCCCTAAAACACTGTAGCTAGGTGTGGTTCCAAAATGGAGGGCCAAAAGTAACCACTAAGGGCACAGAACACTTAAATATGTAATATTCTGTTCTTCTTATAAGCATTTTAGCATATATAATAGACTTCTTCATAGCCTGGGGCACAGCTTATACTTGTCATAGAAAAATATCACGGGAAATAATATGAGTGAAGCCCTCCCAGTGAGGAGCAAAAATGTGTGTGTTTTGTATTGTAATAGTTTGAATCACTTTAGTGGAAAGCCATTTATTCTGTAAATAATCAGAATATAATTAAAGTGGCATTGAGAGCAAGTCCATATACATTCAATATAAATATTAATGCTGAAACTATAAATATAACTTGGAAGGAGTCTATTTAAATTCTCCTCTCCTAAAAGCTTTTTATTGAGCCTATTTTGCTTATGGTGCAGGGTTCAGAATAAACTCACTAGGCAAAAGCTACACCTCTGAATTGAGCCCAGCTGCTAAACAGAATCAAAGCCACATTAATGTCCAAATTCCTATAGTATAGCTAATAAGACTTTTCAACCCAGTAAGATGATTAAATCCAAATACAGCTTTAAAGTATACTTCTCTATTTAAACAACTGTATGGTGAAATTCAGGCTCTGTCTTCATTTTAGTTTGAAGCCATAAGATAATGTCACCTGAGAAATTTATCTATTTTAGGTCCCATCCTTTCAGAGTCATCCAAGCACCATTTCCTGATAACAGAACAATAACCAAACCACCTTGGGTTGGAAGAAAATGGCATAAGTAGAATGGAACAAGTTTCTCTGCCCCTAATCCTGTTAAAATGTTTTCTTCTTAAGAAAAATCTGATACTGGCAGTCATCCAATAGCATCAGTTCATGAGGAGTTTCATAGTTGGGAATGTATTTACAGGAAAACCAAATTAATCAACAGTCTGCTCTCTTTGTCACCACCATTTAAAGTTGCCAAAAAGGGGCCTAAGTAGAGAAATAAATTATTCTAAGTCATCATCACAGGAATAAGACACTTAAGAGTTTCTTGTGTCATTGGCAGAGGGTAAAGGGGAAGAGGGATCACAGTCTACAAGAAAGGAATAACAATTTAAAAAATTATTTGTTTTTCAATTAAAATTCCCAGGTATTGCCCATCCTCACTCCCCTCCCAGCCCTAGGGAAGGCATCATTTAACAAAAGATACATATGCATATAATAAAACTACATTTTGCTTCTTTCTGTTTATCAGTATTTTCTCTGGAGGTAGATATACACATCATGCTTCAAACAATATTTCTGTTGTACATAATGTTCTCTTGGTTCATTTCATTCTTTATAACATTGTGGGTTTTTCCATGTTTTTCTAAAATCAAGCTGTTCATCATTTCTTACAGTACAATAGTATTCCATCACAATCATATGCCACAACTTATTTAACCATTCCCCAATTGATGGCTTCCCCCTCAATTTCCCAGTTCTTTACCATCAAAAATTACTTATTTTTGAGGATCCTTTTCAAGAAGAGTTTGCCTGTGTGAAGAACTATGTTGAAAGGTTCAGGGCATATTTTAGAATATTGTAGATACTGTTTCCAGCCAGTTAAAATCAAGATTAGACTACTTTGTTATTGGTAAAATCAATAAAATGAAAACTCTAATCCTAACTCTAACCTTAAAACCACAACTAAAACTCAATAATAGCCATAACTAGACTTGAGTCCTAAGGGCTTTGTCTTAAGGCACTGAAATCTAGAAGGGGTGGGGCATTTAATGCACTTATACTCCTTTGGACTTAAAAACAGGAAAATCCTAGGTCCTGACTACCTGTCAATCACCAAAGAAACGAATTTCCTCTCTATTCAATTATTTGTCTTCATTATTTCTTGTGTTATTTCACAACCAGAATTACAAAGCTGAATCAAATTTTTGTTGTGCTATTATCCCCAGGCATATTTTGGGGATGTCTCAGGCCCCAAAGTCACTGGTTACAGCTTTGCTAAATGGAACAATGAGAGATGCAAAGGGGTCCTCACTTCTACCTCATACCTTTACTTCAAAAGGCTCACTTCTAGTGCTTCCTATACAAGGTCCTTCCTGACTCCTTTCACCCAGCAGTGAGTATTTTACCATTCCCCTATATTATTTTGTACATATTTTATATTTCTCCTGTTAGAATGTAACCTTCTCAGGGCAGGGACTAGTTTTTGTTTGTTTGTTTTGGGGTGGGGGAGTTGCTCTCCAATGCTTGGAGGAGCCTCAGAGGATGTCTATTCCTATCTCCTCTTTTTACAGATATGAAAAAGTCGATGGGCATTTAAGCAATTTGCCCAAGATCACATGAATAAATAGGATTTGAACCTTGGGCACCTGCTTACAGAGCCATCCTTCTTTCCCCTGTATCCACACAGTGTTGTCCTGCTTTCAGGCAACAGCTATATTTTCATAGGAATTATCTGGAAATAAATGACATAAAGAATGTCTTTAAAATTTAAAACCCTTTAATTGACATTAAGACACCTATATTGGGAGAGGAAGACAGATTAAGTCAACGATTAATCTAAAAAACCATGTTATACTCTCAATATATGTTAACAATGATAACAAATCTATGACAGTATTACCTAGACTTTATTAAACAAAAAAAATAAGCCTCCTTTTTTCATTAATGATCTATGAATGTGGCACCCTAGTTACTCTTATATTTTGGTGAGCAAAACTATCCAAGATGTTACCCGTAGATTATTAGTTTTCAAAGAATGAATATATAAAAATATAAACTTAATAACAAAATAGTATCTTCCTTTGATGCGATTTATAAAGTACTTTCCATTCTTTTCCAAATGATCTTAAAAGATTCATAATTACTAATCATAACCATTCATTGTTAACAAGGTAGACAGTAAAAGAAAGGTAAATATTTATAATATGCAGTGTATAATTGGAACTTTTCTACCTTTGAACTACGTTCCCCAGAATTCCTTTTGTATTTCTCAGAATTCCTTTCCCTTCTCCACCACACTGTGTGTTTACATTTTTATATAAGTTTTGGTAACTCCTTCCTCTCTCTGTTCTTTTCTCTCCTGTGAGTTTGGGTGAGCTCACTCTAGGCTTTTAGTTTCCTTTTGCTTCAAGTTAATATTAGTAAATCTTATAAAACATAATATTTGGAGTATTTGAATATTAATTTTAAAATCTATAACAGAAAACTCATTTCTTCAGATTCTTGATATCAAATTGTGACTACCCTTTCATAAAAGGAGAAAGAAGTAAAAAAATTTCCTAGAATTCATTTTATCGCTTCATTACAACTAAATCTAAATTTGTTTACCAACACCTAGTAAGAAAGAAGTTTTATTTTCATAGATGATATTCTTTGGTAAAGAATCAAATAAGTTATTGCTCCACTCCTGATAGTATACTATTAATAACCAAGATAACAGGCTTTCCTTCTTGGTTCTGCAAGCATTATTAAAAACCTGTATCCAAATGGTTTTCAAGGTTAACACACATAATGCAGACCACATAAATTGCAACTTAAATGTAAACAAAATGTCAATAAATAAAAAGCATATGTCTAAGGCATATTTTCTTGACTCTATCCTACTGAAAATGTCCTTATTTCCTGCTCTCAGCTTAATCTGTCACAATCTACAACTGCCTTTGGTTATATTATCTAATGCTTCAGCCACATGTCACTGTCAGTTTATATGCTGAAAACATAATTAGAACAATAATCTCTGCAAAACATCTCTCTTAGAAAGGCAATAGTAGTAAAATCTTAAAACACTAATAATATTTCCTATAGTCTCCCCCCAAGTTAAAAGCCACATTTTGTTCACCAGTAGCTAACAGCTGGATGAAAACTGCTTATTCGGGAGGGTAGATGAGGGGGGGAGGGGGATTAAAATAATAAAATTCAAGGTTTCATGTTTAAATTTCTCCACAAAATTAAAACAAAATAGTTAAAGGGTTGATGATTATTAATGCTTACAAGTTCTAGGTCCTAAGCTAAGGCAGTCCAAAGTTCAGCAGCCAGGAATAAACATCAGGGCATGCCAAGGCCCAACCTGAAGGAATTTAATAGGCAGTGATGCTTGAAATGGGTCAGGAGCAGACAGACCATCCTCCCATGAAGCAACCAGAGCCAGAGGTGGGGTTTCTTTTGGAAAGCACCAATATGCAACCCATGAAGCAGGAAAGCAGACTGAGAATTGAGTAGCAATGCTACACAAATTGTAATCAACCTCCATAGGACAGACTTCCCAGACTGAGAATGGAAAGGATTTAGGGAGACCCAACATTATTCTTTCAGTGACATTCACACCAAGATTAGCACAGTGGCCCCCAATGTTCTTTGGAAAGGAGAACTTCCAAAGTACATGAAACGAAGGCTCACTATCATGTTTCAGTATACTGCCATGCTAGAAGTAGTAACAGGAGTATAATTCATTGTATTATTTCTCCAAATTAGAATTAGATCAAGTTTATCAAGCACAGAATCTGAGCTCCATGTTCTTGTGTGTGTGTGTGTGTGTGTGTGTGTGTGTATACACACAGCAATGAAATGGTCTCTGCTCTCAAAGAGTTTATATTCTACCTATGGGAATACCATGTACACTTTTGAGTGGATTCAAAATACATTTGAAGAAAATATGTAAATCAATTATTGAGGGAAGGAAGGGAGCATTAAGAAAGAGCTCATGAAGTACATGAAGCTTATACTTGGTTTTGATAGAGTTATAAGACAAAACATTAAGAAGAAAGTGATAATAGTCATGGAGGTTAGAAGGTGCTGTCATTCAAAAGCACAAAAATGGATCAAGAAACATATGTGAGGGACAGAGCACATGAACTGAATGGTATAGTGGAAACTGTTCAGCCTAGAAAGCTAAACTTGGCATCACTAGATGTCAGTTCAAATGTTACCTCTGCCACTTATCACCTGTGAGATCTTGGGCAACTCTCCTAACCTCTTGGGGCCTTATTTTCCTCATCTCTAAAACCACAGTGTTGAACTAAATGACCTACAAGTTCCCTTCTATATCTAGAGCTATGATCTTAACTGCATTAAATCTGGAAAGGCAAGCCAGAACTAGATGGCTAAAGGGCTGTAACTATACAAGGATTATGCATGGATAAATACACATATATATGCATGTATGGAATGCATTTGATTCTACTACAGTCTTTTGAGGAAGAGTGAGAAAATGCCATGTCAGTGCTTTAAGAATACCATGTAGGGAGAGCTAGGTAGCACAGTAGACAGAGCACCAGACTTGGAGTTCAGAGGCCCTGGGTTCAAATGTGACCTTGGATACTTCCTAGCTCTATAACTACCTTGAGAAAGTCACTTAACCATAATTACCTAGCTCTTGCCATTCTTCTGTCTTAGAATTGATATCAAAATTTACACTTCCATGGAGAAATAAAAAACTTCACAACAGATAGCAGTGAAAACTTAAAGAAGAGATTAATAAAGTCACTAGTTCTATTGTTATGCAGGGAATTCATGTGTACCAGCAAATCTAATGGTGTTTGAAATCCCTACCTGGTAAAAGCTGTACCTGGCAGCTCATTTTTTCTTTACAATATATTCCTTTTCTTCTCTGTTTTTCAAGCCCCCAAATCATAAAACTTTCTTCCATCCTTGGTGGTACTCTAGCTCCTCCCTCACATAATTTCTCTCTCCTAATGCTTCTGTTTATTTCTAGTGATAGACATCTATTTTCATTTTTCCCACTAATAGGCGTTAATTAATAATCAATTATAGCTTAAAATTCATTAAATTCAAGACTTCAAACTAAATAACTTGAATTAGCTCCTACTTTTGAGTTTGACAAATTATAACATAACCAGTATCATTTTTCAGTTTCAAAATTGCCCCTTTTAGTTCTTTGTTTCTAAACAATCACTCTTTTGTCAACTCATTTGTCTCTCCTACTTTCCCATGCAATATCTTCCTCTGATTTCCATCTTTCCATAGACGATATTGTCTTTTCCTCTCCTACTTAGTTTACCTTTTTTCTTTCTCCATCCCCTAGTGATCTGAGTAAATTCAGCAATAGTTGGACAGAACATTGCATCTTTTGGGGGCTTTTTAACAATTTGTCTCTAAAGGATGCCACATGTGTATTCAGGAAGGAATTCTGCTTAGTCTGAGGACTGAGAGCACAAGGCAGAGAACTTTCTGAAACAGGAGAGTGAAAACTGCTAGCTGCGAATGGGCTTGGCAGCTGCACTAGTCAGCTCCTGGAAAATGTTCCAGACCCTTGGTTGTGAAACAATGCTGTTGGTCTTCCAAGTCTCTTCCTCTTCTCCTATATGACAGCCACAGAACCTGCTATTTACAAAACCTGGCTACAAATCACAGAATCCAAGAATTTTAAAATTGGAGGAGACCCTAGAGATTATGAAATCCGACACTTTCTTTTGGAAGATAAAGAAAATCAGATGCAGAGAAGTCAAATGATTGCCTATGGTTAATTATGGACCTAAACTGTGACAGAGCTGAGATTAGAACCCTGGTCTCCTGACTCCCAAACCAATGCACTTTATTAGAAAAGTAAAACAACAAACTAGTTTTCAATAAAAAGCATACAAAAGGAGAAATTACTTTTTTAAAAACAAAAAGAAACTAAAGAACTTAAAAAGAAACAATTTTTCTTTTAAAAAAAGATAAAAACTGTTTATACAGAAAATACACAAGACTTATTTTCTAATACCAGTTATCTTAATATAATTTTCTAACATATTGTTCACATACCTCAGTACTCTAAAAATGGAGTAGGAAAAAAAAGGAAAATGTGTGCTCTAGCTAACAATCAACAGAACCTCATCCCGAGTTTAAAGGGAAGGAGAAAAAAATCAAACCTATTTGAGGCCCTTTACATTCTCATTGCATAATAGCTTTTTAGGGTAACATCTTATGCACTTAAAGTGAATATTCCATCATGGTGACCTATAACTTATGTCTGTAAGTAATTGTAAGCAGCTGATTCTAATATTACAGTGTTTAATGTGAATGGAGGTTAAGGCTGGGTTTGTGCACAATCAGGTTAAGATTGGATGCAACAGCAGAAAATCCATACATATGTTGGAAAATTCTGAAAAATGCCCATAGTCCCAACCTGATTAGGCTTCACATTTTTGCATGGTTTGTCAAAGCAGCTCAGTGAAATCAGATCAAGATGGAGAATGGGATAAAGTGATTTTCTTTTCTGTTTTTCCATTAATCACCATGACCCAGAGAAGCAAAGACCCTCTTTCCCTTCTCTCCTAAGGCAAGAAGGGACACTTCTTTAGGAATTATGCTGATTCAAATCAGTTGCATAAGTTCCAAAATATATTTTATTTTTTCTTTAATATTTTAGCATCTGTGTGAAGCTTTGTATTGTCATCCCCCCTCACTGTAATTTGGAATTGTTAAAGCAAACTAATTTGTGCCGAATATGCAAAATACCACTACCCATTTTTAAGGTAGTTGATATTTTCTTTCAGTTATCATCCAGAAACTATGGTAACATAATCATTTTTAAAATGAGGATAGAAAAATTTCTTCAAAAAAATTCAAAGCCAAAGCATGGATAAAAGGTCTTGGTTCTAAAAAATCCAAGCAAAAACCTTCAACTTGGTTAACTTATTTACTTTTTTAAAAATGCAAATAGTATCCTGCTCAGGACTCTCATTTTGCATTTAAACTGTTAACAGAGTAGCATCAGACTATTTTTAAATTTAACATAGCATACTGCTAATACCAGTTTAGACAAACATCCAAAATTTTCAATGAATGTTACAGCCCAATAACCTAGCTGTCACCTAAAAACATTTTCACTTCTATCAGACTGTATTAAAATGAACTCTGTAACAAAACAACCACACTTTCTTTGAAAATAAGCGTATTTGCTTTAAAAGCCTTTTTGGCAAATGATTCTTGTTATTAATTTGGACCACAAAGGGGCACAGAGTTGCTGAGCAGGGAAGAGGGATGTTATATAAACAATATACCACAAAGCAGGCCTTTATTCTCAATACCTGGATACTTCCCATTTGTTTTCAGGCACAAGGCAGCAGGTTAAATATCCTCAGCTATGCAAGAGGTAGATTATTAGTTTCATAAGAAAATATTTTTATATTCTGAATGAAAGCTACCTAATTTATTTGAACAACACCATCTTTGTGAGTATAAGAAACAGACAAATAAAATTTGTTTCCAATGACCAAACAAGGAACCCTAATTGAATAGCAAAACCACCAAATACAGGAGAGCTTCTGGATGTAATAAGACCTCACAACCTATCATGGCATCACCTTTCAAAATAAAAAATAGAGTTCTTCATGGATTATATATATTTTACATAAGACAGAGTAGAAAAGATATTTTAAAAAAGAAATTTAACAGGCTACGTTTATTTCTGGTGTTAAAACCATGAGTTAAAAAATCCAACAATCACAAAAACTCCAAAAACAAAACCTTCTAGGTTCATGCTACAAATAGACCAGATAACATTTCTTCCTCCTGCCCCTTTTCCTACTTCCCAAAATTGAGCCAGGAGAATATTAATGATACATATAGTGGCAGAGACCACTGGTTATTCCAGGACCACTACTGATTTTAATTTCAGATTTTTCGCTTCCTTCTTACTAAATAGCTGGGTTTTGTAAAAGTTTTTATTGGACCCTCTATTAACTAATATAATTACTAATCAATATGTGGAGACATACACACAAGAAATAGAATGATTTTTAAAATGTAAAAAAATACAGCATATTATTGGCAAATTCACACACACATACCCACAAAGCTTTATGAGTATTCATCTGATGATGATAGGGACTATTTAAAGATTACATAAACCTCATTAATTTAATGGCTCAACTGTTAGTCATATCCTCATGAATAACTGCCACCAAACCCAAATTTAATTAGAATCCCTTTTCTTGGAAACCTTAAGACTTTTTATAAACTTTACCTTGCACTTTATTCCTCTCAAACACATTAACACTATATTAAATGAGGTGAATTCTCCACAGATCAAAAAATATTTTTTCTTTTTATTTTAAAGAAGGTACATTTATAAAACTTTTCGTAAATTTCTTACCAACCAC
The DNA here is from genome assembly GCF_027887165.1 of Monodelphis domestica. Taxonomy (NCBI): domain Eukaryota; kingdom Metazoa; phylum Chordata; class Mammalia; order Didelphimorphia; family Didelphidae; genus Monodelphis; species Monodelphis domestica. Next base: position 160,362,605 of record NC_077229.1, on the reverse strand, counting down.
TTGAGACAGATTTTATAACTATTAGTATTTCCAGTTTATAGATGAAATAATAGGCTCAGAAAAACTGAGTTACACATTGTCACACAGGCAATAAATGTCTGATGTAGGATTTGAAACCAAGTTCTCCTGACTCTGTTTTCAACACTCAATGCACTTTCCCATACTTCCTCTAATATAATGACTACAAAGAACTAAATGACTAAATTGTAGTTAGAAAATATCTTTCATAGATTTTTTTTGCACTGGGGTAAATAAAATTAGATGGAAAGAAAACTTCATAGAACATAACAAACACATTCTTACCTCCTGGACAATGCCTCATAGACATTTTACACCTTCTAGATTCAGCAATGGTTGGACATGGTATTGTGTCTTTTGCTGGTTTCTTAACAATTTGTCGTGTTCTTGTTTCCAGACCCCATTTAAATCCACATGTTCGGTTGTTTCTGCTACAAGTTCCCCACTCACTCCAGGGACCCACTTCACATCCTTCTGTTGAGACAAAGTCATAAAGGAATGATTAAGCACAGACTGATTTTATACTATCTACTTTACATAAGGATACTTAATTTCTTCCTTTCTTTCTCCCTCTCTGTCTCTTCCCTACCCCCACAAAGTTGTTATATATCTATGAAACTATATTTCTGTAGTAGTTATTGTTATTCTGAGGGTGACATCTGATACATTTCGGGTTTTATGATTTCATCAGTAGATTTCCTCTCACCAATCTTAAATCTCAACCTCAGGTTCCTCATTTTAAATGAGCAGATTGGGCTCAATGGCCCCTAGGAGTCCATCTAATTGTAATATGATGATTCTACCATTTCTTATACCAAACATGAACAATCCTAGCTGCAATGGCAAAATTTATCATCCCATAACCAAACTGATAATCAAGCTTTCTGAGTATAGCTAAGGTGACCCATAAATGAAGCTAACCCCTTGCTGGATCCACACTCAAAACACCTCCATCTCAACAGATTATTTCATAGCTTATACTCCTCTGATGTAACCTTAAAGAAACAAATTCTGTGATACCTATACTAAATAGAAATATAGTTCTTTTTAGATCTTTTGTCTGAGGGGGGAAAGTACTTCAATTTATTTAAATGTTATATTAAGTCAGTTTGGGTAGCAAATAATTTTCTGATCTTTAAAAGATAATTCTAAGAAATGAAAATCTAGAATGGAGAGAATTCCTACAATGTCATTCTTTATGTCAAGACAGAAATCAAGTGAGAATAGAACAATCTGAAAATGTTCAATATTCATAAATCTATCTTAATTTTGACTTTGAAATAGTTTTGGAGTTTGGAATAAGGAATTTTGCTTGCATTTTCTGTTTGTATTTGATAGTTTCAGTAGCATTCTTTAAAATTATGGTATTCTTACTCCTTCACAATAATAATGCCTGGGGAATTAAAGTGTCAGTAACTTAAAAAAGTAGAAAATTCATTAGCAAAAATTATTCATTTGAAAACTAATCTAGAAACACTGAAAATTTAGTGAAATGTAGAAAAATCAATTGTTCTGGCCCAAAATACCATTTAAAAAATCCATCCCACTCAAGATAAGACAAGCTAGCATGATATGGGTATATGTATATATGCATATAATATAGGTACTAGGTACACATACTATTTGGCAATTTTAAGAAAATTCTTGCCCCCAAGAGGTGAGCCTTTCAGTCTTTCCTTATGTAGTCTCTTCACAATATCACTGGAGTAAGGCTTCTCAGTTTTCAATTGAAGAGGCTGAGAGACTTTTATAGTGCATCTCATTCAATCCAATAAACATTTGTTAAGCACTGACTATGTGTAGCATGTATATCATAACAAATACACATTGCAATTCCAAAAATTCAAGAGAAAATTTTGCTTTATTTCTGTCTGAATTTTAATTTTTAAATCAAAATCTAGCTACTAGTTAGTCTTTAAATTTTAGAGAATGTAATATGACAAATTTCTCATCCGAACATTAGAATTTATTGAACAAAGAGGAAGATAGTGTAATTATAAAGTGTGATTATAAAATTTTCTTCATCTATTCAGGAAGGATGTATTTCCAGGTCCTGGGGAAATAAAGGCATAAAAGGAAAACAGTCTTTGCTATCCAGAAGCTTACATTCCACTGAAAGCCTTGATGCATGGTACTTTATGTGGATACAACCAAGCATAGCTTATGTGTTTAATACAAAAGCAAGGCTTTCATGCAATTGCATATGTATTGGTAAAATAACAAAACCTTGGAAATGCATGCTCCTATTGAAGAAACTAAAGTGATAATTACTTGAAAATTTAGAAGGAAAGCAAAAGTAAAATGGTGTCTCTCTGGGAACAATTACTATTGTTTTATTAAGCTAAAAAGAAATCAATATATTGCTTTGGTAATAAATTTTTGCTGGCACATGTTTCATTTCAATAAGCAAAGATGCCAACCTCAGCTAATAACAAGCAGAACAACAATGCTTGAAAATATTAATTTCAATAATTTAGCAAATCAACACATGACTCATCAATTTTAGTTTTATTGATAGGAAATCAATCCAAGAAGTTTTGTAAAGATATAAGTATTAAAAGGAGCTATAGTTTTAGAGAAAATTAAAGACCACTCACCCACGCATTCCATGGTTTCATCTAATGGTGCAAAACCATCAGGACATTCATGAAAGCAGCGACCTCTATGCAAGTAGAAGCCTACTTTGCACTTCGTACAAAAGTCTTTACTAAAGCAAGAGTCACAGTTTTCTATTCTGCATCCTAAATGTTGGATTTTTTTTAAAGAGAAAGAAAAATTCATAGTAAGAAACATTTCATTTACAAGTATTTCTCCCCCAAATCCTTATCTCCACAGAAATGTTAATGGCCAAAGTTGTCATTCTTCCTTTTCACATCATCCCTTTTAAATCATTCTCACCCACAACTTATCACCACCACCACCACTACCACCACCACCACCACAACAAAAACAAAAACAGAAAAGTAATGGTTAGCTGATTTCTGAACTGACCATGGCCATGAAGGAATATTCAGGACTTTGTGTTTAGCTTTTAAATCATAAAATTCTTTAAAATAAGAATTTGGATGGATCATGTAATTAAAAAAAAAAGGACAGGGGCAGTTAAGTAGTACATTGGGTAGAGAGGCAGTCCTGGAGTTCGAGGGACAGGGGTTCAAATCTAATCTCAGATATTTCCTAGCTATATGACATTGGGCAAGGCACTTAACTCCAATTGTCTAGACCTTACTACTCTTCTCTTTAAGAATTGATAGTGACAGAAGATAAGGGTTTAAAAATAAAAACCTTATACAGGACTATAATATAGCATGGCAACATAAGTGGTATAGCTGCTGGCTAATCATTAAGGGAACAAAGTAATTCATTCAACAAATTAATACAGTTTTGCCAGTCTTCAGAGATTCCTCAGAAAACCAATGTAGAAATATAAAAAAGACTCCTTTTAAAGATCTTCTGTTGATTTGATAATTAGGTGACTAATCTAATTCAAATTGGACCTTATAATTTTCACTGATTGCTTGTATCACTGGTCAAAACAAAACAAATTTGCCATGATTTTATGGAGAATTTGTTCTAAATTACATTTGGCATAAGGCAAAGAATGAAAGCATGAAGGTTTAGGATAAGGCTCAAGGTAGAGCATAACAGATAGACTAATCTTTCTATGGACCATTATATTACTGTTTATACATTGATTTATTTAAAAAAAAAACCTTACTTTCTATAAAACTCTAAGACAGAAAGTCAAGGGCTAGGCAAATAGGTTTAAGTAACTTTCCCAGTGCCAGAGGGCTAGAAAGTATCTGAGGTCACATTTGAACTAAGTCCTTTGACTCCAGGCCTGGCACTATACCACCTTGTTGCCAGTTTATATATTGATTTTTTCAGTGTTCCTATGCTGCCTTCAATGACCCAATGACCATCTCAATTCCAACAACAAAAGAATTAGAAGGCAAAGAACATATTAAGAAAAACAAAAATAAAACATGAAATGGTGCAGATTTAAAAAAATCTAGTTGATAAAACAGAAAATGTTATACTGAAAAACCAATATACAGAATTATGTTGAAAAATAAACTGAAAACTGCAAAATAGAATATCTAGTCAATATAAAACACAGCTGATTCTTCATACCTCCTGATTATCAAAGGGCCTTACCTCTATTTCTTGATACAGGTATGACTTTGGGCAAATTTCTTAGCTTTGGAGGTTTTAGTTATCTCATCCCTAAAATCAAAGGATGTATCTCTTGATAGAGAAGCAATGGATTTAACATGCCAAGTGACATAAATTTTTGGATGTGGCCAATGCTGAAATTTATTTTTCATTTTTCTTCACTGCTCATTTGTTTACATGGGTTTCATTTCTCCTCTCTCTCTCTCTCTCTCCCTCTCTGGGAGAGAAGAGAAGATGGGGAAAGAAAAAACATAAGAATCAAATCAAATGAGGGTTGGACTAGAGAACCTATGGTATATTATCATTCAACTTGTAATATATGATGCTATGATCCTATAATTCTTAGTAGGTCTGTGCATATACAAACGATGTACTACTATTCATTTGGTGAAAATTCAAAAGCACAGAAAAAGATCCTTAATGCACAGAAAAACATGAGGTTTACTTATTTGGAATCATAAATCAATAACATGTATTTTGATAATTCATATGATAATTCATTTGATAATTCAGTAAAATTTTTAATTATGGTAACATCACTTATCATACTGGCATTAAAAAAGTTGGATACCTGTTGAAATTCAAGCAGTTTCACTATTAAAGAAATGAAAACATGTACAAAACATTTAATAGAATATAAAGGAAGAAACCACCCAAATCTATTAAGTTAAAAATAATTAGTAGGCTTGACACCTTATAAAACCTGTTGAAAAGTCTGACTTGTAGCATCCCAAGCATATTTACATCTATGAAATATAAATGACTATATGGCTACTGTGTCTCCAAGCATAAGGTTATACCAATGATGTTTGTGAATGTAATCTTGACCTGGCCATGTGGCTTGTTGCCTAAGACAAACTCATTAACATTTTGGCTCTGAGTACTGGAGAAAGTGCAGGTTGCAATCTACAAGCCCAAAGGTGTTCCCTCTACCTTGCCACCCAATCTTAATTGTCTATGCTCTGTGATTTGATTGCTACGTGACTGGAAACACCTCCTTGCTTCCTCAACAATAAAAGCAAAGTCAACTTTTCTGAACTTCCTCTTGGATCTTCAATCTGTTCTAGCAATCTCTCTGTTTTTCCCTTTCTGAACCTCTTCCTCCCCTAGGCTCCAGCCCCTGTCAGCCTACATTTTATACCTTAATCTTCTCCTCTACCTCATATTCCATTCATCCTCATATTTTCCTCCCAAGGGGAAAATCATAGGGGTTGCCTGCCCTATTCAAACACTGACTTGTCCGTGTCTGTCATTCTTCACCCTGGTTCCTCGATTCCCTACTTCTCCTCGGGTCCCTATCACAAAGGACAACCCTTGTAGACCCGCTTATCGGGCTTTACATGACTCCTATTTAAAATGTTCCTTTGCAATAATATAATATTCTTGGTCACATGAAATTATGGCAATAAACATTTAAAACTATTTTTATGAAAAATTGGTTTGATCATTATTGGGACTCACATTTTTAATGTCTTTATTATTTTTGACCTATAATCTCAAATCAATTTAAAGAATATGAACCCTTTCAAATATTGTAATCCTTTAGAAATCCCGGCTACACTATAAATTCATATTGTTCCATTTGTAATAGGTTCTCATTCCAGTAAAGCAATAATTTCATTTGTCCCTAATTGATTCTTTATTTCTCACTATACAGAGAAATTTTCTTTTCTCTCATCAAACCTCCCACCCTACTTTTAGCTGAAGATCTCTGAGGATTTCTTGGGAAAACTGAGCTCTTTAGCTTTCAGCTTACTTTGATTACCCTTCTCTTCACTCCAAGACCTTTGGACATCATTCCTCACTCTCTCCTCAATTCCTCTAGTCTCTGATAAAATGGCCTTCTCCTTGCCAATATGTCCTTAATCCCACTGTAGGAAAAGTAATTTATTATATCATTTGGTGAAATTATTATACTGTTTAAATATAATCATATGTAATTAAAGTCATCTGCACCCAGAATGTCTGACCCCAGTAACTTTCTAGAAATGTTGGAGATGGCTACAAGGCATTTTGGGTTCCTTCAGATATTGGATCCACCCAAAGCATTTTTGTTTTGAGTAACATTCCCCAGGACTTGTGATATATGTCAATCCAAGTTTATGTTTTTGCTTCATCCAAATTTTAGTTAACTTATAATGATCTTAATCTACTTTGTTTTCAAATTTCCTCTTGAAAATTTTTAACTGTAAATGTGGTTCATGTTCAGGCACCCTTTCCTAAATCCTATATAATATAGAACCTTGCAAAGCCTGGATGAAATGAAGAGGATGAGGGGGCCACACATCTTTTCTGGCTCACTCTCTTATACTGAACAATCAAATTTTTCCTAAAACTATTTTAGATCTTGGGGTTTGTCTTTGTGAACAACACCATCCTCTACTGTCTTTTCCAAAAGATTTCTTGTTCTACCATTCCCCATCCAAACTTTAACCTCTCTTTATCCCTTTCCCACTGTATTCCAATATGTCCACCCACATCTTCCTTACAGGAAAGAAAGAGAAGAAGGGTGGGAGTCAGGTAGGATGGTAGGAAGGCAGGAAGGAAGGAAGGAAGGGTGGACCTCCAGTGATCTCAATCATGTCCTTGAGCTACTTTTTTTTTCCTTTCTCGAGTAGTATGGTATATCCAAAAAGGAAATGAACTTGGAGTCAGAAAGAAAGGCTCAAATCTAACCTTAGACACTTAGTAGAGGTAAAGGAAAATTAAGTAATTTACTCATCCGTACATCAGTGTTCTTATATGTAAAACTGAAAGATTGTACCATAGGAATTATACCATACTTGTAAGCTCTGAAGCCATTATCCTTTGACCTCTCTGCTCTAGAGTTCTTTCTGGATCTTCCTATTTGCATGTTCCTAGTTAATTTCCTTTGCTGGACCATCATTTATTTCATATTTCATATACCAAATGACCAGATGGTGTCCTGGGTCATCTTTTCTTTGAATACTGTGTTGGTGACTTCATCACCTTCCATGGGCTTAATTATCATCTCTCCGAATGACTCACAAATCCAGTCCTAAACTTTCCCTCTGAGATTTAAACTCACATAGCCAAGTGCTTGTGGGACATTTCAAAGTAGATCCCAGAGATCTCTCAAATTAGCCATGTTAAACACAAAACTATCCCCTGAAATCTATCCTCTGATAACTACTCTCTTTTAAACTTTCTATTTCTATACAAAGCATCATCATTCTTCCCATCCTCCACATTCATAATCTCAGTCTTATCTTTGACTTCACACTTTCCTTCACCCTGTATATGCAAGCAGTTGCCAAATCTTGCTTTTATGTCCTCCAAAACATGCCTTATACATGACTCCTTTCCTGTATTTATAGTCATCACTTCTCACCTAGTCTGGCAATAGCTTCCTAATTGGTCTCCTTCCCCCAAGTCTCTCCCTATCTCCAGTCTCTTGAACACAGCTGACAAAGGAATTTTCCCCAAGGACAGATATGACTATAGCACTACTCTATTCAAACTTTCAGTGACTCCCTATTGCCTCCTTAACTGAACATTGAAAACCCTTCCCAACTTGGTTCTAACAGATCTTTCAAGGCTCATTTCACATTACTCTTCATCTGACACTACAATTCTAGCCAGAGTGGCCTCCTCTCTCTTCCTTATAGAAAGGGCTCCCCCTTTTATCTTGCATCTCACCCTGCCTAAATGCATTCCCCACTCTCACCTCCCCCCAAGAGAATTTTTCTTTTCCTTCAAGATGCAGATTGAAAACCAACTTGCACATGAAGCTATTTCTCATGTTCACACCTTCATTTGCTAGTGTGTCCTCCCTCCCAAGCTACCTTATTAATGTTTTTGTGATTATTCTCTATATGCTCTGATATGTACTTGTTACTCCTTAAGAGCAATAACCATTCCTCTGTCACAATATCTCCAATGCCTGGCATATAGCAAGCGAATAATAATTTTTGATGTCTGACAACTATTCTAAAGATCAACATTTTTATGGGTCCCATGTTTTCCATGGCATAGGAAACTTCTAAGAATAAAATCCTTTCTACCAATGAAAATATCCATGTATTCTACAAGGTACAATCAACCTTTCCTGATAATCCTGAGTAGTTTAATAATTTTCATTCAAAAGTATAGTCAGGTCCATGAAGTCATTCCTCATTAGGATGCTTTCTATCTTTTAGTTCTCTTCCACCAATCAGAGAGGGGAAAGGTACACTTTGTCATTTACACACAAGCCTATTTGGACATCATTATCTAAACTTCAGATTTGGTTACTCATCATCCAAAGATTTACTGAACTTTCTGAATCATCTTCTAAGATGCTCATACATGAGATTGCCTGGTGGTGATATTTTTCAGCACCAGAAATTACCCAGCAATCAATTTGATGGGTTAAATGTATTAAGAAATTTTGCTCTTTCTAATCAACAACCCATCCAAAGAATTTATTCATCTTTGATTGTTAACAGAAAAAGGGATATGTCCTTTAACACATTTGGTGTGGTCTGTTGTTAATACTGTTAAATTGTGGTTTAGTCCAGCAAATAAAATATCTGATAATTTAATAATTATTTCAAATTTCCAAAATTCTATTCTCAGTTTTTAAATCAAGCAATAATGATTTATTAAATGACTGCTATGGTGCAGTTGTTGGTGATTAATAATAAAAATGAAAACATCTCCAACTTCAAAGAGCTTATGTGATCCACAGAACAAACAATATATACACTAATAAGTAAATAAAAGTTATATAAAAAATTAAACGATGGTGGAAGAGGTGACTAAATATCAGAATAAGCTTGCTGAAAGAGGTCAAATGCATTGAACTTTGAAGGGAGGTAATGTTATAAGGTTTTTATTAATTCCTCCCTTTTTATATTTAAGAGGAAAAGCAACAATAATGTATGAGACCCCCTGCTTTCAGTTAGTGACAGAAGGGTGTGGCGGGGTGGGGATGGGGAGATTTGGTCAGTCACAGAAGAGTTGCAAAAGGTTTTTTTGTCTCTAAGTCTCCTTGGGAAAGGGTGTGCTGAAAGCACTCTCTCTGATTGGAGACAGAGAATGGAATTAAGGCCTTAATAGCCTTATTGATTATTAATAATTTGAGTAGATAGGGGAGATAGATAATGGTTATATTATTAGAGAGTCAGAGTAGGAGAGTAGGTGAGGGGCTTCGACCTAGAAGAAGATACTGCCCTCTGAGGCAGACAGAGGTAGTGTTTTTTGTAGAAATTTAGTTAGGATTGGGATCTGGGGTATAGTTACAAGATATTGTAAGATAACTTTCACTTTTCTCCTTCATATTTCCTATCCATATTTCCTAATAATAAACTAACTGTTTTGTATTTAATAAACTGTGCACTGGATTTTGTTCAAACTCCTACCTCCTAACCCTTCACAGCAAGGAGTTCCAAAAAAGAGAAAAAGGCAAAGGAAATGGTGTGAAATGGCTCATAAAGGATAATGTAATGCCATCTTTGTGACTAGAATATAGGGCAAACAACTAGCATACTAGATTGAATTCAGGAGTTGTAGTTAGGAAAACTTGGATTCAAATCCTGTTTCAAATACTTACTAGATCTGTGATTCTAGGTAAGTCATTAAACTTCCCTGAGACTCAGTTTCCAAAACTATAAAATAAAATGGTTGGGCTTAATAACCTCTATGGTCCCTTCCAGGTATAAGTCTGAGCTAAAGAGGGAGAACAATGTATAATTGGGCTGAAAATAGTCAAATATCAAATAGTATGTATTTAACAAAAGGGAGACACTAAAATCTCTTGAGATCAGGGGATTGTCATATAGTCAACCATATGTCATATCTAAAGTATAATCAGACCTATACTTCTAAGTATTAATTAATAAACATAGATGATAGAATGGAAAAAGGAGAGATTATAAACTGAAAACCAATCATGAGACAAGACAATTACAATAATCCAAATGATGGCAGCTAGAGATCTGAACTATGGTGATTATATTGTGAGAGAAGAAACCAAAAGACATGCATGAAGCTATAGATGTAAAACCCAAAGAGACTAGGCAGCTGGGATGCCTGGGATGTTCAGTGATTTGAAAAATGCTGATGCCTTCCAACAGAAACAGGGTAATCAGATGAGATGGGTTTAAGGAAGATGAGGTCTATTTTGGACAGACTGATGACAACATGAGTCAGTGCTGGTAGTCATTAATTTATAACACTTGATACCAATGAACTTAGAATAACCATGTTATTATCTAAGGCTCTTAGAGTAGATAATATGCAAAAAGAAAAACAGACTTCTACCCATTGTTCTCTTTCTAGCATTTTCTACTTGGATGAATCTTGGCCTCAGTTCTTTTTTGATAAACCCAGGACATAGGAAGCTAATTTCTTACTATGTGACATGCACTGTGTTATGTACTTTACAAATATCTCATTTGATCCTCACAACAAACCTGAGAGTTGGATGCTATTATCCCAACATTATAGTTAAGGAAACTGAGATAGATAGAGGTTAAATGACTGGCCCAAGATTATACAACTAATAAGTGTCTGAGGCCAGATTTCATTGAGGTCTTCCTGACTTCAGGAATCAACAAAATGTACTGTTCCCCCTAACTATCCTTCCTATCTATTGCCTACCTCCTCTCTTTTCTGTCAATTTCACACTCTTTCTTCCTTCACCTGGTCATCTGCCCCTATTTTATAAAAACTTGACTCAAAGTTTACCAAGGACTTTTTCCTTGACAAACCTAATGGTCTTAACTTGGGCTATATTATCTTACACTTTTCTGCTCTATGAACCCCTTATTAGCCAAAAATCAAAGGTCCTGGGGTCAGAAGATTGAAATCTGTGCCTCATTTCTATTGCTTACTCTGTGACCTGGGTCTCAGTATCCTCATTCATGTTTTCAGAATAATACAACCAAAATAATTATCCTCACTTAATTTTTAAAAATCAATAATTGCAGGGAGCAATATTTTTTTCAATAAACAATAGTAATGGGTGGGTTGGTTAGTAGACAAAGAGAACTAAGCTTCAAATTTGGAAGTTCTGAATTCAAGTCTTTTTTGACACATACAGTGCAACTAATCCCCCAAAACATTTTATTTAATGCCTACTATGTACAAAAAAGCAGGGAGACCTAGAGAAAGTTAGCTTTGGAGTCTGGAAAACTTAAATCTTGCCTTTCACACATATTGGCTATGAGATTCACTTAATTTCTCACTCATCTCAAGCAATCCTTCTAAAATGAAATTGTTCACTGGATACAATTCACAGGTCTATGTATGTGTGTTTGTGTGTATGTAAATGTGTCACAGAGAGAGAGAGAGAGAGACAGAGAGAGAGAGAGAGAGAGAGAGAGAGAGAGAGAGAGAGAGAGAGAGAGAGAGAGAGAGAGAGAGAGAGAGAGAGAGGGAGGGAAACAGAGACAGAACATGAACAAGGCATTGTGCTAGTCTCTGGGGAGTCAAAGATAAAAATGAAGCATCCCTTACCTGAAAGTCATTTAAATCTTTCAGTTTTCCGAAACAACTCCCGAAGAAAATTGGTTACAAACAACAGCCAATTTTTAAAACAGAAATTTCCACACTGGGAGTTCACCACAAAGATTAAAATCACAGGTCCAGGTCAAATAGAAAAAAGTTTAAATCTACTGTAATTCAGATTGAGGCTTATAATGATTCAAAATAATTTGACCCATTCCCAATGGAAAAACAAAACAAAACAAAAAACAAAGAAATCTCATTTGCTAGACTATATGTTATATAGTCCAATGGATAATCCAGAAAACTTGAAAATCAGTTCATCTAGTATAACAAAGTACTACAGATAGGAAATAAAATTAATCCATAATTAAAAGGAGGAGGTCTATGGACTGGACTGCCTTCAGGAAATTGTGTATAGTACTTCCAATGTCTCCAAGATAACTCCTGGAGCAGGGGATGGGGTGGGGGGAGGATGAAGACTTGACTTATTAACACTAAGAACTGTTCAGTGATTTTATATGGATGTTAATTAAGGAAAAGTCTAATTTTCCCAGAACGAAAAGTCATGAATAACCCAGAAGGCAATGAAGAAATATGCATGGTGAATATGAGATGTTACATATGAGAAAAAGTTGCAAGAGAAATATCTGATCAAAAAGAGATGAGCCTCTGATGAAACAAGAACAGAAGACGTATAATGATAAGGATATATACCTCTCTGATAACCATGCAATGGAAGTTGACCTAGAGGAAGGTCCCCAGTATATTGAAATGATTCTTACAGTGAACTGATGGGAGAACACAGGCAAGAGTTGGGAAGAATAGGAACACATGAACAAAATGTGATTAATGGAGGGAGCACCTAGATTAATGAGAAGTATGCTAGAAATATACATATTCATGCCAATTAAGACTATGATTAGAAAAGGAGGTTTAAAAATATACATGAAATTTCCTAAATGGTCTACCTAGGATAGAAATTAGTCGACAAACCAACATATAGCACGTGTACATTCTACTTCATCTTAGCATCCTATCTTATATGGAATATTAGAGGCGATCTAGTCTAATATCTGCATTAAAAAGAGCAGAAATATGAGATGGAGAGGTTAATTGACTTGCTCGAGATCATACGAATAGCCAGGATTTTAACCTAGGTCTTCTGAGTCCAAATATAGTTTTTTCTTTCACTGTCCACACTGACTCCCTTCAGAACATATGCTCTGAATGCAAAGTACCCAAGGGTGGTAGGTGAATGACTATAGTTGAATTGACTAGAACAGTCTTGTACCACTTAGCCATTTAATCTTTAAACAAAGGCCAAAGGATTCTCACTTATTCAGTTCAGAAATCCTGAATATATTTAACAGAATAACTCAGGAAAGTCTTTTTTTTTAACCTGAGGTCATCTTTTAAAGGTGACTTTAAAACTAGTCACTTCTTAAAGAACTCTTATACTGAAACTATGTAAATGTACCATTTTAAAGTATGAAGATTTTTGTTTCATTTTCAGACTTTTAACAATAACTTTAAACACTGTTGTTTATAATTCCTCCTCAAAAGCTCACAATGATTTATAAATAATCTAAGAAGTTTAAAAAAAAGCTTCACCAAAATTCTGCATTTCTAACTACTCCCACATCAGTTGAAGCTAAATCTGGAAGCAAATGTCATCTAAAAACTAGGCCAGGAAACTCATCCTGGCTGTTATGGCAGCCCAACTTTAGGAGAATAGCAAGGGGAAAAATAGCCAAATCAACTGAGTGACCTTCCAGGGCCATCTTGGGCCCAGGGCAAACTATTTCTTATTTTTAGCTGAGGACAGAAGGAAGCTGACTTTCTAAGTCTGAAGATAACCCTAATCAGGAGGAAGATGTAGGTCATCTCACAGGACATGAGTTGTAAGGCAAGACAGTCTTAACTAGATAGGGAAATGTAAGGAAAATGTCAATACTGTGTATTGGCTCCAAGGCAGAAGAGTGTTAAGGGCTAGGCAATATGGGTCAAATGACTTGCCCAGGGTGACACAGCTGGGAAGTGTCTGGGGTCAGATTTGAACCTTAGACCTCCCCTCTCTAGACTTAACCAAATTTCTTAAACCCCTTCTCTCTTTTCTTGCAATAGTTAGCAAATCTGCCATAGACTCAGACTTGAAAAGTCTTTCTTAGTAGCTTTTCTGTGATGTTTAAATATTTACATCTTGCCCACCCACAAAATAATCTGAAGAGACATTAAGAATAGCAGAGAGAAAGAGACAGAAAACACTGACTTTATGTATCACAGATTCAAGCAACACATACTCAAAAGCCTTTTCACAAGCAATGAAATTAACTGTCCCTTCACTTGTTATAATTACAGTTCTGGAGCCTGAAGAATAAACTTGTCATGCTTGATTCTAGGGTGGTGGAATAAGGTTCATAAGCCATACTCAGGTGAAAATATATCTAGGAAAAATAAATTTTAAAATGTTTTTGAGAAAAGGAGAAAATGTAACAACTGGAGAGAGTAAGCAAGATGTACACTAGAGACTGCCTGTACAGAAGGGGAAAATAGATGAAGAATTTGGCAAATAGAGAGTAAGTCTGGCAAAGAGGTATAAAAAGATAATGAGGCACTTTGATCATCCACACATCTACTGGAGCACTCTGTCAAAAAGAATAGTTTATAACTTAATTTGCCAGAGTGAGAAATTCATTCTTCAAAAGTTGGAGGAAATAAACAGAGGGAAGTTTGATTATAAATCTGATTCCCACTAACCAAATACAATAGGAGTAGTAATAATAATAAATGCTAATAGTAGGTAGCATATATAATGCTTTATTGTTTACAACATGATTTACAAATTTTATTTCATATTAATCCCTCAAAAATGATAGAATTAGTTTCTACTATAATCTTCATTTTATGGAATTGGAAAACTGAGGTAGTCTGGTTGTTTAGGTAAAAATGCTAAGAATCATTCTAAAGTTTGTGATAAAGAAGATGGTGAAATGTGGGAATAGATTCACATACAACCTAGATTTGGTGAGAGCAGATTTCAGTGTTTAGAGGAAAAATAGTTGGAACTCTATGAACTAAAATGGAGATATTCAACAATTCTGAAGACCCAAATGGAAACAATTCCAATGAGGAAGGAAAAATGGGATTTTTTCTGAAAAAAAAAAAAGAATGAATGAATGAGTGAATGAATGAATGAATGAACAAAATTAAATGAATGCACAGAAAACTCACTAAGATTTTTAAAGTAATGTACAATTTTCAGAAATGGCCAATGTCAGAATTTGCTTTGCCCTAATATGCATGTTTTATACTGAAAGCTTTCCACTCATTTAAAAAATGTTATTACTTTACTTGATGGGAGAGAATGGGAAGGGAAAATTAATTTAAAACAGCAAAGAAAAGCACAGGATAAGGAAAGTCAGGTGACTGAAAATTAATATGAATAAGCACAGTCCTGTAAAAAGATTTTGGGAATGCTTGAGCTCAGAATGATCTGGGGCCTATGAAGGGATCAATAAAAAGGGGAAATCTGATAGTTATGTTGGAAAAAAAAAAAGAAGTCTCCAAGCAGAGATAGGTCCTTTGATGGTGATGGATTCACGCCCATCACATGGGATCATTGACAACTAGGTAGAACAGAGCTGTCAAACTCTTACTTTGTTTCCATTTTCTTCACCATTATTTTGGAAATGACAGACCAAAAATGATTAACAGGGTGTTGATGCCCAAATACATAAGAAGATAGTAAGAGAGCATCTGGCTTGCCATGAAGAATTCAATTCAACTGGTCCAGAAGGAACATGTCCTAACATCCTAGAAGATTAAATTGTTATAGCTGCAGGACCACTGTGATTCAGACATATCTGAAAGGGAAGAAAGAAACAAGTATTTATTCACTGCCTACTACATGCCAGGCACCAGGCTAAGCACTTGAAAAAACACCTCATTTTATTTTCCTGGCAGGTAGGTGGCATTATTATCCTTACTTTACAGGTGAAGAAGCTGAGGAAAGGAGATTAAATGATGCCCAGGGTCACAAACTAGAAGTATCTGAGGCTCCATTTGAATTCTATACTTTCTGATCCCAATTCCAATGCTCTATCCATTGAGCCACTTTGCTGACTCTGAAGGAAAGGAAAATAAAGGTATCACAAGATTCAAAAAAGGCAACTTTTTTCCAAAATTTTCAAAAGAGAGAAGGGAATAGAAACTTTAAACTATAGACTAGTTTCAAATCAATTCATGAGAAAATTCTGGAATGAATCATTGTAGAGATTATTGAAGAATATCTAGAAAGGGGAGAGGTGATTTCCAAAAACCAACATGATTTCATCAAGAAAAGGGCAGTCATCACAGAATACCTTTGATTTTTCTCTTTGACAGGTTATTATATTATCATATAAGGAGAATGACCTGTAAATAATTTAACTATGTTTTAGAAAAGTTTTTGATAAAATATCTCCCAATATTCTTGCTGATCATAGGAAGAGATATTGAGTAGATGGTGATATAATCAGAGGAATTCAGAACTGGACTCCAATGGAAGCCCCCAAGGATCTATGTGTTGTTTAACACTTTATACTAAAGGACTTTTATCAGTGATTTGAGTAAGGGCAAAAACTATGTGACCTTCAAATTTGATGATGACAAAGTTGGGAGGAATATCTAACTTTGTGGATTTCACAGTCAGGATTCATCTTGACAGCAATGGGATGAATCTAACTAGATATAGTTCAAGAAGGAAGTTTTAAGTTTTATACAAAGAATCAACTTCAAAAGTATAAAAATAGGAGTGCTGTGATAGGGTCTAGCTGTTCATGGTTTAAGGACAGATCAGTTGGAAAGTGTTCAGAGTAGGGAAACCAGGATAGTAAAAGGGCCTTAAATTCATGACATAGGGGAATCAGTTGGGCACCTGTGGGAACATGTTGATTCTAAGTATATGAAGGATGTCACAGAGAAGTGTTCTGCTTGGCTCCAGAACAATGGGTAGATGTTTCAGAGGTCAATTTAAGCTTAATATTAGGAAAAACTTCCAAACAATTGTAGCTGTCCAGAAGTAGAATGGTTTCTATTTCCTCTATTTCCATTCTCACCTTTCTCCCACTTACACTGCATCTTGAGTATGTTATAGTGGGGATTCCTTTCATTTATGCATTAGACAAGAAAAATAATGAAGTTCCCTCTAACTTTTAAATTCTGTGATTCTGTGAAATGTGTATCCTATATCCAATTTCAAAACTCTTTTCCATAACTCCCATCTTAGTTTTAAGCCTGGTCTTTTTCTTTTTTTCTTTTGCATTTAAAGGAGGCAGGAATAGCTCTAAAGTAGCAACCAATCACATTACAGTAGTGTCAACCTCTTGGCAGAAGCAAAGAGAGTGGAATAGATTTATTAAGCAACTTCCTATCTCTGTGTTATGCATTTTACAAATATTATCTCATTTACAAGCAGTCATCATTTCCAAGGATGGTGAAGACATAAAGTGAGGGATGGGGGAGGGATAGGGGTTGTCTGACTAGCTCTACATGGAGGAAAATTGTGTACTCTGTTGCTTATTACTCTGGGTCATCTCATAGACCTGGCTTAAATTCCAAGGGAACTTGGGGTACAAGACAAAGGAGAAATTGTTTAAATCCAGAAAATCAACATTTTACAAGGCAGGAGACTACAATGCAACATTGTGGCCAAACAAATCTGGCAAGCAATCAAAAAGTAGGTGGGATTGTGGGCTGTAGCACTTAGCTGTGGAATACCTTACTTCTTTCACCTTCAAAGTAGCTCCAATTCCCTTAACACTCTATCCTAGATAACAAGATGGGGGAGGGTAAGAGGGAAGAAGGAAAAAGGCAAAAATTACAGAATTGCTTGAAAGCCAAATGTTGACATCTAGTTAGAGAATACTTGCCCAGTATAAGTCCTTCAATTCCTAGTCTAAACTATGGCAGGGATAGGGTTTGAGAAAGAGGAGGAGAAGGAGGAATTATTAATACTTTTATGCATTCCTAGTTAGAATTTATTTTGCTTAGGACTAATCCCTCCCTTAACCTACTATTTTCTAATTCCCCCTCTCCTCTTCCCCTCCCATTTCCCTCCTGAGAGTGGTTCAAATGTTAGCTTATCTGTATATCTAGACATCTATCTAGACATCTGTCTACTTGTGTACACTTTATCATGTGAGGCAATTTTCCCTCTTCTGAACTCTGAACGTTTTTGATTTGGATTTAGGTCCGAGCAATAGACTGCTGCTAGAACTGGTCCCTATCAACCAGCTGGGAAGCTTTATTGGCTCAGAATGATGGAATTGTAGGCACTTCTTTGCTCTAAGATTCCTGTTTTGGTCATTCCTCTGAAGGCTGAGCTAGATGCGGGAAATGAGACCAAGCTCTGGCTTGGAGTCTGCTGCTGACTTCTGAATTTTCTCCTTTTTCAGTACATCATCCATATACCATCTCCCACTCCCCCTAACCTCGTAAGAAAGCTCCCTTGTCATTCTACCCTGGATTTGTGACCCAAGACTGGGTAATGGGCAACTGAGCTGTCAGTTGGCTGCTGCTTTGAAGTACTATTGTATGAGCCTGTGGGTGCCCTGATATGAGTCTGGTTTCTCCTCATCCCCTAGTTACAGACTCTTCCTGGGTACTATAGCATCCTATGTGCAACAATCTCCTGCCTTGACCCTGACTACATCCCTTTGCCAAGCTGGGATGGACAAAAGAAAACCTCACTATAGCTTTTTCCTGGATTTGCCCTGATTCGCTTTTTAAATTTGTTTAGAGTAAGAGGGGGTGATGGTGGTGGTGGTGGTGATAGTGGTGGTAGTTTTAGTTTGGGGGGGGGGGAGCTTTCTTCACTGCTTCCTTCCAGTTTGTCTACCTTTCACTCCCTATCCTTTAAAAATGATACCACCACAATTATACTGGTAGAACAAAGATTCCATACAACGGACAGATGTTAAGGCATTAAGAAAAAAATTTTTTTCAAAATACCCTTTAAGAACAAGATAGAAATCTATAGATTAGATCACATCTGGGGATAGAAGATCCTTAGGTTCAAATCCTGGTTTTTTCCACTTGCTTTTGGAATACTATGCATGTCACTTCATCTCTTTAGGTTTTAGCTTCATCTATAAGATATGGGCTTTGACTAGATGGCCTCCAAGATCCTTAAGAACCTAATGGAACAGTGCTGTGAGGTAGATTCAGATCAGTTTCAATGTCTGGCCAAAAGGAATAGCCTTTAATGAATTTAAGCAGCATTGTGCTAGAACTGTGTACAGGTTCAAGGAAGCAGGCTGTTTACATTATCAGTGTGAATATTTACCCCTTGAGAACCAACAGATGCTACCAGTCAGAGCTCAATTTGTTGTTTTGAGGATTGTCTAGACTGAAGAAAGTGATGGATGAAATGTCAATAGTGTAGATTAAACTTAAAAGCATGTACTGCATGGTGGCCAAAAATTGGAAAATGAGGGGATGCCCATCAATTGGGGAATGGCTGAACAAATTGTGGTATATGTTGGTGATGGAATACTATTGTGCTCAAAGGAATAATAAAGTGGAGGAATTCCATGTGAACTGGAACAACCTCCAGGAAGTGATGCAGAGCGAGAGGAGCAGAACCAGGAGAACATTGTACACAGAGACAAACACATTGTGGTATAATCAAATATAATGGACTTCTCCATTAGTGGTGGTGTAATGTCCCTGCACAATCTGCAGGGATCAAGGAGAAAAAAAACACTATCCAAAAGCAGAGGACAAACTGAGGGAGTAGAAACACCAAGGAAAAGCAACTGCCTGACTACAATGGCTGAGGGGACATGACAGAGGAAAGACTCTGAGCGAACACTCTGATGCAAATACTAACAACATGGCAATGGGTTCAAGTCAAGAACACATATGATACCAGTGGAATCATGCGTCGGCCACGGGGGGGGGTGGGAGGGAGGAAAAGAAAATGATCTTTGTCTTTAATGAAAAATGCATGGAAATGATCAAATAAAATACTATAAAATTAAAAAAAAATAAATAAATAAAAGCATGTACTGCAAACTTGTCTCTTCCTGCCCAGAGAGTTGGTGGTTAAACATTTAGCAGCAAACCCCTGAATCTAAGTCAAATGGAAGGAAGCCTATAGTGGTATAATCTCCAGGATCTTGTTGAGAAACATAGAATCACAGATCTATAGTAGGAAGTTTAGAGAACATCTAAACTAATTGCATCAATTGGTAAATGAGAACTTCTATATCTGGCTTCTGTGAAAATTGGCTGTAATAAAATGAGTGAAAGAGAGACCTTCAGCTATATAAGTCAGAGGACACTGTGTAGCTGATCTGGAGGAATTTGAACTAGATTAGATATTGAATCTGAAACTCCCTGAAAAAGCTAATAATACTAAATCCCCCTACTTCCAATCTTGCTCATAAAATTCTCTTCATTCTGGCTTCCAATTTCATTATTCAACTATAATTTCCCACTCTAAAATTGCCAATGGCACAGGACCTGGAGTCTGGATGATCTGAATTTAAATCCAGCCTCACATACTTAGTTGTGTGATGCTGCTCAAGTCACCTCAGTTTCCTCAACTGTAAAAGCACTTAACTCCCAAAGTTGTTATGACCAAATAAAATTATATATAGAAACTGCTTTGCAAACCTTAAATTGCTATATCAATGCTAGTCATTAATATCAATATTATTGATTGACAAGTCTAGTGGTCTTTTCTAAATCTCCTTGATCTCATGGAAACATTTAAGAATCTTCTCCTGAATATTGTCCTCTCTGGGTTTTCATGACATAGTTCTCTTCTTCATTATCCTTTTATATATCTGACCACTCTTTGGTGACCTTTGCAAGATTTTCAACCCTTTTTCCCTATTAGTATCTTACTTTATGATTTCAGCTACAATTATTAGCTTGACATCAAACCTAATTTTTTTCTTTTGAGTCCCACCAATTGTTCCTAATTATTTTCTCTATAAACATAATAGAATAAGTCTAAATCCTCTTAGTATGCTTTCAAACTCTTGAAAAGATAGATTTTGTGTACTTCTCTTGGGTCATCTTCACTCTACTAAACATGTTCAGTTTTTTAAAACCCTTACCTTTTGTCTTAGAATCAATCAATACTAAGTATCAATTCTTAGATGAAGATCTAGTAGAAAAGACTTTATATAAGCAGTCAGATGGGTAAACTTCTCTAATTTAACATGTCCAAAAGAGAAATCTTCATATTCTCCCAAGGCAGACCCCTTTGCCAATTTTCCTATTACTGCTGAAGACATCTTCATTCTTCCAGTCACCTAGGTTTACAACCTTTTCACTATCCTCAAAATCCCACTCTCACCCCAAATATCTAATCAGGTGCCAAATTTTGTAATTTATTTCTCCATGACATTTCTCATGTGCATCTGGGTTTTAACTTTCACATAGATACCATCAAAATTCAAGCTCTTAGCACTTCTTACTAGGATTCAAAGTGGACTTTTAATTGGTCTCTCTCAAGAGATCATTTATTGAACACATTATAATGGGGATTCCTTTCATGTACAGTTTAGATTAAGTAGTAACTCAGGTTCCTTTTCACCTCTCAAATTCTGTGATTTTGGTTCAGGGGAAAAGGTGGTATTTAAGTAATTTGTCCAGGGGCACAGAGGGAGGAAGGGTCAGTAGTGGGTCTTGATAGCATCCTTATCAAGTTGATGGAAGATCTGAAGTTTGGAGGGAAAATATTGGATGACAGAACCAAGACGTTAAAAGATATCAATAATAGACAGATTATAATGAATAAATTTTATTAGGAATAACTATAATGTCCTACAACATAAGGCCTACAATTTTGTTTTGCTTTTTTAAATCAACCATACAAACACAAGATAGCGGAAGGTGTGGCTAGACAACAGTTAATATGAAGAAGACATAGGAAAATAAGCATATTGCACATTTGAATTGGGTCAGTAGTGTTACTCTGAAAACAAACAAAACAATGAGACCTTATATCAGACCAAAATATGGCATCCAGAAGACCGCACATTACAGGAAAATTCAGGCTTGATGTTTGAAAAAGTCTTCCAACTATATAGCTATCTACTAGAAAATGAGCTGCCTTAAGAGATGTTAAGTTTCTTTACATTCAAGATTTTAAAGCAGCAACTGGATGACTTATCAGATACATTTATACTTTTGTCCTATTCTCCAAAATCTATATGGTATAATTCAAGATTCCAGATAGGATACTTTTCCACCTTTTAATGTACTGTTCTATAAATCTTGCCTGTCTTGTCTTCCCAAGGAGAATGTGAGGTCCCTGTATAGGTATCAGATACTTCTGTAATTTCCCCCACTTGTACTCTGACCCATATGTACCTCCCAATCACTAGAGAAAGTTGGTTATTGTTATTTTGGTCTTAAAATGTATTTTGATTGATAAAGAATATCCCCCAACTCAGATCAAAACCACATCAGCTGTTTTAAAGAGTTCCTTTGGACACTAAGACATTGGAAGCCTTTTTATGATCAAAATAAATGTCACAGGCAAGACTAGAACTCAGAATTCTCCTGAATCCAAGACCATCTTTTCCATCCACTTCCCCATACCACTTTATCCATGAAGAGGGCAGAGACCAAAAAACTTATGTATTGAGAAATGAAAATATTTTACCAAAATGACATCTCCTTTAACAGTCTTTCAACATACCTCATAAAATCATGAAATATCTGAGTTAAAGGAAATCTTCCAACTAATAACCAGTCATGAAGACTTTGCTTAAAGACCTCTCAATGTAGCTCTTTCTAATCTAGAATGTACAAATGACAAATTTTACACAATTCTTTTGCTGCAATCACAGGGCATGCAATGTTTGTTTCTTAATGACACATTCAAATTTAATCTAAATGAATGTTATTTTAAAATAACAAAAGCATGTATTTATATCATGCTTTAGAGTTTACAAGTCACTTTTCTAAAAATTCTACTTAGTAAATAGGACAACTATTTTTTCCTATTTTGCAGGAAAAGAAACATCCTAAGACAGGCTGTGACTAGTCTAAGTTTAAACAATTTGTGAGTTGGGACTTGATCCTTGTGGTCTGTGTTTAGAGCACTCTAATTATATCATACTACTTTCCCAACTAAAGCTTAACTAAGTTATTTTTAAATGCCAGTAAACCGTACATCCATATCTCTAAAAGGATTACTAACTTCAGATTCACTGACTAGAAATATTTTAAAAGCCCTATGAAGCTATGAGGTATGTCACTATTTTTTAAGCCTGGGAAATAGTTATATTTAGGTGTGCTATTTCCTGCAAGATTATTATGGTCAGTAGTTCAAATTATATCCTTGTTGGTATATAAGCTCCATTGAACCTTTGACAAAAATCATCATATTTTCCCATTATAAAAATGCCTAAAGGAGGTGTTCACTAGTCTCTCTTGGCTCTAAAATTCTATGACTGAGAACAGCAAAAATAATTAAACTCAAATCACAAAATTCTACCAAAAATATTTTTATATTGGGCAACTATCTGCTTAGATATTGTTCTGTGTAGTTTTGTTATCAGGTGCAGTATCCCCTGACCAAAGATAAAAAGGCTCTTTTGTTATTTTTATAGGATCTCTTTAGATAAGAACTCTCTTCATTTAGTATATCAATTGTTCACATCTTCTTAAAACTGGTTATCTAAAGTGCCGCTAACATCAATCCTGCTAAGGGTAAATGATTAAAGCAATAAACAGAACATACTGCAGAGGGACAATAATAGTAACCAGTCAGTCAACAAACATTAGGACTTTCTACATGCCAAGAACTGTTCTAAGCTCTGGAGATACAAACAAGGACAAAAATAAATCTTGTTTGTACATAACTGCTCACATGTCATCTTCCCCATTAGAATGTGAGCTCCTTGAGAGCAGGGATTGATTTGTATTCCCAGCACTTGACATAGCATCTGACACAGAACAGGTGCTTAATATATGTTTGGAGTCTTGAAAAACACAGTCTTGGTCCTCAAGAAGCTAGAGAGAAGTAACATACGTTCAATTTTGTATCTATAAGACTTATACAGTGTAAATGGTAAGCTGTCACTTGCTCTTCATTGTGAGGAGGATCAACCACATCACCAGATTTAAGTGAGACGATTGCAGAGTCATTAGCCTCACTCTCTCTTCCAAAGGCACTGAAATCCAGGGGCAAGACCAATGTCAGGACGACTAGTGATGGCTTTGATATCTTTGATATCTGACTAAGGTCTAAATGCTCCCCAGCACCTGCTTCAGCCATCTTTATGGCCACTGGAACAAATTGTTATAATCCACCCATGCCATAGGGAGAAGTTTTTATATTCTTGGGGGAGACATTCCCCTAATTAACTGATGTGTTTAAGTTCTTTTACCCATAACCTGGTTTAGCTTGTCTGCTGAGATGGTTTTAATGGGATGCAGCCACTATGCATTCGTGCTATCATTTCTTGGAGACAGAGAAGAGAATTGAGTGACAGATAGACACTGAAGATGAGTGAGCAGCCCTGAAAAGGGCTCAGTAAGCCCTCACACTACAGGTGCTAGTTCCAAGAACACCTCACACACCAAAGATGGGAAGTCATCTCAGAGGAAAAGCACTGGAGGGGAAATTGAGGAAGGGCTCTTTCTAAGAGAGGAAATGAGCCAAGTCTTGTAGGAAGCTGGAAGGCAGAAGGAAGAAGGAAGAGCATTTCAGGAGTAGGAAATAGCAAAGAAAATGGTAGTCAGGAAGTTGAGTGCTGTGTGAAAATGTCAAGACTGCCTGTATTACTGGATTGTAGTGTACATACAGAGCAGTAAAGTATTGGAAAATTACAAAGGGAGGAAGGGTCCAGGGAACAAAAATCTTTAAAAGATAATCAGAAAAAATCTATATTTGATACTTCACAGAATAGAGTGTATTGAGCTGAATAACACTTAAAGAGCACTTTAGCAGCTCTGTGAAGGGATGAACTGTGATGAGGAGAACTGAGACAGAGAGACCAGCCAGAAGTCAACAGCATTAGTATGGATGTGAGTTAATGAGAGCCTGCCCCAAGTGGGCAGTTGTGAGAAGAGAGAAGAGGACATGCACAAGAGCTGTTTGTAAGGGTAGAAGTAACAAGATTTGGCAACAGAGTGCATAGGTATGTGGGATAAGTGTGATCAAACAGTTGAGGAAGGGTAATAGGGAAGTTCAGAAGAGAGGAGTGTGTGAGGAAAATAACAGTGAGTTTCTTTTTAAAAGAAGCTACTATTTAGAAACTGATAATTTGGTGACCAGAGGATAGTTGCCCATCACCTAATCCAGGAACCGCCCTCCCTTCCCCCAGGACAAACAAAGTCTTGCCTTCCTTTGCCATCAGAGCCAGAGGCTGCCAAAAGCTACTGCCCAGAATCC
The DNA here is from genome assembly GCF_027887165.1 of Monodelphis domestica. Classification (NCBI taxonomy): domain Eukaryota; kingdom Metazoa; phylum Chordata; class Mammalia; order Didelphimorphia; family Didelphidae; genus Monodelphis; species Monodelphis domestica. The sequence goes on along the minus strand of NC_077229.1, from coordinate 160,337,557 downwards.
TGAATTGCAACCCAGAAAACATTTATCCCATTGAAACCATGGTATAAATCTCCACTAGGTTCCTCAGTCAATAATAATATGTGCTGTATTTTTTTTTGACTGCTATAAGAAGCTAGCTGCTGAGTAGCATTTATATGCTAGGGACTGTGGGAAGGATGGGGGATACAAAGAAGAAAGCAAAAGAACTCCCTGCCCCAAAGAAACTTACAATCCAGTGGGAGAGAGAATATATACATAAACAGGTAAGTCATTACACCAGAGTTATCAAATGCCCATAACACTCCTGAGGGTGGCCTGAACCACATTAAAATGTAGTTCCTATCTGATTTTAATGAGTGATGGATTCATTCAAAGAAATAAATGTATACACATATGTGGTTTTCTAAGTCAACATGTGGCCCACTTGGATCTTTATGTACATTTTAGTGGCTCCTTTCTATTTGAGTTTGACACCATTCCTGTACAAGACACATACAGAGAGGATCCAGTGGGGATTTGGGAGGGGCAAGAAAAGCCTCTTGCTGAAGGAAGGATTTGAGATCAGTTTTAAAGGAAGCCAGGGATTCTAAGAGGCAGAGGTAGAGTAGGAAAGGACACCAGGCCAAGGGAGAGCCAGAGCAAAATTAAACAAGGGAGAGGGAAGACAGTAAGAAAGTCCACACAGCTGCAAGATAAAGGAAATGGAGAGGAGTGTTTTTAAGAGACCTGGAAAGACAGGAAGATATTAAGAAGGTACAATAAGCCTTGAATGCCATACAAAGTTTACTTCTGATCCTAGAGATGATAAGGAAATATTTTATTTTGGGGAATTAGGGTTGGAGGTATTGGGTAAGTTCTGAAACAATCAGTCCTGCACTTTAGGAAAATTACATTGGCAGCTATTAGGAAGATGGCTTGGACTAGAGGAGACCTAAGGAAGGAAGACCACTCAGAAAAAGATCAAATGAGCAGTAGGTGGCAAGCTCCTGGAAAGGATGCTGGCTGTGTGAAAAGAAAGCAACAAAGGCACAAGGTATTATAAAAGTAGAAATGATAAGATTTGGAAACTGATTAGATATACGAGATGAGTAAGGGTGATAAGGTGAGGATGACACTAGGGTGGGTAGCCTGGGTTGTGGGGTGGAATGATATCACTCTCAATAAAAGGGAGGGGGCAGCTAGATAGTTCAGTGGATAGAGAGCCAGACCTAGAGACAAGAGGTGGGTTCAAATTTGGCCTCAGATACTTTCTAGCTATGTGACTCTGTGCAAGTTACTAATCCTCCATTGCCTAGCCCTTACTACTCTTTTGCTGTGGAACCAATAAATAATATTGATTCTAAGACATAAGGTAAATGTTTGTTTGGTTTTTTTAAATAGTAATAGGGGCAAAATTGGAAAGGGGGGGAGGATTTGTTTTTAACCTGGGCTCTTTTGCAAATTCAAAAGAACCTCCAGCTCAAGATACATAATAGAAAATAGACAGTTTGTGATGTGAAACTCAAATTCAGGAAAAAGAAAAAGATCGACCCCCTAGATCCAGAAATTATCTACAGAGAAATGATCATTGAAACCATGGAAACTAATGAGATTACCAAGAGAGACAATAGATCAAAAAGGGAAAAGAACTCAGGACAGAGCCTTGAGTTTGACATAAATAATATTCAGCAAAGGAAAATGAGAAAGAATAGGCAGACAGGTAGGAGGAGGACTTGTCATGGGTTCCCAGAGACCAGAGAATATCCAGAAGGAGAGAGCTGTCAACAGTTTCAAATGTTACAGAGAAATCAAGAATGATGAAGACTGAGAAAAGACCATTAGATTTGGCAATTAGAGATCATTAGTAATTTTGGAGAGAACAGTTTCAATTGAATTACGAAGTCAGATTACAGAAAGTTGAGGAATGAGTTTGAGGAAAGGAAACAGAGACACCAAAGGTAGGCAGTAGCATATGGTAAGATACAGAAGAAGAACAGAGTACCCATGGATCTTGTAAATTGACAGGGAATGCTGGAAAACCACACTAAGGTCCTTGCTTCAATTAGCTCAAACAGCCTAAAGAGGTAAATTAACTGCCAGTTCAGAGAATCACGGATTATCTAGAGGTGGAAATGAGGAAGAGGAAGGAAATAGGGAGAAGAGGGCAACTAGTTCAACCCTTTTGTTTTTATAAATGAAATTGAGACCTGTTGAGACTAAACAATTTATTTAAAGATTGATATAACTGGGTATACTCTACCAATGATCTTTCCTTGGACCTGGGACACTAAAGTTGAGAAAGGCTGAAGACTTGGAATAAGCTACCAAGAAGAGCTTTTGATTTAAATTTAAGGTTCTGAATGTTTTGCTTTGTTTACTTTTTAAGAGATTTTTCAACATCAAGATATTGAACAATACCTTAAGTTTTTGCTACATTAAAAGATCCTAAAAATATTTTCTTTACTAATGTCATTTTATGCTTAATTATTTCATAAAAGCATTATGTGTAAGGGAAAGAAAGAAAGCCAGAGAGAGGTTTAAGTGGGAGATTTATGACTAAATCAGGTAAGGCTAAAATAGCAATATTCCACTTGAAAATTTCTAAAGTCCATCCTTGCCATACTGCTTGCACCAACAGCTGGTGATAGATTATATATTCAAATTACAATTTGGGCATGAGAGTTTGACAAAATCATTTTGGAAGCTAAAAAACTCAGTTTTACAGTTATGGAAAAAGGGACCAGGAGAGATTATTTTGCCCAAAATTAATTAGTTTTTGATGGCAGAGTGGGAGCTCAAATGCAGGTTTTTGGACTTCCAATCAAAATATCACAGGCCATTAGAGAATTTTGTTTACATATTAATATATTCAAATAGTTTTATCAAAAGACCACACACCATAGAAAGAAATGTTTTACTGTATTTTAGACATAAGGGATTTTACAAAAACGAACCCATTAAGAGACATCAGTGCTTTAATAAAAAAAAAAAAAACATTAGCTTTTGATTCAGAAGACCTAAGTCCAAATCCTGCCTCTGCCCTTCCATTCCTCTGTGACAATGAGAATCACTTAACTACTCTGGGTCTCATTTTCCACACATGTAAAGTGGAATGAGTTGTAATAACTAGTCACTAAGGTATCTTTCTAGCTATAAGTCCACAAACCTGAAGCATTTGTCATAAATAAACCTTAGGAACAAGCTAAATCATACAAGTCATCCTTGATATCAAAGCTATAATCAGAAACCCCAAACAATCAGTGCTGTTTTCCTTTTTAGGCCCACTCTTTCTATAGAAGGGCTTGAAATCAGTTTGCTGACAAAAAATATACAAATGACTCCAAAAGAGCTAATTTTTAAACTCCTTACAATTTTAGAAAGTACATGTGTGTCTGTGTGTCTATGTGTGTGTGTGTGTGTGTGTGTGTGTGTGTGTGTGTGTGGTGTGTTTGTGTTTGTATATGATGGCTAAAGTTCAATTGGCAGCTAATGTCCATGGTGGGGGTAGCTAAGAGTTTGGGGCCATTCATGACCATAAATAAATACACTCAGATGTTTAATAAATTCCTGTAGAAGGCAGAGGATTTATAAGTATGTTTGAATTTCAACAGGCTTGTATTTCACACCAAGAAACCAAGCTAAGTCAACATTCCACACAGTGATGCCTCTGATTAACAGTTTAAACTGTTACCTTTAAAAACTAAAGTGTAAATAGAAAGATCATAGGACCATAGATTTGAAGTTGGAAATGAGTTTATGGGTCATATGGTCGAAAAGCTTCATTTTACACATGAGACTAAAGTGTCTGAGAATTTAAGTGACTTGTGATGCATTTGTTCTAAGACTTGCTAATTGGTCATCATCCATCCATTCACCCCTTCATTCCAGGGGATTCTTCCTTGACTTTATATCCCTATTTTCTGTGCTATAATAAGAGATGATATTTATACAGCACTTTAAGGTTTATGAAGCACTTAACGTAGGTTATGTCATTTGAGCTTCATAACAATCCTATATATATTTTACTTCTATTTTTACAAATGAGGAAACTGAGTCTTAGAAAAACTGTGATGATTTACCCAATGTCATATTCCTAGGAAGTATATAAGGTAGGAACTAAACCTCATCTCCACTAATTCTAAGTCTCCTATACTTCCTGTGTGCAGACAGGTAGGTAAATGCTAGCTTTTTCACCAGGGTTGCTGGAAGTAGGATATTAACAGATTCATAGAGATAGGCTAGGAATCAAAAGGCCAGACAATAAGGTGAGATAATATAGGTGAAGCACTTTGCAAACCTTAAAGTACTATATAAATATGAGCCATTATTATTATTTTCTGACTTCCAACTTCTGATCTGGAATAAGAATATGGTTATCTATGAAGAACAGTAAATGTACATTTGCAGAGAATATTGGCAATTCAAAGAATCTTAACAACCATTAGCAATTCATTATCACATACTGGCTTAAAGCAATCTCACTACAAACTATTCCTCAGCTTGCTCTAGGTGAGCAACAATTTATCTCAGGTCAATAGAAAAGAACATTGAAATCAATGTTCATTCATTTACTAGTAGCATTTACAGCAAAGCAAACTAGTTAATATTTATGCATCTACTTTATAAGGCTGGCTCAAAGAATATTACTTTCTCTCCTTTCACTTTCTTTTTTTTTTTTTAATAAAAAGCTTCTCCAAATGCAGTCTTCATTTTTAAGAAGTGTGAAGGTGAAACATTGCATTGTCCATGATAATGTTTCCCTGTGGAGTGCTCAGTTCACAGTTCATTTTGGTAGGATTATCAACCTAATCACAGCTGGATGATCTGAATAGGGACCCATTGTGTGAGAGAATCAGCTTCTGAGCTGGAAGGGATCTTAGAAGTCATTAATTGCAACTTCCTCATTTGCAGAAAAGGAAACTGAGGCCCAGAAAGATTAAGGAAATTGCCCAGGATAACAAATACAGTGTGGCAGTTAGGATTTGAGATTCCTAGTCTTCTAACTAAGAGTGTTCCTTCTACTACTGTACAACTTCCCCCAACAGTATACATTTGTCAGACTTATAGGCAGGAAGAGGACAGTTTCTTTGTAGGGTAGAATTGCCCCCAAATGGGTTTCATCCCCACAAGAGCACTTTCTATTCAAATCTTCAGAGCTGATTTAGTTCAAATTTAAAATGTACTAAAGACTATGTTTTATATGAACAAGATTTATAGAAACTAAACCAACTCTTGACATTCACTTAAGAGAATTGGATACCTCTAGATAATCACAGGATAATCGACCCAGAGCTAGAAGGGACCCTTCAAAGGTTATCAAGTCCAACTAAGTTGAAGAAGATGAGGTCTAGTGAGATCAAATGACTTGCACTAAGACACCCAGGGAGTATCAATTTAATGCCCTAAAAAGGTAAAGGTATTGATTTTTTAAAGAATAAGAAATTATACTGCTGTTTCCATACAACCTTCAAGTTAAAATCATTCCTCAAAAATAGCCTTCTCTCATTCTGCAAACTCAAGCCCTCCTCACCTCTTGCCTTGACTATTGACTATATTGACCTCCTCCTTTGTTTCAATGCCCTAAGTCTCTTCCAATTACAATGCATCCTTCACCTAGTTGACAAAGTGATTTTCTTAATAAGTATGAGTAGGTTATTCTCTCCTCCTAACTCCAGAAATTCTTATGGCTCCCTATTACCTCTATGAATCACCTGTATACTCTACTAGTATTTGAAGCTCTTCAAAATTTGGTCTCATTCTAGTTTTTAGCCTTTTTCTACATTCTTACATCTCTCTGTGATCTACAACTCACTGATACTCTCCCAATGTAAGTTGTTCACACAAAACAAACTATTGTCCAAGCCTTTAGTTTCATGCTAGCTGTTCTCCTCCTGTCCCATACCTGGAACACATGTCTTCCTTACTTCTAATTTCTGGAATCCCTGGCCTCACACAAGAATTAATCCAATTGCTGCCTTCTGAACAAAGCTTTTCCTGAACCCTCCAGCTGTTGGTATCTTCTTTTTCAAGGTTATCTTTTGTTTTCTTGTGTGTTTTGAAGATACCTATACATGTATAGCACATATTGTCTCCCCAATTAGAATGTAAGCTCCTAGAGGGTGAGGATTAGTTTTCTTTTCTCCTTAAATCTCTAGCACCTAGCACAATGCCTAAAATAAAAATTGACTTGTTGATTGACTTAATTACAACTCTTTCCTCTTCTTAGAGCTCAAATTCCCTTCTACCTATGGTAAATCAAATTTTTGTCTAGTACATTTATTTTATTCATTTACCATAAGCACAGTAAACCTTTATATTCCACTAGGGTAAAAGTATACAGACATTAATTTCTGGTTATATATAGTAGCTTATAACATTAATGCATTATATTAAGACATATTTAATGATATATTCAATTACTGCTCAAATTAAACAATATTTTTTAAAAAGGATGTAAATGCTCACTTGCACATCTGTTCATGTCTGGTGCTCTGTGTCCATAATATCCTGAAGGGCATGAATGTAAGCACTCTCCATACTGCCTCATCCCTTCTCTTCGCAAAAAGAAGAATAACTTTTGTTGGCACCTGCTGCATCCATTATCTTTTGAACAAGACAAACAACCTTTGCAAATTGGATTTGATACGTAGCTAGCTGCAAAATAAAAACAAAAAATAAATAAATAAATAATATATACCATTCTGAAAAGTTAAGAGTCTCAGAAGAAGGTAGAAACAGGCAACAGGGATAAGATGGGAACCATAAATCAACAAGTATTAAACACTTTAAATGAGAAAATATCCTTTCTTAGATACAAACAATGATGCATAAAGCATACTGTGAAGATTAAAATTAACTCTCCCCTTATTGTGAAGATTAAAATTGTAACCCATTCCTATTTTTAGAATACCCTACTAAAAGTTGAGTGGGAAAATCTGCCCATTTTTTACATCTAATCACCAAAAGTGTAAACATCCCACTTAATCATTAAGTGGGAGGTCTGTGACCCACGTGTGCAATAGTGGATGATGAATCAGAATCGACTGACTGCTTCCTGGGCAGTCCTAGCCAAGGTTTTAGACTATAATTTGTCCAGGTAAAAAGTGGAGGAAGACACAGGAAGTGACACAAAAGAAGCATATATAAAAGGAGTGGTCACTTCCTATAAGAGGGACTTCTTCATTCTTGGAGTCTACTCCTGAAGGAGAAATCTGTTGACTGGACCTGAGACCCTGTTCCTGATGAGACTGTTTGACTGACATGTGGTGAGTGAAAGAGCTGATTCCTTTCCTAGATACTTTCTGAAGAAACTAGTCTCAGGAGAGACTATCCTCTTGAGAGAGTTTTTCCCCAGGTCCTAGTCTTTGTCAAAGCCAGCTAAGAACCAACTCTCCCTGCCCAGGTTGGGCTAGGGGCCAGAAGTAAATTACTTGGTGCTTAAGCTAGATATCTTACCCTATCCTCTCTGATTTTTCTTACTTCATTCTTTCTACATTTTGTAAATAAGTTGTAAATAAATCTCTTTGGAATTAATATAAATTCCTGGCAACCACACTCTTCAATAATCCAGTCCAACCTTTTAAAATTGGCCCCTTCCCCCCCCCTTACAATACCAAAGTTAACATTAATTCTAAATTTACCTTTTCATAACACATCATGGTGCAACTTAATGAAGTTGGACAAGGAATGATAAAGTCTGACTCATTGAAATTTTAATGCTAGATTAGGCTAACATAGCTAGACTATAACTCATTTAATTATAATTCTGATTATAATAAAAATTATAATCAGAAGAGTTCCAACTGCCTTCTCTGAATACTAGGCTTTAAAATTTCAAATTGTATCTAATAAAAATTATATTAAGTCCCAGTTCTGATCATCTTATTAATTATTGTGGTTATTGGGATTGTTATTTATTTCAGTCATATCCAATTCTTCATGACCCAATTTGGAGTTTTCTTGTCAGAGATACTGGAATGGTTTGCCATTTCCTTCTCCAGCTCATTTTACAGATGAGAAACCTAAGGCAAAAAAAGTTAAAAGATTTGGTCAGGTTCACAAAGCTAGTAAATGTCTGAGGCCATGTTTGAACTTGGGTCTTCCTGACTCCAGACTTGGCACTCTATCTACTGCACACTATATTGCCCTCACCATAAGTCACATTTTTAAAACCTCTCTATGACCTTGGGCAAGTTCCTCCTCTTACAGAATTTTAATGATTACCTCCATTTGATCCTGTAGATAGTTTGTGCCTAGATGTTTTCATGTCATTCTCATTTAACTATGACCTTTTAAGAGTAGGGACTGTCTTTTGATTTCCTTTGCATTCCCAGTACTTATCAATGCCAGGTACACAGTAAGTGTTTAATAAATGCTTGAAAACAGCAAGTAAAATGAGCCATTTTGAATTTAGAAGCTGGAATGCTCTCTCCTGTGAAGAACTAGCTTCTAATATACAAAAGGACTTTTGATCTCATGATGCTGAGATATTAGCTCCAACAATACAAACTATAAGCCAACCATGGCTGCCTGTCACTTATAACTTTATGTCTTTCCATAAGCTTATCACTGGGTTCCACTCAAAATGTGAGGGTCTTTCTTTTACCATCCTGACATTGTGCAGATACTAGTGGAGGACAGAAATTATCAATCGTTGAGGTTTGCTCTCAGCTAAATGACTGACCCACCTCAGTCTTCAGTCATATACTTCTTTGGTTCCATCCTATCATACCACTTCCCCATGCTCCTTATTTGTAACCTCTGATAGATCACTTATGCCTACAGTGTACCCTTCTATGGCCATGTAAATGAGTCTAAAATTCAATTCATTGGCAATCAGAGCATTTTAGTATTTATAGTCATATCACTAAAATATTACTGATGAGTTTACAAAGTAGAAGGAGTAATAAGTATTATTTCAGAGGTAAGCTTTGGAGTCATAAAAAGAATTTTATAATTTTTTAAGATCATATACAGCAACAGAAATATTGTTTGAAGAATGATTTGTGTATGGCCACCTCCACAGAAAGAACTAATAAATAGTATATTTATGGTATTATTTTGGTATGTTAGTGTGTTTGGTATGTTAGTATGCATGAGTGTGTTCTTATAACAGTCACCAATATAGAAGTATTTTACATGACAATAAAATAATATTTAAGAGAAAAGAAAGAACTGATGAATAGAAATGACATCATTTTATATTTACATATATATTTTGTCAAATTATATCATCTCTAATAGAAGAGGGGAGAGAGGAAGGAAATTAACTGGGTATTTTTATGTAACAAATATATTTTTAAAAAGTAATCTAGCCTATCTACAGGCAGAGAATGAACTTATAAAGTCTCAATACAGATCAAAGTGTTTTCACTCATTTTTAACAGGTTTTTCTTTTAATGATGTGTTTTCTACAACATTATGAATGTGGAAATATGTATGACATGACAGAACATGTATAAACTATATTAAATTTCTTAATATCTAAGGAAGGAGAATGTGGGGAAAGAATTTGAAACTCAAAATATGAAAAAAAAACAAATGCTAAAAACAAAATCAACATTTCATGTAAATAAAATCCCCAAATTAAATTTAAAAATAAGGACAGTGTAATGTGGAGGCTCCAGGCTATAATATAATAAAAACAAACCTGATAGATTAAAAAAAAAAGGTAATCCAGCCTTCTCTGGCCCATATTAACTGTTCAACTCTAAGCCCAGTTTGTCATCCATATGCCACATCTGTCCAAGAAAAGTCCAAAAGTTTGTCCATCTAATTTCATTGTTGTAGTCAAGCCACTAAAAATGGCAAAGGAATTAAATACAGTTCTAAGAAACCACACTAAGTTAATGGAAAGAAGTCAAAATGATTTATTATAATATTATGTAATAATCTATTAGAACTTAAAAATTGAGTTCATGTTTCTTGTCCATTTCCTAACCTAATGCTACACAGAATTATGAACTTTTTTCATAAATCTCTTTTTCCTAACAATATAAAAGCCAGGAGCAATGACACAATCAGCATTTATAATTGAAATATATTAAAACAATGATTATTATCTGTATTCATATCAATGCCATTTAGCATTATTCTCAGAGAAACAACACATACAGCATAAAGAACACAGGAAAGAGTTTCAGAGCTGGAAGGAACTTTGTAAATCTCAAGTCAGGGATTGTATTTTCATAAGGGAAAATAAGAAGACCAGAAAGAAGAAGGAACATAGTATTCTTTATATAAGATTCTTTGTACATAATACTCTCAAATGTAAAATTCCTGAATCCAATTCAAAAGTTATTTATTGAACTTTTTTATAAAGAGCCTATGCAACAGGGCGCTTAGGAGAGAGTAGGATGTAGAGCGATATAAAATATGAATTGATGCATTCCTTTCCCTCAAAGAGAGTACAATCTATCAGTATAGCAAAAGATCTCTCCTCAAATAAATGGAAATATATGACTGATTTAAAGAAGCATCACTATGTAGCATCAGAAGAGTCTGACTAGAGGTAGTGACATTAAAAGTGGATCTATGACCACTAAAATTAATGCTAAGTATTCAGATAAATTGTGTGTATGAATGTATGTGTGTATTTTCTGCTCTATTTCTGGGGAATCAAATTAGATTCACTTTCATTTGCAATTCTCAGCCAGAATTTAATCAAAACTTAATATACCAAATTAAATAATACTCCTAAAGCATTCTGCAAGCTTTATAGTACTATATAAATGATAGCTATGATTATAATCCATCAAAACTAGTAAACCCATGAGCCCTGTCTTAAAATTTCTATCTCATTCTATATCTCATTACTTCTTGGTTAAAAAGTGAGAATTACATGCACAATAAGAATAAAATTTCATTTTAAAATAGTGAGCATAGGGGGCAGCTGGGTAGCTCAGTGGACTGAGAGTCAGGCCTAAAGATGGGAGGTCCTGGGTTCAAATTTGGCCTCAGACACTTCCCAGCTGTGTGACCCTGGGCAAGTCACTTAACCCCCATTGACTACCACTCCTCTGCCTTGGAACCAGTACACAGTATTGATTCCAAGACAGAAGGTAAGAGTTTAAAAACAAAGAAACAAACAAACAAATAAATAAATAAAATAGTAAGATTGATGAAATAATGGACTGTCTAAATATTCCATGCAATTCCATGTAACATCAAGAGCTTTCAAAGAAAGCCTTGAGATAGTTGAGAAGACCCTCGGTGAAGGATATATGGAACATTATATATATCAGCAGAAACACTGTTTGAAGAATACCTTGCGTATGTCCACCTCCAGAGAAAGAACTGATAAATACAAACAAGCTAGACATAGATTATACCCACATCTTCTGTCAAAGATGCCTTCTCTAGTGTGGGGAGAGGAGGGAAGGAGAGAGATACCTGGAAATTTTAATGTAACAAACAAAATTAAAATAAAAAACATGGATGAGAGGCCAAGGGGGAGAATGGTTTAAGTATTTAAATGGTGGCATTAATGAGGAGTATAAAAGCAAGGATCTCCTTGCCACAGACCAAATCCAGCACAAATCTACAGATGTAGCCTTTACCAGTTTCTTGAGCCACAGTCCCATATTACAGACTTCCTGTTATATTTCCATCTAAATGCCCCACAGGCATTACAAACTCACCATGAATGAAATCAAAATAAAATTATCTTCCCCTCAAACCTACTCCTCTACCAAAGGTCTCTGTTTCTGTCAAGGGGATTACCATCCTTTCCAGTCATGGGTTCAGAACCTAAGAATCATGCTACATTCTTCATTCTGTCAGCCCTCATAACCAATCAGCGGCCAAGTACTTTTATTTTTATCACCTCAACATTTTTGCATCTATCCTCCTTTTCTCTAACTCCACACAGCCGCCATCCCCGTTCAGGCACTCACCTCTCACATGGACTATTAGAATACCCTCTTAATTGGCATTTCTGTTTCCATTCTCTTCCCTTTCCAATCTATCCCCTTTTCATACCTGTTACCTGTTTAAGTGATATTTCTCAACCTCATTACAATATTCCCTGTGCTCAAGCACCTTCCATGATTCTCTATTCCTTCTGGGACAAAATAGAGACTTTTCTTCTTGGCACTTAAATCCCTTTATAATATGGCTCCAAACTAGAGAACTTTCACAATACTTTCTCCTCACATTTCAGCCAAACTAAACTTGCTGTTTCTCACACGCAACATTCAATCTCTCATCTCTTGACCTTTGCAGAAATTGCTTCCCCCATTTCAAGAATGCTTTCCTTTTTCTAACTTCACCTCATAAATTCCCTAACTTTCTTCGAAGAATTAACTGCTATTTCTTAGAGAAATTCTTTTCCAATCTTCCCAGTTTATGTTCATCTTATTCCTCGTCCTGAAATCTGTATATTTTACATATCTTTATGCATTTGGTACTTGCCCCCAATAAAATATAAGCTTCTTGCAAAAAATAATTTGTGTCTTTGTATTTCCAGTCACTAAATATCCACCTATTGTTTAAAATCCATCATTGATATGGAAAAAAATAGGGGCTTGCTGGGCCTGTGCATATCTCACTTTATGCCACTTAACTTGATGATAAGCATTCAAGTTATATTCTAAAAATTATCAATAGTATTCAAGAGTGAGCGCTTAGAAGATAGCAAATAAACTTATTAGTTAAGTGTGAATCCTTGACTCAAGGTCTACTCTTAATGCCTGCCTCATCATGGCACGTTGGTAATCTTCAGTTCTTTCAAAGGCCATTGTAGTGAAACACAGGCTCCAGCAGTTCTTATCAGGAAGCAAAGGCTAAAAGAATTGACCTGGCAAAAGAATGTATCTCATGAACATCAAACCAACTACATAAAATTTTTTGCCAAGAACAGGACCACCAGATGACTTTTTTATTATAGCAATTCATGAAACTTTCCTCTATAACCCCTTTATAAAAGTGACCATTTTCATGACTGGTACCAAATGGTATTTTTATACATTTTGAAGATGCCTATGATAGGTACTATTACACTGCTAATAATGAGAGCTTACAAGCATATAACAATTAAGCACATTTTCTAATAACCTTTTAAAACAGATACTATTATTATGATGGTCATTTTACAAATGAAGCAAACTAAGTTTCAAAAATGTTAAGAGATTTGCTCATAGTCATAAAGCATGAGAGGATTCAAACTCTTGTATCTCCTAACTTGTGATCCAGGAAGGACCATCACCACTATACTATTAGGACTATGAAAAACAGTACTTAAAGAAAATTTTAAAAATTGTAAAAACACTAAATTAATGTTTTATGCTTATGCTTTCCATAAGATAAGTTTGCAATTAATGATGGGAGTAATCTCAGAGAGAACAACATTAATTGATGAGTGGACCAAGAAAGACCTGCTTGAGAAGATGGAATTCAGTTCCTGACAGTTATTTGTACTGTTTTTAATTCATTTTTCTGTTCTATTGATCTTTAGAGACTTTAGAAATTTTGAGGTATACTTGGAAATCATTTGAATGCTAAGTAAATAAATAAAAAATATTGAATTTAGACTAGTTTAAGATTCTCTGTGCAAAGTATGGATTATTATTTCAATATGAAAATCAAATTCCACTTATGTCATTTCTCCTAAGAATGGCTTTTCCAAAGTCTAAAACAATCCCCATCAAGTGTGAGTAATGACTATAAACAATGGGTTTATCTAAGCATCCAGAAACTTTTTCAAGACAAGAGGAAGACTTTAAATGTCAAGAGCAGAAAGATGGATGGGGACTGGGTCTTTCTTTAATTCTAATAGTCATATAAATGCTACTTCATACACTGCTATGTAGAATGAAAGAGGGATTTCCCTAACTATGAATCAAACTTCAGAATCAACAAGAGACTCTCCTAAGGCTGTGTCAATATCCTCCATATTCCAAATTTGGTCCAATAATCTAAAAAGATTATGAAAGGACTTACCTATACAACCACATAATTTAAGGATGGAGAAACAAGAATGTAAGTTCCTGGGAATTGAAGCTGATCCTACAATGACTTTTAGTTCAAAGAACTAATCCAAGGGCTCTTTATCACCACAAATCACATGTCATAGTAAAAAGTATGAATAGCAGATGGAACAAAGAAAGTGAAAGTCCTCAAATATGAAAAGCAATCTTCTTACTAACTAAAGACCCTGAGATCCTAAGAAAATTTTCCTATAAGAGCGGCCAATGAAAGAATCAGAGACTTAGTCATTTGAATGAAAGAACTTCATCTTTTCTTTGCCCCTTCCTGTTTGATATGTTTTAACCAATCACTTATATAAGGGATCAGACAGCATGCTTATCAGATTTGCTAGTAGCATGAAGTTAAGAGGAATAGTTAATATGCTACATGGCAAATCAGGATGTAATTTTTTTTAAGTTGACAAAATCCCAAATCTTATGAAACGAAATTTAAACACAATTATATTGGGATTCAAAAAGTCAACTATATAAGCAATAAAATTAAAAAGACATAAGTAGGCAGCTATTCACATACAAAATACATAGGGTCATAGTGCAATCTCAATGGGTCAATTAAGTGACATGATATTAGTTGTTTTAGCAGCTATCTTAGACTGTGACAAGAGAAATATAATGCCTAGAATGAAGTAGGATATGCTTTATTGCGTTATGCCCTGTTCAGATTACAGCTGAAATATTATATGAGGCTCTTGAGTCCACGTTATAAGGATGCCCATTCACAACCAATATGCACTCCAAGAAGATGGCAACTAATAAAGTTATGAGGAAAGAAAGCACCTCATAAAAGGACCATGTAAAAGAGCTGGTAAACTCAGCCAGGTGAAGGAAAATTTAAGTTTGGGCAAAGAGATATTATTATGTTAAGGTATATATGCTTCTTTTGCTTCACACCAGAGAGCAGAATAAGAATCAAGGAATAAAAGCTGCAGAGAAGCATATTTTAGCTCAATCTGCAGAAATAATTCCTAATTATTACATATACCCAAAATAAAATTGACTGCCTGACAAGACTATCAATCTTCTCATCTTCTGTGGAGGCTGTTAGGGATGCAAAAGAAGACATTCCTCTTTATGTATAAATCAAATGAAAGGACCTCAGATGTCCTTTTCTAAGATTCCAAGAAACACTAGAAAGTAAAAATGAAACTCCAAGATACCTACTTTGCTATTTTTATACCTTTATACCTGGAATATCATAAGGTTCATAATGCAGTCCTTATAACCCAAACATAACCTAACATCTACCTTTTTCTGAACTTGAATTTGATTATAAAGAGAACTCTGTAACACCAAAATGACTAACTCAGGGGAATATTATCACTCCTGCAGTTAGTAACATCATGTTCCAAGGATCAAATCCAATTTGTGACATAAGACCACACAGAGACATTACATTTGTGGTTTATTTGGTTGCCATTTCTAAAAGTCCTTCCTCCATCTTTTCCCCAAATCTACCATTGTGTCTACAGATTGTATAGTGTACATTCAGCAGAAAACCTGTATGTGTTATATAATAGCTACAAACCAAACTTTAGGGAATAAAATTAGGAAGAATTAAAACTTTAAACATTTGACTAAAGTAATTTATTTTTTCAGAATCTTAATATCTAGAATATCTGTTTATTGCCCTGAGATTGGCTCAGCTGTGCAGGTGAATAAACAGAGTAGTTAATTTCTTGCTTTGATGATCTCGTTTATTTTGTCTCTTAGTAAGCTTCAACTTCTCCAACCCTGAAACCTGCTGAGACCCAGCACTGCTGCTGTCCAAGGCAAACATCTCAAAACCCAGATCCACCCTAAGTACAGGGCCAAACACATGATTTTGCAACATTTAAAAGCCCCCAAAGGAGAAGAACAATGATTTTTAAAGAACACAAACACATAATTCCTAGAGAAATAGAGATTTAGAAGTTCAGCAGAATAGGTGTACTAGGTCCTGAGAGATATATATTTCTATCTTCACAGGGTTGCTGAAGGAAGTGTTTTGTAAACCTTAAAATACTATATAAAACTAAGTAAGGTTTTAATTTTAATTAAACTTTAATTTAATTAATATAAAACTAAGTAAGGTTTTAATTTGTTTTTTTTTTAATTTTTTGGTTTGGGAACCTGTGATTTCATCAGTATGGATAACTTCTAGTGAGGCAATTCTTTCCATCAATATAGAGGGGCAACTGTCTGTAATTTATAATAATAGGGATTAGGTGACTAGAGTTATTATATCTTGGTGGCAATACCTGAACCTGGCCTTTCCTGATTTCAAGGTCAACACTAACCATCATTATGCCAGGTTGTTACTTATTATTAATTTAATTTTATTAAAATGTAAAGTAACATGAGTCAGATTTGCTCATCTTATTTTCAATCAACTTGTTTTCTGCAATTTTAAACTCAAATGAGTAAGAAGTCAACTTTTTTGTGGATCATCAGGTTCTGTTTTTGTCTTGTCATCTGTTAAGTCAAATCCAGCTATTTACATTTTATTCCATAGAACATTTTATGTAGGTGTCAAATGCCCATCTGTTTCCAATAGACTCCAGACATTTAAGTGCTTCTCTGTTTCTGGATTTTGCTTTTGCCAAGTAAGAATGAATATAAATTCCTTCTAGGTGAAGGCATCCATTTCTGAAGAAGGGTGCACATTTCTGATCCTGACAGCAGGATTAAAGAATAAGCTATTAGCAACTTGGCATAAAGTTGAATTGCTCCATGTGCTGAATTTTAATTAAAATGGGCAACTATTAGGAGTTACAACAATAGACCTTACCATAATGTGGCTAATATCTCTCTTCTTCCTACAAGAGGTTTGTTTTTTAATGAAATATTTTTAAAAGAAACAGAGTGCATTAAGTGTGTATCACATAGTATTGTGCTTGGCATTGTACTGAACAGTCAGTTATAACCTTTGGCTTCTGTGAATTTATAATCTATAAATACTGGGAAGAAAATATGGAGATATCTTAAGTTACCAGCCCCCGACTCACTTTAGTCATTAAGATCATGAATTATGAGCCATAAAGACTTCATACTAATGATAAATGTTCAGCCTTAGGACAGTTTGCTTAGATTTACATACACAGAGTTGAAGATACCTATTAAAAACAGCTTCTTAAAACAGGTAAACTGGTCACAACTGAACATAATAAATCTTTAAAAAGCTTGATAGTTTATCACTATGAACATTTTGCTGCACATGAAACCAAAAATGAATGTTTAAATCAGTAACTCATCTTTGCTTGAGCTCTATCTGTATCTCTAAAGACCTATTAAGATTGTTGCAAAGATGACCATTTTGTTTCTAAATTTGGATTACATAACCTAATCTGTTGCTTGCTGAAAAAACCCGTATCTTCAGAATCCATATTGGCATGTGTTTTAAAGCTTGTGCTGTTTAAACAGAGAATCTTGCTTTCCCAAAAATAAACCACAAACTTGAGCCAGATACAAATCATGATAGTGTTTTTCTTGGACCATACTGAAATATTTTGTAGTCAGAATATCAGTCATTGAGGCTACTTACTTATATACAAAAAATAAATAAATAAAATAACAATTTAAATTTCCTGAATAGCTTTCTATTCTAGCATGGGACATTAATTCTAGAAATACAGGAAAATGTAAGATGGAAAGATATTGAGAGAAGAAGAGAAAGATAACTGATCCATTTAGACTATATGTTTACAAGAAAATGCAAAAATCTAATGTTTCACTATTCTCAAGTCTTTTCTAATTTCTAGTTTCCACACAATGTGATCTTATAAAGACATTTATAGAGGCAAGGTGGAGTCAAGATGGCGGCCTAAAAGGAGCAGAAGTTCAAACCTCTGAATACCCTTCCTAACCAATCACAGACTGAATGATCCCAGGGGATTGAAAATCAAACTTAACAACAAGACAGAGCCAAGGAACACTCCTGCTGGACTTAATTCAAAAGGTACACCCCCTGAAAAGCCAGAATCCGAGTACACTCGGGCTTAAGGGGAAGACAGAAGGAAGGCCCCAGGACCCATCCCCCCTCCCACCCAGAGTGCTGAGATTCCAGTGGCAGTGGGATCTTTTAGGTGGGCAAAGGTGCTGGACTGAAGGGCATAACTTGCGAGCAGGGCTGTGCCGAGTTCAGAGCGTCCAACACAGATGGCGGGGAAGGAGCTAGAGAGGGAGCATGGACCTGGCAGCCTGGCCAGAGCTGTGGAGATCCTCCATATTTGCTCCAGCCTTCCAGGAAGTTTTGGACTCAGAGCACACCCAGCCCAACTAAGCTGAACTTAATCCCATCAAAAGTCTCCAGAACTCAGGGAAGCCCAGGCTCCACACCCATCCTCATTGACTGCTGGACTTTAATCTAATCAAAAGCCTCCAGAGGACAGGGAAGCTCAAACCCCCAAAACCCCACACCAATGACTACACCAAGAGATCTCCTGTTAAAGCTCCAAGAGAGGAGACTGACAAAAGCCCCCGAAAGCAAAAAAAAAATGAGAGCAAGAGCACAGACAAATACTGGGAGTAAAGAAGGGGTGAATTTGAGCAAACAACAGAAAAAGAAGAAAGAAACTACAATAGACAGCTTCTACTCAGCAAATGATGAATCAGAAACTCCAGTGAATTGGATACAGGCTGTGGAAGAACTCAAAACACAATTAAGAGAGGCTGAAGACAATTGGGAAAAGAACTTAAAAATTAAGATAAGTCATCTGGAAACAGAGGCACTTGAACTAAAACAAGAAAATAGTGTCTTGAAAGCCAAAATCAACCAGCTGGAAAATGAGGCAAAGGAGATGAAAGATGAGGTAAAGAGTCTGAAAGATGACCTTCAAAGAAAATCAGAACAGAAGGAAAAGGATGACCAAAAAGCCAGGGATGAAATCCAGTCTTTAAGAACCAGAATACAACAACTGGAATTAAGGGACCTCACAAGGCAGCAGGACAAACAAACAAAACAAACAAACAAAAAAAGAATGAAAAAATTGAGGAAAATATGAAGCATCTCATTCACAAAACAGATGATTTAGAAAATCGTTCGAGAAGAGACAATTTAAGAATCATTGGTCTACCAGAAGACCATGACAAAAGAAAAAGCCAAGACATGATACTACAGGAAATTATTCAGGAAAACTGACATGATATCCTAGAACAAGAGGGGAAAGTGGAGATTGAAAGAATCCACAGATCACCTCCTGTATTTAATCCCCAACTGACAACACCCAGTAATGTTATAGCCAAATTCAAAAACTATCAGACTAAAGAAAAGATATTAGAAGCTGCCAAGAAGAAGCCATTCAGATACCACAGAAACACAGTGAGGACAACACAAGATCTGGCTGCATCCACACTGAAGGACCGAAAGACATGGAATATGATATTCCAGAAAGCAAGGGAACTAGGTCTACAAACAAGAATCAAATACCCATAAAAACTGACTATATTCTTACAGGGGAAAGTATGGTCATTCAAAACAATAGAAGAATCCCAAGCATTCATAAAGAAAAGAACAGACCTGAACAGAAAATTTGATGTCCAAGCACAGAACTCAAGAGAATCATAAAAAGGTAATTAAAAAAGAGAAGAAAAAGAAAAACAAATGAAACAACAACAAAAATTTTTAAGAGACTCAATAAGTTAAAATGATATGTATCCCTATAAGAAAGAGATCATTGGTAACTCTTAAAAACTGTTGCTATCACCTGGGCAGCTAGAAAAATTACACTTAGAGGGAACAGTGACAAACTATATAGGAAGAAAGGACAAGACACAAATAGGTATATATATATATATATGTACATATATATATATACACATACATACAACCAGAGCTTAAAAAGAGGTAAATACTAAAAGAAATGGGAAAAGAAACAAATGGGGGTAAATTTATATGTCACAAAGAAGCTCATGGTGGGAGGGGGGAGAACATCGATACACTGGAAGGGTAAAGAGGTTGGAGATAGGAAATATCTCAACTCAATTCTTATGTGCTTTGAAACTGACCCAAAGAGGGAAGAACAATCCAATCCATTGAGGCAGAGAACAGATTTGAGCCCTATAGGGGAGTAGAAGGGTAAAAAAAGGACTGGTGGGGAGGGAAGCAGTACAAGGGAAGGAGAGGGGGGGCAATTTTTAAAAGACTATATGGGAAAATAAGGGGGGGAACAAGAAGGTAGGGGGGTAGAAAGGGAGGTAAAATAAGGGTGGGAACTAGGGGAACTGATTATAAAGAAATATTGGTGTAGAAGGAAATAGTGAAAGAAGAAAAGGCAGGACCAGGAGTAGAAATCAAAATGCTGGGAAATACACACCTAGTAATCATAACTCTGAATATGAATGGAATGAACTCACTCAAAAACGCAAACAAATACCAGAGTGGATTAGAATCTAAAACCCTACCATATGCTGTCCGCAAGAAACACATGTGAGGAAGGTAGATACAAATAGGGTGAAAGTAAGAGGATGGAGCCAAATCTATTGGGCATCAACTGATAAAAAGAAGGTAGGAGTTGCAATCATGATATCTGACACAGCCAAAGTAAAAAGAAATCTAGTTAAAAGAGATAGGGAAGGTAATTACATCCTGATAAAAGGCAGCATAGACAACGAGGAAATATCTGTACTCAATATGTATGCACCAAATGGCATAGCATCCAAATTTCTGAAGGAGAAACTAGAGGAGCTCAAGGATGAAATAGATAGAAAAACTATACTAGTGGGAGATCTGAACCTTCCTCTATCTGAACTAGATAAATCAAACGAAAAAAATAAGAGGTGAGAGAGTAAATGAAATCTTAGAAAAATTAGAGTTAGTAGACATGTGGAGAAAAATAAATAGGAACAAAAAGGAATACACCTTCTTTTCAGCAGCACATGGTACATTAAAAAAAACTGATCATGTATTAGAGCACAAAAACATTGCAAACAAGTGCAAAAGGGCAGAAATAATAAATGAAACCTTTTCAGACCACAATGCAATGAAAATAATAATTAGTAAGGGTACATGGAGAGATAAATAAAAAATTAATTGGAAATTAAACAATATGATTCTCCAAAACTGGTTAGTTAAAGAACAAATCATAGAAACAATTAATAACTTCATTAAAGAAAATGACAATGGTGAGACATCCTTTCAAAAGCTATGGGATGCAGCCAAAGCAGTACTCAGAGGGAAAGTTATATCCTTGAGTTCATATATAAACAAATTAAGAAGGGTAGAGGTCAAAGAACTGGGCATGCAAATTAAAAAACTAAAAAGCGAACAAATTAAAAATCCTCAGATGAAGACTAAATTAGAGATCCTAAAAATCAAAGGAGAAATCAATAAAATTGAAAGTCAAAGAACTATTGATTTAATAAATAAGACTAGAAGCTGTTACTTTGAAAACATCAAATAAAAAAGACAAAGTACTAGTCAGTCTAATTAAAAAAAGGAAAGAAAAAAAAACAAATTGACAGTATTCAAGATGAAAAGGGATACCTCACCTCTAATGAAGAGGAAATTAGGGCAATCATTAAAAACTACTATGCCCAATTATATGGCAACAAATATGGCAATCTAAGTGATATGGATGAATACTTACAAAAATATAAATTGCCTAGACTAAGAGAAGAAGAAATAAATTACCTAAACAACCCCATATCAGAAAAAGAAAAATGAAAAAGCCATCAAAGAACTCCCTAAGAAAAAATCCCCAGATGCAGATGGATTCACAAATGAATTCTATCAAATATTCAAAGAACAACTAATCCCAACATTATACAACTATTTGAGAGAATAAGCCAAGAAGGGGTTCTACCAAATTCTTTTTACGATACAAACATGGTACTGAATCCAAAGTCAGGCAGGTTAAAAACAGAGGAAGAAAACTATAGGCCAATCTCCCTAATGAATATAGATGCAAAAATCTTAAATAGGATACTAGCAAAAAGACTCCAGCAAGTGATCAGAAGGGTCATCCACCATGATCAAGTAGGATTCATACCAGGAATGCAAGGATGGTTCAATATTAGGAAAACCATCCACATAATTGACCATATTAAGAAGCAAACCAACAAGAATCACATGATTATCTCAATAGATGCAGAAAAAGCCTTTGATAAAATACAACACTCATTCCTATTGAAAACACTAGAAAGTATAGGAATAGAAGGGTCTTTCCTAAAAATAATAAACAGCATATATCTAATACCATCAGCAAACATCATCTGCAATGGGGATAAACTAGATGCATTACCAATAAGATCAGGAGTGAAACAAGGATGCCCATTATCACCTCTATTATTTAACATTGTACTAGAAACACTAGCAGTAGCAATTAGAGAATAAAAAGAAATTGAAGGTATTAAAATTGGCAATGAGGAGACCAAGCTGTCATTCTTTGTGGATGATATGATGATTTACTTAAAGAATCCTAGAGAATCAACCAAAAACTAGTTGAAATAATCACCAACTTTAGCAAAGTTGCAGGGTACAAAATAAACCGGCATAAGTCATCAGCATTTCTCTATATCTCCAACCCATTTCAGCAGCAAGAATTAGAAAGAGAAATCCCATTTAAAGTCACCCGAGACAATATAAAATACTTAGGACTCTATCTGCCGAGACAAACACAGGAACTATATGAACACGACTACAAAACACTCTCCACACAATTAAAACTAGATCTAAACAATTGGAAAAACACTGATTTCTCATGGGTAGGATGAGCTAACATAATAAAAATGACCATCTTACCCAAACTTATCTATGTATTTATTGCCATACCCATTGAACTTACAAAAAACTTTTTTTACTGAATTAGAGAAAACCATAACAAAGTTCATTTGGAAGAACAAAGGATCAAGGATATTCAGGGAAATAAAAAAAAAATACAAAGGAAGGTGGCCTTGCAGTCCCGGATCTCAAACTATATTACAAAGCAGTGGTCCTCAAAACAATTTGGTACTGGCTAAGAGATAGAAAGGAGGATTAGTGGAATAGACGGGGTAAATGACCTCAGCAAGACAGTCTATGACAAACCCAAAGACCCCAGCTTTTGGGACAAAAATCCACTATTTGATAAAAACTGCTGGAAAAACTGGAAGACAGTGTGGGAGAGATTAGGTTTGGATCAATACCTCACACCCTACACCAAGATAAACTCAGAATGGGTGAATGACTTGAATATAAAGAAGGAAACTATAAATAAATTAGGTGAACACAGAATAGTATACATGTCAGACCTTTGGGAAGGGAAAGATTTTAAAACCAAGACTTAGAAAGAGTCACAAAATGTAAAATAAATAATTTTGACTACATCAAATTAAAAAGTTTTTGTTCAAACAAAACCAATGTAACTAAAATTAGAAGGGAAGCAACAAATTGGGAAACAATCTTCATAAAAATCTCTGACAAAGCTTTAATTACTCAAATTTACAAAGAGCTAAATCAATTGTACAAAAAAATCAAGCCATTCGCCAATTGATACATGGGCAAGGGACATGAATAGGCAGTTTTCAGATAAAGAAATCAAAACTATTAATAAGCACATGAAAAAGTGTTCTAAATCTCTTATAATCAGAGAGATGCAAATCAAAACAACTCTGAGGTATCACCTCACACCATGCAGATTGGCCAATATGACAGCAAAGGAAAGTAATTAATGCTGGAGGGGATGTGGCAAAGTGGGGACACTAATTCATTGCTGGTGGAGTTGTGAATTGATCCAACCATTCTGGAGGGCAATTTGGAACTATGCCCAAAGGGCATGCCCTTTGATCCAGCCATAGCACTGCTGGGTTTTGTAACAAGGGAATCACTTTAAAAGACTGATATATATTAATTTAAGGTCGCCAAGGAATCAGCTATGTAATTCCTAAATGAAAAACTCAAGTCAGCCGTCAGCCTTTTTTGGAGTTTATTTACAATAGGAGTAAGAAAGGAATTAGAGATAGCGAGAGAGAAAAAGGGAGAGAAGGGAATAGGGCTTAAATACCCCTTCTGTTTAGGCTGGGCCAAAAGGCCCAAGCCCTTAGATAGCTGGGGCAAAGAAAAGAGATCAGTCCCTATTACTCATGTGTCCAAAATGGAGAAACAGTCTCAGGGGCCCCCACCTTCAGCTTCCTTCAGAGCAAGCCTTCTCAGAGCCCAGGAACCACACCGACCAAAACCTCAACCTCCTCCAGTCTCCAGACCCTCCTATCTTTAAGGAAACCATTCAAGTTGCCTCCCCTCAGTCCTCACATCTACCAATCACTCTTCATCAATTTCCCTGTCAATGGAGGCTCTCTCTTAACCCCAGGACCACCCAGAGGTTTCTGGCTTTTGCACATGTCTGTTGAAGGTCATATTTTTCAAATGATTAAATCTTTACTCCTTTGCTACAGCCCTTTCTAAATCCTGTTAACTTGAGTATGGTAGAGATTGGAATAATTAAATTTTGATCTAGGCTGCAGCCCTTACTCAATCCTATTAGGACTGAATAGGGTGGAGTATCTCCATTGTATCAATTCTAAAATCAATCAAGACTCAAAGAAATTCCTGTTCTATGCTTAAGCATAGGTCAAAGTCCTTTCCATTGTTCAGCAAAAGGTTTCTGTCCTAAAGTAATCTTAAGAAGGGAAGAGAAGGAACCTCCCATGCCAATGGGATTCCCATTCCAATAGACTATCAGTAAGAAATTTTCCAAGTATGAAATATCCCAATGGTGAAATTTCCAACATTTATAAGTCTAAGGAATTTTGAGGTTTACAGTTTGTACCCCAAAGAGATAATAAGGAAAAAGATTTGTACAAGAATATCCATAACTATGCTCTTTGTGGTGGCCAAAAATTGGAAAATGAGGGATGCCCTTCAATTGGAGAATGGCTGAACAAATTATGATATATGTTGGTGATGGAATACTATTATGCTCAAAGGAATAATAAAATGGAAGAATTCCATGGAGACTGGAACAATCTCCAGGAAGTGATGCAGAGTGAAAGGAGCAAAACCAGAAGAACATTGTACACAGAGACTGAGACACTGTGGTACAATCGAACATAATGGACTTCTCCATTAATGGCAATGCAATGTCCCTGAGCAATCTGCAGGGATCTAGGAGAAAAAAACACTATCCTTAAGCAGAGGACAAACTGCAGGAATAAAAACACTGAGGAAAGGCAACTGCTTGACTACAGGGGTTGAAGGGATATGACTGAGGAGAGACGCTAAATGAGCACCCTAATGCAAATACCAACAAGGAAATGGGTTCAGAGCAAGGACACATGTAATACCCAGTGGAATCACGTGTTGGCTAGGAGAGGGGTGGTGGGACAGGGGGGAGGGGGAGGAAAAGAAAATGATCTCTGTTTCCAATGAATAATGTATGAAAATGACCAAATAAAATAATGTTTAAAAACTAAAAAAAAAAGACATTTATAATGGAGATCTATTCATCTAAATGTTCTAAATTCCCTATCTACTTTAACATAAATATTTGAATGCCTAGCATCACCTTTATCACCACCAAAAACACTTTCTTCTATAGGATCAATGTTGTAGTAATCAAAATTATTGAGTCACACATTATTATCCTACAAAATCTACCAAGCTACTCCCAAAGTTAAGACTCCCAAGAGGTCTGGTCCTGGTCAACTTCTCCCCTGTCACACTCACACTGACACACATACACACAATGTTTCATTGATGCAATTAAAACTTAAAAACCCTTCTTTCCATAAAAAAGCAGTTCTTCTAGCTGTATTTCAATTTTGAATTCCTCAAACAAATAAAAAAAACCCTAAAAATCTTTTCTGACTTTAATAGAGATAGTTTCCTATATATCTCTATTTTCAGCATAGTTTTTCCATCCTAAATGCTTTTCATGGGTCTTTTTCCACCAACATTTCATAATTGATTATTAATCTATCACCTAATTTAGTCATTTAAGAAACAAATTCATTCATTCCATTAAATAACCAAATGTATGGTCCTTCAAGAGATTTGATAACAGAAAGACTAACATCAAGAACTCAGCCATTTTCTCCCTTATCTTCTTTAACCTTATTTTTAAAAATCTACAAACATTAAGCATCTACTGTGTGTGTAGAGCACTCTGCTAGTCCAAAGGGAGAGATATCTAGCCTAGTATCACAGGGACTATTGCCATAGCTAATTAATAGTTTTGAGGTAGGAGAAAAGAATACAGATAGATATAAAACATATGAAGAGAACAATTTTTTTTAATTCTGGAGTCTGAGCAGGATTTTCCCTATTTGTGATACAGTGGTAAATTAGAATTAGAGGATGGAGTTTAAAATCCTGGCTCTGCCCTTATAACCCATTAGCATTATTAAGGTAACTCCTTTGTTCCAGGTACTGTCCTAGTTACTCAATGAGCACTGAGACCCTTCCATCTTGATAAGTTGATAAAGTCTAAGACTTTGGGTTCTTGTTGTAATAGCAACTCTTAGAAGTAACATAACTTCTCTGAGCCTCAATCTGGAAGATGAAAATGATAGAGCTTATCATGGTGGGGGAAAAAATAGCTAAAGAAAGGTTTCTCTAGCATTTCCCCTTACAATTAGTTTCTAGTTAGCAACATGGTAGCTTGTGGCCTGTTATGCTAATGAGGGATGGGTGATGCAGGCTTTCAGCACCATAGTCATTTATTGCTATAGAAACTACTCAATTTCACCTTTAAAAGAATAAAGCCAATACACATCTGCCAGCAATCAAAAGGGAAGACAAAGGAACATTCGCCAAAAATCCGTGCCCTACAATCACTTAGAAAAGGCTCTATGACTTGTATCTAAAGTAATGTAAGCTAGGTCTGAGCAATGTCACTTCTGAGCCCTGTGGCTCACATGCATATATCAGGATCCTGATCAATATATTGAGAAGAAATCATACCCACTGAGCCTCTGCTGAATCCCAATTCAGTGTTGCTGGTACTTAGAGTTAAAAGGAAAAAGATTTGCCTCTCAGTCATTTAGTTGGAAAAGTCTTGGGAAGGGGATGGGGAAGAAGAAATTTTCATAGGATATGTCTTCTTTGGAACTACTCCATGTCCAATTTGTGTGATCCTCCAGAAGTTTCTTCCAGATTTATCTCCTGTAGGTAAATTTACTTTAGAGAACTAACCTATAGGTACTACTTCTTTCTTTAGATGAGCTATCTATTCTTTGTGCCTCCATTGGATAGGAAAATAAAGTGCTATGTAACTAACTGATAGGGGACTGAGGGAGGGAATGATAATGATTTAATTAAAAAAACACTCTTCTGACAAAGTACAATGATCTCCATCCTCATGTTTTAAAAAATGCTTCTCATCTTAAATGAAAGTTCAAAATAGAAGGAAAAAGATACCCCCAGTTCTCTCCTCATTCCTTTTGGGGTGATATCCTCTAAGACTCAGGCTCTCTGCCATCTGCAGAAATAATCCCTAATGTTGCCAATTCTGTTGCTACCACAAAATAGGACCACTGGTTGTCCAAAATGAAGACTGCCCAGCATTCCACTACTGGCAGTGTTCCACCAACACCCAATTCAATTCAAGAATCATTTAGTGTTTTCTCTTCCAAAGACCACACTCTTAGATGGAAACTTGTTAGTGAAAGAAAGGCAGGGAGCTTCTGTTTGGGCAACATGGGCTTTTCTTGCCACATGTTATAATAATTAAGTCAAAGCAGTAAATTGAAGATTAACACTTGGAAGAAAAAAACATATTGGAAAAATGTTTAACAGACATCCACGTAGCAAGCTGTGTGGCATGAGTCCTTCTTGACCACGTACATCTTCAACACTGTACAACTTCAACACTTTATCCAAAGCATTTATTCACATAAAAATTTCCAGTTGGTGTCATCATTTCCTCAATAGTGTTTACAGATATTTAAGTAATAAAAATTATGCTGAACAAGTAAGTGTCTTCGGGATATCATGAAGTGATTTTTTAAAAGTCTCAAACTTCTACCTGAATCAAAAGCTCATCTTTTTTACCTCAGTATTCTTCCATTGGTGCTATATAATTGCAAGTCATGAAATATCACAGTCCAAAGAATTAAGATAGCAAATACATGCAAAGGAAAAATGAAGAGCTATATAGCAGGTGTGAGAAGACTATGCAATCACCTATGAAGAATTATGCAGAAGTCATAAAAAGAAGGTCATCAGAGAGATAAACAACCATAAAAGGTTCTGTGGACTACTCAAAAAGATAGTTCATGGTAAGTCCTCATGGAAAAGCTCTAGAGCAAAGTCCTCAGAGCATTTGGGAGCTTTCCCACACAACCTTTATAAAAAGACACAGACAAGAGTTCCATGGGATGAGAAGGCAGAGACAGGTTGGGATCAGAATCATTTAAATTTACATTTCTATGTACTTTTATATGACTCCACAGATTCCACAAAATGTAAATAAAGTAATTAGTTCTCCAACAGCAATTACTGATTTTATTTGCATTTAGACTATGTTTACAAAATGATTTTGATGCAAAAGTATTTTTATATCAAGTGCTATGAAAAATATATATCATCATTTATGTTTCTTTACAATAATGAAAAGGAAGCACAGTATCTATGCCTCTGCCATTTTATGGAGGAATAAACAGGATTGCAATGTTAACTGAGCTACTTAAAGTTACACAACTATTAGGTAGCAAAGTATAGATTAATTCAGGCCTTATGATTCTACTCATATTCTATTGCCTCCTAAGTAGCAAAGAATACAAATCTCTACATTTCTAAAACTAAAGAAATTAGCATTGTCATTAATATGAATGAGAGAGAGAGAGAAACCTGATTCAAGTTACAGCACACAATATAACCTTTTAAAATTAAATAATTGTTTTAAACCTTTACCATTTTGTCTTAGAATCAACACTAAGTTTAAGATACAAGATACAAGAGTGGTAAGAGCTAGGCAATGGGGGTTAAGTGACTTGCCCGTGATCACACAAGTAGGTATTGTCTGAGGCCAATATGAACCCAGGACCTCTCACCTCCAGGCCTGACTCTATCCACTGACCCACTTACCTACCCTAAAACTATACACACACACACACACACACACACACACACACACACACACACACACACACACACACACACACAAAGTTTTCAAATCATTATGTACCTTGCTACCACCTTCCCCTGCTCCCCATTACTCTGGTACCTAAACCCCTTTACAACCTCATATCAATTCAGCTTTCTGGTCTTATTATAACTCTCCTTCCAACACTCTACAATTCAACCAACCTTCTCTTAAACAATACATGACACAAATGACAATCTATTTACCATCTCCATACCTCTGCACTGGCTGCTTTTCCTGCTTTTGATTTATTCCTTCCTCATCTCTGCCTACTGAAGTTCCTAATTTCCTTCAAAACTTAGTTCAAGTAACATTTTTTACATGAAGCCTTTCCTGATCATCCCTGTGCTTAGTGCCCTACCTCTAACTATATATTTTATATATATTTACATAAGTATCGATATGACTATATGTACAGATATGTATATACACCCATATATATATACACAAACCAATACATGTAATACATACAAACCTTTATTTTTCTCCCCCAGTAGAATATAAACCCAAGTATAGCTTCTTTTTTTATTCATATTCTCATAGTCTAGCACAAAGTAGATGTGTAAAAACTGCTTGTTGATTGATTCTAAAATTGTCTGGCTACAAATATGTTTAGAACATCAATTATCAGGGGGAAATATCTTCAGTAGAAATACTTAATGTCAGCAATATTCACAGTAAGATTTTTATTTTATTCATCCAGGTGGGTTTCTTCTTCTTGCCATAATAGGTACTCTGAAAAATAGACTTGCTTACATAAATGTATGGAAAGAACAGGGTTATTCACCTTTAACTCAGAAAGAATTGCAGCATCTGACCTATCACCAAAGGAGCTACATATTTTCAAAGTTACTATCAGCAGAAAGTCTAAGAAAATCCATGTGTAGCAGTTGTTAGAATAAATCATTATCAGTAGTTTCTGAGCAAGAGTCAGTCCATATATGTTTTCTCATATTTAATATTTGTATTCCCACTGCTTAGCACACTGCCTGGCATAGAATAAGCCAATCTTAGTTAATTGCTCTATAACAGGCTAACAATTTTATAGCCAGTCCATCAACAAGCATTTATTAAGCACTCACTATTTCCAAGTACTGTGTACAGAGAACACATAGGCAAAAACATTTCCTGTTCCCTTTAGGATACCACATTCTAAGGGGAGATAGTATGCAAACAATGATGCATTTAAAAGAACTACATACTGCAAATGGAAGGTAACTTTAAAAGGAAGACAGTATCTTGGGAAAAGGTCAAGGAAACACCTTTGGCATAATGTAGTATTTAAGTTGGGTCTTAAAGGAGGCCATGGAAGTCAGAAATTGAACCTAAAAAAAAAAAACTTTCAAATAGAGGAGATAGTTAATATAGTTGTGAGATAAAGTGTTGTATATGAGCTGGATTGTTCACCAAATAAATTAAAAAGAGGGGCATAAGGAATGGAAATATAGGAAAGGAATAGGTTTCAAAGAGCTTCAAATGCCAAACAAAAAATCATATTTTATCCTGGGAATAATAGAAAGAAAAATAGAAAGGAATTTATTAGTTTATTAGTTTTTCTTCAGTTAAAACCAAAGACTTCTGATGACTTTAAAAAGAATGAAACTTCTATCACAGGTTAAAGTTTTTAACTAAAATTTGCAAGTAGCTAAATAGTGTGAGTAAAAATCCACTCAGCTTTCCAAAGAGAAGAAAAAGAGGAAAAGGTAAAAGAAAAAAGGAGAGAAAAGAAAAGAAAATGATGAGTATCATGCGGGTCTATACAGTCCTATAACTTAATCAACAAAGATTTCCCCCCTTTCCGTAGAGTGTTCACTATCCATGCCAAAGGCTGGCTTTAGCTTTTACAGCCTACTTATTAGTCCCCTATGGAAATGCTGACAGACTATTGGCACTGATGGTGGCTCCAATATGAGAAGAGTTGAAAAAAATATAAGACTGTGGCCTGGAAAGCTACTCTTTCAAAAAAAATATTATGTTTATGTAAGAAAATAATCCAATTATTTAAATGTGAAAAACAAATCCTTAAAGATATGCTGATTCCAAGTGGGTATTTAAGCACCTATATTATTACCAAGACATCAGACAAGCTTTTTTATATAGACTCAGGCACAACATTTGGTAGATACCTTAGGCATAAAAGCCCTCTGCCGGCAAGAGTATACATGCCCAACTGTCCTGTCTCTGGCTTTTCTCAGCCTACTCAAAGCATATTAACTTGTGTGTGATGTACTCAGGTTACCCCAAATGTACCTCCCCAACAAATTCAGCTGTCTCTGAGATATATGCTTCCTAAAGGATGGATAGTCTAACTTTTAACCATTGCCACACTTGCCTTGAGTTATAAAATTATAAATAAATAAATGGACAGTCAAATAGGATGGCTTTTTGGAGCTGTGACTTTTCAGCCCACAACAAGAAGGGGCAGAGTCATAAATAACTGCTCCAGACACTACCCAGATGAAAGAACATACTCGCTTTTGATGTGGAAAGGACCTGGGGTCATACCTCTGCCTTTTTAAGTTGGGACCATACACCCTTGTAGTAAGGAACCAAAAATAAAAGCAGTTACTTTAATGAAAAGCAAATTGTTACAAAGTAATAGGTTTATAAAATGCTACTGTTGCTAAGAAACTACCAAAACCACAAGGAAAATATTATACATATTTATTTCCTAGGACTTGTAAGAAAAATCCCCCTGGAAAGCCTATTTTGAAATTGGACATTCAGCACCCATGTGGTTTATATACTTTGTTCATCTATTGCACCCAAATCTCTGTAGGAAAGGGCTTTGAAATGTAAGCCCCTAAACTGCTATATTTACTTCAAGATAAGATGTGAGCAAAAAATCAAGATGAGGGGACTGAGCAGCTTCCAGGCTTCTCTGTGTGTCCATGGCACAATTTCATTTATTTTTTAAAAAAGCAATGTAACACCTATGATACACCACAAATCTCTGACTTTCTCAGCTGAGGGAGGAAGTTACCTTATGCAATCAGTTTATCCTAATAGTAAAGGAAATTGCCTGACATACATGGAGAATAGAACTTGGCTGGAGACACACAACTAGTAAGGATGCAAAGCAGAAATCAAACTACTATCTAGATTTTTTGAAATTGTATGTGTAGAAATATACAAACACAAACTTGTTTCAATAAATAAAAAATAAATAAATAAAACTCAAACTCATAGGCAAGTACAAAAACTTTCTAGAGCTAGAAATCAAATTTGGCCCTACTCTATATTTTGGAGTATATGTCTTTGATCTAAAAAACAAAGCTAAATCAGGAATGATTTTATTTGCACAATTATCATTAATATGAAATCCCAGAGAGATATATCCCCAGATCTGGCCACAAGGGAATGAATTTTCCAGTGACTGAAGCCCCTGAAGACTACTTACTGAAGTCTAAAAAGGCTATGATTTATCTCCATCACCTCTATATCAATGTGGCCAAAATCATATGTCCTTGAAGACTGAAGTAAGTTAAACAACCCACATACTATTTGGCATTAAGTGAAGCCTTGATAAAAGATAAGACATTTTAAAACTACCTCATAAGGTAAGTGAGAAGTTGGGGGGTAGCACAAACCAATATATTTGAAAAAAAAATTACAATAGTTACTAAAATAATTTGGTCTAGCATTTAATCATCAGAAACACACTTTTCAAGATGCTACTTTTCATTTTTTCCTAATCCTAACCTTCAAAATAACGTACCTCACCAAAGTTTGAACTAAGCTCTCAGTTCCCTAATTCTTTTTCCTGTCTTATCCCCAGATTTCTTTTCACACATTTCTTGATTCTCTCTTACCCACACAATCATGCATTTGGCTGCTGTCTCCCCTGGGAACTGCCCAGGGAAATACTGACTTGTCTTTCCTTGATGGTTGGCATTTAAATGTTTACTCAATCACCCTTCATTGAGCTTCCTAACTCTAACACATCCTGGATTTTTCCCTACTTTCTTATATTTCCTTTCATGCTTTCCTAGCAGACTGATTGGTCCCTCCTACCTTCTTTCAACTCATCTTGAATTCTCTTCCAAAGTGACGCTTTCTAAAAGGCCCTTTTCAGAAGTTTTTTGGACTCTCTCCCTACCTTGAAATTATATTATTTTCCACATATTTTATATTTGCTTGTCATGTTATTTCCCCATAATAGTATAAGTTTCTTGAAGGCAGCTAGCCCTGATTTTGCAGCATAATTAGCAAAGAATAGGCACTTAAAAAAAATGTTTGTTGACTTCAATTCTTCTCAAATACACCTTTGGCTATCACCAGACCAATGTGGTAGGTTGCAATATGTTAAATATATCTACTGATCCATGGACCAACTTTCTCAAATCAAAAAAAGCAGTTAACCCTATCTCCAATTTGTCACAAATGTAAAAAGGAATTGTTTTAATAATTTCTTGACTTACACAAATTAAAAGTGTGTTTATATAACATGCAGTCTCATAGTTGTGAATGTGAAGATACCAATCATGATTAGTATACTTTACCAGCTAATCAAAATGCCAAAGTATAATCTATTTACCCAGAGAGCCACTAGAGACATTTTAAATAATTATATCCATTCCCTTGATTTTTTTTCACTTTTTAATGACTTGCTGAGTTATCTCTTCTGACCCAAAGTCATTGCTCTCCAGGCTGATGATTCACCCAAATATCTTTGTCTATAGTCAGTAGTCCAGATAACAAAGGTTGGACTAAAAATAATCTCTAAGTCACCTGTCAAGAAGATTAAATGTAATACATTTTTCTCTTCTAAAAACAGCAATTATCCCCTTTGATATAGATTTATGCTACATGTATATTTTGCAATTTGTTCAACTATATTAGAATTCTAATTCTGATGCATTGGCTTATTAATTTTGGGCAAGTCACAATTTCCCTATTCCACACACACATATATACATAACATCTATAGCAGTAATCATTTTAGCTTGTCATGATCAATAAGACTGTATGTAAATTATTTTATAAATTTTAATAAATGTTAGGTATTTGCATTAGTAGCAGTAATGTTTTAGCTTTCAAAAATAATCTCCTATCTTTATTTAAGGAAACAAAGATTCTGTGAAGTCATTGGGAGTAAAATAATCACCAATTAAACAGAGTAGGGGTTCTTGACCTGGAATCTATATAAGAACTTACTTTTTACATATGAAAAGGTATGTGTATATATGTCTGTCTGTACATGTGTTATATACACATATGCATCTTTATACACACAAACATCTACATTTATGTGTATGTACACATATATAGTTATAATTTATATCATTGATTCCTTGGTAATCCTATGTATTTTACTTTATTTAAAGACATAATTCAAAGTCTTTAGGTTTCAGGAGCTCATGACTTCAATAGGTTTAAGAACTCCTGAAATAGAGCTACCAGTAACAAGAAGGGAGAAAAGTCTTGCTAAGGAGTATTATGATAGCTTTACTCATTCTATTCGATAGTTGCTAAATACTTCAATATGGTGCACTGTACTATGTGCTCAAGAGAAGATGCCAACTTTAAAGAAAGACAATCCAGTTCAATACTTTACCCTCAGAGCAGTCTAGCCTGATAACATGATAATTTGACTGTTGTGGACTTAACTTATTATTTCCACCATGTAAAGAATTCCCCATGTGAAAACTCCATCCATAAGCGTTGACAGGAAACTTACTTGAAACATGGAAGTCACTCAATGATAACACAATTTTTAAAAGAAATATACCATATATTGGACAGGAAGCTGCTTATCATGTACATCACATACTTCTATTTGTTGTAGAGGTGGGATACTATAGGCATGAAATGTTGTCTACACAACAAAATAATTGTTAGGTGAATTGGTTTTAATTACTTCACAATGATATAAAGGCACGGTCACTCTGGGTGGGGGAAACATCTACAAAAATTCATATAGATATGTGTCTACCCTTGAATTTGACCTAATACATGGATCAGGATGGGGGAAGAGGATAAAGAGTCATTTTAAAGGTACACAGATATTGATTTTTTTAAAATCTCTCCAAAGGTTGGAACATCCCTCCAAAATGAAAAATAATACAATTGATGCTTTGACTCAACCCCTCAATGGTAACTGATGAAAAATAAAACAGTCTCTAGAAGCCTATATACAGCCATAATTTGCATAAAACCTTAAATCAACCTATTTTACAGATGTATTTAACATATACTTAATGAAATCTTACGAAAGGAAGAAGAGGCATGCTCACCCAGATCATTTTTTTTCCAACATACCACATTTTCACAGTCCCACAGCAGGTTAAGAAATGCAGAGTAGATGTGATTGTATGTATTTTATGGATTATTAGAAATCTTATACTTAGTAAAAAGAAAATTAATTCCCCCAAAATGTCCTCAGGCCTTTATCTGCCACATAAATATTAAAATTTTATGTGCCTAAGTTATATACAACAATGGAAACAATTATTTTGGATGTTCTGAAACATTAAGTAAGGATAAAATAGGGAAACATAAGCTCACCTAGGGTATTTGTCAGTGTCATGGAAAGCATTCTGTGCAGTGTCATAGGAGACCCACTTGACTAGTTCAAAGGAAAAAGACATAACCACAGGCCATGCAATTGCCTACTAATGAGCCACTCTTCTTTCTGTGTGAAGTCTTTGAAGACAAACCCTCTTCTAACAAAGTCCTCTTTGAAGTAAAAACAAGCATACCTATGTAATTAAAAGGCTTCAGTATATTGTAGATATGATCAAGACTGAATTTTAATCTATGGTGGAGGGAAGGATGAGAAAAAGAGAATACAATCTAATACAGAAAATAAAACTTTTGTTCCAACATGACTCAGATATACTGCACCTGGGGACAGGAGCTGGAGTGGACCTGTATTATCATTAACACAGGGAATTCTCTTGGTAAGGAAACTCCCTCTACCAAAGCAAATCAGCACCTTCTTTGCTATTTATAGTGTCAGAGAGTTGCCTAGAGCACTGAAGGGTTGTGATTTAGGCAGCACCATATTGCCAGTATATGTC
This sequence comes from Monodelphis domestica, assembly GCF_027887165.1. NCBI lineage: Eukaryota > Metazoa > Chordata > Mammalia > Didelphimorphia > Didelphidae > Monodelphis > Monodelphis domestica. The sequence goes on along the minus strand of NC_077229.1, from coordinate 160,301,557 downwards.
AGAGTAATAGCTTTAAACCAGGTCATCATTGCCCCAAAGCTGGTTATTAAGTCAAGTTATTATGCTATTGTATCTCATACACACACACACACACACACACACACACACACACACACACACACACACACACATTCTTAATTAAAACAAATTAAGTAGTTCTATCCATTACCGGAATACAATCTTCCTCTTCAGAAAGTATTTAGTGAAAAGTCCACATATCTACACATATAGTTATGTGGTTTCCTTAACACATGCAATTCTTCCAAATTAGATACCATCAAATACAATTAAAGTCCTCAAAATGACATTTAAACAATTTTAAGAATCAATTATTTGCCTAGCAGGTCATTCAAAATACTAGAGTTTGGAGTTTGTGGTATTCATGTTTTGCACTTTCTACAAGAGACATAGATCTACAAAATGTTTAAACATTAAAACACAGGTGCTTAGTGGAAAAGGACTGCCAAGCAATAAATGGGAGTAAGAAAAAAGAGCCAGAAGCAGAGCTAAGGAGGAAAAATGGAGACCAGAATGAAGCAGCACCATGGAGAGTGAACACTGAACATTAGGCAGCTAACAATTTATTTCCTCTATACTTAAATATTTTAATTAACCTTTCTATTCTTGGCCCTCCCCTGTTCATGCATAAAGAAAAATATCCAAGTCCTATGCCTATCAAAGCTTGGGTAGAAACACAAGGGAGTGAGACAGAATTAACATCACGGTGAATTAATTACTTGAATTTAAATCTAAGAATACTTACTGAAAACCTGAGTTTAAAAATGAGAGAGGAACACTGTGAGGTGCCAGTGAAGCTGCAAAATAAAGCATGGTTCTAGCCTTCAGAGACCTTACAGTCTAATTTAGTAAAATTTTGTAAGTTCACTAAATGTACAAGATGCTGAGAGTTCTGGATAGGGAAAGGCCAAGTCAGTTTTTTTATATTGTTTTGGTTTTGCCAGAATGGGAGTGAATGGCATAATGTATATAGAACCAAAAGTTTTGATGTACAGATAAAATAATATTTGTAAAATGCTTTGTATAGTATCTGGAACAAAGTAGGTATTTGACAAATACCTATTCCCTTTTCTCTAACCTCTTAAAGTAACCTACTAAAACATAAAGTTGGAGGATTAAATAGTAGAAAACAGCAAAGAATTGACAAGAAGTAAGTAAAAGGCCTATCAACCAGGTGTTGAGACAAATATTTTTATCTATAAATTCAGGCTCTCGCAACAGACTAGATTATTGGGGGGAAACTAGCAAAATGAAGTTTAGCAATAACAAATATAATGTTTTAATATTATTTTATTTAATATTAATATTAATGTTTATATATAATTATAATAATATTTAATGTTTTATAATAGTTTTTTAAGTCAAATGCACACCTGGAGGATTGAGTAGATTTGACTTAGAAACAATTGATATTAAAAAAAAAAAATCCTTTACAATCCTTTTTGACCATATGCTCAGTATAACTGCACCTAAAAGGAAAACACAATACCCTAATGTAACTTCAGGCTATGCTAGAGTAAACAGGGTCTCAATCAGAGTAATAGTTCTACTGTACTCTGTGCCATTCATCCAACATCTAGAATAGTAAAATCGCTTTTAGACCCCTTTCCCGTGTTACCAGCCACTGTGTCTCAGTTCCTGCTATTGCTAGAAAATTTTGGGGAGTATTTTCAAATTAAGAAGATGCTTATTTACTTGACCATTACTCTCTTATCTATTCAGGAGTTATTCTCAGAACAGTACTAAGAAAAGATTGATAAGACAGTAAAGCCAAGATTGTAACACAGCAGAAGTATTACAACATTCACTTCCAAACAATTTTAAAATAAGGCCTTAAATTGAATGCTAGGGTGGCAAAGGCAAAAAAGTAAATAAAAGGGTCAGGTTGTGACATTTATCTAGTACAAAATAATTTAGGAGGCAAGCAGGAGAGGTCTATGACACTGGTATGGGCACCACCTCAGAAAGCACATGGCAACAAAGGCTGTGATGGTCCTGGGAGGAGTTGGTAACAGTAGTGGCAAAAGCATCTTCTAGAGCCCTTCATCCAGAAATGGTAAGAGGGCGGAAAAACTGGTCAGAAAGAGATTATAGGGGACCATTAGTAGACACTGGGTGTTGTTTGGCAATTCTTTTGCCCTTACACAGTTTGGAATCACAGTTCCAGGGCCAAAATGAGTGCTAACATTTTTGGATGTAATGAAACAGGGACCCTTTCTGGGTAAAAATAAGAACATAGAGGAAGAGACAAGTGACCTCACTTCTCTCCAAGTTGTTCCACCTTGAAAGTACCAAAAACCTAAAGACACTCCTCCAGAACTATCTCTGAAAATAGTAGCAGGAAAAAGCCTGAAGCTCAGAACAATGTTCCCCCATACCTGGGGTGAATGGAGATCAACTTTTCAAAGTCAAGAAATAGATGGAAACAAGGATCAAAAAGCAAAAAAAGAATCTGGCCATTATTACTACTTTTGCAGGAAGATCAAAGCCCAAACTCAGAAGAAAACAACAATGTGAAAACATCAACAAGCAAAGCCTCATAGATAAATGCAATTTGGATATAAGCCCAACAAAAAATCCCTGGGATCTAGATATCATATTTCAAGAAATTATAAAAGAAAGCTGCCTTGATACAAATTCAAAGGGCAAAATAGAAATGGAAAGAATCCATTGATGACCTCCTGGAAGAGATATAAAAATGAAAACTCCCAGGAATGTTATAAAGTTCCCAGGTCAAGGAGAAAATATTGAAGCAGACAGAAAGAAATAATCTTAACATCATGGTGCTACAATAAGGATCACAGAAAATTTAGCAGCTTCCACATTAAAGGAGAAGAGGGCTGGGAATATGATATTCTCAAAAGCAAATAAGTTGAGATTACAAATAAAAATAACAAACAAAGCACAATATTCCAGGAGAAAAAATGGATGTTTATTGAAACAAAGGGCTTTCAAGCATCCCTGATGAAAATAACAAAGATAGATAGAATATTTAACATTCAAGCACAAGACTCAAGAGAAACATAAAATGTAAGAATAAGAAAGGAATCATAAGAGATTCAATAAGATTAAACTGTTCAGATTCCTATATTAAAAGATGATACATGAACTTTATCATTATTAGGACAGTTAGAAGAGCTAACTGGAGAGGAAACAAGTGTGAGTTGATTATCTTCGTATGATCTCAAAAAAATTAAGGCATGAGAAAGAGGGATGAACTGACAGAAAGGGGAAAAGGAAGGAAGAATAGGGGGAATTATCTCCCATAAAAGGGACACAAATGGAATCCTTTGAGTAGCAGAACAAAAAGAATGGGTGAAGCAGTGTTCCAACCCAAAATAACATAGAATGACAACAAAGAGAACTCATCTTGCTGGGATATATGGATCAGATGAGATAAAGCTCAAGTGGGGAGGAGAAAAGCTGTTCAGAGCAGCCTCAGCAGGGTAAGAGTAAAAACCAATGCAATACAGAACAGGTGGCAGTGGGAGGAAAGTAGCTCACATAGTCAAACCACAACAGAGGCTGGAAACAGCCCAGTGCAGGCAGCAGAGAAAAGAACTCAGCCCAAGAAGGTACAGCCTCAGTGGAATTGGGAAGAACTCAACTCAACCCAGTGTGAATGTTATCTGAACTGAACAACTTCAAAGCTTCACACAGTAGGTCAACTAGACAACTTCTGCAGTTTTCAATCCATAATCAAGACAACTGAGATAATCCCAGGCATAATATAACAAATGGGACAGTACTTCCTCCACTCTATGAACAGAACTAAGTAAGCTTCAATAGATAGGCAAAATCAAGGAGGGGAAGCCTAAAATAAGAAAAAGTCAGAAAAAAATTCCAACATTAGAAAAATATGTCAGCAACAAAGATGAGCAAAACCCAAACTCAGAAAAGGGCAGTGGCATGAAAATGAAAACATATGAATTCTTAAAGGAAAATGTGAAAGAATGTCAAGTCCAAAATGAGCTCCTCAAAGGGATCCAAAAAAAGATTCAAAATCAAATACTGAGACAGAAGGAAAACTAGTAAAGATAATAATTTTTTTAAAAATCAACAGTTTAGAACAAAAACTTACTCAAAAAAAGTTCTTCAAAAAAGGAAACACAATTACCTCACACAGGAAAATAACTCCCTCAAAAACAGAGTACAAAGCCTGAAAGAAGAAAATGGTTTCCTAAAAGCTAGAATTAGTCAAATGGAAGCTAATGATTTCATAAGACAGCAGGAAGGAAACAATAAAACAATATTTTAAAAAATTTAAAAAAAGAAGAAAATCTGAAATCTCTTGCTAGAAAAAATAATTCACCTAGAAAATCATCCAGGAAAGAGAATTTTAAAATCACTGGATTGCCTAAAAGTCATGATCAAAAAAAGAACCTGAATGCCACATTGCAAGAAGTTATCTGAGAAAATTGCCCTCACATTATTTAACAAGAAGAGAAAATATAAACTGAAAGAATCCACTGATCATTTCCTGAAAGAAATCCCAAGTTTAAAAATCCCAGATCTATTATTGCCGAATGCCAAAACTCCCAAGCCAAGGAGAAAACTCTACAAGCAGCTAGGAAAAAAACAATTCAAATATTGCAAATATTGTAGATACAGAACTGGGATTACACAGGACCTAGCAGAGTCTACATTAAAGGAAAAATATGGAATATGATATTCTGCAATGCAAAGAATCTAGACCTAAAAACCACCTATTCAGTGAAATTCAGCACAATTCTCTAGGGGAAGAGATGGATATTTAATGAAACAGGGAACATACAGGCATTGATGGCATTACTTTTATGGCATGGGCTAAAAAGAAAATATGAGAATATTCCACACTCAAGAAAAGGATAAAGAAGAAAATATAAAAATCTCGGTGGAATCAGTAGGAATAATCTAATCACATCCTTTTATAGGAAAAAAGATAACTAAAATATTTAAGATACTTATGGAAAGAGATATTTAAAGTAATCAAGGGAAATAAAAGAGTTAAACTTTACTAGTAGTAAGTTACTAGTATTAAGAATGTGATAATAAAGTGCTTGAAATATCTATGATATATGAAGTATCTAAGATACCTAAAGTACCTCTGGTTCTTAAGTCACTTAAGAACTTTATCATTTTGGGGGTAATGAATAGGGGGAGGATATATATAATATATATGTATATATTACATATATACATACATATCAAGAGAGAGAGATAAATATGATGGGATGATATCTCAAAACAAAAAAATTCAAGGGATAAGAAAAAGGAACTTACTGGGGAAAGAGAAAAGGAGAGAAAGATGGAGGTAAATTATCTTATATGAGGAGGCATGTAAGAATCAATAAAATGTAAGGAAAGAAGTGAGTATGTGTCAGGCAATAGTCGAACCATATTTTCATCTAAAACTATTTTACCCAATACAGAAGTAAGAAGCAGAGGGGAAATTTAAAAAGTAGCAAAAACAGAAACAGAAACAATTGTTAACAGGGAAAGGCTGAGTGGAGAAAATGAAAAGAATAAACAGGAGAAAAATAAGAAAAATGCTATACACCTCCAGACGACTGATGAAATCTTGATTAAACTGAAGTTAGTTTTTCCCCTTTCTTTACTTGACTTGCTTTTTTGTGACATGACATTTAGAAATATGTTTTAGTTGATTTTATGTGTATAACTGGCTTTGCAGTGGGTGGAGGAGCTGGAGGAGGGAGCCTGGAACTCACCATTTAAAAAAATGTTTGAATTTTAAAAGAAAAATCAAAGATAAGTTAGAAAAGTATAGGGAGAGTAGAAATTGAAGAAAGGTAAATATTACAAAAGAGCATAATACAATGGAGAAAAGACTAGCTTTCATGCCTACTTAGCACTACCCTCACTAGGCTGTGCCGAATAATATTAGTTAAATTAGTTAGTATTAGTTAAAAGGATCTAGTGCATCATTTCATATATTTACTTAGAGAAGAAAAACCATTACATATTACATAGAATGCATTGTAAACTATAAAAATATGAGCAGGACAATTAGAGTCCTTGATAGGCTAACAGCTGTCATTGCCACCACCTTGCCTATGTATACTACTGTAGAGTTGAAAAAATATTTTCACAAATACAGAGAGAAAGGACTGCAGACCACTGTGGAAAAGATTACAAAATATAGAAATCACTGATTTTTCTACAGATTAAAATGGGGGAAGAGAAAAGAATTGGTATGAAGTGCCATGCTATTCAAAGCAAATTATAAATATAGTCAACCACAAAGACAGATCCCAAGGCAAATGATTTATTCCATTTAAATAATATTTCACATAATACTTAAGCTATTCTCATAACTTTGAACAGATTCATTCATTAATGACTTTTTTAAATCTTGGGATGATCTTGAATTTGTATTGTTCTGTTTTTAAGGTAGTTTTTTATTAATAGTTTCAAGCTTTTAATTGAATATTTTAATAACACTACATCATTTTCTTAAATTCTATTCCTTAATTTTTTGTATAAATTAATTTTACTGGTAGTTAGGAGAAAATTCGCAGCTAAAATTAGCGACTAATCTTGAAGAACAAAGTAAATGAGTTTGGTGTTTGCTTAAAGCACTACACATATGCTTTTTAATGCAGAGGATATAAATGGCTAGGGAAGAGTTACTGTCTTCCTCTTAAAACAAAAAGAACATAAAATCCTTATTTGAGTAAAACACACACACACATACACACAAACTTGAGTGCCTTACTAACCTTAATTACAATTCCCTCCAACTGGAACATTCATAAGTCTTACATCCTTTTACTGAGTTTTACTGCCACTAATTACGTAAGTACACAGAACCTCTTCCAAAGTTTGAAAATGGTTTTTAAAAGTTTATTTTTATTTTTTAAAATGGCATCCTCCCCATGCCCCATATCTTTTAGATAGAATAGATATAGAAAGAGATGATTTCTAAAAAAAGGAAAATTAAAACTGGAGCTAGTTAAGGAAAGAAAGTGAGGGGGTGGAGGGTAGGAAGCGGGAGCTTCTGAACTAGTTTCACACCAAAACAAATATGGCACTTGAAGTTTGCCCAAATGAGTACGTTTTAAACCCTTATTCCTTAAAAATGACTTCCCAAAATGTCTGGCAATAAATCTGCAACCAAATCTCTTTTTACTACAGAATTAAGCAAGTAAAACTTTCAGCATGTAGGAAAAAAGCTTGAGAATAAAGCAAAAGTTGGTTATTCAAGCAAATTATCTTTGTAATTTAAAAACAAATTTCAAATGTCAAGTTTCCCATACATGTACTAATACAAAGTGACATTTTTATTATCACATCTTTTATCTATAAATAATTATATATACAATTTTATGCTATTTAATAAATCTGAACTCCAAATCCAAATGTTTAAAGTGGAATAAAAAGAGGAAGATACTCCTAACAAAAAACAAGGCTTGTTTCCCATATATATATTCCCATATATACTCAAGTATATGTAGAGCAATCTCTCTGATAAAAAATTAGAATTACTTCCTATATAAAAAAAGCAGTGAAATTATACTGAATAGTTAGTGTTTCCAAGTTTTAAATCTTTGAAACTGACATTCTTCATATTATATACATACCTGAAAATTTACCTTTGCAAATTTGGCACTTTTCAAGTAATAATCTAGAAACAGAACTTAAAACATTCTTTACTGTCCAAGAGTCTGGTTGTAGCACAACAGGACAAGTTTTAGGGTGGAATGGTTAATATTCTAGATGTCAACTTGAAAGGCTAGGAATGTACTTTAGATATCCCAGTTCCCAAAACTACCATGGATCCATCATCCATCAATTTATCTTAATCAGTCATGAAATTGCAATTCTCCAGACGATCCTTCTTAAGGTAAAAATAAAACATCTCTAAAGTGTCTATTTATTACAGAGAACCACACACTGTGTACAATAGCATTTCTTTAATTTTCTTAAATTTATCTCTTTCTGGCTTCAAGTACTGCCACCCCAAATTCATCCTGACTTAGTGAAAAAACTCCAAGTTCATACCACTTATATCTATCATTTCATAGGATGATCATTTTTAGCCTAAGCCTTCATCTTTTTAGAAGTTCTGTTCTCAGAAGACAAGTACCCTTGTTGAGCTGTTCTCTAGATATTCCCTGGTCCTATTCCTATCTTTCTTATAATGCAGCAACCAGAACTTCAACTAATCTTCCCTGTAACATGGCTTCCCAGTATAGTAAAGTGAAATATTCTGTTTCCATATAACATTCATGAAGAAGATTTGGCATTCTAAAAGTTGAAAGTATATACTCTACAAGCCTCAAAGCACTAACATTTGCTAGCTGCCATTATTATTTTCATTACCATCATCATCATTGCTACTAAAATAATACTCGTCCATTTCTAAAAACATCAAGTTAAATTTAGTCCTTTAAGAATATTACAGTAAGAAGGCAGGAAGAAGAGGTGGCCCATGGAGATTACTAATTAACTTAATTTACTAATTTACTACCTATTCTACAATGTCTAAAAGTTCTGACACAAAAGTTTGTGTTGCTGCTGCTCTGTTTTTAAGTCCTAGAATTGGTAGAACCCTTCCTGACCAAACAGACGCTTTCACTTTCTCTCCTTTATTTCCAAATTCTTTTCTGCTCTGCCCAAGCCATTCACTCTGTAAAATCCTTCTCTTTCCTCTGCTCCAAGATTCCCAGATACTAAGTCTCACACCAAAACCTTAACTACCATACCTTGAAAAGAGCTGTCCATTCACAACCCAAAGCACATCTCCCCACTTACTAAAGTATATAATTCCATCTGAGCAACAAAGCTTTTCATTTTAAAAGGAGTTCCTTTTTGAATTGTCAATTAAAATTAACTTTCAAATAGAATCAGTGTACAAGTAATATTGGCTCCTATCAAATTCTTTCCTGCTCTTCAAAGAGGGGAAGGAAATTATAGAATTAAAATGTTGGGCAAGTTAGCAGGAAAAAGGTGAAGTGGGAAGGCAAGAGAAAGGAAAGGTGTTATCAAGAGTGTTTACTATCTAGTTTAGCCTCTGATACAAAGCCACAGAATCTGTTAGATGCATCTCAGTAGTAATCTAGTCCAGAATATCACTGAATAAGAATCCCCTCTAGGAGACCAAATTCAGGCCATTCAGCTTCTGTCTGAAGATCTCAAGACATTTCTTTAGAAGAACTCATCTGACTTTTGGATAGCATCATTTGTTAAGCTTTTACTTACCTCAACATCAGTATGTCTTTTTCAACTTCTGTCAGTCACTCTAGGTTCTGTCCTTGTGGCCTAGTAGAATAAATCAAATCCCTCCTTGCATCTGAGAGCCTTTATATTATTTGCAGATAGCTACTGAGATCCCCATCTCTTCTCATTTTCAGGCTAAACATGCCTGGTTCTTTAAACTACTTCATATGGTCATGATCTCTGAGACTTCCATGATCTGGGTTGCTTTCTTCTGTCTACCCTCTAGTCTAATAACATCCTTCCTTAACTGTGGTCCTTAGAACTGAACTCAATACTCCAGATATGGTCTGACCAGGACTAAGTTAAGCAGGAAGATCCTGAAAGCTAAGCCACACCTTATATAACCCAAGATCATATTTGTTCTCTTGACAGCATATGAAATGCACTAAAACTCACAAGTGTTCATGTGAACTGCTATCCAGCAACATCTCTACTCATCTTCTACTTGGAAAATTGATTTGCTGAATTTAAACTTTATTAAATTCTACTTGTCATATAAGGTGTTTTAGCCATTCCTACCAATTTTTGAAATTCATTATTTTTATTCTGAAATTAAAATACCAAAAAGTAAGTATATACCAAGAAGAATATAAAAAGAGGATTGAAATAATGGATCTCTCTTTCTTGAGTACTTCTTGATACTTTGAGTAGACGTATGGAATAAATTCAAGCAGTTAATTTATTTTTTAATTAGATTTTTAAAACTTCTGTTTTCACATTGTCTAGATTCCCCCTGTATGCTTCTCAATAATTTCTCTCAGAAAAATATTACACAACAAAGAATATTTTTGAAAAAAAAAGAAGAAATCAGAATTAGTAAAAATTCCCAAAGCATATTCTTTAAAATCTGGTGCCATATGCTATGTTGCACATTCATGGAATCCAATCTCAGCCAAGGAATTATAAGAATAATGATAAAAAAAAATATCCTCCAAAGTCATGGTTGTTCTTCATAATTTTGCAATATTCTGTTTCAATTGTTTTGTTGTGGTTCTTTCCATTTACCTGGTTCTTCCATTGGATATGTTGTTTTCCTGGTTCTGCTTACTTCACTTCACATTGTTCCCTATAAACTCTTTCCTGCTTCTCTGGATTCATCATTTTTGATAGCACTGTAATATTTCATTATATTCATGTACCACGATTTCTTTAACCATTTCCCCCAAAGTGAACTACTTTCCTTCCACTTATTTGCTACCACAAAAGGTGCTATTATAAATATTTTGAATATATAATTGGTCATTTCTTTAATCAAAATTCAAGTTTTATAAGTTCCAGAAATTTTTCATTTATAATTTCTTGAAATACAGTGACTAACATTTTATCATAGATTTTACCCTTATAATTCTCAAATTATTTCCTCTTGGAACTGTTTTCTAGACCCACTTATTTTTGGTAGTAAATACTTTACTCTTTCTTCTATTATTTTTCTAATTTTTTTTAATTTTTTGCTAATATTTCTCATCTGTGAATTCATAGTTTTCTGCTTGGTCTACTCTATTCTGGGGTTGGGTTTACTCCTAAACTATTTATTTTCCTTCTGATTCTTTCCTCCAGGATTTTTATTTCACTTTTTGATTTTTACCTTTTAACTCCTAAGTAGTATTCTTGTAGTGGTTATGTGGAATCTTTCCCTCTCCCTTTGCTTGCTTACAGCTATTTAACAATTACTCTTTTCTTCTAAATTAGAATTTTTGTATATCTCTAGATCTATAATAATTTTATAGTGGTTTGTGTCTTGTATTTGTGCATATCTTCAGATCATGTATATTTACCTATATGTTCAAAACACTGAATTGGAACTTAATATCTGGAACAAATTCCACACCATCTTATATTTTTAGGTATGGTGAGACCTACTGTGTCTCTTCCTGAGCCTCCAAGGTTTCTAAGCTGACCCGCTTCCAAAAGGTATGTATGCACTGAGAACACTGGTTGGTTTTACACCTACCACTCCTATCCCCCATATTCTAAGATTTAGAATCATTGAGGCCCCTCAAGATTGAGTGCTCAAGACTTCACAAACCCCTGGGTCTGGAGTTTCACTTCACAATCTGAGTGTTGACAACTTCCCATTACCTCTCTGATGACTGATTAGTACCACTCTCCATTGCTTCTAAGTTCCATGCTATATAGAGTTTCCAATTGCCATCTGGCTCTCTCTTGAAATCCTTCACTGCTACTACCTATTGATAAAGAGACTTACAGAATAAATTCTGTCCCTGATACTACTGAAAAGTATTTGTCTTGTTTTCCTGAATGGGAACTTGCTTTTCTAATGGGCCCTTGTGACTGACGGCTTCGTCTGACTCTTTCTGTCATACTAGGGTGAGTGAAGTCACTGTAGTTACTCATGAGATCTCTTGACTATTATTTTAGCCTGGTGTCCTTTTCATTTTTTTGGCAGAGATACTTATGTGAGAGCTGGCCTGCTAGCTTATGTTCTGGAATTTATCTTAGCCAAAAATGTCACCTGGAAATTTAATCAGCATATAATCAATGCCTTTATAAAAGTTATTTTAAAAATTATTAAGGATATGGGCCAAGAAAAGATCCCTGGAGTACTTCACTAGAGAGCTCCTTCTTAAGTGACATGAAATCATTAATTTTTATTCAATGACTCTGGCTACCAATTTCAAGTTCATTTTACTAGTCCAAGTATCTCTCTCTATTCCACCAAAAAAAAAAAAAAAAGAGAGATTTATTGTGAACTGTTTTACTACAATCTCAATAAATTAATACAACAATAAAGGAAGAAGGGAAAGGACCAGAGGTGCAAGAAAAATAAATATTTATTATACTAAATATTGTCACACAAAAGAACACTCAAAAGTGGAAAACTCGGCAAAGACAAGAAAAGAAAAAATGAAATAACCAAGATAGCAAGTGCTTCGACAGACTCCTGCCCACTGGGGCTCCCCATCTCTAATCTAATCCCTGCTGGCCTAGATAGCACTAAAGATTCTGTGCCTATTATAATTTTACTATCAACATTCAAAGTTAACCCCTTAGTAGTATATCAAAAGGGGATGTCCTTTTGCAGAGAGACTGAGAACTATTAATCATACCAGCTCCAAAGCCTAAAAAGGAGGAAAATGTAGAGAAGGATAGAGTTTTAGGGGCAAGCAACAAGAGGAGGCAAAATTCCAGGATTGCAGGTCTGTACAACTTTGTAAGAAAGTTTAGAGGAAATAAAATAAGAGGAGTGAAAAAAATATAGAGAAGAGATACTGATGTTTTTGCAGTAGTAGGGGGGACTGACCCATAATCTCTTCCAAAGTGGTATCATAGGGACTGAAAAACATTTGTCAAAAAGAAACCTGTGGATGGAGAGGAAGTTAGGGGAAAGACAGAGAAAAGGTTAAAAATAACCCCAATTTCAAAGGCCACTGGTAGTCTCCATATCATAGTATTCTAACAGGTCACCCCACCCATAAGAGCATAAACCTTGCCCATCCTTGAGTAGGCAACAATACCAAAGTGACAAGAGTCAAAGGATTATGGCCCCTCAGAATATCATGGAAAAAAAGCTAAATTTGAGGCAAATTATATCTAGGAATCCCCTTGAAATTTGAGACTGATGAAACTTTCATAAAAGGAAATGTCAGTTAGCATGATCTGTTTTTGATGAGGTCATACTGGTTCTTTGTCATCACCACCTACTTTTTTAGATATTCACTGACAATCTCTTTACTGGTTCATTCTAGAACTTTGTCAGTAATTGAATTCACCTTCCCTGGCCTCTCTAATCCATGCATTATAATTCTCTTACTCTCCTCAACTCAAAGATTATTTCTAGCTTTCCCCTGAGGCTGCAGGGGAATCTATAAACCAAGTAAGGAGAAAGAACATTCTAAATTGGAGATAAGGGACTAAGGGGAAAGGAATAAACATTTATTAATTACCTACTATGTGCCAAGATATTGTACTAAGAGCTTTATAAATATCACCTCCTTTATCTTCATAGCACCCCTGTGAGGTTACCTCTAAGTACTATAGTTTGTAGTAGGATTATTTTCATCCTCCCCATTAATCTAACATAGTCCTAATCTCCTAATCTAACATATTCAACTATTTCCAATGGATAGGCATTTACTCACTTTATATTTAGGATACATATTTGTATATGTATATATGCATACATACATTTATACAAAAATCCATATATATATATTTCTATACACACATATAGATTCTTACAGAAACATCTATTTGCCATTTTCTCTATTAGGATATAAGTTCCTTAAGAGTTTGGATCATTTCATTACTTTAACTTGCAGCCATGGTGTTTGTCAAACAGCATGTCCTTACTAAATGCTTTTTGGTTGATTTATTCATCTCTATTCCTTAGCAAAATGCCTATATATCAAGTTTTCTAGACCTTCTCTTCCAACCCAACTGACACTCCTCATTTATGAATGTGCTCAGTAAATGACCTCATTTAAGAGACAGACACACACCATCTGGGGCAAATGCTCCTATTTTTCATGTCCCTACATGGATAATATTCTTTTAGTTTTCTTCTCAGTCTCAGAGGAAGAAACTAATCTATCCCTACATGCACAAATTATGTGTCTTGAGTAACTCTTGGCTTTTAAGACTAAATATCAATCCTTGGACCTTTAAATCCCTTACAATACAGCTCCCCACCACATTTCCAGCATTGATAACAGTTTCTCTTCTATAGATATTCTGATCCAAACTGGTCTACTAGTTGTTCACTCTACTCCACACTTTATGCTGCCTCTCACCGTCCTCACTGCACAGGTGGCCCCTAATGTTCTGAATGCACCCTTTCCTCACTTCCTAGTTTAGTATTCTTAGATTTCTTCGAAGCAGAGCTCAGGTAGCATCTCCTGTGGGGCCCCTTTTCACACTTCTCTCCCTGCCCCAATCAAGTTAATAGCACTCTCTTCATCTCAAAATTATTTTTATATTGTAGTTGATAAAATTTTGTCCAACACCTATTCTCACTGAAAAGTTAGGTCCTCAGAGCATGGCTTTTTCTTCCCCTCAAAGTTCTAATGATAACATTGTGGAGTCAGGAGTGGTTGTCTAACATGTGCCTAGGCTCAATCTCTCACCATTGTGCTTCCCCTCTCAAGGTTATCTAGGATACATATGGTGAAGGACTAACTCACAGTTCTTGGTTCCTAGAAGTCCCTTTTCCACACAGTAATATGGTGTTGAAGGTATTCCCTTTACATATAATTAATCTGCATCAATTTTTTCCTTGACTTGTAGTGTAAACATTACCATCAACTGATCCAGGAATATGGTTAACCATTATCAATTGATCAGGAGATATGGCAAGGGTACATAAGGGAAGATTAGGGGTCTAATACCCTATAGATCAGTGATGTCAAACAAACAGAAACAGATCCCTAAGATTGCATGTTGACAAATAAAATCACAAATTATCATTATCTACATTGCTTTGAATTTTTATTTATTTTGATAAACATTTTCTTATTTTAATCTAGTTTAGTCAATATTCTAGTCTTACAATTTACATATGACCCAAAATAGAGACATTAATACCTCTATTTTGTATCTTTTGAAGTTCTCATGGTCCTCCTCCAGCCAAAGGAGGGTTGGGATGGGAAGAGGACCTGTCCCATTAAGCTCACCCTTGCCCATAATGCCTTCTCAGGGGTGTAATAGAAAGTCAAACTTACTACAACTTCTCTAACTATCTTGAAACTTTATAGATGACAATGTCACTCCAGTTCAAAAAACTTTGTACACTTAGCCTAAAGCCTAAGAATGCATTGGAGTTATTTTGGACCTCCCATTTTCTGGTCAAAAATAGCAACTGATTTCATAGTTCCAAATAGAGTTAGGGGAACTACATGCCAACATTCATTTATAAACATGCTGTAGAGGGTAACTGGGTGTCTCATAGATCCAGGTCCAGATATGGGTGGTCCTGGGTTCAAATCTAGCCTCCGATACTTCCTAGCTGTGTGACCGTGGGCAAGTCACTGGACTCCCATTGCCTAGCCCTTACTGCACTTCTGCCTTGGAACCAACACATAGTATTGATTCCAAGATGAAAGGTAAAGGCTTTAAATAAATAAATAGTTAGATAATAAACAAACAGATAAATAAATAAGCATGCTATATATACAGGATAAAATAAAAATGGAGATAATAGAGGGAGGGCACTAAGGTTAAAGAGCATTAGAACAGCTTTATGTAGACAGTGAAATTTTTATCTTGGACTTGAAGAAAGCTAGAGAAGGCAGGAGGGAGAGAATTCCAAGCATGGAAGACAGCCAGCAAAAGAAAAAACTGTGTTAGAAATAAAATATCTTATATTTAGAACAGCAAAAGGTTATTGTCACTAGGTATAAAAAGATTAGAAATGGGCAGGGATGGGAGCAAGTTATGAATAGTTTTGACTACCTAGGGACTTCATATTTGATCCAGAAGAAAAGAGGGAAGAAGGGAGTTTACTGTGTAGGGGAAGAATAAGGGGCACGGTCAGACATATTTTAAGTCTGTCACTTTGGCAGTGAAGTAGAAGGTAGGCAGAAGTAGGGAAAGAGGCTGGTGGCAGCCAAACCAAACAGATTTATGCAATTAGATGATTATAACCAATTAATAATTATTACATTATGCTTGATGCAAGTAACCAAATGTACCAACCAAAAATAAATGCTGATGGTAACTATGTTAGATAAGAATCCATATTATATCTAAATTTAAATACCAAAAAGAGTTGTGGTTGGACTGCAGATCAAAGCATAATATTTTTCCCTTTTTTATTTTGGGGTTTTGGTTTTATATGAGGATTTTTTCACAGCAAGGATCAATATAGAAGTATGTTTTGCATGATAATACATGTATTAGCCAGATTAAATTAATTAACCGTTTCCAGGAGGAGGAAGAGAGGAAAATAATTTGGACCGTATAATTTTGGAAAACATACATTAAAAATTGTTATTACATTTAGTTGGGAAACAAAATATTTTAAATGTACTTTTAAAAATACCAAAAATATAGTAGTATATATTAAATTAAAAGGTCTGTATGAGTTTTCATACATGTGCTGCTATTGATAAATATCTATACTAAAATGTATATATATATGTGTATACATATGCATAAATTAAGGTAAGTTTTTCAGAGATTGTTAGGCTTCAGACAATACACCTAGGGAAGGAAGAAAATCAGGAGGAAGAAGGAGAAATGTGAGCTTTAAGAAAGGTAATTTGTAAGACTTAAAATACTTGGGAGGGGAAATAGTAGGAATATGCTGGTGCTGAATGTTAAATTATTAGTGTCAGTACTTACACTTGAGAAATCAACAAAAGCAACAAATCAGAGCTTAAGTTATTATTTTTTGATTGTTAGACTTAAAAAAAAGAGATGGAGAGAATATTAAAGATTCAAAATTAACTTAAAGTGTGCTAACTTACATTTTGCAGATTTTTTTTATCCCAGTGAGCCAGATGTTAAATATTTACTAAAAATGCCTGTTGGAAAATATCTACCTCACATGCACTACCACTACCCCACAGCTGAGGCTCAAAATTCAATTTTTTTGTTTTCTTAATGAAGTGAGTTATTTTAAAATCAGCATTAGTTGTATTGACTTAAAAAGTGATTATTCAAGTTCTAACTACATGCCAAGCACTGGAGATACAAAGAGGAAACAAAAAGATAAGAACATATTAGCACTCAGGAATCTTGTACAAATGTGTGAAGATTAACAAAAATTATATTCAAGTTTATTTTAAAATAACATTTGAAATATTATTTTAACAAATATTTTCCAAAAAAGCCAAAGAAGGAAACTCTTATCTCACAGATTTCTTAAGGATATCACACATTACCTCCTAAAACAAAGATTCCATCCCTCATTTAAATATAATATCTGGAATTTGAAAATGTGTTCTTGTGCTTAGCATAGTGCTTAGCACATAGCATGAAATCTTAATAAACATTTGTTGAATGACAATGTAATATTTTTTTTTCAGGGAGTTAGCCAAACTGTTTACAGATGATACAGAGAAAAACCAAAGCTAATGATCTCCTACATGCATCAACAGAGAATCCAAATTTGTTAATCTGTGAATAAATTTATGATCTTTTACATTTACTAAGTGGTTGCTTTATAAACTTTTTTAATGGCAGTGATGCATTATCAAGCAAGGAAAAAGAAAAAGAAAAACTTCAACTTAACCTGTGTAGAGTTTTTGCCATATTCCTTTTGGAGGAAGAATATTGAAAAAACAAATTATTAAACTTTTTTACATGAAGGAATAGGGTCATATGGAAAGAATGCTTGTGTTAATGATATACAGCATTTGCAATAAATCCTTCTCACACTGTGAAACACTAACCAATATTTCACAAACCTCCCTTAGGTCAACATGGGAGACCTAAAGCAACCAACCAAATTAACTATAGACCACATCAAGGAAAACCAGGGCCACACAGAAGCACTTTGCTACATAGGAGACAAAACAATACATATAAGGTTTCAATAGTTTCTCAAGCTGTTCCAGTCATTGTTGGCAAAAAATCATATTTTCCCAAACCTCCTAAAATATAGACTTTACCTAGGACTAATGATGCTCAAATTCCCTAAAAAAGAACAAAAATGTCTTTGCTTTTCATCAAAATGCTATAAAGTCTTAAATTAGAAGGTGGGGAGGAAATGGGTGAGAGGGAAATAAAATCTAGATAAAGCTCTAAAGTCTAAGATATATCACTGCTAAGCTACTCTGCTGTCTACACAGAGCTAAGACACATATCTGCATATAAGAATATCATCTATTTCACTTGCATTCTCAGGACTTTAAGTGAGGTCTGCTGTTATGCCTTAATTTAATGGGTTTTCCAAAAGGGAAAGCACAGAATTCCATTTATTATGGGTAGCTAGGTGGCAAAGGACACTATACCTGGAGTAAGGAAGACCTGAGTTCAAGACATTACCAGCTGTATGACCCTTGGCAAGTCACTTAACTCAGTATGCCTCAGTTCCTCATCTATAAAATGAGCTGGAGAGGGAAATGATAAACCACTCCAGTATCTTTGCCAAGAAAACCCCAAATGGGGTCATGAAGCATCAGATATGACTGAAACAACTGAACAACAACATTCAACACTTGCCAAAGATTCAAGTTGAAGGATCTGATGAAATGGGAAAACCAAGTAAATGTGCAAGCCTCTTTTAAACTCATTCTCAACATAAATATGGATACTGATTTTTAAAAATATTTGGATTATGTGGAAGGACAGGTATTTCTATGAATCAAATTCAAGATGGCAAGGATAACAACAAATCAGTTCCAACCAAATGCTTAAAGATGGGATCATTCTTCCGTGGGATAGCCTAAATAACAGAAAGGAGAAAGCTATGGGATTCTATGCAATTCACTGAACTTCCTCAACCCCAGCTTCTTCATGTATAAAACTGTAGTAATTATAGCACCTAACTAATGGGATCAATGTAAGGATCAAATAAGGTAATATGTTTATCTTTTATAAATCATATAGGGACCAAATAAAATGACAAATTACTTAGGTTCTATGGGGCTATGTATCTGTTTTGAACTCTAAATCTTGTTAATAGGAAGTTATCATAAAGACACTTCACTGGACAACTGTGTGCTACAACAAAACCTGCATTTGAACCTAAGGGACTAGTGGGATGGTACTGCATTGTACAATTCTAGAAAAGGGTTAAGTAAGGTAGGGAGGGGAGAAATAAGGGTTTAAGAGAAAGGATAATAACTTCCTTTTTGGACATATTGAATTTGAGGTATCTTTTGGGACTCTAGTTCAAGATATCTGAAAGGTAGTTGGAGATTTAAGACTGGAAATCAATAAATCAATAGAGGGTAAGATAGGCAGATTTTAAAAATCATCAGCAGGTGGCTCAAAAACACTCATAAATGCAGCCCAACAATTTGGAACTATGCCCAAAGGGCGACAAAAGAATATCTACCCTTTGACCCAGCCATAGCACTGCTGGGTCTGTACCCCAAAGAGATAATGGACACAAAGACTTGTACAAAAATATTCATAGCTGCGCTCTTTGTGGTGGCCCAAAACTGGAAAACGAGGGGATGCCCATCAATTGGGGCATGGCTGAACAAACTGTGGTATATGTTGGTGATGGAATACTATTGTGCTCAAAGGAATAATAAAGTGGAGAAGTTCCATGGAGACTGGAACAACCTCCAGGAAGTGATGCAGAGCGAGAGGAGCAGAACCAGGAGAACATTGTACACAGAGACTAATACACTGTGGTATAATCGAACGTAATGGACTTCTCCATTAGGGGCGGTGTAATGTCCCTGAACAACTTTCAGGGATCCAGGAGAAAAAAAACACCATTCATAAGCAAAGGATAAACTATGGGAGTGGAAACACCGAGAAAAAGCAAATGCCTGAATACAGAGGTTGAGGGGACATGACAGAGGATAGACTTTAAATGAACACTCTAATGCAAATACTAACAACAAAGCAATGGGTTCAAATCAAGAAAACATCTAATGCCCAGTGGACTTACGCGTCGGCTATGGGGGGTGGGGGGGAGGAAAAGAAAATGATCTATGTCTTTAACGAATAATGCTTGGAAATGATCAAATAAAATATATTTAAAAAAAAAAAAAAATAAATGCAGCCCAAATTAGAATTAAATGTAATTGGGAAATACATATAACAAAATGAAACAATGATAATACTACATTTTAAAACTAAGTCACTATGCAGTCTACAGGAATGCTTATGCACAGATTAGTCATCCAATTCCTATTGAGTTTGATGCCTCTGCTCTAAACCATGTTAACCCCTAAGTGGCAGAGAAGTGGTATAATAAAGAGCTTTCTCATTCAGCAGTTTCCTAATCTGAGGAGGTCATAGGTCCAGAGTCCCTGTTCCTCTCCATAATTGGTAAGCACTGATAAAGCCTGAAGTTTCTGGTCTCTAAGGGAAGGGAAGGAAAGGGACTATGTGCCAGGCAAGGTGCAAGGCACTTCACACATATTTCATTTGATCCTCCAAAAGAACAATCTTATTTGACCCAACACACAGTACCAAAATTGACATAACCACCAAATTTCCTGCATCCCTCTAACCCCTCTACCAGGGTAAATATAACAATATTAGGTGGAACTTTGCACCCAGAAAGCAAATAAGATGGCACAAAGAAAAAAAAGACCTGAATCCAAGAAGGTCTGAGTTCAAATTCAGCCTCAAAAATTTATCAGTTTTTCAACCTTGGAAAAATAATTTAACCTCTCTCAACTTCAGTTTCTTAATTTGTAAAATGGGGATAATAGCACTTCACAGGTCTGATACAAGATAATATTTGTAAACAGTTCTACAAACTTCAAAATGCTACATGTCAACACTAATAATTATCATAATCATCATCATTATTATTATTAACATGTATTACCTGATTTGATTTGCACAACAATCCTCTGAAGAATATTTGTACTAACTTAACTATCAAGAAGCAGATATTGAAAAAAAAGTGATAAAATAAATGTTATAAAAAGAAAATTGAGGAAAATTTACCATTAAATATTTAACATTCTTTCTAAGCCATTGTGGGAAAATACTAATTTAAAATACAGACAAGTTTGTCATAGGCTCATATATCCCAGTCTTCAAATAGAGTAGCTAGAAGAATGCTAGACTTGGAGACAAAGATCTGACTTCAAATCCAACTTCAAACAGGATATAGCTATTTGACCCTAGACTAGTCATTTCACATTTCTCTCAGTCTCAGTTTATTCATTCATAAAATGAAAATGACAATAGCATTTACCTCACAGGTGGTTTTCGATTCAATTCAACTCAACAGATCCAAAACCTCATAGGTGAGAATCAAAAAGGGAAGGGAGGAACAATTAGGTGACTCTATGTATTAAAAATCAGAACAAGAGATGAGAGGTCCTGGGTTCAAATATGACTCCCTGGACAAGACAACTTAACCCCCACTGCTTAACTCTTACCATTCTTCTGTCTTAGAATCAATACTATGTATTGGTTCCAAGATGAAAACTAAGGGTTAAAAAAAAAGAGGGGATGGTGAGCTTGTGTGTTATGTGTTTAAGAAAGTAGTTTGTAAAGAGCTCTATACAAGCTAGTTATTATTATTGAGCAAACTTTTTTTAAAATTCCTGGTGACTGGAGCCCAAAGAAACAACAATTTATTATCATCTTATATCACCCTTATAAAAAGAAAACAGAGGGGGAGGAAGGGAAGTAGTTACGACTATTCTCAATCTCCTCTTTAATCTAACAGGGCATTTCTCAATTCTTCAGTTGGAATGATTTCACTCTAATAGTGTTAAAGGCTAGCTTGATTACCAATTTACTCTTCAGAAGGAGCTCAAATCAGAGTTCTTCATGGTTATTGCCAGGGAATATAAAATACTCCCTTCAACCAAATCCAGGAAATTCAGAAATGAGGGCAGTTCCTTAATGCTTTTGAGGATCCATATAGACATACCCTCATGACCAGGAGACCTTTAGGAAATGAGGCATTCCTGCCTGGAGAGCACCAGCTTCTTGTTAAATCCAATCAGTGGAGAAACAACTGTGTCTTTGTCATGGAAACCTGAGTTTAAGTGCATGAGGATCAGATAAGACACAGCATATGGTATGGGAACAAAAATGATATGCTTTGATTTTAGATGGGGAGTTAAGAAACCAACAGAATGCAAACACTTTCAGAGAAAGCGATGTACAAATGAAGAATAAATTAGCTTCCCCTGTTCTACAGAACAGTAATATCACTGGGGGTGAGGTGGAGAGCACCTACACACCACTCTGCATTTGTAAAAGTCCATACAACATAAACCAGTCTTAATTTAATAAGGGTTTTCTGCTGTGATCTCAGGTAGCTAAGTAGTACTAAGAACAAAGTACTTAGAAGCTGGCTGTTTTAAATATTATGGAAAAGTGATTAAAGAGCAAAGTATTAATTTGGAAAGGCAAATGGCTATGCTTGTGGTCTTTTAGGCTCTGTATCCTGTACAGAGGAGAGGAAGTGGTAGATTGGTTTTATAGCTGTAATTGAGACAGCATTTTACATACCTCCTTCAGTTACCCAAATACTTAAAGAACCTCTAGTCAGAGCCTTCTCAGATTACAGAAGATAATAAAAAGCCAGGAAGCATAAAAGGGGCTCTTTTGCCCACACATTAAACATGAATTTAATTACCAAAATTTCATGGGGGTATAGGACCAATACATTATGCCTCGGTGTTGAAAGCAGAGTAAGGACTTTTAACCAACATTTATAAATTGAATATACTTCTATAAGAAGGTAAAGAAATTGTGTATAATATTCAAATGTTCCCTGTTACACCATTTAGTGTTAACTGAAATAAAATGTAAAACTAAGCCCACTATGATCATAGCATTCTTGGAGTTGGAAGGAGTTAAAAATGCAATCTAGTCTAAACCTCATTTTATAGATAAGGTAACTGAGACATAAGGCATGGGTGTGGGGGGGTAAATAACTTGCTCAAGGTCATATAGCTGGTAAATGGCAACTAGTATTTAAATCTAGGTTTGTCTTAAAATTCTAAGATCTAGTAACACTATACAGTGTTTAAAAGTCAACAGATATAGCAGTATTGTCCTTGAGTATTTTCCTATATGTCTCTTCTGCCCTTTGTGGTACACTCCTTGAAAAGGCCATTTATAATTGGTGTCTCCACTTTATCCACTCTCCCTCTCTTATTAACACCTTATAATCACCTTCTGACCTCAACATTCCACTAGAACTGATCTATCTAAAGCTACTAGTGATCTCTTTATTGTCAATTTTCCATTTTCATTCTCCTTGACTGTTTTTATGCATCTAACACTCCTGATCACTTTCGCCTCCTTGTTTTCTCCTCCCCAGATTTTTAGGAAAAAACTCTTTTCTCATTCCCTTCCTACCTACCACTCCTGTCTCCTTTACTGGATCCACTTCTAGATCATACCTCTAATTGTAGGTGCCCTAGACCTTCTTCTCTTCTGGCTCTATACAGCTTCATTTAGTGATCTCATCAGCTCTTCTGGATTTGATTGCCATTTCTATGTTGATCCTACCTCCAAACTTCACATCTTCAACTGCCTTTCAGATAACTCAAATTATCTTGAATTCAATATGTCCAAAATGAAACTCATTATCTTTCCCCAAAACCCTCTCCTACCTTTCATATGACTATAGAAGGAAATACCAACTGCCCATTCCCTCAGGCTTTTAATCTAAGTGTATCATCTTTAACTCCTTACTATCTTTTATCCTCTGTATCCAGTCTATTGTCAAGATCAGTCAATGGTTACTTTCACCTTTATAACATCTCTCAAATACTTTTCCCTTCTTGTCTACCTCATACTAGGACTATAGCCAGCTGTTAAGTCTACCTACTTCAAGCCTCTACCTGCTCCAATTTAGCCTCAATTTAGTCACAAAAATGATTTTCCTATAGCAGAGGATCAATCATGTCACCCTCCTATTCAACAAATTCCAGTGGTTCCCTACCACTTCTAGGAGCAAATTCTTGCTTAATGTTCAGAGCTCTTCAAAACCTAGTTTCTTTTTACACCTTACCTCCCACCACAAATTCTTAAATCCAGTGATAATGGCATCCTTTCTTTTCCACAAACAAGGCACCCCATCTCCAAACTCTTGGACATTTTTCCTAGCTGTCTCCTAAGTTAGGAATCCTTTCTTTACTTATCTCTGCCTACTGCCTTCCCCAACATCTTTTAATCCAACTAAAATGCCATAAGCCTCACCAAACCCCTCCTAATTTTAGTGTCTTCTCTTCTGTAAATTATTTTCTATTTATTCCATGTATAGCTTGTTTGTAAATATTTGTTGTTGTTTCCTCCATTAGATTGAAAAGTCCTTGACTGTCTTTTGCCTCCTTGCTCAATGCTTGGCACTTAATAAATATTTATTGATTCTAAAAATATTAACATACACCAAAGTCTAAGTTTATAATCATTGCCAAGTATTTTTAGTTACTAATAGGTAACCAAGTCAATCTAAATGATTACTTCTTATACAAAATGCATATATAACTATAAATTTTGCAAAGTGCTTTTCATATATTCATTTGATGATCATAACCTTGTATGCAAGATATTATTGCAATATTTTGATATCACAAACACTGTTTTATGGAACATATCATCTGAGAAAAGAAAATTTATACCCACAACTATGACATTTTAAAATATAGAGCAATAATCAAATCTAATATTGCCACGTGCCAAGAATATAAATATAAAGAATCTTTATTCTTGAGAAGTTAACATTCCAACAGGAGAATTAGCATTCTAACAGGTAAGTATGAAAGACACAGGCAATATTAAAATATTATTTGAAATTTGAGAAAGTAAGAAATAACTTAGCTGTAAGGTTTAAATAAAGTCTTGGCACCTAGGCTAAAGATTTCAATAATCAAATTAGAGATGAGGAGCCTGTTCCAGGTATAGGGGTGATTTGAGCAAAGACACAAGAAGAGAACAGGTCCAAAATGAGGAGTAAGGAGTAATAACACAGTTTGACTGGAATGTAGTAGGAGAATAGGAATCGAACAAAGGAAGTAGACAGAACTAACTAAAGTTATATGGCACATATATGCCATATATAGTTATGCCATATGCCATATATATATTATATATATATATATGGCACAAAATGTCATATATAGTTATACTTCATTTGATAGAAGAATCAGTAAGTTTTCTAATGGAGGAAAAGCAAAGTTAAAGGAGTGCATTAGGTCATTCAAATCCCAAGCCAATGGTCTATGCATCTATGCCTTGCATCCAGAATTTCTAAGATGATTTTGTGGAAAGATAAGCCTAAGAATCATATGGGAAATAGGCAGCTGGGTTCAAATGACACCAGATACTTTCTGTGTAAACCTGAATAAGTCACTTAACCCCAGTTGCCTAGCCCTTACAGCTCTTCTTTCTTGGAACCAATACTTAGTAATGATTTCTAAGATGGAAGGAAAGGGCTTATATAGGATTGATAAATAGTAGTCATCTGCACCAAATGAAGAAGTGTCCTTGTTAGAACACCACAAATAACCCAAAATTGCTGGTGTATTTTAGATCAATGTCAAAAATTTTTAAAAAACTATTTAGAATAGACTTTTATCATGAATATTTTCCACTTGAGTAGAATAAACACAATCCAGTCACAATTCTTGTGTATCACATCAATTTCCCTTAGAAACTGAACACTTCATAAAAACAGATAAAAAATGATCTGCTTTTAAAGAACTTAGGCACAACACAGACTAGTTAATGACACAGCCACCATATCACCGTGCCTTAGCTTCCTTCATCTGTAAGTTGGGGAGGGCACTTTGTCCATTCAAAATGCTATACATAATGTGTTTACATATGTATGTATATTTATATAATATTTTTATTGTTCCTGAACATTTTTGACCCTTGAGTCCAAAATGTTCTTACTTACACATCAAGTAGTTCACAATGTCTTTTAGTAACATTTTCAATTATTCAGATTCTTAAAAGAAATTTCTCATATTATTGAGATCTAAGGGGAAAAAACCTCAGACATCCAATACTAAAATATTTTACATATGGAAGGATAACTTGAAAAATTACATATTTATTACAAGAATAACCCTATCCTTCCCTCAGTACTGAGTGTGAGATGTTACAAAAACTAACAGATGGGTGATATTGGATGATTTTCTTAAATTATTTTTCCTCTTTTTTATCCTTGCTTACGGAAGATAACTAACTCAATGAAGAAAGCATTTAGTAAAACTTTATCAAAAAGATACAATGAAAATAAAGATGCTCAGAACTGCTAATTTGGTTTTAAAAAGTATGAAGTAAGATTATTTCAACCAAAAATTGCCATATGATTTTAAAACAATATTTTGGGACTAAATCTGAATATATACTTACAATCAATTGAACAAACATTTACTAAGCTAAATACATGCAGAGGACACCTATACAGGTAGAAGTATGTGTATACATACTCTGTGTATACAAATGTTTATTATTACTCAATATTGAAATGCAAGCTGGGAAAAGTTATTCCAAGATAAATAAATAGACCTAAGAGAAAAGCAATAAAGTTTACCTTGAACACTGAGTTCTTTCATCTTCCAATTAACTTTGATGAGGTATTTGTCAAAGAACTTAGCTAAACACAAACTATTTAGACTAAATACATGTTCTACAAAGTCCACATGTTTTTTATAATTCTCTGTGTATATGTTGTTAATAAGGTCTTCTTTTTTATTTAAATTTATTAGTCTATTACATTAAAATATCCAGACAACTCCCTCACTCTCTTCCTCTCCCACTAAAGAAGGCATCAATTGACAAAAAAAGATAGATGTATATTAAAAAAAACCTCTTATTTATTTCTATTTATCAGTCTTTTCTCAGGAGGTGGACATAAACAACATACTTCAAATGATATTTATGTTGCTGTATATGTTCTCTTGGTTCTGATCATTTCAGGAAGAGTCTTTTCCTTTGGACTCTAGATTATACTCTGCCATGCTAATTAATATATAACAACTTTTCCTATCTTCATGACATTTCCCCCTCAACACTTCTAAAACTGAGCGAAATTCTTACCAGTCCCATCAATTTATACTTAACGTTTCTTTCTATTCTTTACACTGAGTAATCATCAATAACAGCATTGGTAGAGTTTAAGAGAAATAATTGTTTTGTTTTTGTCTTGTAATGCAGCCACTTAAGTTATATTCTGTGATTGAAATAAGGTTCTATCACCAAGTAACTTCTTGTTACAAAACCACAACAATGGTCATTTGAATTTACCCCTAACCAAACTAATTTTTCTTTGGTCTCTATAAAGAAGGCACATAAAGGACATCTACGTAGTACAGTGGATAGAGCACCAAGCCTGGAGTCAGAAGGACATGGGTTCAAATCAGGCCAAAGACACTTACTAGCTGTGTGACCTTGAGCCAGTCATTTCACCCATGATTACTTAGCCCTTACTGCTCTTCTGTCCAAAAACTGGCACTAAGTCAGAAAGTAAGGATTTTAAGAAGAAAAAAGAAGACACTTAAAAAGATCTCAAGGATGTGCTAGTACTAATGACTGGATATGTTGTGGCCCAGCAAAAATTTCCCTTGAATTCTGAAAGCATATACATAGAAACATCATTAAAAGAATTCCTTTTTTGTGTGTGTTATGACTAAATGGTCTTATACTATTTATTTTTTCCAAATAGATTTTAACTCTTATTATTGATTATTAGAAAAACCATGAAATCCATGTACTTTTTTAAAAATACTGAAGAGTATGTTGTCAATCCATATTAAATCTATATTGTTTAGAAAGAGACCATTCTTATACAAGTTCAGTGTCAACTGTAAGAGAATTGTCTTTTGTTAAGATATAAAACCTGGAAGAGGCTGTTTCGGTAAAAATAAGTGTTAAGCAAAATAATGGTCTGAATCAACTAAAATAAAACATAAAACAATAGTTTTAGACAATCAAAAAACTAATATTCTAAAAAGACTTGTTACTATTGGGGGGGGGGGGGTTAGGTTCTGAAGCAGCAAGACTCCACACTGTCCTATTGTAATATACTATCATGCCCCTAGTTTTTATAGATTCTGGTAGTTATCAGGTGCTAATGATACTGGAAAGGGCTTTGAAAACAATCTCAATTACAGTATGCTTTTTGAGAAACCACTGTAGGTAAGAAAAGTTGGCTGTTACAAATCATGAAATGAAACAAGATATACAATGTTTCCCAACCCTATGTGATACCCTTTCTGCTTCTTCAGAGACAACAGTAGAATGTCACTAAAAGAAGCTAAGAATCAAATGGACATTGCTCTATTATGAAAGTTGGGTTAGCTATTGGTATTCTAAATTTAACATTCTTGTCTAGTGATCCAATGAATGGATCACATACAGGAAGATTTCTATTCTAGAAATCTTGGCATTCTTGCTATAAATACAACCAAAAGACAGTAGGAAGAAGACAACTAAATGAAAATATGACTCATAATCAGTCATTAGAAAGGTAAATAGCAGTTAGCAGAAGTGATTTTATCACATTTCCAAAAGCTAAAACAAAATAATAATTTTGTAGACTATTTGTTCATCTTTTCAGGGCTCATAATCAATATTTACAAGAAGACAATAACAGAAATAACTGCAGACTGCTCCAAGATCTGGTACAGAGGGAAAAGATACAAAGAAATTGTACAAAGTACTCAGTAAGGCACTCAAACTAAATCAGTATATACTTTAAACCCCTGTGGCAACTTCAGAAGTAGGGCAACAAATGAGGATTGTAAAAAAACAATGAAAAGTAGTTTTTAGGAACAAGGAATAAGAGGCAAGGATTTTTTATCTAATTGTCAGGAATCCTTTCTTCCAGCAAAGTTTCTTTGAGTTTCCATATAGGAAATAGAGAATAGAAGTTATAATACACAAAAACACACAAAACACAATACTTTACTACTCGCTCACTATGTGAAGATAGATAAGATAACTAACTGCTCTATACCTCATTTTCTTCATCTGTAAAATTTAGTGTTTGAGCTTTTTGTTTGTTTGGGAAGGGGAAGTATTTTAGAGAAGAGAGAGAAAGTTAAAGGATAATATTCTGAACCAAAACTTGCTTTCTAAATCATTCATAAACTACAACTTAAGCCGACTTACTATGCTCTGTTACTATACTATATTATTATCACTATACTTGTATTCATAACCATGAGCAAAAAACTAAAGAACTGTTATGTCTGGGGGAGAATAGAGGTAAGATCTTCTAGCATCTGGGGATACCTGGAAAGGAGTCTGGCAAAAATAAGATTTTCCAAACACTTCCTGGTTGTTTGACAGATAGTTTCTAACTGTGTGACCCTGAGAAAGTAACTTAACCCCCCAATGCCTAATCCTTACCACTCTTCTGCTTTGGAACTGATACTTAGTATTTATTCTAAAACAGAAGTTAAAAGGGTTTTTTGGAAGGTGGGGAGGTAGGAAGGAAGGTTTTCAGCTGAGGAAAGTCCGGAGAAGGAAGCCAGAGAAGGGAAAAGGCAAAAATGAGAGGAAAGAAAGTTTCAGGCATAGAGGTCAAGTAGTATAAATGGAGAAGAAATAAAATGTCATATTTTTAAAACAGTATTTAAGTTTGAAAACCATCAATTAGCCTTCCTCAATTAAAATTTATATTTTATTGTTATCAATAAAATTTTATTTTAAAAAACAAGTAGTCCATTGAAACTACATTATACAGTATATGGAAAGCAGTAAAGTTCTTTAAAAAAGACTAGAAACATAGTTAGAGAAGTGGGTTGCTAAAAGTTTTAAATACCAAGCAGCATTTTATATTTGATCCTGTTCAATGGCATCATGAGCCATTTTACTAACAGTGGTAGCAGGCAGAATGATATAAATAGACCTACACATTAGGGAAATCACTTTGGCAGTTGAGCTAAGGATGATTTAGAGTAGGATGAAATTTAAGGAAGAGAAACTAAGAAGGCTAATACAATTGTTCAGGTAAGAAGTGTTGAGAACCATAACTAGGGTGGTACTTTTTGATTATAAAGAATGAGCATGTATAGTAGAGATATTGGAAAGACAATAATGCCAGTATCTAGAAAATGGTTGGAGATATGGAATCAAAGAGAATGGAAAGTCTAAGATGGCACATGGGAAAGGAAGCAATGAAAACAAAGGACCAGCATAATTTTATCAGGAAGAAGTTATGCATTACTTAAGAAAGAACCCTGTAGGGACTTCCAGGGGCAGAGACAAGATAGCAGAGTGACCCAGAGCTGCTCCTTGTCACCATGAGAATCCTCTCTGACCAAGATTAAAATATCACCACAAAACGAATACAGGAGTGAAAGAACCAACAAGAAGACAGAATGAAACAACTTTCAAGAAAAGAAAAACCCAAAAGGTAGGCAAAGAACATCTGGGACACTGGGGTGAGAGGAAAGCAGAGCCAGAAGAGGCTGTAGCAAGGAGGAAAGAGTAAGCCTTACACACCCACCCCACATCTGCTGTCACAAGTTCAGAACCTAAGCCCAAGCCCAATATTCAGAACCTGAGATCCTGCCTGGGCAAAGAGTGGTACAAGCCAACCCACATCCCTTGAAGTTTCAAATCTCTGTAGAAGTCCAGAGTCCCAGCCATGAGCATTCTGTGTTGTTGTATGCTGATCCTTGTGGGCCCAGAGGGGAATCAGAAATCCCAGTCTGGGTTTGGGATCAAGACATAGTTCACACTTTGAGGTGAGGACACAGTTGGGGGTGGGTGGGGCAGATCTTTTTGTCCAAAAGTAAGGCCAAGCTCCAGAACAGGGCAATCAAGGGTGTGCCTGATTGCATCAAATACAGTGAGACCAAAAAATTCAGCCTAAAGAAGGCAAAATATTTGAGCTTATAACCCAGAGTCAGCTATCCAGCAAAACTGAGTATATTCGGGGGGGGGGGGGGGGGGGGGAGGAAATTGACATTGAATAAGATAGAAGATTTCCAAGCATTCCTGGAGAATAAGCCAGACTTAAAAAATCTGAAGTCCAAACACAAGATACAAGAGAAGCAAAAAAAAAAAAGAAAGAAAGAAAGGAATGATCAACTGGAGGATCTCTATGTGAACTGGAAAGACCTCCAGGATTTGAGGCAGAGCAAAAGGAGCAGAACCAGGAGAACATTATACACACCAGACTGATACACTGTGGCACAATCAAATATAACAGACTTTTCTACTAGAAGCAATGCAATGATCCAGGACAATCCTGAGGAACTTATAAAAAAGAACACTATCCACATCCAGAGAAAGAACTGTGGGAGTAGAAACACAGAAGAAAACCATATGATAGATCATATGGTTTTTATGGGGATATGATTGGGGGTTTTATGTTAAAAGATCAGTGCTGCAAATATGAATAACATGAAAATGGGTTTTGAGCAATGATACATGGAATTGCTTGTCAGCTCAGGGAGGGGGAGGGAAAAAGGGTAGGAAAAATCATGAATCATGTAACCATGGAAAAATATTCTAAATAAATAAATAAATTTAAAAAAGAAAAAGAAAGAACTCTAGTTGGGAAGAACTTTTGAGAAAACTAGAAAGCACTCTTTCAGAAATTAAGCTTAGACCAACATCAAAGTGGATATGTAACATATATATTGAAGATAGATAATATAGCGTTTTAAAATTTAAAAGAGAAATAGATCATATAACATTTACAACTACGAGTAGAGAATACATTCTTAAACAAGGAATGAAGACAATTAAAAGAAATAAAATAGATAATTTTTATTTACCTATTTTTAAATTGCAAGACATTTAAACAAAAATATCAATTCATTTGACATAAGAAAGGAAATAATTGAATGGAAAAATTCTATTTTTTGTCGAAAATATTTAGCAAGGCCTTTATATCAAAGATATACTATAACTAAAAGTTATGGATTTTTGTATATAATACCTAAAACTAAAAACATTCCCTGAAAGAAAATTGATTAAAGAATGTGAAGAAAAGGTTCCCAAAAAAATTTACAAAGCAATATATGAAAGAATTCTCCCAACTACTGAGAGAAGTGCAAATCAAAACAATTCTGAATTTCCCATCACAGCCAAAAAAATTGGTAAAGGTGACAAAGAGAGGAGTAATCCCTGGCAGTTATGCTCACTAATACATTATGAGTAGAACTATAAATTGTTATAACCATTTTGCAAAGTGATTTGTAACTATGCAAATAAAATATACATATAATCTTTGATCCAGAAATTCTACTTCTAGATATATACCCCAAGGAAATCACTGACAAAAAGAAGGGCTCTACCCAATAGACCAATATATTTATAGCAGCACTTCATGTGGTAGCAAAGACAAGAATTAAGTTAAGTGTCCATTGATTTAGGAATGGCTAAACAAATTGTGGTATGAGAATGTTACAATGAGAACATTACTGGGCTATAACAAATGATAAGCATGCTGAATACAAATCAACATAGAACGACATACATTGCTAACATAAACTGAAGTAGAGCCAAGGAAACAATGCACACAATAACAACAGCATAAATATAAAAAGAAACCACAAAGCAATTTTTAAAATAGATATTGAAAATTCATAAAGAATAAAAAAGAGATATGAAAAGATCTGTCCCTCTGGAATATATTGATTAGTTTCATTTCATTTTTTTCTTCTCTTTTTATATTTCAAAATTCAAAAATATATTTCAAAATTGATTTACTATTGAAGATGGCTTTTTTATATGGATGGGGGAAGGATATATGGGAAAATGTAGATAATATAATAACATTAACGAAAACCTTCAAGAAAAAAAGCAAATGATGTCAGACTACTATTCTCATTTCTTCTTCTAACAGAATTATTAGATTGGGGGGGGGGGGGTATAAAGTAGTAAAGCATTTTCCACCCTCCTTTTTGCTATTCTTGTTGAAAAGAAGGAAAGATGTGGAATAAATAATACCATAATTAAGCAAATATAGAATTAATTCAGTGGCCAGGTAGGTGGTACACTGGATAAAATTTCCAATCTAGGATCAGGAATATCTGAGTTCAAACCCTGTCTCAGACATTTATAAATTATGTGTCCCTGAGCAAGTCATTTAACATCTCTCTGCTTTTTTTTCTTATTTGCAAATAGGAATAATAATAATTCTAATCTGCCAGTGTTGCTATGAGAACAAAAGGAAATATTAAAGTGCTTTGCAAAAATTTAGGGGCTATATAAATGTTATTATTATTATTTCCAGGCTCATAGATTAATCCATGATAGTTTGATTTTGACTTCAGTTTAGTTCTCTAAAACTTACATTTTAATTAGTCTCTGATATTTAAAATGTTTGTGTTACTTGGGTTAATAAAGTCATCATATATTTATAAAATTTGCAGATGACTGACTATGCTTATTTGCTTACAAGGAAAATTATATTGTGAGAGATAGGTATTAGGAAAATGATAGGAAAAAAAGAAAAGAGAGAATAAAATATTTTAGAAAATCAAATCTTCAGATGACCTCCAAGATCCCTTCTTAGCTCAAGGTTTATGAACATGAAATAATTACATTGATGCAGATATGAAAAGCAATAAGAAATGTTTTGTTACAAATTGAAACCATGGATTTTTAAAAAATAACTTTTAAAAATTAAATCTATATGGAATTTCAACTCACAAGAGGTAAATTCTAGAGATCCCTCTGAACAATTTAGCTAAAATTTATTCCTGGCACAATTTGTTTCAATCATTTCCCCTCTCTCTCTCTCCAAAGCTTAAATTCCTTTGCCAATCCTCTTTCAGCTCCAGTGATATCTGGGATAAAGTCACCATAAGATACTAATATGTATATAGCATTTCTCTTTCAAACTTCTTTATCTACATTTTTAAGAAATAAGATGTACCCCAGAACTTAGGAATCAGGAGGAGGAAAAGGAAATAAGAATGAGAGAAGAGAGAATATTTGAAACCAGGAATTCAATAACCTTGAATATTTCTTATATGCTAAATTTAAAAAGTTGACATTTACCCATTATGATGTAGTACAGTCATTCTCAATATGGAGCTGATGTATCAGATGAGGAGGTAGAGGGTGTGTGGAATCAGGGTTATTAAAAAGGGTCTGTATGAAGCCATATGTTCTCAATCAATGATGACGATGATCAAGTGGAGGTCTGTGAAATATTTTGGTGGTTTTTTTAAAGGGGCCCTTCAGAAAGGAAGGACCCACGTAAACCAAAATATTCATAGCAACACATTTATTTTATGGCAACAAAGAGTTGGAACAAAGAAGATACCTATCAAATGATGCAAATTGTGGCACATTTCTCTAACAGAGCATTATAGGATAATAAAAAATGATGAATATGAAGAATTTGGTGAATAATTCAGGGAAGCTCAGAAAGTCTTATATGAAGTGATAAACTGTATCAGCAGAACCAGTAAAGACATATATGAGGTAATAATGTAAATGGCAATAACAATAACAAAAAAAAACACTGCAGGGTTATAATGGTCCAGTTGATCAGTCAATAAGCATTTTAAAGTATGTACTATGTGTGCCACTGTGCTAAACACTAAAGATACAAAGGAAGGTGGGAGGAAAAAAAAGGCCCTGATCTCAAGGAGCTCATAGTCTAATGAGGCAGACAACATGCCAACAACTATGTATAAACAATGTAGATACAGGATAAATTAAAGACACTCTAAGAGGGAAGAAAATTAAGATGGATGGATAAAGGCTTCTTATAGAAACTGGAACTTCAGATGAGACTTGGAGGAATCCATGGAAGCCAGAGGGTAGAGAGAAGGGAGAGAATTCCAGACATGGGGGGTTAGCAAGTGAGAATGCTCAGAGTCAAGAGATAGAAGGCTATGAGTAAAGGAATGGCAAATAGGGCTTATGCCACTGGATTGTAGAGTCCATGGGGGTAGGGAAGAGGAAGAAAGTATGGTATAAAAAAGAAAGTATGGTATAAAAAGACTAGAAAAGGAAGAAAAGTACTGATTAAAGCTGTATAGATGAATTTATATTTGATCCTGGAGGCAATAAGGAGCCAGAGTAATTGACCTGGGGGGTAGGAGTCATACGACCTGACTTGCCCTTGAGGAAGATGAATTTAACAATTGAATAGAGAACAGATTATAGAGAGATCTGAGGCAGAGATAACAACCTGCAGAGTATTACAATAGTGCAGGCATGAAATGATAGGAACTTGTATCAGGATGCCAGTGGGTCAGAGGACAAAGGGTGAGGTCATATACAAGAGATGTTATGAAGGCAGAAATGAGCAGACTTGATCATTTGGATATAGGGGCTGAGAGAAATGTCAAGGAAAACCCCAGGTTACCTAGATGCTGGAGAGGAGGGGAAGAACTTGACAGTGATGTAGAGAAGTCGGGAATAGGGGAAGGTTTGGGAAGAAAGAAAATAAGCTCAGTTTTGGACAGGATGAATTTAAGGTATCTCCAATTCATACCTAATAGGTAGTTGGAGTTACAATAAGGTGGTCATGGGGAGGTGATATCTAGATAAGTAGATATGAGAAGTATTTTCAAAGAGATGATAATTAAATATATGGGAATTGATGAGATCACCAAATGAAAGAGTATAAAGAGAGAAGATAAGGTTCACAATAGAGACCTATGGGATAGCCAAGCTTAAATAGCTTGACTTAAATGAAAATCTAACAAAGGAGACTTAAGGAACAATCATACAACAGAACAAAGACACAGTAGTGTTACAACATGAAAAGGACAATATCAAGGAAAATAGGGTGATCTAAAGTTTAAAAGGCTATTGAAAGGGGCAGCACGAGTTGACTCAGAAAATTGAGAACCAGGTCTAGAGACAGGATATAATGGGTTCAAATGTGACCTCAGATATTCCTAGCTGTGTGACCCTGTGCAAATCATCTAACCCAAAGTGCCCAATTCTTACCACTCTTCACTGGAAAGTTGTTTGTTGTTGTTGTAATAAGGCTATGGAAAGGTCAAGAAAGGTGAGGATTGAGAAAAGGCTATGAGATTCATTGAATGAGAAATCATTTTGGGGAAAGCATTTTTAGTTGAATGATGACATCAGAAGACTACAAAGAAGTGAGAGGAAAAGAAATGAAGGTACTAAGTATATAGATGCCCCCAAAGAAGAGATGAAAAAATTAATCACCATTCATTCTTTGCAAAAGTTGGGCATTATGGGTATGGAGCTGTGCACATACTATTGAGACTCATTTGAAGGGCAGCTAGGTACTACTGTGAATAGAGCACAAGGCCTGGGGTATGGAGGTCCTGAGTTCAAATCTGACCTCAGACCTAGCTGTATGACACTGAGCAAATCACTTAACCCTGACTTATACCTTGCTGTTCCTCTGTCTTAGAACTGATACTAAAACAAAAGGTAAGGGTTTTTTTTAAAAAGACTCATTTGATGTGTTTAGTTTTATAGAAATTACTTTCTTCCCCTCTTCTAGTATAAAGGATAATTCTCAAGTTGTTCAAGGAGGAGGGAAATATTTAGAAATGAAGATGATATAAAGGGGGAAAATTAAATTTTAAAAGAGGATGAAGTCCTCATGCTTGAAAAGGTTGAGAATCAATGATATAATGGAACAACATAAGACAAAAAATTATGACACCTGAGTTCAAGTCCCAGGTGCCTTGCCCAAGGGTAAGTCACTTAGCCTCTTTAGTGCTTATGTTTCTTCATCTGCAAAATGGGAATAGCTCCTCTACTAAACATAAGGCCAGTGAGAATTTCAAATATAATTCGGGTGAAAGTCTTTTTGAGCCACAAAAAGCCATCGAAATTAAAATTATCATCAACAAGAGGTACAGAATAAGCCTGGTAAACAGAGCAAGGAACAAGGAATCAAGAAGAAATAGACTGAAATGTCATTGCTGGTATAAACTAGTTATGTGGCATAGGCAATTCGGTCTCTCAGTACGTTGGCACTTTTTTAAGACCTAAAGTTACAAATGGATTGCTGATCTGCAAGAAATGGGAAAAGTAGAAGAAAGAGAGTTTTTCTTCACTAAGAATTTCATGTATCAATAAAATAACATATCCAGGCCCAATTATTTTTAAGCTCTCCATATGTCATACTCCAATATGATATTGAAGGATGCTGGGTTCTCAATATGGCCTTGGTAATAGAATTATTTTGTTCAAAGACTATCCTACAGATTATCGACTAATTTGCAGAAGCTTGGCCACAGGGTGATAAATTTAGCCATAGTAATGCACCTACTAGTCCACCAAAGTTACAAAGGTCAAGAGACTGTGACCAGCATCAGAAGAAACACTAAACCTTGGTAGTTCCCATTCAATACTTATTACGACCATACAATATATACCAGATGATAATCAAAATATCTCCCCAAAGGGCAGCTAAACCTCAACCTGTATGAGACACTGCCTCTTACTATTTCTTAAATGTGTTTTCTTGCTTTTCTGAAATTCTTTTTATATTCAAGAAAAGTAAAGCACCCCAAACAAAATAAACATCATTAATAATCACAGAAGCCATCAGTGACCTATGAAGAGCTACCTTGAAATAATCAGACCTCTGACAGTTGCTTATACAGTGAAACACACTTGCCAAAAGGAAAATTGGCTGCTTTTCCAGGAAAATAATGCAATGCAGACAAAATAGTCAAAACATGAGTTCATAACAGTAGCAACAGAAGAACTTTAAAAGTCTAAACATCTTTTCTGAATTATATTGCTATCTTGAAATAATCACCATTACTGCACTCTGATTTTTATTTCATCTCAGCAAAAAGAACTGCAAGTGCAGTTAATCATTAATCTAGTCTTCTAACACTCTGTGTTCACTACAGTCCTTACATCACTTAATCCCAAATATTGGGAACCTGTGCTCCACAAGTATGTTGATTAAAAATCCATCCTGTCTTGCCAAATTTGTGTTGACTGATCAACAAAAGACACTGGGGGATTAACTTGCACAAACAACCCTCCAAAAATCACTAAGATGATTTAGAGGGATTTCCTTCAAATATCTAAATTGAAAGAGACCTCCAAAACAATTTATTACAATAGATACCTAACAGGAATCTCTTCTATCATGTCACTGACAAATCCATCATTCAATCTTTGCTTCAAAAAATCTTTAATGAAGAGGAATCTATTATTTCCTGAGGCAGCAATCCCACCTTTGAATATCTCTGATAAATAAAAATTTTCCCCTGGCATCAAACTCAAAAAAATCTGTCTCTTTGGGCATCCATCTATTGCTCCTAGTTGTTTCTTCTATACCAAAGAGAACATGCCTAATCCCTTTTCATATGTGGCATCCTTTCAAATACTTAAGGACAGTCATCATGCTGACATCCCATTTCCAAGGCTTCTCTTCTCCTATATAAACTTTCTTCCTTCAACCAATCTTTGTATGGCATTGCTTCCTGGCTCCTGAGGAGCACATCATTAAGCGTATCAATATCCTTTTTTAAAATGGGGTACCCAGGGGGCAGCTGGGTAGCTCAGTGGATTGAGACCCAGGCCTAGATATGGGAGGTCCTAGTTTCAAATCTGGCCTCAGACATTTCCCAACTGTGTGACCCTAGGCAAGTCACTTAATCCCCATTGTTTAGCCCTTACCACTCTTCTGCCTTGGAACCAATACAAAGTATTGGTGCCAAGACAGAAGGTAAAGGTTTTTATAAAAAATAAAATAAAATAAAATAAAATGTGGTATGCAAAATTAAACAGCACTCTAGACATAGTCTGATAAGGACACATGGGACTATCACTTCCCTGGTTCTGGACACTTAATAAAAACTATCATAAGAGAATACAAAAAAGCCTAAATACAATCTACAGTTTGTGTTCCAGAAAGTTATCTACCAAAGGTATTCATTTCTAGATGTTTTATACAGGTCCAAAACTTTATGATTAAGAAGTCATATATCAAGGCCCTGTCAGAATGAAACTAATATACAACTTAACTTGAATAGTTTACATCCTAATATCAGACATATATTCTAATATATTACTACTATTAAACCAGTATTCTTTCAACTAGAAGGCAAAGGTTCTTGATTTTTTTTGGTATTATCTTTTGCCTGTCTCATGACACCTATGGATGTACCCCAACCCTGAATCTCTTTAAAAATATAAAATAAGATACATGGGACTACAATTATAATGAAATACTTAGAAAAACATTTAAAACAAATAAGTTCATAAGTAAAAACCTCTAACCTAAAAGATAATGTCAATAATAAAATATGGTATATCTTTTATCATAATTATTCCTTTCCATCCTATATCTCTTTAATAAATGTGGGAGAATAGATTACATGACTGGAATATAAATCTGTTGATCTTTAGGAATTTCTCAAAGCCATAGAGGTTGTGATATCCTTTTAGTCTAGAATAATGGCCACAATTTTTTAACTTCACAAACATATATAAAATTCTTAGATCTCTCCCTTTCTGTTCCAAGTCCCTGCTATAAAATTTGAATATAATTTTAATAGAAAAGTTACATGCCAGAGAATAGGATGTCATATTAAAGCACACGAATAGTTTTTTTTAATATTGTCTTCCTTGAAAAAATAGGAAAAGTACCCCTCCCTCAGGGAACTTAAGTGTAATAAATAAATGAGGTAACTAGAAATTTGACTCTGACAACCCTTGAACAGATCTCCAGTTAAGAAGAAAGGGAAGGGAAACTGAAGCAAACAGTATGAGAATCAGAAACAAAAACAGTAACAATATCAAAACACTGAATTGGATTCATAGTGTTTATACATTTCAAAGGGATCTTCCCCTTTTAAGAAGAGGAATCAAACAAGGATCAGACTGTAAAAAGGTAAAAGGAACCACTTAGTAGTGTTCAATAGGATTATACCTCAATTTACTGAAAGGGATAATAAAGAAAAGAGTACAAAAAGGGAAATGAACCAAAAAGCTAGAAAAGGGTTAGGTTAGAAAAAATTCAGAAACATCTTTTCCATCAGGCAAAAGAAAAAAGAGCAAAAAGCAAAGTAATAAACCACTTAAAGAAAAACATAAATGCTGATACATACAATATTGGTTTTTGCCCTCAAGGACCTTCAAAGCCTGGTAGAAAGGACAACATATATCGCAATTAATATGATTCAAGGCAATATGTAGTGTCTTGACATATAGTGCAATGAAGAAAGAGGTATTTTTAGCTGGACTAAGAAGAGGCCTTGACCGAGAGGAGTCACATTTAAAATAGGTCTTGAAATATAGAAAGAATTCCAATGAAAAGATTAGGAAGAGAATACTCCAGAAAGGAAATGGCTTAAAGCAAAGACACATGTATAGAGTAGGGGGAAATAATCACTATTATAAGACTGAAGAAGTTTGATGGAGGGGATGATGAGAAATCCAGAATATATCAAATACATGATTTTTATGGGAAAATAAGAGACCAGGTTTAGAGGGTGGATTGTGGCCAGATCATGCGGAGAAGGAAATAGACAAAATAGTTTAAATAAACTTGTGTTACAGCCTTGTGCTGCCTAATAGAAATTAAATTATTATTGCTATTGTTGTTATCACCATTCTAATGTGTCTAAGTTTGACATATTTGACAACAATCACCAGAAGCAGCTATGCTATAGTAAACACATTTATGGAGTCAATGGACCTAAATTTGAATCACAACTCTGCTACTTATTACTTGTGTGACCTTGGACAACTAATTTCACCTCTTTGTGCCTCAAATTCTTTTTCTCTGTTTAATTAAGGGATTGAGACCAGTTTTTTTTCCAATATTATGAAGTAGGTACCCCTCTTGGATAGAGACATTGGGGCACAGCCTGAAATGATGGGCAATGCAAGAAGGTTCCAAAGAGAGTAGAGGAAATGGAGGCAGCATTGATGATATATGGCTCTCAAGAAATTGAGCAATGAAGCAGAGGAGAGATACAGGACAACAGTTCACAGGGGAGGTAGGATCAAGGTAAATTTTTTTAAATAAGGAAAAATTAGTTATATTTGTAATCAGCAGTGAAAGAACCAGTAGAGAGACTGAAAATAAGACTAAGAGATAGAGAGCTAGAAAGCAAGAATATCATGGTAAAGTAACTGACTACTGACTAGGGAGGACAGGAGAGCATTGAAATGAAGTACATATGGAGACTTTAATTCAAATGCCTTCTGTTTGTTGATTATTTCCAATAGCCATGTATATACTTATTGACACATAAACATCTTCATTTTGTCTTTCCCATTAGACTGTGAGCTCCTTAAGAGCAGGGACTGCTTTTTGCCTTACTTAATATGCTCAGTAATTAGCACAGTGCCTAAGATATAGTAGGTACCTAACAAATGTTTACCACCTGACATCTCTCTTAGTTTTAAGTTCATCTCCAAATTTGACAATAATGTTCTCAATGATGCTTGAGGATCTTTTT
Organism: Monodelphis domestica; assembly: GCF_027887165.1. NCBI lineage: Eukaryota > Metazoa > Chordata > Mammalia > Didelphimorphia > Didelphidae > Monodelphis > Monodelphis domestica. The sequence continues at coordinate 160,260,392 of NC_077229.1, read as the reverse complement.
GCATTGAAGCATTCTAATTCTCTTTTCAGGCTTTATACAGCTGGACTGTTAATATTTTCTTCAACTTTTTTCAACAAAATAGAATTTTGATATGCTGAGAATTTTATCCTTTAGCTTTTGTTCTGTAGTTTCAAAAAGTTAGCTAATCAAAGTACCAATGTAAACAAGATGAGACTTTTTCACTTTTTAGTGATATTTTACATTAACTTCAAGTATTTTTAAAACACAATTAAAAATACAATAATTATAACTTTCTCCTTAAAATTTTTGTTTTTCCAGATTATCTGTATATACAATTTTAATAAATATTTTCTAATATTTTGCTATTTATATTTTCTCCCTCTCTCTCTCATGCCCCCCTCCCCTAAGAGAGCAGTAATATGATATAGGTTGTACCATGCTATCATGCAGTACATATTTCCATATTAATCATGTTGTGAAATAAGTGATATAGCACTTATGCTAAAGGAAAAATTCATGATGGAAATAAAGTTAAAAAACAGTATGCTTCAATTTGAATTCAGATTCCATTACATTCATATACTGCAATTTGTTCAGTCATCCCCCAAATGATGGATATCTCTTCAGTTTCTAATTCTTGCCATTGCAAAAATTGCTGCTATAAATATCTTTTGTGCACTTGGGTCCTTTTCTCCAATTTCTGGTCTTTTTGAAAGATAGTCCTAGTAGTGCTAATCTTGAGTCAAGGGGTATGACACAGTTTGATGACCTTTTTTCTATGCTTTCTTACAAATCTTGGAGAAAAATGTGAAACAATCCAGAGTCAAAGACTCAAGCCACCTTACTAGAAACTTCCCTTGCAAGATGATAGCAATCCATTATTATGTACTTCACTACTAGAGGATTTTACCTTTCAACCAGTTTGGTATCTACCAAATGATATTACAACATAGGCCACATCTTGTCTACAAGACTGATGACAAATAATAATGATACAGTTCAGACTTGTGAAGAAAGATGCTATTAACCTTCAAGAAATAGACTCAGGATGTAGACTGAAACATTTTTTGACATAATACAAGAATTTGTTTTACTTTACATATTTGTAATGAACTTTATTTTTCATGCTTCTCAGTAAAGGTAAAGGGAGAAAGGAAGAGAATTTAGAATTGAAAATAAAATTAAAATGAACTTAAGATGAATTTAAGATTAAATGATGGTGATAATTATGATGAAAATAGGCTGATAATTATGTACCAATGAAGTTTACAAGAGTATTTTCAATACTTTCTCTTATCCGAGGATCAAAACATCTCTGAAAGATAGATACTATAGATATTACTCCCATTTTTATGGGAAAGCTGACTCTCAGTCTAGGGAGGTTGGGTGGCTTGCATGTTGTCACATAGCAATGACTTTCAGAGATGGAATTTAAATGCTTTCCTGACACTAAATTCATCATTCTATCCACTATGCCATGCCATGCAAACAGCATGAAAAACTGTCAATTGCTTTGTTGAATTATAAGCAAACTAATATGTCTCAGCATTTCTTGCATCAATCCAGTCACCACAGCCAAAAAGGAAATGAAGTTCATATAACATAATCAGATCTTGAAAAAAGTCATACTGGTTCTTAGTAATTGCTGCTTCCTTTAAAACATGTTCATTAACCATCCTTATAATAATAAATTCTAAAATTTTGCTGAGAATTGAGGTCAAACTTACTGACGTATTTTTATAGCTCACAGACTTCATTTGCTTCTCTTCTTTGAGAGATCAAAGCAACATTTGACCTGCTTCTTCTCTCTTTCAATACCTTTCTCATTCTCCATAATCTTTGACCAACCACTGACAGTAGCTAAGCAATCACAACCACCAATTTTAAGTAGCCTTGGAATGTACATCCATCTGGTTGTGATCCAAATGATCATCAACAAGAGTCTACTTCTCCACTTTTTATCCCCTCAGCAGGAATGAAGGCACCTGGAAAAGTTCTAATAAGTATGAATGATTGCAGCTGAACCAATATAACCCTAGACAACTCGGACCACTGTCTGTGATTATGATCTAATATGCCTGCTGTTCTGTTTAGGTCCCTTCCCCCCTCCCATCCACCCATCTGTACCCTACTCCTTGCCTCTTCTACATGCAATCTCATGTGTAAAATAAGCAGAATGCCTATCTCAAAGTACTGGAATAATATATGAATATCTCTAATACATGAGTATTATCAAAACCACAACATAAAAATGAGTTTCAGCACCATCAAAAATAATACCCAACTTCTGGGGATGTGGCAAAACTGGGACACTAATGCATTGTTAGTGGAGTTGTGAACTGATCCAACCATTCTTGAAGGCAATTTGGAAATACACCCAAAAGGCCATAAAATTGAGAATACCCTTTGCTATTCTAATAATACTCCTAGTTCTGTATCCCCAAAAGATAATACAAAAGCAGAAAGTGCCTGCTTGTGCAAAAATATTCATAGGAGCTCTTTTTGTGGCACAAAGAATTGGAAATTGAGGATATGTCAGAGAATAGCTGAACAAATTGTGGTATATATTGGTGATGGAATACTATTGTGCTATAAGAAATTATAAGTAGAGTGATTTCAGAAAAATCTGGAAAGATCAACACGAACTGATGCAGATCAGAATAAGTAGAACCAGGAGAATATTATACACATTAAAAGCAATATTTTATAATGATCACCTGCAAAAACTTGGCTATTCTCAGCAATGCCTTGATCTGGGATGGACTTATAAAGGGGTATGCTCACCACCTCCAGAGAAAGAACCACTAGAGTCAGATGCAGATCAAATCATACTATCTTACACATCAGTTTATTTGCTGGGTTTTTTTTTTGGAGGTTTGGGTTTTGTATGAGTGTAATCTTACAACAATGACCAATATGGAATTGAGTTTTGCAGGATAAAACATATGACCCAAATCAAATTACTTACTGTCTCTGAGTAGGGAGAGGAAAGGAAGGGAGGGAGATGGTTTGAATTTTATAATTTTGGGAAATGTATGTTGAAAATTATTATTACATGTAATTGGGAAAGTAAAATATCATTGAATTTAAAATATTTTTAAATACCCAACTTCAAAACACACACCTTGAACAATAATAAATTTCTCACTTTTTTTCCCCTGATTTTACATGAATTGGTTATTGGTAAATCTTGTGTGATGGAGGTAGGTTGGTCAGAAAGAGCCTAGTCTCCAGAGCATACACAGTATGACCTACCTGATTTAGTAATCATCTTCTGGACATGAATAATGGAGGAGTCCTTCCCCTACTTCAAAGTACCATCAAGCGAACTGTTTCCTGTCAGGTACCTACATGATGGTGGAAAGCCTTCTAACTGGGAAACAGTCTATTGATCCTTTTCTAGGAGCAAGGGGAAACAAGACATGCCAAGTGGCTGGCTGAACTATAGATGATTTAAGTATCCATCCACAGGAGGGCTCTAGCCACCAGTGGGACTGAGAAGATACACTTCTCACCAGTCTGTACTCTGGATTTCTCCATCAAGAACCAGTAATCTTTTCATCTAGGAATACCAAACCTCAGAAGTACTTTCTACTCCTCCCTCTGATCAAACAGAATCACCTAGAACCTCTATTTAAGAAGGGCAGCCAAACTAGCCATTTCTCCCAGACTGAACTGTTATAGACTTCATCAGCATAATCTCACACCAAAGATACCTTCCTTCCAACCCACCCATCCCCAACTCTTCAGAACCTTGAGGAGAGAAAGAGTAGCTGAGGAATCTCTTTACTATTTTGAGTATGAATCAGGAGAATAAACCAGAGCCTAAGCTAGATTTCACTACTTCAGAAATTAACTTAAAATAAAATGACTGCATTTTATATCACTTCATCTCTATTCACTAATTTAAAAGATTAATTGATCTCAATTCATATTAGAAAACTCATAGTTTATGTAGCATACTTTCTAACATATAAAGAAGAGCAATTTCACATCAGATACTTTATTTCCCAAACTCCCCAAACTAGACAAATAGTTATGTTTCATCATCTTACCAGTGTAATATCTACATAGCATGGAAATTGTTAATGAAAACTGTTTGAGTTTTTTTACTTTAAAAATATTTCATCTTTTTTATATTTCAAAAAAATCAGAGGAAAACATTTTCTATGGATTGTTACAAAAAAAAACCACTAGCTTCAGAGTCACAGTGTATTCCAAGTAAATAAAAACAAAATTATGAAAATGAAAACAAATGACATTAAATTTACTATGTCATCCTTCTCTAAGTGCCAAATTAAACCAAGCATGGAATTCACACAGTAAAATGTGTCTCAGTATTTTCATTATAAAAAACTGAGTTTTTAAACATTTCTGCTTTTATGAGCTTTATGCTGTCCAAGAAAAGTATGCACCTAGCAAATTAATTTATTGCCACATCACAAAAGGATGTATAATTTGGTCAATAGTTTTGATTAGTCCTCCAAAGGACTAAGTACTAAGTACTAAAGTACTAAGATACTCCATGTATCTCTCAAAGAACTCATACGTTTTCTAGAAACCATGAAGGGAGAGAGGAAAGTACATTCAGCAGTGAACAAAACAACAGATTGATACATAACTAGGTCTTGAAGACAGAATAGACATCAATAGTTTCCATAGTACTCAAATAGAGAAAGACAGAGAAAAATATAAAAACCAATTTCATTAGGAAAAATATGTCTCCTTTCCCAGTGCCAAAGATCTATGTCCTATAACTTCAACTATTTGAGAGAATTTAAGATTAAGAGCATCCAAAATTTCTACTACTTGATACTTTTAAGTGAACAATAAAATTTAGACAGACATGGCCCTTGTGTACCAATTTGACAATCCACTAAATGATACAATGTAATGGAACCTGGAATATGAGGGAAATGAAATGCAGACCTCTGAAAAGCCCAATAAATTTTATAGTAAAATTTTGACAGTCTAGAGACATTTCAAGTTTGCAGATTAGGTCTTGACCTAGGAATGTTTTTCCTACAACCTCACTTGAGTTCAGTTCCTGGCATATAGTAGGTGCCAGATAAATGCTTATTCTCTCCTCTCCCTATTCCCATCTGACTTGTACCAAAATACAAATCCAATAGTTATCACTGCACAGTGGCCCTTAAATATACAGCAAAAATTAAAGATTCATAAATTATACCAGAAGAACTAAGTGTACTTTGATTTGTATTGTTTATAAAAGGTCAACTTTTCTCTTTAAGAGATAAGTCTACTGAGGTACAAATAATAGGAGATTCCTCAAATTAAGAAAAGAAAGTACAAAGCAGCAGGAAAGACAATTATAAAGTTAGCCACTCTTGGAGACAAAATTTAAGATTGAGAAAAGTCTGCTTAGACATTTAATTTCCTCTTTGATGCTGCAAAAAGGCAGGAAGGCTACATTGCCCAAGAAGTTATACTGCTGCACCTATCATTCATTCTAAGTTTCTGAGAAATGGACAGAAGATTAAAAAGCCAGGCAGTAGTAGTAGTGTCCTTTTCAGGAAACAAGTCTAGGGACTACTACTAGTGTGGGTACAGACTGGTCTCTAGCACACAGTAATTGTGATTCAGTAGGTACCAAGGAATAGGTAAATTACATTCAATATAATTTGCTAAGACAAGAAAATAGAGTTGGTTCTTGAAAGCTTACAAATAAAAGAAATAATTTTATTGATGATATTAGAGGATTTATTCCCAACCTTTCCTAAAACTATCCAAAGAAATTAAACACCCTTAAAATACCAGATATTCTAGGACTTCCTGTACTTTTAAATCCCTGAAGATCACATGTTATTTTTTCATAAAAGACACAAGAGTTATTTCTATCTCAGAACAGTCTCATCTCAAACTAGGAATTATAAAGAAGAAATTTTTGTGTATTTCATTTCAGTGTCAAAAAGGTAAACTTTAGTGTGTTGTTTATATTATTCAATAAAGAGTCTTAACCAAGTTATAAAGTTTATACACATTAAGCTCACAATGAATTTTTCATAAAAAGGGACAAAAGGAAGCAGTACTTTTATTTGCCCTATAACTGCTTAAAGATGGAAATTTCATTTAATATGCTTATAGAAGATGGAAACAACTGAAGCTTGGTCAGTAAGATACACGTTTGTCATGACACTGAAAATATTTGTGTGAGAATGCAGGCCAATTTCAGGTCACTATCACTTTTTTGGGTGCACACTCCAGTGTACTGCAGCTGTTAACTTTAAAAGCTAAAATGCAAAACAGAAATAGTTGTTTTAAACATTCTGATTTGGTTATTTCCCTCCATGTCCTTTACTAAAGAAACAAGGCACTGCAGAAATTAGCATGCTGTTTTAACAAACAACTGCTTAACTGATCTCCAGATAGCAGCCTGGATAGATTAGTCCCTAGACAGGGACATAGTGACTGTGTGACCATTGCCAAGTCACTTAACCTTTCACTGCCTCAAATAGATCTAATTTGATAAATATCCTCCACATTAATTAAATCAAAAGTTTGAATAAAAAAAAATCAATCTCTAAGGACAGCTGCAGCCATTACCTAATGAATAATCAAATAAAACTAATGCTTTGTGCATAACATAGTTTCAAAAGGCAAATGGATATCTGGGGCAATATGACACTTAACATAGTGGCTTTCTTTTCTAGGCTCTTTTCCTGACTTTAGTTTTTAATTTAGGAGATGGTTCATGATGAGCAGAGAAACATCACCCAATCAAGGTAAAAAGTGATTACTTCTAAATTTAAAAGTCAGAGGCATACAACAAAATACATTTGTGTACCTGAGAACTGTGTGGATCAGCTGAGATTTCAAACAATAAATGTCCACAGAACACAATACAATTTTCCTTGGGAAAATTAATAAGGAATTTGGGGTTTGCATCCTATTATCAAACAGTGCTTTGATAAGAATAAATAAGTACTGAATAAATTCTGGTAGGATTGAGTTGTTGAATTCAACAATTCCTTTCCCAGTAGTTATTGTATGAGTTTCCCCAGCACCCCTTCAAACTGAGCAACCATCAACCATAGTCAGTCCTTCCAGTGGCATAGAGGATTAACAGATATGCTTGACACTGCACCTTATGGGCCATAGTGCCTTGCTATACACTCTTCCATTGAATCCTCTTATTAAGTATTAACTCCTCAAAATTAGAACATAAGCTTTTTGAGAGCACAGACTGTCTCACTTTTCTATCTGTAATCCCCAGAGTTTGGGACTATGTTTGAAACATAGTAATCATTTAACAACTGCTTTTCCATTCATTTGTTAAATAATTAAACATATTCATAAATATTAAATATAAATATTTAAATAATTAAATAAGCAGTTTGCATTCAGTTGGGGGAGGGAAATACAAGGTTTTGATTAATAAACATATCCTTGGCTAGTAAACGAATTAAATATTTAAGTAAAACATTTAAGGATACTGCCTGAAGTAATCTAAGATCAGCAAAAGAGTTGCAAAAATTGGGGTATCAAGAAAGTTAAACTTCCCAAATGGAAAATGAATTGTTTTTAAAGAGAGGTAAAGTGGTCCTCTAGATTATCCCACTAAATTAAGAGTATATTAATTGTTCTTAAGGTAAATATTAAACAAAGAACTTTCTTTAATCTTCAAATGACAATAGTAATAGAAGTGATTTTTTCTATATAAAAGGTATGCTCAAAAACTCATCTGATATTTTTAAACTCCAATTAGTTTTCATGAATTTACATAGCAAATAGTATATACTAATTTATATTCTATGTTTCTGATAAATTATTTGTTGTTTCAATTTCCAGTAGAGCTATTAATCCACACTTTTCTTTACACCAATTCAATTTCCACCTTAAATCAACAGGGGAAATTTTTTTTAAGTTGTACATACTGATGTAGTCCTAGGACAAAGGCAAATAAAAATATTCCATTTTGATTAGTTGCAATTAACAAATACTTTAAAGAGAGCTGAGGACAGAAGAAAATAACGTTCACTTATATAATAAAAAGCACCAGTCAAGGCTAATACATATGTGACAATCTTTTTAAGTGTGATTAAAGAGAAAAATAACAACTTTCCTGCTACTCAAACACTGAAGTCAAGTAACTCTCTGCCCTTTAATTGTTCACCCCAGTTAAGAACACTGTATGAAAAAAAAATTTAGAAACAGTTTATCAGGTACAAGCAAAATTTCTAACCCTAAAAGGGCTGCCATTTAAGACAAATCTGGGGGGAACTAATCCTTCTCGGGTGACAGTTGTATTCTACCACAGTCAGTTGATCGCCTCAAATATTTTCTTTCCTCTCCTCCTTAAACCTTGCAGATTGTGTTTAAGTAGCACAGACTAATGTTATTTTACCCAATGAGCCTCAGATTACACCAGCCTGAAACTACTGTTATGTTCACTTACTGGCTGCTCTGAAAGCTGTTAACAGAAAACATTATCAGAAGATGGCTAATAGAATTCAGGTTTTTAGAAGTTCAGATTTCGTTCTTGATGGAAATAGCCAAAACCTTTTTGATGTCACGTGACCCACTGTTTCAGTAAATCAAAAAAATAACTATTGGAAGTTTTCACCTCCTCTATCATATGTGAAAGTCCTTAATGGAAATGAAAAAGAATTTTGTTTATCCAGTTCTAAGTTATCTGCTCTACCATCTACCTAAGGCTTTTTAGAAGTCCAGAGATATGATTTCTTCAATGCATAAAGCTCCCCTGTAACAAACTGCCCTCTACTAACACAGATTAGCAACTATTTTCTAACTTATAATCTTAAGAGTTATTTGAGGCATTTAGAAATTAAGTAACTTGCCCAGGATCCCACAGCCAGGACATGTAAAGAAGGAGCCTTGAACCCAAGTCTTCCTGACTGAGACCAAAGTGTTTACATACTAAACCATGCTACCTTTTTATCAAAGTGAAAAGGCCCATTTAGTCCTTTGTTTACATGGCATGTGTGCCAAACTTGAGAACCACATGGGAAAAACACTTTCACCAAAAAAATAAAAATAAAAATTTATGGTGTGTCCTCAGGAGAATGACAAGAATGGCAAAAATTTATTTAGTAAGCCATGTCAAAATCAATGAAAAGACCTCCTTTCAAGACAGTTTTGGAACAAATAGTAATTTTTATTAAATAGTGAAGATTAAGATAGGTATTTCCATAAAGAAAAGAGTAAAAGTAAACCTCAAATTACTATGATTCAGCAAACTAGAACATCTCTCCCCCTACTCCCCATTCACAAAGTCTTTAACCTTAGTTCAGGTCTTCCCCTCTTTCTTTACTACTGTAAAAGTCCCCTGATTGGACTTCTTCCTTGCAATGATCCCATCCTACAATCCATCTTTCACAAGGCTACCCAAACAATCCATCCTTAAATGGTCTAATATGCACTCTCTCCCTTGCCCACAATGCTTGATGATCTACTCAATGCAGACCCCTGTTTGGCATAACCCATTGCAGACAACAACTCCACAACTCAAGTGACTGTCAGCCAATTCCTCCCCCAATAGCAGGCATTAAAGGTGTGTTCCATCATGATTGCCCACTGAAAATCTTTCCCAACAATTCTCTCTTCTCCCGTTTTTTATTATTTTCCCTTTCTCTCCTTCCTGCCCTCAATGTTTAAACCAGAGCTTGGCATACTTTCTTTTCCCTAAACCCAGAATCCCATCTACTGGTTCCATGCTTTGGCAAGTCTGTTCCCCCTAATTGCTATGCCTGAAATGTATTCTGTTCTGATTTTTTAGCCCTTCAAATTTCTAAATTCCTTTGAAATAAAAATCATATACCAGCTCCTAAAGGAAGTCTTCTTTGATATTCTTAGATGTTAGGGCTCACTCTCTCCTTTTCAAATAGTCAAAAACATGCCTATTCATTGAAAATGTGTATTCCTCCACTCCCATAGAAAGTAAACTGATTGAGGTTATAGACTTTTAATTTCATTTTTGTTTCTTCATCTTCAATGCACTGTACCTCAAAGGTGCTTAATGAAAGGTTTCATGTAGTATTGGAACACCACCTATTTGAAGCAAAATAAGTCTTCTCTCCTAAAAGGTCAACATAGGGTATTAAAGGGATAACCATCACCAATATCGCAACCCTAACTTCTGTAGCCATGATGCCATATAGTGATGTGCTATTTAGAACTGAGATCCTGGGCTGTTTCAAGATGGCACATTAAAGAAAGTCTCATATGTTATATGCACTTTCCCTGAAAAGTTACTACTCTGAAATATAAATTAAACAATTACTGTTTATTTTTTAGTTTTCAAAAAAAGTCTGGCTCTTAACATTCTATTTAGAGCTCCCTTAATAGAAAGGTACTGCTCTAAAACATGAAATATTTGTCACAAAATAAAATATTTATTCAATAAATATGCCAGCAGTTCAAATCAGCAAACATTTATTAAGTACCTATTACATGCTAGTAATCAGAGATTTTTTTTAAGCTTCCGAAGAGCTCTCATAAAGTTCAGAATCTAACAGGTACAACAACATGCAAGCGAGTAGGTAAAAACAAGACATATACAGGATGAATTGGAGAGAAAACCTTAGAGAAGACATTAAGAATAAGGAGGACTGGAAAAAGTTTATAATAGGAGCTGGGACTTCAGCTACGAATCAAAGAAAGCCAATAAACAGCAGCCATGAGGGAGAGATTTCTATGTATGAGATCAAGTCAGTGACATACCAAGTCAGGAGATGGAAATGTCTTGTGTGAGGAACTGCGAGGCGGCCAGTGTCAATGAATCACTGAAAAAATTCACTGAAAACTGAGAAACTTGATTTGGAATTTAAAAAAAAATACTTGATGTGCAAACTCAAACAAAAGAAATATAAGAATGGTAATCTCACAAAATGGTATAAGACAAAGCAGTTAAATCAATGCTTACATATGTGCATTTTATACTAGAAAGAGTCATGACCTGAAAATTGGAAGACGAGTTAAGAGTCACTGTTCTCTACCCACAAATTAGTCATAGGACCCTCAACAAGTCCATTTCAGAGCCTCATTTAGTTCATCAGACCACTTATCTAGGAGAGTGCTGGGAGAATCCAGTGAGATGTGTTCAGTAAATTTATAAACTACAAAGGGAGAGATAAATTTAATTCAGGAAAGGCAAAAACAGGTGTGAGAAGTCTTCTGACTGACAGCCTCAGAGTGCTTCTAGCTAAGAAACAAGCTTCAAGGCTATCAAGCACCAGTAAGGAAGCCAGCCCCAGAGTGGTTAATCACATGGACCTGTGGGATTGGACATGAAAGTAAGAAGAAAATGGCAAAATTTCTCCTGAGATTTCAAAGATCATTCTACATGCCCTATGGACTAGGAATGTTTGTAAAAACCTATCATGAGCCACCTCTGACAGCCTTTAAGAACTCAGTACTTTGTAGCCAGTGAATAAAAACAACTTTGAGACCCAATGGCACTTTGTGCATCTGGAGAAGGGCCATTCAACAACAGGATTTCAGACAATGCAGTTCAGAACCAAAGAGGGGACTCATCATTCTACTGAACTATGCAGAAGCTGTTAGAACCCAATCTTGAGCCCAAGTTCCAATTCAAGAAATATAGCTCAAAATACAAATATGCAAAATACTAAAAAGAAAGTTCATGGATTTATGGACATGAAAGGCCCAATACAAATAAAATAATTTCACAGAGATTGAGCAAAGCCTCAGATAAACAGACCACAACTTCAATTAGAATTTCTCTAGGAGAATTTTTTAAAAAGATATTACGAATGAAAGTGGAAAAGGAAAGAATTTGATAAAGAATAAACAGGAGATAATGGAGGTATAAAGTCATAATTGACTTCCTAATAATGAAAAAACAAAACAAAAAAAAACACAACAGTAACTTCATGAGCCAACAATAAGAGAACAAAAATTAAAAGACCAAAAAAAGAAGAAAATGTATGATATATCTGGTTTTAAAAATATTCAACTTAGAAAGATTAGAGAGAAATGACCCAGGTATCAATAGACTATGAAAACAAAGAGTACAAAAAGCCTGAATGCTAGATTTTAAGAAATCATAAATGAAAATTGACCAAGCCTAATAGCAGAGGTCAAAATAAAAGTAGAAGGAATACTCTGGCAAGTTACTGAAACAAATCTTCAAAACTGAAAAGTCAGTCAAAATACAGTGCTCCCACACTAAAGAAAAAAATATTGCAATCAGACATTTAAAAAATAAAGTTCAAGTACCAAAGAACTATGGACAGGATTACAGAAGATTTGGCAGTTGCCAATATTACAGACTGGAGAGCTTGGCATTTGATATCCCAAAAGACAAAACATAAACTTTACAAATAGAAATAACTTACCTTGCAAAACTGAATATCATCTTATAAGGGAAAGAGAAAATAGGTTTTTAAAAAATATAGGACTTCCAATTATTCCTGATGAAAAGCCAAGAGCAAAAATTTTATAACACAAAAACTGAAGATGAGAGAAACCTAGAAAGGTTTCAAAGTTATTTGATCAATTGAGAGGGACAGTAAGATGAAGCAACTACAATGAGAGAAAAGAAACAACTCTCAACTCAGAATTTCTTTTATACATACATATGTACATATATTGATTATCTATATCAGGTTCCATTTATTTTTATTTTATTTATTTCTTTGTTTATTACATTAAAATATACAGGGGCAGCTAGGTGGCTCAGTAGATAGAGAGCCAGACCTAAAGATGGGAGATCCCATGTTCAAATCCAGCCTGAGATACTTCCTAAGGGTATGACCCCAAGCAAGTGACTTAACCCCAAATGCCTAGTGCGAACCACTTTTCTGCCTTGGAATTGATGCTTAGTATCAATTCAAAGACAGAAGGTAAAGAATTTAATTTTTTTTAAAAAGCCCAGTTAACTCTTCCAAAATCTCCTTCCATTAAAGAAGGTTATATCTTACTTATTCCTATTTATCAGTTCTTTCTCTGGAGATGGGTATACACAAGTCATTTTTCAAAAAATATTTCTATTGCTGTATGTAATGTTTTCCTGGTTGTGCTTTATTTACTCTTTATAATTTCATGTAGGTCTTTCCTTGTTTTTTCTGAAATTATCCTATTTGTTATTTCTTATGACACAGAAGTATTCCATTCACAATCATATGCCACAACTTGTTTAGCCATTCCCCAATTGATGGGCATCCCTTCAATTTCCCTTTGCCACCACAAAGAGAGCTGCTGTAAATACTTTAGAATAAATAGGTTCATTTCCATTTTCCTTGATCATCTTAGGAAATAAACAAAAGAGGTATTGTTGGGTCAAAAAAGCAGATAGTTTTATAACTCTTTGGACATAATTCCAGATTATTCTCCAAAATGGTAGGATCAGTTCACATTTCCATTGGCAGTGTATTAGTCTCCCCACTTTTCCACACCCCTCCTACATTTGTCATTTTGCCTTTTCATCACTTTAGCCAATCTGATAAATGAGATTGATTTACATTTCTCTAATCAGCAATAATATAAAGTATTTTGTCATATGCTTATATATAATTTTGATTTTTCATACAAAAACTATCTTTTCATATCTTTTGACCATTTGTCAATTGGGGAATGACACTTATTCTTATATATTTGGCAAAGTTTACTATATATTTCAAATATGGAACCTCTGTCTGAAAAACAAACTATAAAATTTTTCCACCAATTTACTGCTTTCCTTCTAATCCTGGGCATATTAGTTTTATTTGTCCAAAATCTTTTCTATTTAATGTAATCAAAATTATCCACTATACATCTTAAAATACTTTCTTTCTCTTGTTTATTCATAATTCTCTTACCTGTAAATCTGGTAGGTAACATGTTTCCTCTTCTTTTACTTTGCTCATGATATCTCTCTTTATGACTAACCCCACTTAGAATTTCAATTATCTTCAAAGGCTAGAGTTTATAACATAAATATTGGCCCTGTGGGAGATTTTACTTTGTTTTGATAGTTTTAAGAGCAGTGGCAAAGGAGAAAAGAATGGATAAATTAAGGAAGAAAATGGGTGGAAAGCAGTAAAATTTTAAAATATATTGCATAATGAGGATGTGCAAAAACAGACTATACAAACTATGGTGGAGAAACAAGTGTCACATGAACCTCATTTTCATCTCACCCCTACCCTCAACAAACAGCAAGTTTAAAGTAGAAAATTATCAAACTGAACAAGGAAAGAGAGCAATTAGTCCATTCTAAAACAAACTTCTGAGAATGGAGGACTAAAAGGAAAGAAAAGGTAAAAATGTATGATCAAGGTCTGAACTAAGGAAAAGAAAAAGAACTAATGAAATGGAAACAAATCACCTATTAATGTTTAGTAAACTCATTACTTTTTTCCTTATAAAAGGAAGAAGAATATAGAAGAGTGAATAAGAGAGTAGAAAACACACAATCGCCTGTCATAAACATGAATAAAATTTACATACCTATAGAATGCAAAAGGATAGCAGGAAGAATAAGAAAATAGAATCTAATAATATGTATTGTGCTATTCCTCTCTCAAGAGACTCTATGTCCTGACCTTATGCATTTTCACTGACTGTCCCCTCTGCCTGTAATTCTTTCCTTCTTCATCGGTATCCTAGCTTCCTTTAAAGCCCAGCTAAAACCTCACCTTCTACAAGAAGCTTTCCCTAATTCCCCTCAATTCTAGTGCCTGCCCTCACTACCTTCTTTGGAAAATGCCCTTGGATTGGGGAATGGGTGAACAAATTGCGGTATCTGTTGGTGATGGAATACTCTTGTGCTCAAAGGAATAATGAACTGGTGGAATTCCATGTGAACTGGAATGACCTCCAGGAATTGATGCAGAGTGAGAAGAGAACCAAGAGAACAATATACAGAGACTGATACACTATGGTACAATCCAATGTAATAGACTTCTCTACTAGCAGCAATGCAATGATCCAGAACACTTCAGAGGGACTTATGAGAAAGAACACTATACTAAAAACTAATTTTTTTTAAATCACAATGGTAATACTGAAAAAAGGTAGAAAGTAATAGGGATTACCAGATCCCATACTATACTTCAAAATAATTATTATAAAATTTGGTACTGGTTCAAAAAATAGAAAAGTTAATTTACACAACAGCTTATTTATAGAGAAAGAACTGTGAGAATAGAAACACAGCAGAAAAACAACTCTTGATCACTTGGATCTATGGGGATATGATTGGGGATGTAGACTCTTAAGCAATCACCCTTAGTGCAAATATCAATAATATGGAAATGGGTCTTGATCACTGACACATGTTAAACCCAGTTGAATTGTGCACCAGCTATAGGATGGGCTGGCGGGGAGGGGAGGGAAAGAACATGAATCTTGTAACCATAGAAAAATATTCTAAATCAACTAATTAAATAAAATTTTCAAAAAAATAAAATAAAGAGTTAGTGGGCCAAAGAACAAAGCATAGAAAAAATAGATACTATCATCCAATAAAATCTCAACAATGACAAAATATATCAAATTTATGATGTGATATAACCAAAGTACTTCTGACAGGGAAAATTCTAATTCTAAATAACTTTCATCAGTCAAAAAAAAGGTGTACAGCTAAAAAAATTTAAATGACATAAAAGATAAATACCATAATAAAAATACATAAAATCAAAGATTTTGCTTTCAATTCTGAATTATTCAATGGAAGAGTTTATTTTGAAAAATGCTGCAGTTAGCTAATATGAATTAAAAAGAGAGGAAAACGAAATAGCCAGTTTCAACAGTGGAAGTGTATTCACAGCCAACATAGACAAAATCAAGGGAAATATTAGAAATTATTTTGCTAAAATACATGCTAGCACAATAGCTAAGTTAGATGAAATGGATAAATGCTTATTAATTGAAAATTCACAAAATATAAAATGTTCAAATTAAACAAGGAAATAATTTAAATAATCTAATTTCAGGGGAAAAATTAAATAACTCATAAATTAACCTCCAAAGGAAAAAAGTCACAGGGCCAGAAGAATTTTTAATTGAATTCTAACAAACATTCAAAAAGCAATTAATTCCAATATTATATAAACAATTTACAAAAACAGCATGAGGGAATCCTACCAAACTTCTATGACACAAATACAGGCTTGATACCTAGATCAAGGAGAAACAAAGTATAGCAAGAAAACTATAGACTAATCTCCTTAGTACTGATGCAGAAATATTAATTAGATTTTAGAATGAAGGTCACAACAACATACTAAAAAGATCATATACTATGGCCATGTTGCATTTATAACTAGAATACTGGGTCATTTCAATGTAAGGAAAGCTTTAAACATAGATCATATTATCAACAATTACATCAATAGATCCTGAACTGCTTTTGACAAAATAGATCTATTTTAATTAAAAACACTAAGAAGCACAGAAATAATTAGATCTTTGCTTAGGAGCAGAATTGTACTGAAAAAAAAAGCCAACATTATATGTAATGAAGAAATAATAGGTGCTTTTCCAGTATGAATGAGGGGAGAGACAAAGCATGGGTATATATTATTACCTTTTCATTTTTATATAATGCTAGAAAAACTATCTATGGATATAGAACAAGGAAAAGAATCTGTGGTATAAAGAACAGGTGAATGGGAAACAAAATCAATACTTTTCCCAAATGATATCTATTTGGATACCTCTAAAGATTCAAATATAAATTAACTGAAACAACTTCAGTAAAATGAATTATAAAATAACCCTACATGAATCATCAGATTTCTATATGCTTTTAGCAATACTCAAAAGGAAATGATAAAAAAGAAATTCCATTCAAAATAATTATAAACAAAATTGTTCTTAAATGGCCACTTACCAATACTCAAGGAAGCACAATATAAATACAACTACAAGAATACTCCTTGGAAAAGTGAAAATAGACAAGAAAATTAATTTACTTCATGCCATACAAGACTAATAAATGGTCCCTTAGAGCTGGGGGTGGGGGGAAAATAGGAAAAACATCTGGAAAAACTAAATTTTTAAAGAATCACAATGGTAATACTGAAAAAAAGGTAAAAAATAATAGGGATTACCAGATCCCATACTAAACTTCAAAATAATTATTATAAAATTTGGTACTGGTTCAAAAAATAGAAAAGTTAATTTACACAATAGCTTATTTAAATAACATAGAGAAAATGAGTACGATATCATATTTTCTGATAAAAAAATAAAACAAGTTTTTGACAAAAACTGCTGCAAAAAAATTAGAAGAGAGTCTTAGCAAAACTGCATAAACAAACTTCTCAAACCATATGACAAGGTAAACTCCAAATGGATAAAGGACATAAGTATAAATGGTCATATCACAAACAAATTATAGAATCAGAGAGGGAAATTAATTTTGTAATCATAAATGTCAAAGAATACAGTAAAGGAGTAAAAGGATGCACTCACAGTAAGTTTTCTTTCAGACAGAAAGGATAATGGTATTTAAAAAGCATCTCAACCACCCATAAAAAATTTCCTTCAAAGAAGTTAATGAAATCAGGTTTACTGTCAAGAAAATATTTTTCAAACCTGAATAATTCACACTTATATAGTACATAATATTAATATTTGTGCACATTTTGACATAGCTATCTGTCTGTATAACTTATCAGACAAATTCTAAAGCCTTTACAGCTCTAGGGTAGTAATGATTTCATTGATATAGGGAACTTCCAGATGAGGAAACTCTCTACCACTGAAATTCGGTAACTTTTCTATAACTTACAGTCTTAAAAGAGTTATCTAAAGCCCTGAGAATTTAAGTGGCTTACTGAGGATCCTTATGCCAGGAGCAGAACATGATCTTCCTGATAACAGGTTAGGTTCTCTATCCATCAGCTTCCCTACTTCTTTACATCAATCTAAAAAATTCATTTTATATGCTTTTTTCAAATCAATCAAATTGACAGGCACTCCTGGTGGTCATAGACAAAATACTATTTTCCTACAAAGGAAGTTATTAGGAACATAAAAATGGAGGGGGGGGGAATCATGCAGCTAATGAGTTCAGCTAGTCCAACCTTATTTTTAATAGATGAGGAAAACTCAGAGAGGTTATAGCTCATCTAAGGTCCCTCTATTAGAATATAGCAAAACCTAAGATTGTGTAAAGGGAACTCCTTCCTCTCCATGTTGTGAACTTTCTGCTCATCCAAACCAGCCCATTAGTTTGCCTGGAATGCTCCAAACAGAGAGACTTTGATTGGATCTTGAGGTGTGGTACACCAGCATAGAGGGAAAGGAAGTGATGTGGAGAAAAAAAGACTATAAAAAATAAGACCAGGGAGGAGGGGTCTTCTCTGGAGGTCTTTGGCTGGGGCTCTTTCTGCAATTTGGCAATGGTGACTAGGGAAGGAAAAAAAAAACACCTCTTGTGGGCTAGTAAGATTAGGGTGGTAGGCTGGGAAATTGTTTGTTTTTTTTTTTAATTTCCATCCATCCTTATTTCTTTCTTATACTATATATTAAAATTATATTGTTAAAAGCTACTATCATCCTCATGACTTAAGGGTTAATTATTTTATAAATGGTGGCCACAATAATATTTTAACTAATATTCTCTTTCCAAACCAATTTCTAAATATTATATTTGGCATAATATTAATTTTTCAATATTACAAGATTTAAGTTTTTTTTCCTGATTGCAAATTCAATACACCTTTCAGCCTGTCTATCTCAACTAAAATGTATAAAAGTCAGAAATTTGCTATTAACATTTATGTGAACAGATGACTTTCACCAAAGCTGGACTGGATGGAATATGAAGCTATTTTATTCTAGGGTCTAAAGAGGAGACTTATAGGAGAAACTTTGTAAACTTTAAAGATTTTACCGATTATTAGAAAAACAGGAAAAACCAGTAGACAGAAGAAAATCTTTCAGAACTGGCACAAGTCTGTCATAAATCATGTCAGCTAAACAAGTTATGTTGTGACCACTAGTAGTGATATGTCACTTCCCTAACCCCACAAGAAAGTAACCTCAACCCACTAATCAGCCTTGTGGGAAAGAATGCTGTCCACGTATCTTACAGTGGTGGTTTTGCAAGTTTTGTCTTCTGACACCCATGGAGCTTGGTTGAATTGGTGATGTTTCACCAAGTTGGGGGGGGGGCAGTGGGGAGGGGGTTGGAACCCTGTAGTATGTTTCCAGTTATCAAAGTCATACAAAATGATGAAGTTCTATTTATCTATTTATCATTAGACATGTCAAGAGTTTCCAGGAAGACTTGGGTCAAGCTTCCTAAAACATAATGGCTATGGGACCAAAAAATAATTCTCAAATGCTCCTAGTTACAAGAAGAAGCCTACTTGTCATGATAGAAGGCATTTCCTCATTTGGAGTTCCTTATAATAATAAAATCACAAGCTTAGTCCCCAACCCTAAGAATCTAAGAATCTATGTTGAAAGGACCTTGGAGATCAAGTAGTCCAGCCCATAACTGGAAAAGTATCCCTTACTTCCTATAACACTCCCAACATGTTGGGTCATCTGTCAAGCAAACACTAATTTCCAGAGAAGGGGAACACATTAATTCCTGTGACAAGCCATTCTACTTTGAAATAGCTAATTGTTCAGAAGTACTTTCTTCCACCAAACCTGACTCTTAGCAACTGCACCCAATTCTGCCCTCTGGGGCCTTCCTGAAAAAGTCAGCTTCTATTCTTGCACATAACATCCTTCAAATATTTTGAAGACAACTATCCTAAGTCCTTCCCAACTTAATGTTTTTTTTTCCTATTCCTGCTACACATCATCTGTTTTTTCAATAGATCTTCATAGAGAATGACCTCAATCTGAGTTATCCTCCTCTGAAGACTCATTATTTTATGAGACTCCAGACTCTTCCTAAAAAAAGACATCCAAATGAGCAAGATTCAGTTGTGACCTAACAAGCGCATGATCCCCTCCCTCATTTGAAATACCTATCTCTTCCGAGTTCAGAATATTCAGAAATTGTTTGAAAGAAATAAAGCAGTGGTATTTTTTTTTCACCCTATTCAGTAGATAGGTAGAAAATGAAGATTAGAGACCATGCAAATAACAGTGGGAGTAATCTGTTTGAGAAGTTATAAAGGGATAAGATCAAGTATTTGTGTAGAATGATCCCCCCCCCCATTACATGGAGTGCAACTTTTTCACATGAGACAAAAGTAAAGGTATATAAGTGATGGGAGCAAGGGAGGAGAATAGAGAAAACTCACATAGCATGGCCTCAATTCTTAATGTGAATTATGAATTGAGGTCTTCATTTGACAAGTAGGGATGAGAAAAATTTGGAAATTTGAAATCAAGTGATAATGACCTACAGTAAGAGTAGTTGCATGAGTCTGAGGAATTTATATGGCCAAGGTATTATTATTTGTAAAAAGAGCAACATTTGGCTATAAATTGGTAATGTGGGGTGAGTTGAAGATAACACCAAAGTTATGAGTCTGGGTTACTAGGAGAATAATAACAAAAAAAATAATCAAGTTAAAAAGAAGGATGGGGAGAGGAGGTAGAGATAATGAGTTATGTTCTGGATATACTGAGTTTGAGATGCATATAGAATGTCTAACTCAAAATACCAGAAAGATAGTTAATAATTCAGAACTGAAGTTAAGGAGACAGATCAGGACTAGATATATACAGCTGACAATTATCAGCATAGAGATGATAATAGAACCTGTGATAGCTGTTGAAATCACCAACTGAGACAGTGCGTAAGGAAAAGATAAGGAAAGATGGAACCAATATTGCAGAGTAGAAGCACAGAAAGCTCAAACCTCTCTATGAATCATCTCCAGTCAACCTTAAAATAATGCTTTAAAGCAAATACTGGAGAGACAAAACAAACAAGGGGATGACAGTAGGCAGAGAGGGTTTGGTTCATTGGGGTTAGAGGGAAGCACAGTCCACAGCAGGGTCACGCATCACCTACAGCACAGTCCCATCAAGGAGTACTGGTACAGGCAACAACAGCAAGATCCCCAACCTCACCTCTACTGCGTAAGATTCTGAACATTGGGCCAAGCCAACTTTGAGATCCTAAAACAATGACTAATCCAATAGCAGAGCACCCCACATGCACCCCCTTAAAGTTTCAGGTCCTAGTCCAAACCTGGAGTGAGGCCAAACCCTATCACAAGAGAGTCTGGGATGCACCTGGCTGGTATAATCCTAAGATGAGACCCAACCCCAGCACTAAGTAACTCAGAATACTCTAAGCCCTATAAGTCATTTGCAGTTCAGTCACAAGAAAAAACTGAAACAGCACTGGGAGGTGGCTTGCAGAGTTCACAGACCACAAGCCATCATACAAGCCTGGAAGAACTGAAATTTGCATAAACCCAGAACTAGGGCTGAGGAAAAAGAAAGAACTGGTTTGAAGGTATACCACATCTACCCTGAGAGCAGAGCCAACCTTTAAGATAAAAATAAAAGCTGTGGAAAAGGCTAGTAAAATGAGCAAATATTAAAAAACCTTCCTAACCACAGAAAATTATTATAAGCAAAGAATACCAAAGTATAGACTCTGAAGAAAACAGTGCGATCAAAGCAGCTACATATAAAAACTCAAAAAAAAAAAATGGGAACTGGTCTCAGGCTCTGGAAGAGCTCAAAAAGGAATTTAAAAATAAAATAAGAGAAACAGAGAAAATGAGGAAGAGAAAGGAAATCAATATAAGAAGAAAATAACACCTTAAAAAGCAGAATTAGCCAAGTAGAAAAAGAGGTACAAAAATCCTGTAAAGAAAATTGTTTCTTGTATATAAAGTAGAATTGACCAAAAGAAAATGAGGTTCAAAAGCTCAAGGAAGAAAATAATGACTTAAAAATTAGAATTGGAAAAGAAGGTAATAACTTCTCAGACAAAGCTAAAACAAAAAAGGAAAAGGAAAGAAATTACATATTGATAAAAAGTACAATAGAAAATGAAGTAACATCAATACTAAATTTATAGACACCAAATAATATAGCCTCCAAATTTTTAAAGAAGAAATTGAATGAGCTCATTGATGAAAGACAGTAAAACTGTATAGAGATCTCAACTTTCCCCTCTCAAAACTAGATAAATCTAACCAAATAAATAAATGAACAAGAAAGAAGTAGAAAAAATTAAATTTTAGAAAAATTAGATTTAATAGATCTCTGGAGAAAATTGAATGTGAATAGAAAATAATATTTTTTTCATGTCAATAATACACAACACATACAAAAATTGACCATATATTAAGGCATAAAAACTTCACAACTCAAATGCAAAAAGCAGCAATAATAAATGCATCCTTTTCAGATTATGCTGCAATAAAAATATATTAAATAAGAGTTCATGGAAAGACAAATAAAAAATTAATTGTAAACTAAATAATCTATTTCAAAAAAAGGTTCATCAAAAAAATTATAGAATCAATCAATAATTACATTAAAGAGAATGACAATGAGGAGACTACAAAGAAAATTTTATGGGACACATCCAAAGCAATCCTTAGGGAAAATTCTATATCATTAACTGCTAACATTAAAAAAATTGAGAAATCGATGTATTAGGAATGAAACTAAAAGAAAAAATAATAACTAAAAAAATTTTAAATCCTGAATTAAAGACTAAAATGGAAATTCTAAAAATCAAAGGAGAAATTAGTAAAATTTAAAGTAACAAAAATCATTGAACTAATAAATAAGAGGAAGTTGGTCTAATGAAAAAAAAAACAAATAAAATAGTTTTCATTTGATTTTTAAAACAAAAGAAGACAACCAAATTACCAGTATAAAACAAAAAGGGTAAATTTGCCATCAACGGAAAGGAAATTAAAACAATTATTAGGAGTTGTTTTACCTAATTTATATGCCAATAAATCTGACAATCTACGTGAAATAGATATACAATATAAATACAAAAGTATAAATTGCCCAGATTAATAAAATAAGAAATAGAATATTGAAATAATCCAAACTCAGAAAAGAGAAACTGAATAAGCCATCAATGAATTCCCTCAGAAAATGTCCCAGAGCCAAATGGATTCACAAGTGAATTTTTTCTAACATTTAAAGAAAAATTAAGCCCAATACTATATAAAATATTTGGGGAAAATGGGCAAAGAAGGAGTCCTACCAAATTCTGTTTATGCCACACTTATGGGGCTTATATCAAAGCTAAGAAAAGCAAAAACAAAAAAAGAAAATTATAGGCCAATTTCATTAATGAATATAAATGCAAAAAATTTAAATAAAATACTAGCAAGAATACTATAGTGATATATCACATGGACAGTTCACTATGACCAGGTGGGTTTTACATAAGGAATGCAAAGCTGGCTTAATACTAGGAAAACTATCAGCATAATTGACCATATCAATAACAAAGCAAATGTCCTTTCCAATTGCTAATTAAGTCTAAATGGCAATCAATGGGAAGCACATTGATAGAACTCCTGAGAAAAGGACTAGAAAATTAATCTCTTTAGGGATACATCTGAAACCCAAGTGGGAGAATGTAGTTAGTCACTTTTGGCAACCTGACCTACCAATTTGAGAGGCAATTGAGGAAACTGCCTTGAAGAGAGTACTATTCTGTATCTTTACCATTAGTGTCTCCACTACACTCTGTTCTTACATTCTCTGGCCTCACTTTTCTTCCTTCTTAAGTAGGTCCAAATTCACCTGTACACTCTTTCTGTCCTTGAACACCTTTGCCTCCTTATTCTCATGTCTCTCGCACACATCAAAATTCTATCACTTGGATACTCCTTCCTTTTGCTTTCTCTTTCCTATTTTTGTGCTGGTGGAAAAAGTCATGTAACTTTGATCTAGATCCAATACAAATTTATGCTATTTAATCTCAATTGAGCTCTCACTCTGATATAGCAATCTTTTTATTATTCTGATGAACTGAGTGCTGAAATACCCTAAAAGAGCTAAATAGAAAGGAAGCAGGAGAGGAGGGTAGAATTGGAGAGGAATAATTTGTAAGCAGAACATGCTCCATTTTCAAAGGGTAAATTTTTAAAATAAAAATTAATTTTAATTTATTTTAATTACATTTTAATTTTTAAAAGAGAGAGGTAAAAACCTGGAATGGAGATCTGAATGAGGAAAAGAGAATACATACAACTGAGGGAAGGCATATTACTTCAATTACAGATAACAGGTACTGAGCCCATTCCTCCACTTCAACACTTTCTCTGTAAAGGGATCCAACTGGAGGGTAGAGGGAATGAAAGTAAGAAGATAAGATGGGAGGAAATAGAAAGTTAATAAATCAAGACTCCAAATGAGAATGAGATGGAAGTTATACATTAAACCAAACGAGTTGCAGAAGGGATCAAAAATTTTAAAAAATAATGCACAGTTGGGGGCAGCTGGGTAGCTCAGTGGATTGAGAGCTAGCCCTGGAGACGGGAGGTCCTAGGTTCAAATCTGGCCTCAGCCACTTCCTAGCTGTGTGATCCTGGGCAAGTCACTTGACCCCCTTTGTCTAGCCCTTACCACTCTTCTGCCTTGGAGCCAATACACAGTATTGACTCCAAGAAGGAAGGTAAGGGTTTAAAAAAAATAATGCACAGTTTTCAAAAATATACTTCAAACATAATAATTCACATAGAGTATTTATAATAAGGGGTTAGAGTAAAATATTATATGCTTCAGGCAAACTACAAAAGAAGAAGCAGGTATAGCAACTATTATATCAGGAAAAGCAACAGTAAAAACAGGCGAGATTACAATAAAGAAAAAGGAAAAAACTACAATTTGTTCATTGATAAATTGATATAAGTACTTAATATCCATACACAGACTGGCATAGCATCAAAATATTTAAAGAACAAATTATAGTGAGAATGAGGAACAAAAATTACAGTAGTTGAAGACCTTAATAGATCATTTTCAATTCTAGACAAATTTGTCACAAAAAATAAAAGAAGTCAAGGACTAAATTGATTTTAGAAAAGTTAAGATATACTAGATTACTTGAACTGAATGAGAAGACGAAGGAATATAGCTCATATGTGCTTGGCATCTTTATAAAAATTGTTCATTAACTATTGCACAAAAATCTCACATACAAATGCAGAGAAATTAAGCATATATTATACTAACTACAATACAATAAAAATTAAATTAAAGCCCTCTGAAAAGAGATTAAAATTATTTGGGGACTAAAATTTTAATCCTAAAGAATTTGTGGGTCAAAGAGCAATTGATAGAAAAAAATAATTTTCAAAAACATTACAACAATGAAACAGCATATCAAATCACTTTGGATGCATCCAGGGAAGTTCTTGGAAGAAAATAAAGCTAAACATCTTCATCAACCAAAAAAATGGGTATGAAACTAAAACTAGAAATGCAACAAACCCAAAGCCTCACCACACCCCATCACATTTACTGAAAAATCACAGAAGGGTGACCAAATTACATCATTGAACTAATAAATAAATGTAGGAGTTGTTTTTAAATAAATTAATATAATTAGCTAATCTGTTTTTCTCAAACAAAAGAGAAAATCAAATTGCAAATGTCAAAAAAGAAAAAGATGATAACAAATGAAAAGAAAATAAGTTATTAGAAATCATATTGCTCAATTAGAAGATAATAATAAAAATGATGACAGCACATATATAAGATTTTAAGATTTGAAAACACTTTGCATATTATCTCATCTAATGATAAAATTAAAAAAATAAATGTATAGGTGATACTATAAACAAACGAGGTGAGAACAAAATAATTTTTGTCAGACCTATGGTAAGGGATGAATCTAGGTTAAAATAAGAGATAGAGAGCATTATGAGATATAAAATCGATAAAACTGCATTAAATTTTTAAAGTTTTGCATAAATAAAATCAATACAACAAAGGTAAAAGGCAAAAAACAGAGGAAAAATTCTTTATAGCAAGTGTCTCTGACAAAGGATTCATTTATAGATAACTGAGTTAAATTCATAGAAATACAAAGTATTCCCCAATTGAGAAATGGTCAGAGAATGTGGACAGACAATTCGCAGATGATGCCATTAAAATTACCTTTAGTGATTTGGAAAAAAAATGCTCCAAATCACTATTAATTGGAGAAATATAACTTAAAATAACTCTGCCATACCACTTCACACCTACCAAACTGGCTAATATGCCAAAAAGGGAAAATGGAGGGGATATGGAAAAATCAGGACCACTATTGATGGAGCTAAGAACTGATAAAAACCATTCTGGAGAACAATTTGGAACCATGACCAAAGGGCCATCAAGATCTGTATACCCTTTGACCCAGAAATACCACTACTAGGTCTGAATCCCAAAGTCATTAAAGATAGGGAGAAAAAAAAAACAATTTCTATAACATATTTATAGAAGTTTTTATTTTATTATCATGCAAAACAATTTTCCATATTGGTCACTATTATAAGAGCACACTCATATAAAACTAAAACCCCAAAATAAAACCAAAAATACACTGATGTGAAAAGATACAATGCTTTGATCTGCATCCATCTGACATCATCAATTCTTTCTCTGGAGGTGGACTGCATTTTCCATCATAAGATTTTTTAAGATTGTCCCAGTTCATTGAATTACTGAGAGTAGTCAAGTTTTCACAGTTGATCATCATACAACGTAATAGCAGCTTTTTTGTGGTGGCAAAGAACTGGAAATGGAAGGGATGTCCATCAGTTAGAGAATAGCTGAACAGCTTGTGGTGGATGATTGTGATGCAATATTATTGTGCCATAAGAAACAAGATGATCACAAAAAAACCTGGAAAGACTTATATGAAATAAAACAAAGTGAAGTGAGCAAAACTAGGGAAATATATAAAGTTAAAACAATAATGTATGATGGCCAACTGTGAATGACTTGACTATTATCAACAAGGCAAGAATTCGCGACAACTGCAAGGGACTCATGACACAAAAGGATATTCACCTCTATAGCATGAATAGATGGAGTCTGAATGCTGACTGAAACAAACAATTCTTCACTCCATTTACTCCATGAATTTTTCTCTAGTGTAAACAATATGCATCTTATTTCACAACATGGTGAACATGGAAATATGTATCATATAATAATAAACGTACAGCCTATATCATAGTACCTGCCTTCTTTGGGAGGGGGGGGTATGAGAGAGAAAGAGAAAATATGGATTACAAAATGTCAAAAAACAAATATTGAAAATTGTTTCAACATGTAATCTGGGAAAAATTTAAATGATTTTTAAAATTAAATGAGTAATTTTTAAATTTAAATTAAATAATATCTATTAAAATCTCAGAGGCAACATTTTTATAATGGATAAATAGTAGAGATTCTTTTCCAATAAAACCAAGTGCAACACAAGGATGTCTACTATCACCACTATTATTTGACATAGTTATAGAAATTATAGTTATAGCAACACAACAAAGAAAAAGAAATGGATAGAATAAGCATAGATAATAAGAAAACAATGGTGATGTTCTTTGGAAATGATACAATGGTACATAAAACCTTAAAAATTCAACTAAAAGTTGAATATATCCAACTTGAGTAAAGTTGAATATAAAAATGAGGCCGCACAACATAAGAATTGATACATAAGATTGCAGAAATATCAGTAAAAGATCGAGGAGAGGACCCACAAGATTAGAAATGGACAAATGTCTCAGTTTTTACAATTGGGAAAAGAGCAGAGGATGCTACTGATTAGTGAATATGACCTAAATCTCTACTGAAATGCTTAAACATATCATTATAAAATAGAAATTCAAATACCATGAAAATCTAGTTTTACTTCAATGTCTGGCAAAATGCTAAAATATATTACTCAAAACAAATTCAAATTCACATTTGAGAAAAAGACAACCAGCATAACTTTATGAAAAATATATCATGCTAGAGTATTTATATTTCCTTTTGTTTTTTGACAAGAGTAACAAACTGTTAGATCTGAAGAATGCCAGAAATATGTATTTGTTGCTAAAAGCTGGATAGTCTTTATCATTCTTATGAACAAGATGAAGAAAGAGAGACAAGGTGAGAGAATCTCATTATGTGGATTTGAAACTAGTTGAATGGCTAGATCTAAAAAAAAGAGTAATCTGTAATGGTTGGAGGTTGACTCTCTGTGTTGTCAGTCATGGAGTTCTTAGGGATTATCCATTAGCCTAATGCATTTTTAACAACAACATGTATAAACTTATAGATAGCATATTTATGAAATTTGCAGATAACATGAAACTGGTAATTTTAATGCATTGGATGGCAGGATCAAGGTCCAAAAATTCCTCCAAATGGCTAAAACCTTGGCTCAAATCTAATCAAATGAAAATGAATAGGAATAAAGGTAAAATTTCATATTTGTGTTCAAAAAGTCAACTTCATAAATACCATATGAGGAATGCACTGCTAGATAGCAGTTAGTTCATCAGAAAAATATATGGGGTTTTAAATGGAATAGAAGTTTAATATGAACTAAATGTTATGACAGCTAAAAAACTAATTCAATTTAATGCTATATTAAGATATGGACTAGAGATGTGATAGTCTTATTGTACTCTGCCCTGGTCAGGCTACATTTGTAATAATTATATCCATTTCTGGGCATTACATTTTAGAAAGGCTGGGATGTGACCAGGATTGGTGAAAGACTTCACGACCATGCCATAAAAGGACTGGTTGCAAAAACTAGGCTTATTGATCTTGAAGAAGAGAAAACTTTAAGGCAATACTAGAGATTTGTCTCCAAGTATTTGGAGGGCCATCATGTAAAGGAGGGGTTAGATTCTTTTGTTTAGAACCAGATGAGAGAGTGTAAGAGAAAGAAAATTTAATTTTTCCTTTTCTCCCTATTCCCACCACCAAATCATCTCTTCTCCTGCCTAACTATTCCAATTCCTCCCACCTCCTAAAGTATGATATTAGAGCCTCCCATCACCATAATCATCCTATATATAACAGCAATGACTTTCCTAAAACTGTTCACTCAGAACTGAGCATAGTAATCCAGATGTGGTCTAATTCATGCACCTACTTAGGTCAGGCCAAATCTTCTTTGACATTCTTTTTTTATAAGAAAACCAAAAATCATTTTTGTTGCCTTTAGCATTAAAATATTAGCATCGGTAATCTGCCCTTGTGTCCATCTTCTGTACAGGACCATATAAAGCATGGATCCTTGAAATAACTAAAGACTCAAATAGGGGGGAAATACCATCTGCAGGAAGGCCCAGAATAATTAAGTACTAGGGTCAATGGAACATAAGCATCCCAAAGGAGGCATCTAATTTTTCAGATTAAACCATCTGATTTTAGCTAATCAAAAGAAGTTTTTCCATTATAGTTGCTAGAGTCAGTTTTCCAGTGACCAAATGGACTTTCTCCCACTTACGTCTGCCAGTCTTTCACATATGTAAAACCTCTAGAAATCCGTGAAATCTGAAGAAAAATTTTCTTTAACTCAGAATAATTAGCCATTCTAGAAAGGGCACTATGATCAATGAGGTAAAATTAATTCCTACATAACCAAACAAATTACAAAATAGAACATGAATGAAACAGGAGATGGCTCAGCAGATCATATCACACTGCCTGTGACATCTATCTTATATGTGTAATTCTCCAAAAATGAGTTTCAAACTCATGCTTCAAACTTTAAACAATTATTTGATAGAGAACAGCAGAAACTTTCTTTAGCGGCTTTACAAAATAAGTCCAGCTAGAGAGCCACCTCCATCATCCCATACTCCCTAACATAAGTACGCTATAATCAAGATAAATTGTTTACTTTAGTAAATTTAGCTTAACTTTTGTGTTCCTCTGTACTCCCTTCTTTTCAGTCTCCTTCTTGCACCTAGGCACTTAGTAGTACCTAGGATACCCCGCATCCATACACATACACACACACAAATTTCAGTAAGTTATTTCAGAAATATTCAATAATGGCCAATGTGTTACTTAACTCTGGATTGTTTTGGTTTTCTTAGGGTTAAAAAAAAGTAGGGGACTAGCCTCTTTATTTCATTGGTGCAAGGAACTCCCACCATGAAAACTCCCTCTTTCTATACAGATCAGCACCTATTCTACAACTTGGAATCTTGGAGAGATTTTCCTGGGGACACAGAAGTTTGCTTTGTCCATAGTTGCCATGGCTAATATAAGTCAGTGACAAGACTTGAACTCAAGTCTTCTTCACTCCAAAGTCAGCCTTCTGTCCATTGTGCCTGCTGCCTTTTAACAATGGCTTCCTCAAGAATGAAAGTCTGCCCAAAAGAATAGCTTTCTAATAGCCATTTCAACCACCAACAAGCTACTGACTGATGGGACACTTTTGCAACATTACTCAAATCACAGTCATATCCAAATCTCAATTCTATCCACGCCTGAGAGATAGACTTGCCTATAAAAATCTGGTATTCTTACAACATCTAGTAGCTGTCCCTCTCTAAAAATGATTAGTAACTCTAAAGAGTTTCAATTCTGATTCAAGTTGCCAAAATATGGAGTTATATACAAATTCTCCAAAACTCAGCTATAAAGGTATGCTTATATTAATTTCTGCTCACTTATAGACTCACTAATTTGGAACAGGAAGGGGTCTTATAATGTTAAGATAAGGAAACAGGTCCACAGTGATGCCTTGACTGGAACTCAGGTCTTCTGATTCCAAATTCAGTACTCCCCATGGTTCACAACATTTGGCTACTATTTCTTATCAATGTTTTATACATATTTCCTAAAAAATTAATTTTATTCTTTATCCTCCAAAATATCAAAGTATAACTAACATACAAGTTTTCATGACAAGAGAAGTTCAGGGAAATGGGCTGTCTCCTTCCCATTTGACAACATAACCCATGGAAAAGATGGGCAAATATCTCAAGCTTCTTAGGATATTTCCTCAAGAAAAAGGGGAAATCACATCTCACTTTTCTAAGAATGTACCAGAAGGAAGACCTTCAGTGAGGCATTGGGGTCTTATATTTTTCATACAAAAGAAACAACTTTTTTATTGTGGAGAAAGTATAGAATTATATAGTAGAGAGGCTGAATTGGGCAGGCTAATAATTCTGTCATCCCCCTAATAATTTGAGTAGGAAAAAATGAGGGGTTGTAGGGAAGAGGAGAAAAGAGTAGCAGCCACAAGTTTGAGTTTCAAAAGAATATGGTTAATGGAAAGCATAAGAAAAGGATGTCAAGTGTGCCCTCTATTGGTCTTGATTCCACTGGCCAAGTTGATTATAATTTTCTGATTCTACCAAACAAAACGGTATGAGGCCAGGGAGGTGATAATGAAAAAGTGCACAAAGCAATACTAACTTTCAGAAAAAAAACCCTTAGCTAGAATTTAGGAAAGTTAGCTTCTAGCTTTTTCATGAATTAACTATGCCAAATCCAAAAAGTTCTTTCCCTTATATATACTTCAGTTTCTTCATCTATAAAAATGGAATTAGGAATTTATGAATTGCACCATTTATAGATCCACTGCAAGACTAGAAATGTCAATAGATACTCCTCTGTGTTGTGAATATGCCCCTTTTAACCTTTTCAAAGAATTTTGGCAACTGAAGAAATAATTCTCCAATCAGATGATTTTACCACAATAGATTTTGATCCCAAATTATTATAAGTGTACATGTGGAAAAATCCGTTTAAAAAAGTTTAAGTCCTATAGAAAGTGAAACAAATAGATTGCCTTTTGTTCCTCTAACCATATTTTCTAAAATGGTGATATGTGAGCAAAATTTGACATGTGCTCCATTCTTTTTTTGTCACTTACTGAGGCAGCATAATACAGTGAAAACAGCACAGGGACATTTAAAGGCAGGACTCTTGGGTTCTAGGCTGACTCTCACATTGTCAGTTTGACTTCAGCTATCTTCTCAATCGCTTCATTGTTGCCTGGTTCAGAAAACATGCCCCAACTCTCCTTTCCCACTTCTGGAAACACAATCCAATTAATACTGCCATTACTCTTGGAAAGGATGCATCAATTTTCTTTTGGTCTATACCTACTAAAATAGTAATTTTCCAAACCAATATATCCTACCCAGGCACCATTCTCTTTTTTATGTCATCTTTCCCCACTAGGATATAAATTCTTTGAAAGCAGAGAATGTCTGCCCTCAGTCTTCACTTATGTTTTCAATTATTGAGTATTTATTAAGTGCTTACTATGTGTCAGGCATTGTACTAAGGGCTGAGGATACAAAGAAAGGGAAGACAGTTCCAGCCCTCAAGAAGCTTACAATCTAAGGGAGGAGAGAACAAACAAATATATATAAAGCAAGTTATATAGAGTACAAATAAGAAATAATTAAGAGAGGGAAGGCACTAGAATTAAGAGGGATTGAGGAAAGCTTACAAGAAGGACCAGCATTTTAGTTGGAACTATAAGGAAGCCAAGGAGGTCAGAAGAGAGAGGGTGTTTCAGGTCTGATGGATAGCCAAAAGTAATGACCAGAGCAAAAGTGATGGAGTGACTTTTGTTTTCATGTCTCCTGTATTTAGCATAGTACTTTGCATATAGTAAGCACTTTTTAAAAATTGTTTCTTCCATTCGATCCAACACCCTTAAGCCTCCATTTCCCAACCTACAAATTGGGATGATACCTAAAATTCCTACTTCACAGGCTTGTCATGAGTGATGTATTTGATAAACCCAAAGTGCTACTAAATATATTTTTTTCATTAAAAATCACATTCCACAAGCAAAATTTACCCACCCAATGTTCTAGAAAAGCTTCTAGGTAATTCCCTTCATTATAAATTAAACATTAAGTGACATTTTGACTACTTTCCAAATAGCTATTGGACAGTTGCTGTGAGTTGGTAATATTCTTTTGCATTTGTAATTATATGAATATATACACACATACAACACCTACTTTATTTATGGATTAACTCTTCTTAATAAATATCCCAGTTATGTAAAAAAAAGAATGTTACAAATGCAGACAGAAAAAGGACAATTTAAACATTTAAATTAGTCCTTAGCTAGAAAAAACTCATGATTTCAAGTTCCACAGAAAGTCTTGTTTTATAAAAAAAAATTTTTTTAATTTAAGAAGTTAAAAGGAACACCTCAAATATTATGCCCCTTTATTCTGTTTTAAGTACCAGAAGGAAGTTTGTAGATGTTTTAGGAAATATAGCTGGCATTTAACTTTCAAGCTTCCAAAGCACATTAAAATTATCTTTTATCCTCACAAAAATCCTAGGAAGTAGGGGCCATAATTAGTCCCATTTTACAGAGGAAGAAACTAAGGCAGCAAGGCAGAAGTTAGGTGACTTGTGGGGAGTCACATAGTTAATAAGAATCTGAGCAAGGATTTGAATTCAAACAAGGTTGAATTAAGTCATCAAGAACTAATTTCATGATTACACTTAGAAGATTTGGTATAAGCCAATTTCACACAGGGAGAGGCATTATTAAGTATTAAGTAGTTGAAAATATTCTGATTCTATTATATCTCTAGCTAAATCCTGAATATATTCCTTTCTCACTGTCCTTAATCAGGTAAATGAGTTATCTTGGTGGGTGTGTATTTATGTATATGTCTGTGTATACCAAAATAGTTCTCTTATGTGTGTATGTCTATATATAATACCAACTATTTCCAATGTTATAAGAAGATTCTACTTTACATACTCTGAAATCCTATAGTATATGATGTAATATGCTCAATTTAACTGGCTTAGCATGTTTTAAGTTATTCTTTATTTGGACTTGTGATTTCAGAATTGAACGTATCCTCCCTCCAATAATACTGATTTGCAATTTTTAGATCTTACATTCTTACTTATCAAAGGCTTAATTTGAACCCAGACCTTCTAGACTCCTAATTGCATTCCTCTCTCCACTATGGCACATTGTTTCTCAAGTATTCCATACAGAACTCTAAAAGCTGTACCAGGATCATGAAAAAGAACATTAACAGATGCAAGTTTCTAGTACCAGTTCTGCCCTCAACTTTCTATATGACCTTGGTGAAATCATGGATGGTCATTGGGCTATAATTTCCTCATTTATACAGTTTGTCCATGGAGACAAGTATGGTAAATTAATCTATAAGAGTACAGTAGATTGGACCATCTCAAAGTCCTCAGGCAATCTGAACATTCTAGGCTTTATTTATTATCTTCCAGACATCTATCACTTGAGAGAGGAGCAATATCTTGGGAAAGCTTTGGAACTCCCACCCAGAACATGCTGTTCTGTTTTGTTTCGTGAGGCTTATCTCCTTAGTCCCAGACCATGTACCTCCCACATTTTCCAGACCCTCCACAGATACATACCTTCTACTTTCCCAACCTCCCACCCACTTTCTATCTCTTGCTTTGATGGATGATGTGAATAAATCATCCTATCATTGCTTCCAGAAAAAAAATGACATTTGATGACCCTAGTGTCCAATTCATCATTTCTCCAACTTCTCTGTCCACAATTTCCTTCCCTGAAAAATTCTAGGTAGATTACTCAATGTCTCTGAACCTCAAGAAAATAAGAATCTAAGTTACAGAAGGCTAAGACTTTTAGATCCCCCACAAGAGGAAATTCCAGGTCATTGATACAATGATATATAAGACTACTAGGATGAAGAGGTCTTCCACTGATATATATACTACAACCATTTCCCATTCTGATAGATGATTTTCATGAGTAATGAGAAGAGGGAGAATAGATGAAAGGAGTTTATTGGTGACCACCCTTCTGTTACAAATGCCTAAGCACTTAACTAGATTGACCTAGGACAATTGTCACATAATCTGTAGCTTGCCCTCTGCAGTCCAATGGCATCTCCTGGAGTTTGACTTCTGGTAAATATTTTCCAGTTCATGCTCACTCCTACATCATGGTAAGAAATAAGTTATGCAAAAGTGGTGGGAAATATTGTGAGTTCAAGTGTTCATAATTCGAATCCAAGAGTCTAGAAGAAAAGAAAGAGCCCTACATTTTCTTCCTCCTTTGATGTCAAAAAATAAATGGTACTTTATTCATTTGTACCTTTATCCCTATTTTAATAATAAAGGAATGAGCAGATCTTTCAACTTACCTACTTGAGGGGAAAGGGGAGAGAGATTGAAAGCTTTGTCAGTGTCTGATAATACAGGAGGGAAAATATTCACTTACTTTCCTTATGTGAGGAGTCAAAAATATTTAAGGCATATTGGGGGGGGGGTCTTCCATGCATACTATGAATGCTGAAGTTCACTAAAAGGTCATAGTCAACATTTTTCCAAGTGAAAAAAGAATTTTTATCAACTATCATCTTTAAAGTTAATATTTACTACATGTTAGACAATTCTACTGGACCCAGAGCTTTTAGAAATAAATACAAATTCAAATTATAGGGTCCTCAAGGATATATTGTCTATTAGGAGATGACAATGTACCCACAGAAACCAGTCATAGAATGTAATGAAAATGAATACTAAAGAGTATGAAGTACTAGGAAATAAGATTCAATAAGAATTGCTTCCAGCTGGAGCAATATGAGAGTAGCTGAAGCATAATAAAGCCATAAAGATGGGTATGTAATGATACTGTCTCCCCAAAATTCAGATCTTGATAGTAAAGATAAATTGAAAGCCACAAATTATACTTTCATTTTCACCCAAAATGTTTGCCAAATCTTTTTTAAAACCCTTACTTTCTGTATTGATTCTAAGGCAGAAAAGTGGTAAGGGCTAGGCAATGGGAGTTAAGAGACTAAACCAGGATCACACACCTAGACAGTGTCTGAGGCCAGATTTGAACTCAGGCTCTACCCATTGAGCCACCTAATTGTCCCACCACATTTAAAAAAATAATATTGCTAACAAATAGCTAAATTATATAATCTCTGGAGTTTTTATCATTCCAGAGAGGGGAAAGTACAATAATGACTAGCAATATGGTCTAAAGGCAATCAGCTGTGGAAAGACAAGCTGAATGTGTAGTTCAGGCCATGCATCAATTCTGGGTAATAATCAGATTGAATAAAATCAAAAGGATTGCATACTAAGACACGTCATCTCTATGGACTTTCTTCAAGTGCTATGCTTTGCCCCAGACAGATTTCAAAGGCAAATAAGTAAGCCTGAATTAAACATAGCTCTGAGGTAAGAAGTTACTTCCAAAACTCAGTAGCCAACTATATTTTTACTTTGACTTTGTCAATTCCCTGACCTTCCTGAGATGGTGAAATATTTGCCACTGACTTGCAACTAGAGAGTATGTGGTCCATAAGAAGCCTGTCTGTGCTACAAAAGTTATCACATGAACTTTTCAGAAACATTTTGGAACCCAGAAAAGCAAGCATACAAAGCCTCTTCACTTAAACATAGGTTAATAAGTTCCATGTGCACTCTTATAGTTTGCAAGAATAGCATGAGGAACAAACTATTATCACAAGTACTTATAAAAACAAGTCTCTCCATTCAATTAAAAGAAAAAAACACAAATTAATGTTGCTGAATTAAGGAGGTTTATGGCAGATATATTTCATTTTTCCAACCTCAGTTGCCAGAAAAACTACCCCACTATTTGTGATAAACTTTTATTTCTCAGAAAAGCTAAATATAACATTATGAAAATGGGAAAAGGGTAGTGGGGCAAGAGATGAGTATAGCAAAAGATAAAGCAGGAAAATTCTTGTCATACACGTAACCCCACCGTCAGACCACTAAAAGTATGAAAAATGAATTTTAGAAACTTCCTTTTTAGTAAATTGTTATATCAAAAAGTTAATGTAGGCTTTTGTTCAAAGTACTACTAGGCACAAGTCAAGGAGTTATAAAATTGTCACATATTTTATAAAGCACAAAATTTATGAGGCTACCATAAGAAATGCTAATGTTTAGCCTAGTGACCTTTCAATTATCCAATTAAAAAATATGGTTTGTAATAATTCCTGAAAGTAAAAACAAATCAAAATATCCTAACTTACTATACCAGTAAATTTTTGGTATAAAGAGCAAAACAAAAATCACCCCTGTTATGTGTAATGCTAGCTAAAATAAATGTCCGTTCTGCAAAAATAAATAAATAAAAATAAAAGCAGGAAGCAATGGGGGAGTGATTACAGTATAGACAAAACCCTGGTTGTCAATAGGCTCCTCAAAGTTAGTCTATTCCACACACACATAAACAGACACTCATTGTGGTTATTTATATATAGCTGATTAGAAAGGCAACTAAGACTATAAATTACATAGAAGGTGTGGAAAGTGTTGACCTACATTGTAAATGGAATTTCCTCACCTGGGAATTCTCTGTACCAGTGAAATCACAGGTCCAACCCCCATCTCTATCCTATAGCTAATTAATAGTATGAATCACTATATTTATCATCAAATGACAAATCAAATGAAGTTATCAAGGCGATCAGACTTATTTTATGCAATTTCCAGAGCTAGTCCAATAGAAAAAGAGTGGTGGGTGACTTAGTCAAATTTTTTTTTCTTTTCGCTTGTGGGTCTTTGCCACCCTCCCTGAAGCACAAAGATCTTTCCAAAAGAGAAAGGAAAGGCTGGCATTCTGTTTTATGTATCCTTAAGCTAAATTTTAAAATTAAACACAGAGTTAAAT
Source organism: Monodelphis domestica (assembly GCF_027887165.1). NCBI lineage: Eukaryota > Metazoa > Chordata > Mammalia > Didelphimorphia > Didelphidae > Monodelphis > Monodelphis domestica. The sequence continues at coordinate 160,222,906 of NC_077229.1, read as the reverse complement.
GATAGATTTGCTTTCTATTCCAGACTGGATGCAATTGATTTTAACTGACTAAATTATCTGATCTCTGCCAAGAATTTTATTTCATTAAGAAAATGATATTATGGAGCATCTGAGATCATAGAGCAGACTAAACAGAATGCCAGAGAAGTTCTGAATGCACCCCACAGTGAAGGTTTGATTATTTGCAGATGGAATATGTAGGGGGGAAAATCTAAATCAGAGGAAAATTCTATGATATGATTCTGTGAATTGTAACTCTCCAACTTTCATATCATTTCTGCCTTTGTGTTTAACAGAGAACAAATTTAAGACAGTAGGTGATATTTGCTATCCTGACTTTTTTAAATGAAAGAAAGAGTCACCTTTCTGCCTTGAAAGAATATTAAGCTGCTACCACCCTAGACAAGGGAGGGAAAAAAGGAAACATTGATACCACAATAGACTCTAGTATGTCAACTGTCAACACTGACATTATTTGGCTAGTCCTCAAATACTCACCAAGAAACTAATTTAAATCAATCTCCTTTGGGAAAGCCAATTGTTCACTATGCACAACAATTGGTCCAAGATCAATCAGTGGACATGAGATCAATTAAAACCAGCTTAAGTTTTTGAAGAGGGATAATTCACACAACTTGAGTTAAATCTCTATTCATTTCAGTACTCCCACAATGCAACCCTTAAGCTTCGTTTGTAAAGCAGAAACATTACTACTATCACCCTACACTGTCTAGCCAGCACTTTAAGTAGTTCCACATTTAATTAAAGACACAGTATATCCTTTGTTGGCATAGATAGTGTGGTCACTTTTAAGACTGCAGTCATTTTAGCCAAAAAACTTGGCATTTTAGAAAGCCATCTGTTAGGGAAAATATAAAAACTAAATCATTGTTGAGGTAAAAAAAAATGCTATCCTAAAATTTGCATGTGCTTAAAAGCAACAGTCCATGCACATTTGAATTTCATGAAGACTAAAGAGCAGTTTGGCAAAATTACTACCATACACTTTGGATCAGCTTTTCCAAATGCCATCACTTAAAGAGTGTCTTAGATAGTTGAAACATCAAGCTGTATTCCACCCTAAGATAAGGGGACAGGAAATTAAGTTTTGCTTTGGATACTTACATTAAAACATAAAATTTCTAGAAAATGGACTTATTTATCTAAAGTGCAGTATCATTTTTGTCCACATGAGTGCTGTAATGATATACACCACTGAACCCAATCTAATGTACCAAAGCTTACTAGTGTGATATTACCAGTATCTCCCTACTCAAATAAAATGAAATAGCAGATTTGACATTTGATGATGCTTTGAAATTATCAAAAGGTGTCAGTAAGACAACTTACTCAATAAAAATATTGGGAGAAAAATATTTTAAGTAATTCATTTTGTAAGAAGGCTCTGTCAAACCTTCAGTAACATCACTATAGCTAATAGTCACACAAGATAACATGCCAGTTTTTGTTATGATAGTCTCCTTCAGCCCTAATTATAAAAGAACAGAAGCTCTCTATCTGTTATAGTTTTCCTTAAGTATCTTGCCAAATTTTATTTTACCAGAGCCCTGAAATACTACTTTTTTTTGAGAGGGATGCAGAAAGGAGTGTTTACAAGTTAAATATATAACACCTTACCCCCAAGAAAAAACTATCTTCTAATTTTCAAAAATCCTACCTTAAAGTTTACTAGGTTGGCAAGGAGTTATCAGTAAAGGGGCCATGTGCAGAATGTGAAACATAAAAGTGAAGCATTAATTAAAAAAAAAAAAAAGAATAACCTCAGGCAAGACCTAAAAGGCCACCAAGCCTTTAGGAAATCACCCATAGGTGGGAACAGCTTAACGACATCCCAATCAAGGATCAAAAAGTCCAAAGAGATAAGACCGCTCTAAAATCTGGATTCAAGAAGCTTGAATCCCAAGTGAGTTATAAACAAATCACATCGCAGGTTGGGTGAGACATTTATATTCCGGGAAAATCAAGACCTATTAACCCAGAAGCATCAGTCTCATGATGTATGTTGCCTGTGAGTAAGTGCTGAGTTACTGGACAAAGACAGCTCTCTCCTGGAGCCTGCAAAGTACGTTTAGGGCTCTACACAATCTCCATTACATCCCAAGGACAAGACACTTGAACCCACCAGGATCTGGATCCTCATCTTCCCCTCCCAGGCTCCAGTGTTTCGGGATTAAAGGCAGTCAGCACCACCTGAAGAAACCTCCAGCCTCCCTCCCCACAGCAGTGCAGAAAGTGCCCCAATGATTTCCATTAAATTCATCAGCTGTTCTCCTCAGCATGCAGAGAATACAATTTGGTGAGAGAAGCATTAGGCATCAGGACTAAGAGAAGAGGTTTTGGTGAGATTAGAGAGCCTTTGTCAAAAAAGAAACTTGGTGGGGCTCACTTTATAATCGAACTCTTTAGTGGCAGGAAGAAGAGGGGACTTCAGAGAAAGTGGGCAATTCTGGTTAGGATATTTCATTTTAATGCAATTAGGGAGCTTCCCCAAGGATTACTATTGTACTTGCAAAGTTACAACGGGCCCCTACTAGAATTCTAAATCTCTGACCCCGGACTCTTAACTGTAAGAGAAGGATTTCTTTCTGAGGCTTCCAACCTGTCCTTCTTTCTCTTAATTTAAATGGTTATGCTCATTTCCTACCCCAATCCCCAAGAGTGCTCCCTGACAGGTTGCCACTGTTCTGGTTGCTGGCGTGGTGCACGCCAGTAGTGACCCAGCCGCAGAAGGCACCTCATCAGGGCCAGCAGGCAAAAGGGGAAATGTCAGGTAAGGGAACAAGTCTCATATAAGATTGGGAAAGAGAGCACGTTAAAGGGGAAGAAAGGATGGGTGGCCAAATTCAGGAAGAGGAATGAATCCGTTTATTAGACTTGCGCGAATGTGGGACCACTTTTCTTAAAACTGCGTGGCGGGAATAAAAACTGGGGATGGGGGGGGGCGCGGGGGGGAGAGGCGTTACTGCGCCACCTTGCCCAGTTAGGGAAGCGCAGTGCAACCCGCTCCCTCCCTGGGCAGAAGAGTAGGGAACGCCACTGTGTTGGCCATCTGAGGACTAAGAAGTCTGAGTGTGGTTAGGATAAATAATACTTCCCATCAGAGCGCCCATCCCTCTGTCCCCTCTCACCCCACATAACACATCCTTTTCTCAGGACACAACACATTCCTTCTCCGGGCAATACTGACCTCGCTTACTGCGTCTCCAGCGGTTAGCTTGGCAGTGACCGTAATCCATGCAGTTCAGAATGATAAGGGCAAAAGAGAAGAGACGAAACTGCATCTGGGCGGTTGGGTTGTGTGGAGACACTCCGCTCAAAGTATGAGAACAGGAGGGGTCATCAGCGGAGCCTGGCACCGCTGGCAAAGCTGGAGCAGAGATAGTGAATCCTTGCTAGCCAACGGGAAGGGGGTCCAAGAATCAGGCAGGAGCAATTACAGAGCGGAGTCACAAGCTCGGATGTCCAGTAGCATCTCCGTCCTGGGAATCTGCGTGATTAGAAGGCAAGAAAGAGTAGGTTTTGACAAGGAAAGAGGAGCCAAGGAAAGGAGTGGGAGGTAAGGCAGAGAGACGTAGAGGCGTCTGTGCACATGAATCAACCAACCATTCTCTTTAAAGGGGGAGAGGGACCCTATGAAACTGATCAATTTTGCCTTATTACTGGAATGAAACACTCTGAGCATGAGAGTTTGAAAATAAGTTAAGGAACTAAGCCTCAGGAGCTGCCTTAAATCAAAGCGCGCAGTAACTTCAATGAGAAGATGATTGCAATCAAGGGAATCAATCATTGGAAATCTCTGCGGAGCAGACGTCCTAGAAAAGGCATGAGAAGAAAAAGAAACGCTCCTTTGAGAGTGGGGAGAGGGTATAAGCAAAGAGGAGCGCCTACATTCCTATCCAACTCCCTCCACCCTGGACCCACTTTAAGTTCAAAGCTGGGGTGCCCCAGAGTGGAGGGAAATAAAGCGCTCCGGCAGAGAGCAACTTACCTTCACAGCGGACCCAGCAGCACGAGGGCTCTCAGGCATAATGCTGCATCCCGGTGTCAGGCAGGGCAGCCGGCTCAAAAACACGTGGGCTGGAGGGGGGAAAAAAAAAGTTTGCTAGATGTCCGTGTGCTGGGAGAGCCTCGCAGGCTAGGCAGTAAGAGCCGCCAAGTCAGTCCTGCCTCTCCAGCAGGGCGGGCAGGCGTATAGCTCCTCTCTGCGCGGACTGGGTTGTCGAAAAGGGAATTGAAGCGTCAGGGTATTTGCGGCTGCGTCCCCAGCTACGGCCGCTACGTCCTAGTCAATGCCCCCCAACACGAAACCTGGGAGGGGATGTACCTCAGCTTGGTTCCTCCAGTCCCACCCCCGCAAGTTTTCTTTAGTCTCTGCCTTGGCTTTGACCGTCACTATTGCGTGACTCCAAATTTTTCTCTAAGTTGGGGCAAGAAACGGTCCTTATAACTAAGCTGTGGGAAATAAGGTGATCGAGATTCGAATAGAGATGCAATGGGTTTGTGGCAGGGGCTTGATGCTTCAATAAGTAGGTGGTGCTGTATTCCACAGCATCTTAGGGTTTGGTTTTTTTTTTTTTTCTGCCCACAATCCCCCGGGTCCTAAAGCCTGAAAATCTCTGGTTTCCCTGAGGTCCTAAAGCACGATAATCTTTATTTAAAGATCTGAATCTCTTGCAGATTTCTTCTAGACCCCTACTTTCTTGGGTCTGAAAACCAAACGCAGAAAAGCTGCCGCGGTGGTCATTTACCAAGAGTCGCAGGACACACTTTGCCTCTCCTACAAGTCTGATTGTACAAGACGCTGTCCTGCAAACAATTGCCTCGCAATTCTCGGTTGCCTGTCTTCTGACTGGAGACCCGAGTACAAATCAGTTCATTAATTTATTCCGAAACACCGAGCCCCAGAGTGTTTCATCTTCCTAGTAGAGTTTAAAATTGGACTGTCTTGCTGGGTTTTGCATCTGTGTTTTCATATCTTTAGATTCTCTGTAAGGCTCTAAGACAGGACTGGGAAATAGAGAACATTTTCATCTTAGAAACTGAAGAGAAGCCACCTTTAATTTTAAAAAGAAGGAAAAGAAGGATAAAAGAAGAAGAAAATAAAGGGATTTTATTTTAAGATTCACCTTCATTTCCAACAATCCCCGGGTTCTTTTCCCTCACACCCAGTCTGTTCAAATAAGTGGCTTAAGTACAAGGACTATTTTGGGTTTTGCCTGCCACATGTGGGCATAAATGTTTGTGGAACTGACTTGTTCAATGGACTTGCCTCTGTTTCTTGCCATTGGAGGTTTAAAAGTGTAACAATTAGCCAACAAGCATTCATTAAGTATCTATTTCGTGCCAGCCACTGTATTAAAAGCAGGTAATCTCAAGAAGCTTACATTTCCATAAAATTTGTAGACACGAATTTATCTATGTATAATGTTTTACAATAGATGTAGATATTACCTTCATATCTGAACATTCAGCAAATCTTATTCTCCTATTTTTCCCATATGCAAAAAAAGAAAAGTGAACTTTTTAGGCATAGTTCTAGAAGTTCTCTGAGGCCATCAAATTCAAATTCCATATTTTGCACAGGGGGAAACTGAGTCCCAGAGCTATTATGACTTGTCTAAGATAAAATAGATTACAAGGGTGAGAGAGAATTAAAGGATATATTCTTACTCTAGAGCCAGTGATCTTTCTACTATATCACAATAGCTCCTTCAAAAGGACTACTTAACAAAAAATGTATTAACTACTCTATTAGGTATTCTGTTTATTTAATAAATTCAATTTCACTTCCTCTGTAAATAGAAGGTATTGAACTAATTAACCTCAATGGCTCCTGTTTAGCTGTAACCCATAATTCAATTTCACAAACTTTTTTTGAGTACCTATTGCCTTCAAGTTCCTGTATTAAGAACCAGGTAGTAATATTAAGATGCATAAGATATGGTCTTTTTTCTCAAGAGTATATAGTCCAGAGGAGAATAAGTCATGTACCAATTTAAATATAATATAAAGTGAAATATGAAAATGTCAGAGGCACAAAGTGCCAGAAAGACTCACAGGAGGGATACTATCTTTTATAAAACATCATTTTTGTAATTATTATGTCTGGTTGGCTGTTGTCCTAAGAGGACCAAAAAGATATCACTAAATTGGAGTCAATGTACCAATATGAGCTCCTAAGGTTCTACAATAAGTTTTACACAAATAGCCCCAGTGAATATTTAGGATAGAAATGTCTCTAAATTTGTGAATTTCATGTTTCTTTTGAACTACAAAAATTCTGCTTTGCTCACAGAGCACACAGTGCCTTCTTTGGGACATACCATGCAGGACAGTCCTACACCAATGTCTCCCATGTCTCACAACTGATACCAGCATTCTCCAAAGAAACCTCCAGAGTGGTCTTGTATCACTTCTTCTGACCTCCATAAGAGTGCTTGCTTGCACTGTGATTTCTCTGTAAAATAGTGTTTTAGATAAACATGGATTTGACTTTTGAACAATATGGCCTGCCCATTAGAGTTGTGTTCTCTGCAATCGAATTTGAATGTATGGGTGTTCAGCTCAAAAAAGGACCTCAGTGTCTGGGATCTTATTTTTTGAGATGATCTTCAGGACCTTCTTCAGATGGTTCAAATGGAAGAGATTCCATTTCCTGGAATGGTTCTGGTAAACTGTCCAGGTTTCACAGACATGCAACAATGAGTTCAGCACAAAAATGGCTTTGTAGACCTTCAGTTTGGTATTCCATTCTACACTTTCCTTTGGAGTGTCAGAAATACTGGCGATGCTCACATCACCATCATCTACATGGACTATCTATGTCAGCATTAGTAAAGATGTAGCATGAGTGCAGAGCTGGGCACTTAGGGAGCTGCTCCCTTCCCCCTCCCCCCAGTGCCCAAGGGCATTTCTGCCTGCCCCACCCCTCTGTCCAGCCATCCAAAGCAAGCACTTCTTCCCTCAGCTCTTTGGTAATGGGGGGAAGGGGAAAAGGGGGCTCCCAGACAGTTTGACTTTTCCCTTTGGGTACTCAGTTGGAAAAGTTTCCCCAGTGCTAATCTTTGTGGACTTCCTTGGAAAGTATACTGCCAAAGTAAGTGAATTTACCCATGGCATTCAACATTTTTCCTTTTGTGGTAACCAGTCTTGGTTGGTAGAGAACCACTACCACCAAGAAAACCAAGATAATAATTCTATCAGCCTAAATAAGGATGAAGGGCAGGGAAGGTTGCAATGGGAAAAGCATTAGATTTTAAATGGGGATGTGGATTCCAATCTGAGTGTTGAAATTTACTATTTGTGTTACCTGGGTCTTGTCACAACCTTTCTGAGTCTCATTTTCTTCATTTGTAAAATAAGGAGGTTGGATAAGTTGACATCTGTGAAACCTAACTCAACATCCACAATCCCCTGTTGTATTATGAGTGTGATAATGAACACTTAATAAAGGTAATACTTTTTTATGCTATTATAGTCCCAAAGATCTGTTATCACCGTGGATATTTTCTCTAATGATACTGATCGAAAGCCATCCTACATGGCTTGATCCTATGTCTTCCCATAAATCTGTATACAGGGTATCTAGTCAATATGCTTGGGGGCCTTCTTCAAGTTCTCTTTCCATTGCATACATACCAAGGGAGAACAAGAATTATTCATTAGTTGTCCTTTGTTCTTGACACATGACCAGTCCATCATTTTATCAGTTATATATTTCTTTGATGATATCTTTTATATTCAAGGTGTTAAACTCATGGCAGATTGGTCATTTGCAGCTTATAACACTCCTAAGTGTGGCCTGAACCACAATAAATTATAATTGGGAAATATTCCACAAAATAAATAAAAATATTAACAAAACAGATTACTAATATGTAGTTTTCTTATGTCAATAAGTAGCCACTAGAGATCCTTATCTTTCTTTTTTAGTGGCACCCATTCAATTTGGATTTGACACCAAGGCTTAAACCACTTCTATGTAATATAATTCCATATTCATCCTGTTCATGATGCACCTCTCCTTTGCCCTTAGTGTCACACTCAACTTTAGTTCTGTAAAAACTATAGTATTTCTTGCTTTGCAGCTATACAACAGAATTATTGCAGTAACACATAATTGTAGCATTATTTTTGTAATTAATTTATCCAATTGTAAGCATTGTGATAAATTTGGGATCTTTATCAACTTAGGGCAAATATTTAGAAATTCTGTTTAGAATAGATACTTATGACTTTTTAACCACTCAATGGCCCTACTGATTAAAAATGAAATAAATTTATCATTTTAAATTATTAATATCCTGATAACAATGAAACAAAGTACTTCACTATTTTTCCTATAATACATACTTTGGAATGCTCTAGTAAACTAGTCTGATTTTACTAACTCCTGATTTATAAATAAGTAAACCTAGTCTTCAGACCCAGCTAATGTCTAAGTAAAGAATCCAGAATTGAGGCACAATTTGTACCAAATTCTTCTTTTTTGGAGGTCAATTATTTCAAATGTAAACTGGCATTATGATCCTATGAATTCTCGTGTAATATCTCACTTTTGTAACAGTAGAAACAATTGTGGCCTAGTGAACAGAAAGCCAGCCTGGAAGGAAGATGAGTTCAAGTCCTATTTCTGAAACCTATTGACTGTGTAACCTTAGGCAAGTCACTTAAAAGTCACCCCCTGTAATCACCACCCCCCTCCCAAAGTTTAATAAAATAAGCTGAAGAGAATGTGTCAAACTGCTTTTGCAGAGGGAATTTTCTCTCCCTGGAAAGTAAACTTCTTTTCCCTATATCATTTAAATCAGAAGTCTAATTCCTATCCTGATTTACAATAGGAAAGAAACAAATTCGTAGTGAAATTTGAATGTAGAAAAGCAAAAAAAAAAATGCTTCCCCAAAACATCCTTCCAATTTCTTGGCAGAACAGCAAGTCCCATTCAGGGTCAAGAATTATCAATAGTATCTATGAAGAGCACTGGGGAAAGAATTAAGCAGTAGAAAGGAGACAAAAGGGATTTGAATTGTAGTTCTGGCTTAGTTGTGTGGCTTTCTACATTAATCTTTCTATGCCTTAATTTACTTACTTATAAATTGAGGGGTTTGGGGAATCTCTAAGAATCTATTCAGCTTTAAAATTTGTGATTTACATTCATTTTCTAACCTTAGCAAAAAGTTCTCCTTTATGCCTAATCTGAATCTCATCTATTTCAATTTTTAAAAATTAGTTTTTGATTGTCAGTGGAGAAGAGAAGAAAAATATCTGGTCATTAGCCTTTATATGTATTCTAAGATCACCTTTCCACCTTTTCTTCTCAATGTGCTATTTTACAAATCTTTATCCATTGTGATTTCTGGAGTTTTTTACACAACCTCTTTTTACAGTCTAAGATGTTACATTGTACAGAGTAAGCACTTAATAAATAATTGTTTAAATAAATCTAATTCTATGACCAGGTAATTTGCTCACACTCATCTCTATAAAAATCCTACTGAGATGTTGGGTCATGGTGGGACAGAGATAATAACACTTAGGGGTTTGTTTGTTTGTTTGTTTTCAGATATGTTGGTACAATTTTCAGTAATCATTTTCTGACATTTTGCAATCCAAGTTCTCTTCCTCCCTCAAACCCCCTCCTGAAGAGAGTAGGTAATATTATACAGGTTATATTATACAGTATATGTTTCCATGTTCATCGTGTTGTGAAAGAAGACACATGTTGCTTACACTAGAGAAAAATTCATGGAGGAAATAAAGTGAAGAATGGTATGCTTCGATCTGCACTCAAACTCCATCAGTTTCTTCTAAGGTGGTGGATAGCCTTTTTTGGCATGAGTCTCTTGGAGTGGTACTGCATTCTTGCATTGCTGATAATAGTTAAATCATGCACAGATGATCATCATACTTCATTGCTGTTACTGTGTAGGTGACCCTTAATTCTTAAGGACCTTGACAGCAGAACAAAAGTTTTGTTAGTTTCTATCAAGCTGGGAAAGCCTGAAATCAGCTTTTATGTCTTGTTTAAAAGAGAAGCTAAATGCATATAAATCAAGAATCATCAGAAGGTTGGCCAACATGGAATTGCATGGTTTTTGGTGGGATATAGAGGGACAGCAATATATGAAGACCATCTACTGAGACACAGAGTGGTTGTAAAGTATCCCAATGTGAATGTCCAAATTGATGTAATTATATTATAGCTCTAGGGATGGAAAGAACCTCAGAGGTCACCTAGTTTAACACCATTTTAAAACAAACAAAATGAGACTCAAGGAGATTTAGTGACTTGTCCATACAGATACTAAATATAAGAGGTGGGAGTAGAGCCTACATCATCTGACTTTAGCCAATGGTATTTTTCTACAATATTATGCTGCTCTATTCAATATTATAACTCGTCTTGATCAACTCTACTCAAGAACTCATACTAGCATAAGTCCTTCCTCAAAAAGAAGAGTATATATTTTGATTGAGGAGGAAATACTTTACTCTAATTTTTATTAATGTTTTTTGTTTTTATGTTATCTTCAATTCTAAATATATCCTTTCTTCTTGCCTCTTGTCATCCTTTGTAACAGAGACAAAACAAAACAAAAAAGCAGCTGAGCAGAAACAACACATCCAGTTCTTCTGACAATATTCTTAACCTTTAGTATCAAATATGGGGGAAGGAGAGGAGGAGGTATATTATTTCCACTCTTGGAATATACTGATATTCAACATACTACATTAATTTATACACTAATTAATTTGGAAGAAATGTCAGCTCAAAGAAAAATATGTAAATTACTGTTAGTCAAAAATGGGAAAATAATTCAATTGAGTAACTTCTTCATAAAGAAAACTGTTTCAGTCTACCCTGGGAAGAGTTCTTCCAGCAGAGAAAGATCCCTCAAAAAAAAAAAATAGCCAGTCTTCAGAAAAGCGTCTGATAGCTCAGGAAAGTGAGTTCTTAAGGGTAGAGAAAGCTTCTTCTCTTTGGGTCAGTCTTGCCCCTATCTTTGAGTTGTGTAGTCTCTTTTCAGCTGTAAGACAGTAGTTATCATTAATTTCCCTGCTCTTCTATGGCTCTTCCAGTCTTCTCTTCCATAAATCGTGTGCTTTTGTTGTGTGACTTCTTTGTCCTTTTGTTTGACCTTGGAAACATTTGTTTCCTTTTTCTATACAAAGAATTAGCTGACTTCATAAAAGATATCATAAAATTATCATTTGTCTTCTATAGCTTAATATGGAGGGGAGTTTTTCAAACCATTTTCAGTACCAAACTGGAGACTCCCTGAGGTGCCAGGGTTGAGATGACCATGAGAAAGTTGTAAGTTCCTGGTGAGGTGAGAAGGGTTTTACCCAGACCAGTGACTACCTAAAGATGAGCTTCCTAGTCAGGCAGGGACAACCAGGGAGGTGATTTTCTACAACTGAACTCAACTCCCCCGTCACTTTGGGAAGAATGACCAGTAGTGGTCATCTTTATGAGAAGTCAACAAAGTCACATGTCTTTGATGAATTCATTCCAATAACAGGCAACAAAAAGAGATGTCAGTATTGAGAGAAGGAAAAGTAACATGGCACAGGGTTACCATGCTCTCATAACAGGGAGAGAATAACTAATGGTAAGATAATAGGCTGGACCATGCTCTCATCAATTATGGCAATAATTGGGAGATAGCCTGTGTCTATAAGAACTAATGATCTATTACAGAGTAAGAACTCTCATAAGTTTTATCTACAAGGTGTTCATATATTACCATGTGAACCAGTGAATTCCCTTCCCATAATGTGGGGATTCTCAACCTAGCTTCTATAAGATCCCCAAGAGGTTTGTCAATAGATTTCAGGGGGAGACTCTATGAACTTGGATAGGAAAAAATGCATCTTTATTTTCACTAACCTCTAACTGACATTTAACATTTCTTTCAATTATTAATGTAGACAACAAACCATTATTTTAAAAAGGGATCCTTGACACACAAAAGAAAGATTAAGAACCCCTGCTCTGATGTCTGGGACACATCTCTCAAATGGCCTGTTGTGTGAGTTTGTGTTTCCTTCTGACTCATCCCTTTTTGATAACATGAAAGAAACATGTCTTATCTTTGGGTTCCTAGGAGAATGGGAACCCAATAATAGGAGACCAATTAACTTGTGTCTATGTGTGAGTGGTCAGAACAATGCAAGTAGCCTGCACAATTCAAGTTTAGAGGGAGACAGTACTATGATGACCCTAGATTGTTTGTGCTCTTTCTAATTTCTTTCAAGGGATGAAATTTTGGAAATTAAAAAAAAAAAACTAGACAATACCTTTTATGGAAGGTTACTATTTATGGGAACAAAAACATTCTGTGGAGTACTGAATTTCCCCACTTACAAAACAACAGACACTTTGCATCATCTTATTGGTCATTTTTCTATTGTTAGTCACTTTTTATTTTGCTTTAGTTTTTGCTCTAGTATTTTCAAAGACTGATCATTATTTCATGTCTTTATACCTAAATCTGCAACATTTTTTCTCTCTGTTAACCAAGGGGTTTGACAGTCAGGTCCATTATTATTTAGAGTGCCCTTCTTAAGGAAGAAAGCCAGTGGTTTCTTGGATAAATCCAGCCACACTTCCATATCACTACTTTGTCATTTCTTTCCATTATTGCCAGATAAATATCACCAATCAAGCGAGCCCCTCAGGGCCATTATTAGTAATAGAAGTTATTATCCCTCTCTTGAATACCCTAGCACCAGAAGCATACTGATTGTTTTACATCCTGTTGTTGTTTTACCCAGGATATTTTCAGAATAAACTCAGTTTGATGTGGTAAGATGAGATCTGTCAATAAAGCACTTCTGTGGGTGAAAATGTTGAATAAAACAATAATAGTCCTTGGAAGAGTAGATGATTCCTGGTTTGCTCTTCTCGTGTGTTGTTTGTCTCTAAGAATATTATCTACTCTCTAAATATAATTCCCACTTAACACTTGTTCCACAGCCATTGGTGACTTTATTCTGAGTCTCATCCTTCTCTATTTGGGGTTTACTTGTTGATAATGTAAACTTTTTGTTGTTCATTGGAAGATGTGTACTGATTTTAGGAACTCTGGAATGTGCTTGCTCCTAAAAAATTCAACCCTAGAGGATCCTAAACTATCATTAACTCTAATCCCATATCTCTGTTTCCTTTCATTCTAAATTCTTTGAATGTGTTGTTAGGACTCAGATCTCACAGTCTCTTCAGTTTAGGAACTCAATAGACTACATATTTTTTTCCATTTCAATTGAGACATACTTCATTAGACCAACCTTACAAAAAAAGGCCCAATGAAATAGAAAGCAATTCTGTTTTCATTAGTTTTACTATCTATGTGGCTATCTTGTGAGGAGGCTTAGCTGGGAAGACTACAGAGCATGGAATAGGAGTGCTTGTTTTTAAAAAATATATTTTCAAGATGGTTATAGTTCCTGCTTCTACTTTTTCCATACCTGGAATGGAATGAATCTAGAAATTGCAAATCATTTTTGAACTTTTGATGATGATATAATTTTAGAACTAATTTCTTGAAATTTCCAATATTCAGTGGATCGATGTTGTTACTTATATTATCACATTTTAACACAACATTCAAGAATGCCTTTTCCCTCGATGCTTTCAGTTTTTCATTAAACATGGAGATTTTTTTGGTTTTGCTTTGTTTTTTTAACCTTGTGCCCATTGACAATTCACCATAGTTCCTTCACCATTTCTTATTTGGAAATCAGTAAGAACATTTTTTTGGGTATGGCAATTTAGTTAATTATATTTTGAATAAGGTAATTCAATTCAATTATCCTCAGTATCTCCAACAAGGACACTGGCCTGTTTTTATCCAGCTAATTTGTTTTTTAAGACGGTCACATCATAAGCACTTATTTAACATTTGAGCAATTTGTAAATATTTGACTCTTCCAGATGTTCATGCTGTGGTCTGCCACTTGAGAACTCTTTTGTAGACTGATGTGATAAGGACAAGTTCTCATCTTGTTCTGCATCCCCATGGAAGTGGTCCAGCTCTCAGTTCTACTGACTTCAAAGGGAGCCCAATGCAGAAATCAGTTCTGACAAGAGGCCCCAACATTTGACCTAAAGTTTTTCAGTTGTTTCTCTTGCTTAATCTACTGATTCCTGAAACACTTTAATTCAGAAAAGAATATATTTCATTCTTTTTCTCCTTGTGGGACTGTGGTAGCTAAAAAACAACTAGTCCTTACAAAAACAAAAACAAAAAAAGGAGAGGGAGCACATCTCCTGTTCATTCTTTAGGGAAAGGGACAATTGAGCTCAGATTACAGCCATCTTAATACATGCCTGTTCTCATTGTGTGTGTAGACTCTCATAATACATATAAGAGTTATGACTCATAGGTAACTAAGCTAATTTTTAAATAGATATACCAAAATTAATGGATCCAAACTTGAGTTATCCCCTTCGAAGTAGTCACTTTGGGAGGCCATGCACTTATCCCCACAAAGCTATTATTTCTTGAAGCATTTTTGGAACGTCTTTGGAATTACCTTTAGAACTGACATCTCATTCTTTTGAATATCCTCAGTAGGGAAAAATCTATTCTTTTGGCTCTTTTCAAAATTAAATCCATTTTCAAAATACAATTTGGAGTTAAGTCTGGCAAATGAGTTATATAATACCATTTGGGGGTCAGAACAAAGGGCAACTACCAATCCATGAGGCTAATTTTCTTGAGTAGTTTGGAAGTCAAAAAGAATTCATTTAATAGTCATTCATGTGATACTTTATTAAATACCTGAAGTATGAAATGTTATGCACTAAGTGAGGACTATAGAAACAAAAGAGAAGTTTCAGAAATATTTTGAGCAGTTGCAGCACCACTGAAACATGTTGCTTTCTAAGAATTAGAAACACAATTAGTTTGAAAGACAACACCACTGTTAGTACACAAATTTATTAGGTTTGGGTTTTTTAGTTATTTTATCATCACTCTAGGTCATTGAAGATAAATATTGAAAGCCAGCAAAAGCCCATTACAAGCAATGGGACAAATTATTCAGTAGGTCCTGTTTATGGTTTTATTCTCTCCCATAATCCTTTCTTCTTCCTGCCTTTTTTCCCCAGCTACCTTGGAATAACCTCAGACAAGTCACTACCTCACTGGCCCTTGGTTTCCTTATCTGTAAAATGTAAAATGAATGGTTTGTTAGTCCTCCTCCTGCTCTAAAGCTATTATCCTATCATCAAGGAAGAGAATTGCAGGTAAGCTGTCTAAGGACCTGAGATTTCACTGTTGGGTAAGCTCTCCTTTTACCCTAACAGACAAATTCTAATTCCTCTAAAATATAGAAGATGCTCTTTAAGAGTTGTTCTTACTGAAAAATCTCTGGAAAACCTAGCAAAGATTATTCCCAAACAGGGCTAGACAGCATTTATTTAAGGGAGCTAAGTGGAACAGTGAATAGAGTGCCAGACATGGAGTTAGGAGGACCTGAGTTCAAATCCTATCTCAGATACTCACTAGCTGGATAAGTCACCCTGGGTAAGTCACTAACCCTGTTTGCCTCATTTTCCTCATTTATAAAATGAATGATAAAGGAAACGGCAAACTGCAACAGTATCTGTACCATTAAAACTCCAAATGAAGTCACAAAGAGTGGGACATGACCAGTCAACTAAGCCACAATACAACAGAAGTATCTAAACAGAAATCTGATCTATACATTTAAAAATGCTTCCATCCTATGTAGAGGACAGCTTGAATGGTCTGTGCCCATTCTACCCACCCCTGTGGCACTTCTTATCTTGCCTTACTGAGAACATAGTGAAAGCTACCTTCTCCTGCCACTTTCCCCTTATGAGCATGCCCCGTCTTCCCAACCAGAGTGGGAGCTCCTTGAGAAAGGAGCCAGGTCTATTGCATCTTTGTAACCCTAGTCTCTAACAAATGCCTGGCAGACATTAGGCTCTCATCCAGCTTTAATTATTGATAGTCTCCATACTTGGTCTTAGTCCTTATAGGCTCCTTACATATATACTGTTTGAGGCATGTGCCTAGATATCAATGTTTGACTCATTTACTACTTCCTCCTCCTCCTCCTCCTCCTCCTCCTCCTCCTCCTCCTCCTCCTCCTCCTCCTCCTCCTCCTCCTTCTTCTCATCTGTCTTTGCCGTGTAGTTTTTTATCCTGCTGCTAGATGGCAGGAATAATCCGAAAGTGAGCATCTGTACCTCTCTTATGCACTTATGTTCTATGGTGTAGTATGGTTAGAACTGTATGTCAGATTTCAGCTAAAATCCTGTAAGAAAAGAAGCAATAGGAGGAACACAATCTCTTTGTAAAGAACCTAAGACATCTTGTAATCTAACCTGCAACTGGACAGGAATCTCATAGTATCCAATCTCAGACACTTATTTGCTATGTGTCACTGGGAATTTCTAATCCCCTTTCTCAGCCTCAGCTCCTCATCTGTTAAATGGGAATAATAATAGCAATGTTACAAAGACCAAATGAGATAAAGGGCATGAAGTACTTTACAATACCATCAAGAGATACATTAATGTTAGTTGTAGTTTGTTGTTATTATGATTCATTCTAATTGTAGACTGCTTTGTATAGAATCCTGGAGGAAAGTGCAGAGCAGCTAGATTGTACACTGGCTAGAACTCTAGACCTGGAGTCAGGAAGATCTGAGTTCAAATCTCATCTCAGACATTTATTGGCTGTGTGACCCTTAGCAAGTTATGTCTGCCTCAATCTCTTCATCTGTAAAATGGGAGTAATAATAGTAGCTACCATGTTTCATCAGGCACTTTGAAAACCTCAACATGCTGTATAGAAGTTAGCTGCTATTGTTATTATTATTATTGTTATTGTTATACAGAAAGGAGAAATGGTTCCAGGATGTGTTTTCTCTGAAGGCTTCTAAGAAGCTCGGGTTGGTAAGATAGTGGGCTTCATTTTGGGGGAAAGGGTAGTTGTTCCAAAGAAGCTTTAGATTCTGTGGACTTGAGGTTAAATCTCAACTCTGCTATTTGATATTTCTGTGATCTCAGTCTAATTAATGAACATCTCTGGGCCTCAATTTGCTCAACTGTTAGATAGGTGATTGGATTAGACGAACACTATGATCTCTTATAGCTCTACGCTACATTTGTTCAAAGCTAATTTGCTTAAAGACCTTTGGCGAGAGAGAAACCACTACCTTTCTGAGAAGCCTGTTTAATAGTTTTGTATTGCTCAAATGTGTTGGGAAGATTTTCCTTCCAACAAGCCAAAAGCAGACTCTGAAATTTCTTCCAATTGTTCCCTTTCTACCTTCTGAGGTCAAGAAAAATAAATCTGACCCCTATTCCATGTGATAGCCCTTCAAGCACTTAAATACCCTTCCTACTCTCTAGAACCTCTCTTCCTCTTCTGGGCAAACATCCCTAGTTACTCCACCTAGTCCTTGTATGGTATGATCTCAGGATCTGACCATATTGGTCAATCTCCAGTTTATCAATAGATTTCCCAAAATGTCATGCCTTGAACTGAACAAAATATTCCCAATGGAGTCCGATCCAAGAAGACAATGGGACTAATTCTGCTGTAGTCCTGGATGCTGCCTGTTTTAATGTAGCTTAAAAGTGGGAGGACTTCACTTTCTTGTTTGACTATCATAATTCTGACTCTTACTGAGCTTTAAGTCCACTAAAACCTACAGATCTTTTTTCCCCAAATAAGTTGCTTTCTAATTATGCTTTTCCCATGAGGGAGCTATTTGGACTGTATTATGAAAATATTTTTCCCTAGTGGATTTATTCAGCTAAATCTGACTTATTTGGACAAATTATTTATCCTATTGAATTATACTTTGATTTTGCTTATATTATTACTAGCTTTTATTCCCTGTGCACAGAAAAAATATTCTTATGGAAGAGATCATTCTTGGAGGATGCTGGGTGGCAAAGAGAATCAATTCATCATAGTATTAAAAAATTGTAATGCATGTGATAAACAGCTAACTATGTGCTAATGTGAATATGTATATATGTTTGGCATATGTGTGTATACATTAAGTAATATATGTCCCTATAAGGAATACTAATAAAGAATTCAGTCTTATTGTTAATGTTTTAAAATGTTTATACTTTCCTATGATATTATTTCCTATATCTCTAAAAACACATTAAAAGTCTAAGATAGATTGCAAGTTATTGCAGCACTGATTGAATATCTTTAGACTGACTTGACCAGAAGAGGTCTATGGGTCTGTTCCTACTTATCAGACTATCTTTTATCGCTAAGCAAAACCATTTTCCAAAATGAACATCCAATTGTTTAATGAATGTACCATCTGCCTGCCACTAAGGTGAACATGATTTAACATAAAATTGCTCCACTGCATGTTTATCAGCCAGTAATATCAGTAAAATACCTTGATACTTATGAAAAGTACACAATGTAAATAAATAATGTCTGAGTAATGCACAGGTCCAAAGTGCCTTACTTAGAATGGAAAAAAAAAAGTATAGCAATAACTTTTTTTAAATAGGACAAGGAAATGACATTTTTGCTCCTATTGACTAGGAAATACTTAAATGAACTTTGATTTTCAAATGGAAAAAGTAAAAAGTATCAAGCATTCTGTGTTCATGGAGGAGACCACCCCTTTTCTTACCACTACTACCACCACCAAAATATTTACACGCTGTAAATATCTTAGTCTGGAGATCCAACTGGCCATTTGATAGTTCAGCAACAATCTCAGTGAAGAAAGAAAAATATGTCTCTTGGTTTTAGAGGAAGAAAAAAGAAAACAATTCCAATAGTTACATTATTTAATTCCAAGCTGCAAAGAAAATGTTTTCTTTTATGAAAAACCAGTGAAGCAAGACTACACAGAATTTTTCTATCTGGCTTCAGAAAACCCAACACTAGTTGTTTATGGTACTACCAATTTAGAAAATGTTCTTTCACATCAAAACCGATCAACATGAAGGAAAAATATGGTGGACACTTGGGAGTGTGTGTGTCAGTATGTGGGTTAAAGTCATCTCCCTCCCACTCAGCTATCTCCTCTAAAAACACCAAATCAATTCTAACACTACAGTCTTTTTCTACAGATTTCTTTGCTGAATCTACTAAGATGTAAAACTTAATTTTTTCCCTTTTTTTTAGAGAAAGAAAACAAAAGTGGAAAAGGAGAGCTTTGTAATTCTTTTGAACTTCATGTCCAGAGTGTCTCTCTCTCTCTCTCTCTCTCTCTCTCTCTCTCTCTCTCTCTCTCTCTCTCTCTCTCTCTCTCTCTCTCTCTCTCTCTCTCTCTCTCTCTCTCTTTCTCCATGTAAAAATAATAAGAAAAATATTCTATGCACATTGCATCCTCATCTTTCAAACTGGACCTGTTCAAAAGTATCATTTTGAGCCTGCCAGCTGTGGAGACCATATTCCTGTTGGAAAGCACCAGGGTGCTAGTATCACATTTCTTTTAGAAAGTACCAGGTCCGATTTTCCAGGCTGTGGATATCATATTTTTAAGGTGAGAGTGTAAATTATTCCAGTTTTTCAGCTATAGCCACCAGGCTAGGAAAATGATCAGCATAGGATACTAAGAGAGAGATGAATTGAAGACTGACAGGGCTTTTAAAATAAATTTTCAGCCATTAAATGAGTGGGATTTTTCTTTCCTATTTTGGACTGGTTCTCCTTACCCCCATTTTGGTGGTAATTCATTATATTTACAAGATAAATCACCAGTCATAAAATCTCACATGTTTAATGTCCTTGGCTCATTGTTTAATGCATCAATATTAGTAAATGTAATACAATAAATTGTGTCATCTAGTGTATGAGTTTCTTAAAGGGAAAGCCAAATGTAAGAAAATGGAATTGGCCAGCTTCTAGGAAGCAGAGAGCTTTGTGGGAACATTTGGACTTTTTAAAATCACAAGCCTTCTCCCTTCATCACTTCCCCCCTTCAGTTACAACTATTGTTCTTGCAACAAAGCCTTTTAATAGTCCAACAGCTGGTTAGAGAAAGACTGGTTATCACTGCTAATCATGAGAACATGATGTTGCACAAGAAAATGGAGTTTGGAACTTTCTAGCCTGTTTCTCCTGTAGTTTCCAGTGTAACAGTGGTTGCCTCATTTATTCCTTAAAATAGCTGCCATGTCCCACAAATAAGTTGGAGTGAGATTTAGCATAGCCTGAAGTCAAATTAATTTCAGTGACACCGTAGAAGTTTTGAAAACATTGTTCCCCATATATTTTGCTCACTTGCTCTCTGAGTAATTTATTTTGTTTTGCTCTATGCTTTAGATTTTACCTTCTAGTAGATAAAAATAAAAGCTACCTTTAAAGCTAGTAGTTGTTTAAATATTGTTCACTATATTCCAATTGGAAATTAATAGCCCTGTCACTTGACCCTGATCTTTATCACTCAGAAGGAAGACATGAAGAAGTTGGACCAACTCCAGCTGTGTTTCATCCCTTCATTATTTCAGGATTATTTCTGACAGGACTAGGGTACCAACAGATGATACCTTTGGATCTTTATCTCCTTCTTTCTAATAATTCCCAGGAATAATAATAGCTATAATTTATATCAAACTTTAACACATATTATTTCACTTGTCCTCCACAATAACTCTATTAAGAAAGTGCTATTATCCCTATTTTATAGAAACTGAGGCTGAAAGAGGTTAAGTGACTTGATGGTAGTCATACAACTAGTATGTGAGGCAGAGCTTGAACTTGGGTCCTCCTCAATCCAAGTTCAACACTCTATGCCACCTATCTATCAGATAGCCAATATATGTTCATAATCCAGATCATAGAATATGATAATTTACTAACTTGTTAAAGACAGATAAGAATTCCTCAATCTGCCTACTCGGTTTCATGGTTTGAAACAAAGTTGAAGAGATTCTCCAAGGGTTTCCACTTATAGATGATATTGTTCTGGTGCTCTAGCCCCAGAATATTCTATAATCTCTTGAAAGAGACCATTAAAATTCAAGAATCTAACCATTCACCCAGGAAAAACAAGTGGATGAAGAATTTATCTTGTTTAGATTATGACATCTAGTAAGGACAACCTATATGGTGTAACTGAACCACTGAGTAAACAATATAAATGAACAATAAGTTTGACACAACAGGAAGAAAATAGAATGTTTTTTTTTTAGATAATTGCAAAGTTTGTTTTGGCGACTTCAAACTTCTCTCAGAAACAAATGTTCACTTTTTTAAAATATATGTCCTACAAGTGTTGTTATACAAGTACAAATCTTGGAATATTATAGTCGCCAAATAATGAGCATCATAAGGTGGCAATAGAAAGACGTATGGTGGATGCAAGCAGGTCATGTTGAATGAACCTCCATCCCCAGCTCCCATGGCAAACACCATAAGACATAAGCAGGAGTGAAACAGAATGAATGAAAACAGATGAAATGTAGTAGATAGAGAGCTAGTTCTGGAGACAAGAGGTCCTGGTTTCAAATTTGACCTCAGATACTTTCTAGCTGTGTGACCCAGAGAAAGTCACTTAACCTCAATTGTCTAGCTCTTACCACTCTTCTGCCTTGGAACCAATATTTAGTAGCAATTCTAAGCCAGAAATTAAAGGATTTTTTATGTAACCCTCTTATAATGTTTATATAAAAGGATAAGAAAAATTTCAACATAATACACTTATGGTGTTATATCTACTCTCTGCGGCTGTAATATTTGGGTGTGAAAGAGAAGATCCCAAAATGATTTGAAGTATATATATATATATATATATATATATATATATATATATATATATATATATATATTTTATGTATTTATGTAAAAGTAATTTTTTAAAATTTCACTCATTCTATCATTTATTTAGCTAAAGTAAAGATATAGTGAGGAAATGATTGTATCATTGCATTCAATAACAAAAATAGTCATCATTCTCATCCTAATGAGAATAATTCACATTTCTATGGTACTCTGTTTCCTCAAAGGCCTTCCTTGCAACATTTCGTTGAAGTTGGTAACACAAGTATCACTATTCCCATTGATGATTAGGAAACTGAAGCGTAGGTCATGGATATCAGAATCAGAACTCAAACTCAAGACATTTGATTTCTAGTCTGATCCTGTTTTCCCTATATCACACTATTTTATTCTTCCTTGTCCACTTACCTGGGTTTAGGTCACATACACACACACACACACACACACACACACACACACACAGGAGGCCAAGCCCCAAAAGAAGCAGTTTCTTACTGAAAGTAAATGAAATGTCAAATTTGATCTTGAGCTTTTTTAAAATAATAATCAAACTTTCTTTAGACAAGAAGGTTTTAGAGAGCAGAAAGGAGGGAGCAGGAACTCTGTATTAAAACCTTAGTCACTTAAAACAGATCTTTATTGGAAGGTAAGCTTCATATTGGTGTTCAGTTGTTTCAGTCATGTCTGTTTTTATAGCAAAGATATTGGAGTGGTTTGCCATTTCCTTCTCCTGCTCATTTTACAGATGAGGGACTGAGGGAAATAGGGTTTAGTGACTCGCCCAGCATCAAACAGCTAATAAACATCTGAGGCTGGATTTGAATTCATGAAGATGAGTCTTCCTGATTCCAAGTCCAGTGTTTACCTCACTGCCCTATATGATCTTCCTAGCATCCTGCTAGATGAAGGACTGCCATGTTTTCTGTAGGACAGTTTGGAATTTGGAAGCTTCAATAGGCAGAAAAAGAAGGAAAGATCAGAAGAGCTGAAAGGTGAAGTTTTGCCCATCCTTCTTGTCCTTTGAAAAAAATGGTTCCTAGGGAAAGCCATGATCCAAATCAAATTTGCATTTATTTGATTTAATGATAATGCTTTCTGATAAGAAAAACCACTAGATAAATATGAAGGCAGAGATTTTAAATGACAACTTTAGGTAATTATAATCCTGGGAGTTTTTGAACCTAAGCAAAGATTTAAGGGGAATTTAATAATCAAGATTATGCTGTTTCATTTGATAAAACTGTAGCTCAATGCACTTTAATCAATCAACAAAATTGTATTAAATACCTACTTTGTACCAGGTACTGCGCTAGGCACTGAGGATTCAAATACAAAGAATAAAACAATCCCTACTTGCAATGAGCTTCCATTCTAGTGGTCAGATAGAATATCATCTGAAAAAGAGTTAAATAAACCAATTTGATTAGAGCATGGATTCTGTACAGTTATTTTAGTTGTTCTAAGTTTGTATAAAAACATCACTGATTAGATCATGTGCTAAATCAGTATTATGGAAGCAGATCCTTGATATAATTTAGTCTGGCCATCCCTTCTACATATCAGAGGAATAGAGGGAGGGACAGGCACTTATAAAGCGCCTGTTAGGTGCCAGGTATTGTGCTCATTCTTGATAAGTATTGTCTGATTTGATCTTCACAAAAAACCTTGTAACAAAGACATTATTATGGCCCCCATTTTCTATTTGAAGCAACCAAAGAAGACATAAATTAAATGACTGCTCAGGGTCACACAACTAGTGAGTGTTTGAGGTCAGATTTTTAGCTCAGGTCTTCCTGATTCCAAGCCCAGAACACTGATGCTAGGTCAGAAGCATTCTGGTTTCCTGGTTCCTACTCCAGTAGTCTTAGATATCATCTAAGGAAAGGATACTAACAACCAGGTGTAGTATATCTCTCACATATACTTCCATCTCACTGGTGTCAGTAAGACTCAATTTTAGCTCTACTTTATTATCTCTTATTAATAATAGGCAGAATGACAAAGTAACATAAACAGAGCAAAGCATCAGAGATGAGAGTTAGAGGGTCCATTTTCACGTAACTACAGGAATAGGAGGCATTTAATCTAGGTTTACACTATTTAGTGCTGGTCAGACCAGCCTATGTATTGTGAAGTTGCTAGTGCTGTGATGGGGAGAAGAGAGACTGAGCTGCTAGGTAAGCCAGAAGCAACTGGGTTATTTATGCTTTCCTATTTCTAGTTGTTTGTTTTACGTGACTTTGGTTGCCATACTTCTGAGGAAATCGGTATGACATTCATTTGGGGGACAGCTAAATAACACCATCTGGGGTTGGGAGGTCCTGGGTTCAAATCTGGCCTCAGACACTTCCTAGCTGTGTGACCCTGGGCAAATCACTTAACCCCAATTGCCTAGCCCTTGCCATTCTTTTGTCTTAGAACTGATGTTAAGACAGAACATGAATTATTTGTTTGTTTTTTAAGTTCATTTGATTTGTCTTTTTTCCCAGGGTTATATACTCTACTATGCAAAGTCAGAATATAACAGGCATGGGAGGAGGGGACTGGGGGGAGAGGAGCTCTAAGCCTAAGTAATGTTCTATAGAGTCTGCCTAAGAACCACGTATGTAATCTTTGATGCCTGAGTTCAAGCCCCTGTCATATGAAGAGGATGTCAAAAATGGGCATTACATAAGGACATGAGGAAGAGTGCCTTGCAAATTCTATACTATCAAATATTGCAGTATTAATTGATTTTCATTGTAGTAGTTAATGTAGTAGAAAACACAGAAGGATTAGAAAAGCCCTCCTAAAAACAAGCCAATTTTTATCTTCTTTATAGCTTATTTGAATGCAATATGGCAATTAGTTGTCATGGAGTATATCCATAAAATAAGTGTCATGTGCCCTAATTATGCATAAGATTTGGCATGTAGTTTTTCTTAGGGAATACCATATATACAGACTATATCTAACACAAAGATCATTAAGAGGGCAAGATTCTTTTTGAGCAAAAATATTCAATAATCCAGTTGTTCACTTCTGTGGTAAGGGGGATTCTTTTATGGGTGACTTGAACATACCAAAGAGAAAAGTGATACAATTGTGTTCTCCTTTAAACAGGATTTCATGTTTACAATCCAGCCTGGCAAATCCACCACACTTACTCATTGGAAGCATTTTTTAAGCAGAGATATAACTTTGCTGGCTTGGGTTTTCAACAGCATCTCAGCTGTTTTGCCAACCCCCAGCTCTGTCAAGCAACTCTGACACCCTCATTAAGCAAAAAGCAGTTTTGCAATCGCGTAATTGCGATATTTTGTTGGAATGTCTTAAAAGCATTCTGGCCAAGTGATAATGAGAGGATTGTTTAAAGAGTCTTGGAGAGTTACAACCCAGATAAGCCTCCACCAGCATTTATGAGTTACTTCATCAATATACGTCAAAAATTAACATCTCTTCCACCTTGGTTAGATTCCCTAAAGATGAATAGCTGACCTTGATAAGGTGCCAAAATATTTATCAAGTGCTTTATTAATTGTTTAACTTATCCTTGCCTTCCCCTCAAGATTTCATACTTTGATTCACCTGAATTTGGAGAATCTCTTTTAAATTTCATGACCACCAATGTTTCCTCACTCCTCTCCCTGAAAAATAAAGCAAGAAACACAACTGCAGGGAAAAAAATGGTCATTATAAAACTTAAATTATGCATTTAAGTTGTACATTTTTTCCTTTTACTTTTCATAACAACTTCTTTTGAGGAGTAGAAGCGATAAAAAGAGAAATTAGCAAAAATTTGTCATTTATCCAGAAAACTAAAAAATACAGTTTTGTCTATTTCATTTGCTCTTGACAAATCACTAGAGAAATCCACGTTGTTATGGTGTTTTATTAGTACCAAACATGGTGGTCATAATATGGTAGGGCTTATACAGGATATCCCCAAAGTCTTAATGTTCTTTCTCTTAAGTATTAAATAACTTAATTTAAGCTATCAAAACTTAAAACAGCATGAAGATTTTGAGAACACCTTGTATTTTATACATTAACTATATAATATACATATATATATATATATATAATCTCATCAATCACTATAACATTAGATTAGGTACAAATCCATCATGAACTCAACCAAGAGATTTAGTTGCTTGAAAATTTGGAAAATCTAATTATAACATAGGCTAACTTAAACATTGTAGTTATTCTTTGTGTATGCTGAAAAGAGTAAAGTACTATTGTATAAGAAATTCTTTCAGGAGACTAATTTCAGAGTCTCAAAAGTAGGAGCTTTTAGAGGACGTCTAATCCAACACATACCTGAACAAGAATTTTCCTGTAAAATATCTCTTTTCAAATCTACTTTTTGCTTACAGACCTCCAAGAAGGGAGAACTCACAAACTGTAAGGCAGCTACCTACTTCTGGAGAGCTCTAATTGTTAGGAAACTTTCCCTACAACCGACCTAAATCTTCCTTTATACAAGTTTTAGTCACTATTTCTAGTTCTGTAAAACTGGGCGAAGTAGAAAAAAAGGTCATCCTATTCTATGTAATAAATATTCAAATGCACATATCATATCCCACCCAGTTTTGACTTCTCCAGACCAAATATCTTTGGTCATTTGTCATATTCTTTTGTCAATCCTTTTATGACAGTCTCTAGTACTCTCCCCATTCTAATTGTCTTCCTTTGAAGATGGTTCCTGTTCCTCCTTTGAAGAATGTTCCAGTTTCTCAATGTCTTTGTTTAGCTTTTAGAGCCCTTCATAACCTATCTTTCCATAGTTAATTACTTCCCTTCTAGCACTCTGTGATCCAGCCAAACTGGGCTTCTTTCTGTTCTTCACAGAAACCATCTTAATGTCTTTGAACTGGCTACTCTCCATGCCTAGAATATATTCCCTCCTCAACCCTCTCTCACAGAAATCCTTTCTTCCTCTGAGACACAGATCAAGAACCACCTTCTACATGAATCCTTTCCTGAGCTTCACTACTGCTACTGCTCTCCCTCTTTAACTACCATATATTTAACTACTTCATATTTATTATGTGTAGATACATAAACACAAAAATATATGTGTATTATGTATATATGTATGTCTTTGTTCCCTGTCTTTGTAGAATGAAAAGGACTTTCCAGTAAGGATGATTTCATTTATTATATTTGTGTTCCCAGTACCTGGCATAGTTCCTGGCACATAGTAATCACTTAATAACTTCTTTTTAAATGATTAACAGATAGAAATGAACTGTTATATTAGATTCATCCAAATATTATTTTCTGTCAAAATCTTTTTTTGTTTCTTGACTTTATGAACCAAAGTGCAGTCTATCTCTCTTAGCTTTGGATCACGTGCTAATATGTTCCACCTGCCTTCACACTAATCAGTGACAAAAATGTTAAATAGTACAGGACCAAGGATAGATCCTTCTAGGACACTCCTAAAGTCAGCCCTCCAAGCCAACATTCATTCTTATTATGAATTGACCATTCCCTAGCTCTCATTTGCAATGTCACTACAATGATACCTGAAGAACTCAGTGACTACCTAAAGACTTATAATAGGAATAGAGATCAGTCTTGCATTTATCTTATATCTAATAGGATCCTTTCTTAACACAGTATTTGTTATATTGATTGGTTCTTTGATATGATTTATCTCATGAGAGAGATTCATTGGCATAGTAGATGGAGTGCTAGCCTGGAATCAAGACAATCTGATTTTAAATTCTGTCTCAGACACTTGCCAATTCTGTGACCCTGGCTAAATTCTATAATCTCTCACCTTCAATTTCCTTATTTCCCAAATGGAGATTATACTAGCACCTCCCTAATATGGTTATTATAAGGAGCAAAAGATATATGTCAATTCTTTGAAAACTTTAAAATTCCATATGAATATTAGCCAAAATCACCATCTCTCTCCTTCTTTTCTTCCTCCTTTTTCTCTCAATTGAAAAGGGGTTGTCATACCTAGAGGTTTCCTTATTTAATGGTCTCCCTATTGGTGATGAGTCTTAGCTGATAGTGACAGAATAGATAGGATGCAGATCTTGGAATCAGAAAGATGTGATTTCAAATCCTGTATCAGCCTCTTACCAGGTGGGTGACCCAGGGAAAGTCACTTATCTCTCTGTCATCCTCAGTTTCCTCCATAAAATGAGAAGAAGAAAAATACCTCATGAAGCCAGCCACAGTGATAAGTGCTAGAGATAAGAAAAGGCCAAAATAAAAATAAAAAAAACCTGTTCTCACAGTGTTCATATTCTAATGGGAGAGACAAGATGTAAGATATATGGACAAACAAAACAGACAGAATAAATTGGAGATAATCTAAGAGAAAAGGCACTAGAAATAAGGAAAAATCAGGAAAGGCTTCTTGTATAAGGTGAGATTTTAGCTGGAACTTGAAGGAAACCAGGGAAATGGGAAATAGTGATGAAGAGGAAGAGTAATCTAGGCAGAGGAGGCATCAGGGGAAAATTCAGAGGTTCCATCTGAGCAAAATAAAAGACTAGAAACATGGGAGAGGGCCAGCATATGAAGGATTTTTAACACCAAATGGAAGAATTTATTTTTGATCCTGAAAGTGGTTGCAATTAATGGAGTTTATTGAATGGAGACAATTGGGATTGGCAAGCACTTTAGGAAGATCAGTTCAATATCCAAGTGAAGTTGGACAGGAATAGGAAGATACTTGAGACACAGAGACCAACCAAAAGACAACAGTAATAATCCAGGCATGAAGTTATGAGGGCCTGCATGGCATGGTAGCAGTGTCAGAAGAGAGTTGGTATATATCACAGAATTTATGAAGATAAAATCAATAGGACTTGGCAACATTTTGGCTCTGAGGGGTAAATAAGAATGAGAACTGGGGATGACTCCATAAGTTTGGGTGACAGGAAAAATGGTGTTTCTCTGGATAGTAATAGGAAAGTTAGGAAGAAAGGAGATTTTTGGGGGAGAAAGTAGTAATGAGTTTACTTTGGTACATGTTGGGTTTAAGATATCTATAAGACACTTCACAATAACATTAGCTATTAAGAGAAGTTATAACTAAAGAAAAAACATGATAATCATCTGCATAGAGATTATAGTTGAATCCATGGGAGCTGATGAGATCACCAAGTGAAAAACCATTGAGAGTGAAAACAAGAGGGAAATAATAAAGAGAAGAGACCAGGACAGAACTTTGAGTAACATTTGCAATTAGTGGGCATGACCTGGAGGAAGATCCACCAAAGGATACTGAGGAGGAGTGGTCTGACAGATAGAGAGAGAATTAGGGGAGAGAAGTATCATGAAAACTTAGAGAAAAGATAAGAATCAAGTGAGATAATATATGTATATCATTACATAGACATGAATTATTATGGTTAAGGACTTTCCTGAAATCTTTTTAGCTCATCAGAACCAAAGATTATAGGATCATAGATTAAGAACCAGAAAGGGTCTCAAAATCCATCTTGTCTAACTGCTTCTTTTTGAAAATGAGGAAACTCATACCATTCTTCTCTTTATATCCTCCATGAATTTTCCCTAGTATAAATATGTATCTTCTTTCACAACATGATGAATATGGAAATATGTATCATAAGATAACACATGTAATATATATCATATTACCTGCTATCTTTCAAGGGGAGAGGAGAATATTGATCTTAAAATGTTAGAAAACAATTATTTAAAATTGTATCACCATGTAAAAAATCTAATTTAATTTAAGAAATAAAGAAAATGATACATATATACTAAGAAATTTACCTAAAGTAGTAAGCATTAGGGGTAGGATTTGAATCCAAGCTCTGGGTGTCAGAATCAGTGCTTCTTTCATTATATCATTATACCACTGTTCCCCTCCTCCATTTTGTACTTCACTTACACAGCCTTCAAGATCTCAGGTTGGCTTACTCATAAAAATGAAGTACTATATCAGAGGAGGATGGAAATTATTGTCTCATCTTGGAAAGTTTTCCATTCTTCATAAAAACCATCATGGTGTGGCATATCTGGAGAAAACAGATATGTGCTATAATTTTGGGTCTGTCACAAATTACAAGATCCTGGCTGGCAGCAGACCTAGAATACCAAGTACTAAATGTGATAAGTTCATAACGATCCTTAAGGAAGTCAGAAACTTGAATGTGGAAAAATGAGGACACTAATATACTGATGCTGGAACTGTGAACTGATCCAACCATTTTGGAAAGCAATCTGGAATTATGCCCAGAGGGTTATAAAATTGTGTATACCTTTAGACCCAGAAATACCACTGTTATATCTGTTTCTCAAGGTGATCAGGGGAAAAGGGTAAGATTTTTTTATGTTCTAAGAAAAAAAAATATATATATATATCAGCTCTCTTTGTGGTGGCAAAGAACTGAAAATTGATGGGTGGCCATCATTTGGTGAATGGCTGAACATATGGCATAGGATTGGGATGGAATACTCGTGCTTGAAGATGATGAGCAGGTTAGTTTTTAAAGAACATGGAAAGGTATAAATGAAATTATGAAAAGTGAAATGAGCACAACCAAGGGAATATTTTGTAAACCAATAGAAATATTATTTGGCAAATGACTTCTATATGTCTACGTACAGAGAAAGAACTAATAAATAGATATTATTTTGTGTATATATATATATGTATATACATATATATATGTTTATCTGTATATGTGTGTGTATTTCTGCCAAATAATTCTTTCTCTAGTGAAGGGAGGGTAAGGGAAGAGGGAGCTACTGGGAAATTTTAATGTAACCAACAAACAAATTAATTAATTTTTTTTAAGGCAGAAACCTAGAAGAGAAGCAAAGAAGAATTAGAATATTAGGGTGGTAAAAAAAATAGTGAAAGAGAGAGCAGAAGTACTCAATATTTATTTTGCTTCTCTTCTCTAGGAAGCAGACTATTTGAAGCATAAAGAATAAACCCAAGACATGTAGGGAGATAATAAAAGAACACCAAGCTGCTTCTGATGATTTAAAGTCACTGGCCCCAGATAAATCATAGCCTTAGAATACAGGGGGGGAACCTATCAGATGTGATTTTGGAGACACTACTAAAGGTTTTTGAAAGATCTTGGATGCTCCAAGTCATGTGAGCAACAAGAAGAGAATAGACATTTTTTCTGATCTCCATGATCTCTTAAACCTTTCCAAAACAGAACTTGTGCACCAAAAAAATAAACAACTTCAGATATCTCTATGGTTTGGGATACCCAGGATCCAAAAGAAAGTCAAAAATATAACAACAGCAAACCAAAACCCATGAATTGATGCTCACTGACCCTGAGCTCACTTAGCATGCCTATTCCACTTCCTATTCTAATAGTATTGAGGCTATACTAGAAGGCCCAAGAACCCAAAAAAGGTTAAAAACAAAACTACCCCCAAAACCTGTCCTGTCACCCTGTCTTCAGTTCCATGGAGACCTTGACACCAGACTAGAGAAGTTTGCCTGGGCAATAGACAGCCAGTACTGGGGCAGCCCTTCAGAAGCAAGAATCAATTGAGGCTGAGCACTAGCACTAAAAAATCTCTGAATTGCTGATACTGGAATAGGCAAGCCTATGGCATCAGTGCAGCAAGCTCTCTGAATTTCTGTTACTGGGCTTGAGAACTAAGGAACAGAGGACACCAGACTTTGTGTGTGGGAGAGGCTGTGTAGTTCTTCACTAAGTCTGAGATCAGAGTATCAAGCTAGAGCCAGGTCTGCCCACCCAAAAGTCACTTACGGTAAAAACTAAGCTGATGAACAGGGAAGGAGGTCAAGATGCTTTCAGATCCATTCATGAAGGAAACCATCAAATTGGAAGGGCAAAGTCAAAAGGTGAACAGAAAATTAAAAGAGGAAAAAAAGACTAAAATTGCCAAAGATCTCAGTAATAAGAAAATTTAAAGACCTTGAACATAAGCAAATAAATTAAGTTAAACATTAATAATAGAAGAAAATATGGCTTCCATATCTAACAAACAATTTCAGGCATCTATACATAAATACTGCAAAACAAAGGAAAATGATCCGACCCTTGATGAGTCTGAGAACTCCGTGCAATTTGAGGAGAACATAGTACTATAACATGCTGTTCCTGGATGGTTCAAAAGAGAAATGAGAATTATGAGAACAGAATTTATGGCCTGCCCAGAAAAAAATAATGGGCAGAATAGGGAAAAAATAGAATCTGCAATGATAATTCTCATCAAAGAAACAAAAAAATAGAACAGATTAAGAATGTAAATAAACAGAAGTGAAGGATAATCTAGAAGAAAGGGAGGAAATAATATTAAAAGAAAATACTCTCACTAAGCAAGCAAAATAAACTAATCTTGAAAACAGCACCCATAGAGAAAATCCTAAGGATCATAGGTATTGGAAAAGATGACAGGACAAAAAATCTTAAAATCACAATGCAGGAAACAGAAGAGAACTGCCTAGGACTTCTGGACATAGAAAATGAAATACCCATTGAAAGAATTGATAGATCACCTCCAGAAAGATCCCAAGGCTGCAAACTCTAAGATACAGAGTGTTGACTGTAATAAACCAATTCATAAATGAGTTCTGCAAGTGATCAGGAGAAACACCTATACAAATGACACAAGACTATTCTGAACTCAACAGAAAATGCAGTTGGGAATAGAATAATGTGCCCTGAAGAGCAATGGATCTCAGAATGAATCCAAGATGATCTACCTCACAAATCTGAGCTACCCTGGAAAAAGATGGACATTAAATAATGAAAGAAGCATCTGTACCATTTTTAGAAAGAAAACCCAATCTAAAGAGATTATTTGCTTCTTAAACACACCCAAACAAGAGAAATTTAGGAGTAAGTAAATGCAGCCACCAAGTTCAGCAGCAGAGAGACAGCAGAGGATAAGAAAATTCTTACTAAATGGGCACAAGAAGATAGGGGTTAAGGCAGAAGACTGGTGGAGGTAACAGTGAAGAGGTAGATATAGATCATGATAGCCATTATTTGGCAACACCTTGCCTACAAGGTAATAATTTTTTTTAAGTATCTGCATTGCAACATGGGAGCGTACATCATACAGAGGAATGATTTATTGGGGTCAAATCAAGGGTTAGCAATGAGGGGAATACGAAAGAGAGGAGCCTACAGAGGAATGGGTAAGAAAAAGAGAAGGATGGAAAAGGGGAAGAAATGAAAGAGGAATGGAGTCTCACTGATGAAGGAAGTTTATTTCTATGATAGGAGAAATAGTCCGGGAAGGCAGCTGCAAACCTTGGGCTGGGGATTAGTGTTTGAAAGGTTTATATCCCTCCAGAGTGGAGAAGTTTAAACTCTTGGGGGCAACTGGTACCTCAGAGAGTGGGAGATCATGGAGCTGGGGAAGAAATTTTGAGACAAATTGGAAAAGAAATAACCAGGGGAGAGTATCAATAGTGGGCTGCATAATCAAGGACATGGTAGGGGAGGGGTCCTACGGATATACAACCTGAATATTAAAGATCATACTATAAAAAATGGAAAAGAAACTGATCGAGTACACTTCATAGCTATGGATAAGAGGTATATTCTTTTTTTAACCCTTATTTTCTTTCTTATTTATTCTAAAGTAGTAGAATAGTAAGGACTAGGCAATGAAGGTTAAGTGATTTGCTCAGTCACACAACTAGGAAGTATCTGAGGTCAAATTTAAACCCAGAACCTGGTTCTTAATCCACTGAACCACTTAGTTGCCCCCTAAGAAATATATTCTTAACCAAACAAGAGAAAGAGGCAACTTGCAGGGATCCAGGAGAAAAAAACACCATTCATAAGCAAAGGATAAACTATGGGAGTGGAAACACCGAGAAAAAGCAACTGCTTGAATACAGAGGTTGAGGGGACATGACAGAGGAGAGACTCTAAATGAACACTCTAATGCAAATACTATCAACAAAGCAATGGGTTCAAATCAAGAAAACATCTAATGCCCAGTGGACTTGCACGTCAGCTATGGGGGGTGGGGGGGAGGAAAAGAAAATGATCTATGTCTTTAACGAATAATGCTTGGAAATGATCAAATAAAATATATTTTAAAAAAAAGAGAAAGAGGCAATTACAAAAATTAAAATGGATAACAGTGATTACTTGAAAATGAAAAGCTTCTGTAAGATAAAATAGATGTACTCAAGATATGAAGTAACTGAATTGGAAAAGTACTTCATATCAAATTTCTCTGATCAGGGTTTTATGTGCAAAATTTATAAACAAATATATAAATAATTAACATACATATTTTGTGTGTATATATGTATGGATATGGATATAGAGAGCTAATAGCCATTGCCCAAATAAGTGGTCAAAGAATATGAATAAATAGTTCTCAAAAGAACTACTAAGTATTCACAACCACCTAAAAATGCTCCAAATAGCTAATAATAAGAGAAATTAAAATCAAATCAACCTGAAGTTTCTCCTCACACCCAGAAAATTGGCAAGTAAAAAAAAATAGCAATAACCAATGCAGGAGAGGTTGTGGAGAGAGAGGCACACTGATACATTGTTAGCAAAACTGTGAAATGGTATAACATTTTAGAAAGCCATTTGGAATTCTGCATATAAAGTAACCAAAGTACTACTACCTTTTGAACTAGAGACTCCATTAATAGATTTCTGTCCCAAAGAAATCATTAATAAGAAGAAAGTCCTGTATCCTCTACAATATTTATTAACACAGCACTTTTTGTCATGGCATGGCTAAGAACTGGAAACAATCAATTGGAGAATGCCTAAACAAATTGTGGTACATGAATATAATAGAATCCTGCTATACTAAAGAAATATGTGTGATGAATGCAGAGAAGCATGGAAAGATCTATGAAATGATGCAGAGTGAAGAAAAAGAGAGCCAAGAAAAAAATATATACACAGTAACTACAACATTATAAAAGGAAAGAACAATACACACCACAAAAATAAAAAATAAATAAAAGAAAATTAAAAAGATCAAACAGGACTTAAACAAAAAGATATGAGAAGGGGGCAGCTGGGTGGCTCAGTAATTTAGAGTCAGGCCTAGAGACGGGAGGTCGTAGATTCAAATCTGGCCTCAGACACTTCCCAGCTGTGTGACCCTGTGTGACTGGGCAAGTCACTTAACCCCGTTGCCTAGCCTTTACCACTCTTCTGCCTTGGAGCCAATACACAGTACTGATTCCAAGATGGAAGGTAAGGGTTTAAAAAAAAAAAAGATATGAGAAGATGCCTCTGATGTGCCTTTTTATAAAGGTGAGAGATTCACAAGTATTACATGTTGCACATGTTTTCTGATCTTTTCATGTCATCAGTTGTGATCAGTCATGCTGATTTTTTATTGCTCCTCGGAAAAAAAACATTTCTTATATACGATGGCTCTCTGGGAAGGAGAAGGAAGGGATACTATGTAGATATATAAAAAATTATTAACATTTTTTTAATTATTGAGAACAGGAGAGTTGATATAGAACTGTAAAATGGCAATTTCTATATTATGTTTTCAAAAGATTAAAGACTAGATTCTGGTATGTAGAGCAGAGTAAAGTGTAAGAAGACTGGAGATATAAGAGATCAGGCCATGAAGGGCTTTGAAAGCTAGACAGAGGATCCTAGTGATTAAATAGAGAGCCACTAGAGCTTATTGTGAGGAAAAGAGAGAGTTACATGGTCAAACCTAATAAGATGAAGTTAATATAAAGCCTGACATTTGAGTTCTAAAATTCTACTTCACAGGGAAGTATCGTTAGATGACAGTTCATCTGAAAAAGATTTGGAGATAATAAATTTTAAATAGCTAACATTTATATTAGGGCAGCTAAGTGATGAAGTAGATAGAGCTCTGGACCTGGACTCAGGAAGACCTGAATTTCAATCTGGCTTTAGACCCTTACTAATTGTGTGACCCTAGGCAAGTCACTTAACCCTGCCTCAGTTTCTTCATCTGTAAAATGAACTGGAGATGAAATGGCAAACTACTCCAATATCCTTGCCAAGGAAATACCAAATGGGATCATAAAGAGTCAGACATGAATTAAATGACTGAACAACAAAAAGAAACATTTATATAGCACTTCATTCTGTGCCAGGCACTATATAGTAAGTACTTTATTATATCTTTTGATCCTCCCAACAACCCTGGATTTGTTCTTGGTTAGTCACATAGTAAGGGCTGTATAAATGTTTGCTGTTGTTGTTCAGTTGGTAAGTATCTGAGGTCATATATGAACTCTGGTCTTTCTGACTCCTAGGCTCAGCACTCTATCCACTGAACCATCTACCTGCCTCTTAGTGATCTGCCAGTTCAAAATTAATCCCCAGTATTACATCAACCCACAGAAAGTTAACACAGTGTAGGCTACACAGGAGCATAATGTTCAGTTTTGCTATTCTGATCAGGGCATACTTCAAAGAGTATTGTTGTAGTTCTGGGTACCACAATTTAGGAAGGGCATTGATTATCTGGAGAGCATCCAGAAGAGGGCAAACAAAATCATGAAAATCCGTGAGGTTATGACATTAGAAAATAGGAATGTTTAGCTTGGAGAAGAGAAGACTCATGGGGAGTATGAGCAGTGTCATCAAGTGACTGGAGAACTATCATGCAAAAGAGATTTGTGCTGCTTAGCCCAACAAGACAGAACTGGGAGTATTGAGCAAAAGTGCAGGGACCCAGATTCAGGCTTGATGTCAGGCAAAACCATCCATCAGAGGAGTTAACTGCCACAGAAGATCTTAGAGATGTTCATAGATGACTTGTCAAGGATGCTGCAGAGGAAATTCTTGTTCAAAGAAGGATTGATCTATATGGCTTCTGTTCTCCTACTCTCAGATTCTCTAATTCTGTGAAATCATATTTATTCCATATATCAGATGTATCTTTTCTTCCTCTATTCCTACTGCCGCAATCTTCATATAGATTCTTTATTGACATACTCCTAGATTACTGCAATAGTCTTCTTTAAAAAAAACAAACAACAACTCTTACCTTCTGTCTTAGCATCAATTCTTTTTTTTTTTTTTAATAACTCTTACCTTCTGTCTAAGAATCAATATGGTGTATTGGTCCCCAGGTAGAAAAATGATAATGGCTAGGCAATGGGCGTTAAGTGATTTGCCCAGGTCACATAGCCAGGAAGTGTCTGAAGTCACATTTGAAACCAGGACCGCCCACCTCTAGAGTTGGCTCTCTATCTACTGAGCCACCTATCTGTCCCTTCTCAGTATCAATTGTAAGACAGAGGAGTAGCAAGGGATAGGCGATCAAGGTTAAGTGATTTGTGCTAAATCACACAGGTAGGAAGTGTCTGAGGCTGCATTTAAACCCAGAACCTCTCAACCTCAGACCTGGCACTTCATATATTATGGTACCTAGCTGCCTCCACAATAGCCTTTTAACAGGTCCTCCTGATTTCACAATCCATCCCCTCCCAAGGAATTTTTCCTGTTACCATCAGGATAGTATTTCTTATGCATAGAGCTGATTTTATTACTCTTCTGCTAAAACAAAAACAAAAAAAAAAACACTTCAGTGTCATTGTTTCATGAATAAAAGTAAACTCCTCTGCCTAGAATTCCAGTCTCTCCATAACCTAGTGGTACCCACACCATTCCTGTATTATCTAAGAGTGTAGCGATTTTTACTTGGCTTAGTCATGCTGAGAGATATCACAGTGGAGTGACCATTGATCGTTTCAGTATCAGCCTAAATGTCAAGAGAGACCCAGGTTTGAATTTGTCTCACACTTACTCAGTGGGTAACAATGGACATTAGCAAATATCCTTTTGCTTCAGTTCCATAAAAATAGGGGTGAGGCAAATAGAGATGTAAAACAGGGATGACACTTATCTCAAAGGGTTTTTAATAAGCAGTAAGTAAGCATCAACTAAGATGATGTATGTTAGATTCTTTTAAATGGGATATAGATGTAGCTATTATTACATTGCAGATTCTCCCTTCACAACGTGTGTCCTCTTCTCTCCACTCACAGCCCAACCAACACAGTGCTGGTCCTTGACACCTTTTAAGTAGTCAATACACTAAGAGCGTAGAGCCTCTTAATTGATTTTCCTGTCTCCTGTCTCTCTTCTCCAATCCATCTTACATTTTGGCTTCCAAAGAAATATTCTTCAAGTATTCTCCTACTTAGACAACTCTAGTGGTTCCTTATTGCTTCTGATACCAAATACAAACTCCGTTGGTTTCCCTCATCTCTGTAGCCTGCTTTGACCCCGTGGTTTTCAACTTTCGTGTTTTATTAGCTACTGTCACACTCCCTTTCTCAACTCCACAGACACCCTCTTAGATTATTTTGATGGAAGGGTCATGTGGGCTCCTAAAATGGTTTTATTGCCTTCAGTTAGTACAATTTTTATTAAGGGTCTATGGGGACAGAAAAGCAAATTAACTAACTGCCCTTTCTCCCTTTTTGCCTAATAAGTAACTAAAATCTCTCCTGGTGGGGAATGGGGTTGGGCAGATCCAGAATCTGCCTTTTATTAATCCCATTACAGAGATGACAATCCCTTTAGAGGCAGGACCAAAGCCCATTGCTGACTGACACAATAGAATCCTCCTGAGGAAGGAGCAATAAATCAGGAGGCAGCTCCTCCCTGAGGCTTCTCCAATGGATGTAATATTTTCCAGGCAAATAAAAGCAGGCAGCCAAATAACAAGAGAGCTCAGGTTTCTGAGTGTTGCCATTACTCTAAGTGGGGGAAGGGCAGAGGACGGCAGAGAAAATCTGACCCTACCTTGGATAAGGAATCTGCTCTCTTGGCAATCCAACTACAAGGCTTCTGGAATGCTAAATTTGCTGTACTCCACAGCCAGAAACAGTAGACCTCCCGTGTCCTGTGATAAGCCAAGGTTCCCCTCAATCCTTCTTTCAATAACGTCAAATGAGCACCACCTTCGCCCATAACCTTAGAACAGAGATCTTACTGGCAGCAAGGAGGAGAAGAGAAAAGGTATTTTCTCATTCCTCTAAGGAGTAATAATTCCAAATGGGGGAAGGGGGGGAGGAGATGCATTTTTTCCTTAAAAAGATATTTTTGGCTTATTTTTTCTTCCATTCCATGAATTTATATTTAAACATAAATATATATGGTATATATAGCACATATACTATATATAATATATATAGCAGTTATATAAAACATTTACTATGTTAAGTTTCTTGACCGTATTATGAGGTGGGGACCCAAAAACAAAAATAGAACCATTCCTCCCCTTGAGGAGCTTATGCCCCATAGAGACCATGACATGTACACAGATAAATACAAAATTTATTTTATCCCAAGCTATGATTCCCTTACCAATGCAGATCAGCCCCAGCCCTCCATCTCTCTCTGTTTCTCTCTTCTCTCTCTCTGTCTGTCTCTCTCTCTCTCTGTGTTTCTCTGTGTGTTTCTCTCTTCTCTCTGTCTCTCTGTTTCTCTGTGTTTCTTCTCTCTCTGTTTCTGTCTGTCTGTCTCTGTTTCTCTGTGTGTTTCTTCTCTCTCTGTTTCTCTCTCTCTGTTTCTCTCTCTCTCTGTCTCTCTCTGTTTCTCTCTCTCTCTGTCTCTCTCTCTGGAACACACAATCACAGAGAATAGCAATGTATCTACATAATAATTTACAGAAGTAAAGCACATAGAGGTAATATAGTCACTAGAGAATCAGAAGACCTAGGTTCATATCCTGTTTACAACTCTTAATAAGTATGGCCTTGGGCAAATCAATTGACCTCTTATTTGTCCCTCATGTAACTCCCATATGACTATGTACTGATCTGTGTTGATAGATGGAATTTCCACAGAGAGTTCCCTGTGTTGACTAAATCACATGCTGTGACCCCATTTCCCCCAAATTAGCCTAATCATTATTAGTCTCATACCCTGAAATTACTTGGTGTATGTCACTACAACAGGGGTCTCCTCCTCCCTTCCAGTTACAAGGTATTCTACTTTGGACTCAAACAGATCTCAAAAGAGGCTTCTTTGAGGATTCTGAGCCCAAAGATGGAAGATAAGGCTTTGTCTTGAAGGGTAACTCCAGGGTAATCTCCAAACAGAACAAAGCTGAAGCATGGATCATGTCTACAGTCTCCCCAAAATGTGGACAATAGGGACACTTCTAGAAATTACTGACAAATTCTAGAAATTACTGAGAAATTACTTCCCACTGGGCAATTGGCCCCCAATTCCAAAATGCTGCAGCTGTCAATCCATAAACTTCCCACCACGACTAGAAAGGTTCATTTTGTAGGACTGCAGACAGGCAAGGGGAGGAAATACAGAAGTTAAAAAAAAGAAGTAAAAGTAAAAAGACTAGGTCAGTCTGACCTAAATTTAGACATGCTTTTTTCTTTTTCTTTTTTGCTTTTTATTACCTTTGGTTATTTAACAAACATTTATTTGACTCTATCTTCCTTCCCTAGCTCAATGGAAAAAAAAGGAAGAAACAAAATACTTGTAACAAATATGCATAGTCTTGCCCCCAAAATTCCCATATTAGCCATATCTAAAAATATGAGATCCATTCTGCATTTAGTCCTTCCCCTCTTTGTCAGAAGATGAGCAGCATTCTTCATCGTCAGTCCTCTGGAGTTATAGTTGATCAGAGTACTTTAGTTTTCCAAAACCATTCATTTTTACAACATTGTTGTTATTTCATAAATTGTTCTCCTGTTTCTGCTCACTTCACTCTGTAACAGTTCATACAAGTCATCTAAGGTTTCTAGAAAACTATGTCTTCATAATTTTTCATAGAACAATAGTATTTCATCATGTTCATATATCATAAGTTGTTCATCTACTTTCCAGTTGCCAGATATCTCCTTAGTTTCTGGAGGATGTTATTGTCTCCATAAGTGCCTGCTTCAGTCGCCTTCATTGCCCTTGTAACATATTGTTATCATGCACCCAATCCACAAGGGGAAGTCTTCACATTCTTGGAGGAGTCCTCTAAGTCACTAACAGATTTGAAATCTGTCAGTTACCCTCAACCTGGTTTAGCCTGTCTGCAGAGTCAGTTTTATTGTGGTGTAGCTGCTAAGAATGCTATAGCTTTTTAGAGCCACAGGTGAAAGTTGTGTAAAATGGGGGACACCAAAAGTGGATGAACAGCCCTGAAAAGGGCTTGGCAAGCCCTCACACTGGGATGCTAGTTGTCCCTGAACACCTTCCAGTCTCATCATTCAAATGAAACCATCTTTTTTGCTCTCCCCAAAAAGTGATTTCTTAATCGCCAAATCTACTTCTCAATCCTCATCCTTCTTAACGTTTCTACATACAGCATTTGATCATGTTGGCCATATTTTCCTTCTGGATAGTCTTTCCTCACGAGGTTTTCATACCATTCACACCTGGTTCTCTTTCTACCTAAATGACCATTCCTTTTGTCTTCTTTGCTACAAGGATTTTCATTTCTGTGACATCCAGTAATCATAGGTTTCCCTAATTGATTCTGGTCCTTCTTATCTTGTCCCTCTAAGGAGGAGGAGGAGGAGAAGAAGAAAAAGGAGGAGAAGGAGAAAAATCAGAAAGAGTAGTGATGGAGAAAATATTAATAATATAGATTAAACTGAAAAGTATGCCATGTGTAGTTTGGGTGGTTGTTGTTGTTTATTTCAGAGAACCAGCTAAACATTTACCAACACACCATGTTGTAAATGCTTAATAAATGCTCATTTAATAATTGTTCCTCACCCTTAGACACCTCCCCACCCAAAAAAGGGAAGGAATACCTTTGTATCTCTAGTCTCAAGCATGGTACCTGACACATAATAACAGCTTGCTAAATGCTGCTTTGTTGAATAGTGAATTATTTATCCTTGTTTCTTTATCCATAAAATAAGGAAATTGAACCAGATGATTAGATGATCTATAAGATCCCTTCCCACTTTAAAGCTCAATAATTTATCCTAATCAAAGCTAAGTGAAAAGTGAATAGTGAATATTGTGCTGTGTCTGGAGTCAGAAAGATGCATCTTCCTGAATTCAAATTTGGTCTCAGATGCTTACTAGCTCTGTGGCTCTGAGCAAGTCACTTAACCCACATTGTCTAGGTTTCTCATCTGTAAAATGAGGAGAAGGAACAAGTATCTTTGCCAAAAAAAAAAAACCCAGATAGGATCATAAACAGTCAGACACAATTGAAAAACTACTAAACCACCACCATCAATCTATGTCTACTGTTCAAGTAGGCCTAAGAAAGCAGGGCAGTGGTACAATAGATAGAGCTTAGGGCCTTGAGTCAGGAAGACCTAGATTCAAATCCAGATTTAGCACTTACTAGCTGTGTGACTGAGTAAGTCACTTAACCCCTGTTTGACTCAGTTTCCTCATCTGTAAAAAGAGCTAGAGAAGGAAATGGCAAACCACTCCAGGTTCTTTGGCAAGAAAACCTCAGCTTAGTCTTAGATATGATTGAACACCATGTCCAACAACAATAACTTGATTTTAACCTTCAAAGCTATGTTATGTTGAATATAAACTTGTATTTTATTAGCTAGTGTGACTTGATACATTTACACCAGCTTACATTAAGGAGTATAATCAACAGAAATAAAAGAATCCATTATTGAAATCTATAAGACCTCAGTGCCAGGTCAACTGATTCCATTTGTAGATGTGCTTTCTTAACTCTTACTGAACTCTCAAAGGCTTTAGTAAGGCTAAAAAATTTCCAGGAATTACATGCCATTATCAATATTTCATTAAGCATAGAGATAGATCAGTTTTGGTAGGACCATGAGAATAAGAATATTCTGGGCCATTTTAATATATCTTTAAATAAAACAATTTCAAATGGAATTCAGGAAGCCCAAAAATGAACTTACTTCTTTCTGAAACATCCTGACCTGCAATAAATTTTGCCCCTAATACACCTTATTTTTTAGGAGATCTTAACTTATATAAAAACTACTCTTTCTCCTCTTCCTTTTTTCTTCTCTTCTTTCATTTTAATTTTTGCCTCTCTACTCTTCATTCTCCATTCCTCTATGTAAGAGGCACTGGGTCTGAAGTCAGAAAGATTTTTTTAGCTTCAGACACTATGTGACATTGGGCAAGTCACTTAATTTCTTTTTGCCTCAGTTTCCTCATCTGTAAAATGAGGATAATAATAGCACCTACCTCCCAGGGCTGTGAGGATCAAATGAGATAATAATTGTTAAGGACTTATATCTGGCACATAGTAAATACTACATACATGTTAGTTATTATTATTTCTTTTTCTCCCCTTCTTTTCTTCTTTTCTCTCTTTTACTTTCTCCTCAAACAAGATCACTTTTCAACTAAACCATCCAGGTAACCTTGAAAGGCTAAATTACTGTGACTATAGGATAATCATTTTTATACATCCTAGATGGGGGATGCAATAGTTCCAATAGGAAATAGAACCCAGAGCTTTTAATGGGACAGAGGCTGAGTATCAGCTTATTTTGTCCTTGGTTCTTAAGGTTCCAGGAACAGAGCAGCATAGCTAAGGGCAGAGATGATCATCCCCACCAGGCTGGCAATTTGATGATGAATTCTTTAACCCCGATGAAACAGAGAAACCTAAAATGACCCTTAATCATCTGTTGC
This sequence comes from Monodelphis domestica, assembly GCF_027887165.1. Classification (NCBI taxonomy): domain Eukaryota; kingdom Metazoa; phylum Chordata; class Mammalia; order Didelphimorphia; family Didelphidae; genus Monodelphis; species Monodelphis domestica. Next base: position 160,179,587 of record NC_077229.1, on the reverse strand, counting down.
TTCCTTCCTCTTCCTTTGGTAGATTGGTGGGAAAGGTGGCATGAAGTATTAGGAAAAAACATGGTTTTTAAAGCATTTATACATTTTAATTTAGCTATTGGCACTCTAAATATGAGAAACATTAAATATCTCACCAACAGACATATTTGGGAAGAAGATGAATCATACCTATATTATCTTTGTTGTCATAAATGAAAGCAGATGAAAGAAACTGTAGCTAAATGTAATACTGGCTAATAGGCACTCCTTGGATAGGCAAAGAAAGGAGCTGACAAAGCTAGCTTTATCATATGTCCAAAGAAAAAAGCAACATCATTTCACTGGACATTCAGTCATCATGTATACTCATGATAATATTTGCAAAAAGAACCGCATGAAAATAATTTCAGTTTATGTTTAAATCTTGATTGCAGATTAAGAGATAGATAAGTTCTATCACAAAATGTAAAATAAATAATTTTGACTACATCAAATTAAAAAGCTTTTGTACAAACAAAACCAATGTAACTAAAATCAGAAGGTAAACAACAAATTGGGGGAAAATCTTCTTAAAAACCTCTGACAAAGGTTTAATTACTCAAATTTATAAAGAGCTAAATCAATTGTACAAAAAATCAAGCCATTCTCCAATTGGTAAATGGGCAAGGGACATGAACAGGCAGTTCTCAGTCAAAGAAATCAAAAGTATTAATAAGCACATGAAAAAGTGTTCTAAATCTTTTATAATCAGAGAGATGCAAATCAAAACAACTCTGAGGTATCACCTCACACCAAGCAGACTGGCTAACATGACAGCTATGGAAAGTAATGAATGCTGGAGGGGATGTGGCAAAGTAGGGACATTAATTCATTGTTGGTGGAGTTGTGAATTGATCCAACCATTCTGGAGGGCAATTTGGAACTATGCCCAAAGGACGACAAAAGAATGTCTACCCTTTGATCCAGCCATAGCACTGCTGGGTCTGTACCCCAAAGAGATAATGGACAAAAAGACTTGTACAAAAATATTCATAGCTGCGCTCTTTGTGGTGACCAAAAACTGGAAAGCGAGGGTATGCCCATCAATTGGGGAATGGCTGAGCAAATAGTGGTATATGTTGGTGATGGAATACTATTGTGCTAAAAAGAATAATAAACAACCTCTAGGACCTGGAACAACCTCTAGGAAGTGATGCAGAGTGAGAGGAGCAGAACCAGGAGAACATTGTACACAGAGACTAATACACTGTGGTATAATCGAATGTAATGGACTTCTCCACTGGTGGTGGTGTAATGTCCTGGAACAATCTGCAGGGATCTAGGAGAAAAAACACTATTCATAAGCAAAGGATAAACTATGGGAGTGGAAACACCGAGGAAAAGCAACTGCCTGACTACAGTGGTTGAGGGGACATGACAGAGGAGAGACTCTAAACGAAACTCTAATGCAAATATTGACAACATAGAAATGGGTTCGAATCAAGAACACATGTGACACCCAGTGGAATCATGCATCGGCTATGGGGGGTGGGGGGAGGAAAAGAAAATTATCTTTGTCTTTAATGAATAATGCTTGGAAATGATCAAATAAAATATTATTTTAAAAAAAGAGATAGATAAGTTCTAAGTGCTAAATAACATCTAAATTAAATTATCATCAAATTTGATACTCAGTGCTGTCAGTACAAAGGTGGAAAGAAGTGGGGAAATATTGGATATCTGACAAGGAACAGCATAAAGGGGGACCATATAGAAGCTCGTGAAATGTCTTTATGTCCTCATTATTTCTTCAAAAATAAATCTTATTTTGTGGTTATGGTGAGCACCAAATAACATTTTAGGATGATCTTTATTGTATTTTTAGTAGACATAAAAAGATTATAATTAATATAGGAGTCATCTTGAATCAGCTTGATCATCACCTCAATAGAACAAGGAGAAAGATTGGGAAAAAGTAAGAAGAAAGATCAATAATGAGAAAGAGATGTAGAATCAATTAAAAAGGGGGCAGCTGGGTAGCTCAGTGGATTGAGTGTCAGGCCTAGAGACAGGAGGTCCTAGGTTCAAGTCTGGCCTCAGACACTTCCCAGCTGTGTGACCCTGGGCAAGTCACTTGACCCCCATTGCCTAGCCCTTACCACTCTTTCTGCCTTGGAGCCAATACACAGTATTGACTCCAAGACAGAAGGTAAGGGTTTAAAAAAAAAAGAATCAATTAAAAAAATTAAAGATAAAGAATTTTAACAAGCAATTGATTATGAGAATTGGTGGCAATGGACAGGAGAAGTGACATCAACCGTGATTATAATAATTTTGTGAAAAAGTTTAATGTAAATCAATTGCCATAATGATGAAACCAAAAGAGCCTAAAAATCATCTTAGTCAGCAAACACTTGAGTCACCTGTCAAGTGGAGAAAGATAGAAGTTAGCATCAGCAGTGGTTTAGAATATAAATTCATTTCTAAATTTTCACAAAGAAGTGTAATGAATGAATATGAACAGTATTGCCTTACAAGGCAGGGAGAGGTGGAAGGTAAACCCTATCTAAAGAAAATTTTGGCAAATGAATCACCTCTGTATAGTCATTGCTGTGAAATTTAAGGATAAAAATTGTGTGTGTGGGTGGGGGGTGCAGCCAATATGACAAGTGGAAAACATCAGAAAATATTTTTAAAATAAATTGTTTTTAATACCAAATACAGTAGAGTCAGCGCTCTTGGATTCTAGCCTCACAATCCAAAATGAGTTTTTTGAGAAGCTTGAAATGACACTAAAAGGACAGACAAGAAAAGTAGTCATAATGGACCAAGTGCTCATAGAAGAAATATATAATCAAGATAACACAATTTGGGGGACATTGAGTATCAGTTCACAAGATTTCTGGAAAGGGGTAAGACAACCAAGAGCAAAGGAGAAAATCTTGGACTTTATTAATATTTGTTAATATTATTAATACCAAAAAAGTAAGAAGAAAACATCAATAATTACCTATATATGCCTACTTTTCTATCCATATTAAATTATTTTGATATACATCTACTCATGCATTGAGGACATCCTCAACATGGGCATTAGTTACATAATGTAGTTATTAACAAGTGATATTCTTTTTTTTAACCCTTACCTTCCATATTAGAATCAATACTGTGTATTGGTTCTAAGGCAAAAGAGTGGTAAGTGCTAGGCAATGGGGGTCAAGTGACTTGCCCAGGACCACATAGCTAGGAAGTGTCTAAGGTCAGATTTCAACCCAGGATCTACCATCTCTGGACCTGGCTCTCAATCCACTGAGCCTCCCAGCTGCCTTCTACATGTGATATTCTGCAGTAGATCACATCTTTGACTGAAATATGCAGAGATATAACCTACTGTGTACATTGTTTATTACAGAAAAGTATTTGATTCACTAAAATAAAATACCTCTTTAAAATCTATTTTCCAACAAGTTATCTCTGATCTATAAATCAAATTTTATTCATGAAAACTGAAAACATATTGCTACAGAGAAGACTGAGCCATAAAAATAGTAAATGAAGTTCACCATTGGTGTTTGCCACCGTGATAGAGGAGAATCAGCTTCAGAATCCAAGAGGAATTCCTTGAAAATGATGAGGTCCTCCAGATGTTCCCATTCATGGATGAAAGTATTTATATTTACACCAAGACATAGAACACTGCAGAGCATACTAGAGGGGATCCATAACCGTATGAAGGGGTATAATCTGGCCATCCACACAAGAAAGACCAAGAGGGTGAAGAATGTCAATTTCCTAGATTATTACAGATAATCATATAGAGAGGCTATAGAGACCGACCATCATTTTATAGATAGGTAGATATCTATATCTATATTTATATCTATATCTATATTTATATCTATATATACTGGGCCCAACTTTTCCATCTTAACTATCTGATATATATCCTTAACTGTCTGATATATTTATCAGATAGACAGTTAAGATGGACAAGTTGGTGCCAGTATTAAAAAGGAGGAGAACATATCAAATTACATTCAGGAAACTGAAATGTTTCTTTAATGAATGACCTGATTATTTTCAGAAATAAAGGCCCCATCATTTTAATACCAAAAGTCTGCCAGTGTTGCTATATAACTAAATGACATAGACCACATTAGTCTCTGAAGAGTTGGAACTGAATATTCTACTTATGGCAATGGAGAAGCTTTTGGCTTTGGTTTTGGTTTTGGTTTGTAATCTGGCTTCAACATCATTTCAAACTGGTCAAATGGGAAAGAACAAGAGCAAAATGTATCATTAGAAGTTCTCCAGCATATTGGATACCTCAAATACTCTGGGACAACAGCCCCAGAAGATTGATGAATGTGAAAATATATGGTCTTTATTGATAGAGGGAACATTATAATCAGTATGGATGGATTCATGTGAGTATTTGAGTTTCAAGTGGCTCCATATCAACTCCAAATCAAATATGGAGTTGTCTATTTGGCATTTAAAGCCCTTCACAACCTAGCTCCCTCTTATTTTTCCGGTATTCTTCCACCTTCCACCTTGCTGTTCCATGAATAGGACACTCCATCTCCTGTCTGAGCATTTTCCCTGCAATTCTCATACCTAGAATTCTCTCCCTCTTCATCTCTATCTACTGCCTTCCCTGACTTCCTTCCAGTCTCAGTTAAAATCTTACTATCTACAGGAAGCCTTTCCAGAGACCCCTTAATTCTAGGACACTCTTTCTACTGATTAGTTCCTATTCATCCTGCTCATCTTGTCATTATCAAATTGTTTACATGTCTTCCCTGATAGACTGTGAGCTCCTTGAGATGAAGGACTGTCTTGCCTTTCTTTGAATTTCCAGGTTCAGAGCCTGGCACATTGTACACACTTAATAAATGTTTATTGACTGAATAACTATGAAAGGCATGGTGTCCAGAACAATGATGTGATGGTGCCTTTGTACACTGTTTTCATTCATACATTTGTGATACCATGTTCAAGTATTGGACAACAAGAAAGGGCATTACCCGGCTAAGGTATATTTTTTAAAAAAAGATGATAACAGGGATCATTAAAAGGCTAAAGACTATAACATATAAGGATCAGATTGGGTTTTCTTTACATGGGGAAGAGAAGAATTAAAAGTAAGAATGTGCCAGAACCAACTCATAAAGGTTTTGCAACAGCTGATTATTAAATTTTCAACGTGAGCATTTATGACTTGGATATTAGCGAATGCTTCAAATAAGGGTTTGATTTACTGTTTTGTTGATTTCTAGACTAAAGAAAGGGATAGAAAAATATCAATAATGCAGGTTAAACTTTTTAAAGTGCCAGGTATTTCTGAATAGAAGTTGTCAAACATTTATCAACACATCCTTGCTTAGAAAGGACATAATTATCTGTATGTAATGGATTAAAGATCAGACTTGGTTCTACTTGGCTTAAAAGGGCAGTTAAAGTAAAAACTTCCCAAACTTCCCATTAAAAACTCCAAAAATAAAATGGGAAAAGGCCATATGACCACTTGCCAGTAATGTGATAGATGGAATTCTTTTCCCAGGCACACAATGGACTAAATGACTTTGGAAATCTTTTCTACCACTAAGATGCTGTGACTCTATAACTTTATATTGTGAATTTGTCTAAGTGCTTTTGTCATTGTTCAGTTGCTTTTGTCAAGTCTGACTCTTCATCATCCCACTTGAGGTTTTCTGGGCAAAGATAATAAAATGTTTTGTCATTTCCTTCCCAGGCTGATTTGACAGATGAGGAAACTGAGACAAACAAGGTGAAGTGTCTGAAGTCTGATTTGAACTCAGGACTTCCTGACTTTAGGTCCAGGACACTTCCACTGTGCCACCTAGCTACCCTGGCTAAGTGCTACTAAGACTATAAAAAGATAAGATTCCCTCCCCAATCTAACATGTGGCAGTTCTCAGAGAAAGCGTGAGAAGCTGAGCCAAATCGCGAGTAGTTAGTGTATCTCTCATAAAGCCTCCATTCTCTTGCTCTATCATTTTAGACTATTACATCTCATGTCACCATCTTCCCTGGCTCACAGAATATCATTTTTTAATGCTACACTGGGGTTTGTTTTTTTAAAAGAAATTCTGAGTCAGAATTTTCAGGAATGATAATTGAGGCTCTCTTCCTGCCATTCCCTCAGAGAAACAAGCTATCGATGGCACTTATTCTCTTGATTGTTCTTTGCAACAAGCAGGAGGAGGGCGAGAGAGCCTCCATGGAGGCCTGAAATCCTCCTTCATCAGCAAATAGCAATTGAAAAGCATGTCAGGAGGAGGGTTTGGATCACAGCTTTACCAAACCAGAAGTGAAAAGAGGCTGCCAGGGACAGCTTGCTGCTGAGTTCAGGGTTTTTACTGCAGTTTTCCTGGGATGTTTTATCCCACCTCTCTACCACCTCTCTACCTCTCTCTCATCTCTTATTCCACTGACATGGGTCATTCCCCATCCCTACTCCCAATGGCAGGAGAACACCTGAAGGGTTGAGACTCCCCAGAAGGAAAAAAGGCAACTGGAGAAGCATTCGAGAAGGATAAAGGCAGGAGCTCCCAGCATCACTCACATCGCATTTCCCAGAAGGGCTAAAAATCAAGGGGGAAGGACAAAACCAGGAAAAATAAGATTGTAAACTAAGTAGTATAGCAAATTCAGTGTTGCCCTTGGAATCAGGAATCTTGTCTCAGTCACTTACAATGTGTGTCACCCTAGGCAAGTCACTGAACTTCTCTCTGCCTTAGTCAATTGGTTGGGCAACAAGCATTTATTAATGGGGCAACTAGGTAGCACAGTGGATGGAACTCTAGGCTTGGAATCAGGAGGACCTGGGTTCAAATCTGACTTCAGACACTTCTGAAATGAGTGACTGTGGGTAATTCACCTAATTCCAATTGCCTAGTTCTTGCCACCTTTCTATCTTAGAGAAAAAGGTTCTGAAAAAAATCTTAAGAATTTATTAAGGACCCATTATGTGCCAAGCTCTGTGCTAAGGACTGGGGTAACAAAAAAAAGGAAAAATAGGACTTGCTCTCAAGAAGCCCAGAGTCTAATGGAGCAAACAATATTACGGGGGGAAAAGATTCAGTGGAGTGAAAGCCAGGTCTAGAGATGAGTTCAAATCTGATCTCAGACACTGCCTAACTGTATGACCCTGGGTACATCACTTAACCTCCATTGCCTAGACTACCACTCTTCTGTCTTAGAACCAATACCCAATATTGATTCTTTAGTGGGAGTTCAGGTTCTTAAAAAAAAAAAGATACATACAAAATAAATTAGTGATAATCAACAAAGGGAATGAACTAACATTTAGGGACTTACTGTTGAAGGTAAGATTTTAGCTTCAACTTGAAGTAAATCAGGAAATAAGAAATAGAGTTGAGGAGGGAGAATTTCTCCAGGCACAGGATGCTAAGTTTGCATCTCAGTTTCTGTAAAATGGGGATATTGTTAGTGCCCACCTCATAGAGCTGAGAGAATCCAGTGAGTTCATACAGGTGAGGCACTTCACAGACCTTAGAACACAAATGGGTGCTAGCTATTATTATTATTGTGAATACCTTAAACTGTAATATTTAAAGGGATTGTAATGGGATTGAAAAGGGTACAAGGGGTAAGGAAGGTTTTATGACAGGGAAATGAGGAGTTGAAGAGAGAAAGGGAATATGGCTGCTGGTGAGGTAAAAGGAGAGAGAGACCCCTGCTGGGAGGCTATCTTTGAAAATTGGGGTTCCCCAAAAATGGGCCACCTATGATAACCTAAGGGGGTCTCTTCTCTATTGATTGATGTTGAAGATAGCCCAGAGCAGGTAAGCATGGACCCCCCTGAGGGACAAGTCTCCCCCCAGACCAAGGTCACCCAGCAGGGGTCCAATAAGGACTGTCTATGGTTGAATGGCTGTCCTGAGATTCAGCTCCCTCTATGCCCCCTGAAATGATAGTCCTCTTCTCTGACTGTGGGTTATTTAACTAAAGATGAATTTAATAATAACTTTGGATTGGCAGGCATCAGGGAAGAGGGAATCAGGATTTCCCTAGATTGGGTTTGAGTCTCTCTCAGTTTTTGAGCTGAGGCCAGGGCTCGCAAGCTGGTGGAGGGTTTCTTTTATTCCTGTCTATGCTAATCTATGCTAGCTTTCTTAAGTTCAAAATCTTAGCAGTAGACAGCAAAAGGAAGAAAAGTTCTGACCTTATAAGCTGGTTGGACCTGTCTCTTCAGGCTGATGCCCCTAAAGACCAGTCTTACAGTTCAAATTGTTCCCTTTAAATCCTTTTGTTCAATAACACAATCATAGGAATCCAGGTAGAGCACACAGTTGGGGAAATCCAGGAATAGAGGGACTTCTATCCCCAGACAGGGAGAGGCTCCTTTCAGTCTGGGGGTTGGAGAGAGAGTCACGATACCAACTGACACTCCAAGTTCCCCTCCTTCCACCAACTGTCATTCTTGTCAATATCTTCTCTCTACCATTCCAACTGCTATTTGTTCCACCTGAGTGGCAGACAGTCCAGAACTTGCTTCAGTTTTCCTTTCCACACTACAAACACATATACATATGTGTGTAGAGATATGTATAGATAATTATATATTATATATTATATATTCCTAGATATAGACATCTATGAATGTGTGTATTCAAGTGAATTTACTTGTAATACAGATGGCAGCTCCTCTGTGGTTTTGGTCCAAAGATGGTCTTTGAGGGTTGCCCTCACTGAAAAATTCATTGCCCTGCTGCTAATTTGGAAGTAGTGTCCCCTCTTAAGTAGAATGGTCCTTAGAGATATGCCATAAAAGATGCCTATCAAAGACAATTGGTGATACAGCAGAGTGCTGGGCCTGGCGTCAGGAAGACTTGAATTCAAATCTTGTCTCAGACGGTCACTTACTGGCTATGTGTACCTGAATAAGTCACTTAACCTCTTTTTTCCTCAGTTTCCTCAACTGTAATATGGGGATAATATGAGCACATATCTCATGAAATTGCTCTAAGGATAAAACAAGATCATATTTTTGAAGGATTTAACCCAGTGCCTGACCCCTGGTAGGAGGTAGAGAAATATTTATTTCCTTCCCATCATGGCCCATAGTTGAAGCTTTTCCACACTGCTAGCACCTGCCAGAGCTTATGCTCACTGGAATAACCTTCAAAAACCTAGGGGCACCCCCACACCATGATGAGACATCAGAGTAGGATATTTATATTTAAAATACTCATGGAAATCCCCAGTCCCATGAATTCTGATGTTCCTTCCAACCATGGAGATCACAATCTATCCATACCTACTCATCATGTGAAACTCTCTTTTTTATGTGCAACTTTCATTCAGGTTGTCCTATAATTCTGCCACAGAGGGTTCACCCAACACCTTGCAAGACTTCCTTATATTCTTCTGACAGTGTAAGGACACCAGAGGAGGACTCAGATGGTTCCCTGGCCATTCTTGATCCATGTCACATTGCCAGCCCATCTTCTTTTCCTATTGTACATTTTCTTAATGAAATATTTACTCCTGTTCTTTTAAATTCACCTTTTGCTTTATATTACATTTAATTCACACCTATTTGGAAATGAGCATTTCCATTATCCTCTGTGTGATTTTCATTATTGGTTCTTCATAGACTGCCATGTCTCATGTTTTGTTGCTATACAACTACACTGAGATATGTAATTGGTGATAAATAACTGTTATAGCTAATAAATATTTATAGACAAGCTGTTATGGGTAAATATTATTTGTGGAGGTTGATAAAAGCTATGTTGATAAGAGATAGATTGATAAAAGCTACATAGATCTGTTTTGGACACCACTGAAACTATTTATTCTATGTGGAGAGGTAGGGACAGGAAAGAGGAGGTAGGAAATAGGAGATTATATCTATTAATCCTTATACTATATCATAAATCCTATATCTAAAAATCTTCTTGTCTGACAAAGCAGATCTAAACTTATCTACTTTAACATATTAAATTCATTATCTAACTTATCTATGTATTCAATGAACATTAAATTGATAATTAATTCCTTAAAGTAATATATGAAATGAAACTTAGAAGTAACTGTCAGTTAAAACTTCCTGACCCAGATACAAACAGTTCTACAGCTGCTCTCAAAGTGCTGTGGAGAAAAGGCCTCAGAGTTAGACCTTTCTCCCTCAAAGTTCTGAGGAAAAGCCCCTCAATAACTAGACTCTTGAGAAAGAGTCAAATGAGAAATTGATCTTTATATCTCAAACTCTCAAAGTAACTGTTAGAATCTCTTGATAGAGAAACAATGACTCAGCACAGCCCCTGATCACAAGTCAGAGAGAGTGGAGTGGAGTCTTAACTTTTTTTAAAGGGTCTCTTGAAGAGAAGGAGAGCAAACCTCTCTACTCTGACTCTTAAAGAGACAGGGAGAGATTTTTCAAAACTCCCAACCTGTCAGTTACTATCTCCTAAATAAAAAGAGGGAGATTAAGATATTCTATTAACAGATGAAAGGAGGGAAGGAGGAAGGAAATGAGGCAGGGAGAAAAGAAAGGAAGGAAGGAAGGAAGGAAGGAAGGAAGGAAGGAAGGAAGGAAGGAAGGAAGGAAGGAAGGAAGGAAGGAAGGAAGGAAGGAAGGAAGGAAGGAAGGAAGGAGGTAGAGGAAGAAAAGAAGGAAGGAAAGAGGGAGGGAGGGAGGGAGGGAAGGAAGGAAGGAATTTCTCATTTATTAAGCACCAACTATATGCCAGCACTATCTTCATTGCTTTAGAAATTGTCTCATTTAATAAGAAAGAGATTTTTTTCTTTGTATCCCCAGAACCCAGTACATAGCAGGCATTTAATTAATGCTATTAATTGATGGAACAGTTGTGGGTTGAGCAAATATATATGATTTTACACTAGAAAATTTTGATGACTTTGACTGACAGCTTTTGATCCTTTTGTATGAGTCTCAGATCTTTTAAAATGTATCACTTGACATAAATACTTCATTTTCACCCCACCCCAAATATTTTCCCCTTCAGTTATTAACCAGTGCCAGCAGCATGGAGTACATCAAAGTTCAGGATCTAGGACTGGCACCCTTGGTATATCATACACTTAGTGAATCTCTCTTCCTGCCTCTTGGGAATGGAGATTTGATAAATATGACTACAAAATAATGTCATAGGGAAAGTGGTGGAGCTGATAAATTTTATCATCCTCTCCTTAATATCTCCCATAATGCCCTTGGAAATCCTTGATGCTTCCTTGCCATTTATGCCTGGGTTGACTTGAAGTGGATCATTCCCTTGTTTTCCTTTCAGAAAGCTTAATTTTTCAATAATTCTTCTGTTTTTAATAATATTTGAGCCTGAGCTTTGAGTTTTTCGCTGACTCCTAGCATGCCTTTTTTGGTACATTGTTTTCCTCAGCAGCCTTTGGTGGTAAGCGCTGTTGAGTGGGAGTGAAGAGAGAAATCCAATAAGCCTGAAGGCAATCGCTTGGTTGGCAGCCTACACTGCTTTTCGATTTCGGTAACTGGCATGCAGGGGCTCCAAAGAACACAAATATCCCCATTTTCCTGTTTTGCAGAATTGAATGATAAGTATTTTAACAAAACCCAGGGAGATGGCTCAAGGAAAAAGGACAAAAAGGGTAAGTCAGTCCAATGCCAGGTTGGAATGGAGACAAGGGCACTGTTCAGACAATGTGGCCTGAGTGTTGGTCATTGGGATCTACATGGTGTATTTTAAATTCATGAAGCAAAAGGCTTCCCTTACTCTATGTTCTCAGCAGTGGCAGCCACACTGTCAGTGCTTGATACATCTGAGCTTTTATTTTTGTCACAGGCATGACAACCTTTTGTTTTCAATGTCTCAATTACAATGAGGTTAGAGACAGGTTATGATCCTAGAAAGCAAGAGGTAGATGAGTTCAGGCAGGATTCCCACTGTCTTCTCCACAGATGTCTGGTGCCCTTAGGTGCCAAGATAGCATCATACAGGGAATGCTTTGAGCATTTATGAATAGCAAGGAATCCTGGTACCTGCAGCATTTTCTCCTCAAGATGGTTTTTCAGGTTCGGTGGCTCTTCCTATGAACTTCATTTCCCTGGATAAAGAAATCTGAAAGACGAAGACAATATTCTCTGACATTTTCTCTACCTTTCTGGGCTATCTCTCAGTGTCTCTCACTCTCCCTTCCCTCCATGAAACCATACACAAAGAGTGAACTCCTAAACCACCCGAAAATATCTCAACTATAAAAAATAGTCCCAGCTGACATTTCTGCAGCCTTTTACATATACTATTTCATGGAATCTTCACAACCCTAAAAAGGAGACATACCTATTTTATAGTTGAAGAAATTGAGGCTCAGGGTAAGAGACTATGACTTGCCCTAGGACCATACAGCTAGCAAAAACATGGTGTATTTTGAGTCAAAGAACCTAGGTTCAGATTCTGCCACTGTATAATCTTATCATAAGAATAACCCATTTGATAACTTTGGACCTCAGTTTCCTCATCTGTAACATGAGCGAATTGGACTAGATGCTATAGACTCTAAGGGCCCTTTCAGCTCTATATCTATGTTTGTAAATATTTAAGATTAGATACAAACCTAAATCTTCCTAACTCCCTGTCAAGGATGTTATCTGCTACATATGCTATATGAGCTGCCCTCTTTCTTTCCTTTTTTTTCCAACTGAATGAATTAGGGAAAAAAATTCAAACAGAAGCCCTGGGAGGCCAAGAGCTCATGGCCATTAGCCACTCACATAAAAGCTGCCAAAGTCCAGAATTTCCTGCTTGTCTCCAGACCCCAAATGAACAGCACCACTATCTTATAATTCCAAAATCGAGACCTATCTTTCAAGAACAGGCAATGGATCCATATTGGATTTCCTCTGAATCAAAAGGCATGTGAGCTGAACTACTTGGGGCATTTTAAACTAGAACAAAAATAAACATGGGAGTCCATAAGGATAGAAAGCAAATTGTGCCCTGGCAAGAGGGCATGCTTTGAAATTGGTGGTCAGGTCCTTTCTGACTTCCTGTGTTATATTTCTACAGTTCTAATTGGATTCTAACCACAATGAGGAATAACTCTCCTTCGTTTTAACATTGCATAAAGTTGGACAAACCCTAAAAAATACAGACTAGTATGATTCTCTGTAGCACAAATATAGAATAAGCCTATGCCCCAGTCTTCCATTATGGATGGGAGACAGAGACAGAGAGACAGATAATAAGAAAGAAACAAATGGAAATGGAAAAAAAGGGAGAGACAGGCAAAGAGATGGAGAGACAGAGAGAGAAAAAAGATGGAGACAGAGACAGAGAGAAAGAGATGGGGTTGGAAAGAGAGAGACAGACAGAGACAGACAGAGAGAAAGAGAGAGGGGGGAGATGGAGAGACAGAGAGAGACAGACAGACAGAGACAGACAGACAGACAGACAGACAGACAGAGAAGAAAAACTTGTATCTATCTTTGCTGCCTTTTCTTTCGGGTAGAATGGTGATGGATACTATTGTAGCCTCAGTTGCTCCTACTGCCAGATGCAGTGTGCATGTGTTGTCAAATTAGGATTAGTTTGTTATTTCTCCTTTAAGTAGGTTAAGCTTCTTTTAAGCAGGGGTAATTAAGATTATGACTAGACAACGAATGAACAGAATCACAAGACTTAATGAGGGTAGTAGAGTTATACCAAACCTGACAGGATAACGAATTTCTCTCTATTGGCACTAAAAGAAGATAGGCAACAGTGAAATCAGATGAGATGCATGTCTTGCTCATAGAGGAAAGATGGATATTATTTTTCTCCATTTCCCAACACAGTGAAAAGCTATGTAACATGTTTTGTTGCTGTTATTATTGGATTTTGTTATACATGGACAACAAGAGAACACTACACTATTGAAACTGACTGTCAGAATTCAACGAGTCAGGGCTTTCATTTGCACTTTTACACAATTTCCTCCCTAGTTCAACTTAGTTCTTCATGATGATAGATATTGATATCATTTACTAAAAATATGTCTGCCTTTTCATGATAGAGCTGATGAGAGGTGTACAGGAATTGCTTCCTAGGTCTAGGAAAAACATGATAAAGGAAAGATAGGCAAGCAGGGCACAGGAAAAGATAGGGAAGCAAATAGGTAAGCAGAAGTTCAAACACAATTTTCAGGTGTGTCTATCTTACCCATACGAATGAATGAATAAGTGAACGAATAAGATGAGATAAGTTGAGATGAATGAAAAGCATTTTTTAAAGCACTAACTATAAGCCAGGCACTATGCTAAGCAAGTAGGAATGTGGATACAAAAGTAAAGAAATCCCTGACCTCAAAGAATTCTGATGGAGGAGATAATGTGCAGAAAGAAGTGATACATCAAGAAGGCATATCCTGGCTTGGAAAGTTCCAAGGATGGGTGAATTGAGCTGTAAGGGGCTTGATTATGTCGACATACCCTTCCAGGACCAACGTCATTATTGATTCGATGGTGGTTCCAGAGCTGGAAAGGAGACGGTGAGTTACATAAGGTGTCAAAGTGACTATTGAGAAGATAGCTTGCCTGGGACTTCCATGAAATTTTGGCCCGGGTGAGATATTCACCTATAAAGGCACAGTGCCTACAACAGGAATTCTGGAGCTTAAAAATGACTGACATCTCCAAGGCATGATTGCTAGTCCAGGCAATAAAGCATCAGGTGAGAAACAAAATCTTTCATATGAGGCAGAGAATTTAAAACTGCAGAGAACACAAAAATTAATAGACATACACAATAGGTATGAGGAAGCCACAAAATATTTGTGTGATCACTTATATGTAAGAAATGGCATGAGATATTACCAGAAGGCAAGAGTAACTAGAAAAAGAGGTAGAGTGGGGTAAGTTACTTTGCTTCAATTTATCTATCTTCCCAATCTCGTTTCTTGTTATTCTCCTTCACAATCCTATGTTTTGGCTAAATTGGACTATTGCCCTTAAGTCAGGACTTCATCTCTGGCCTCCAATGTGAAACAGGACATTTACTCAATTTACTTCTCCCCAATCCCTGAAATACACTCTCTTCTCTTGGAATCCTTGTTTTCCTTCCAGGTTCATCTCGGGTGTTACCTCCTCCACGAAACCTGACACATCTCCCCCCATTGGTTAGTGCTCCTTCTATTCACTTACCTATACTTTCTTACTGTCTCTATCTCCTGTTTGAATATAAGTTGATTATTTTATTTTTGTATTGCTAATGCCTAAAGTGGTACTGAACATAGTAAAAACTTAACAAATTTTTCTCTTATTCTAGTGAAACAGAGAGACAACCAGAGTTTTGCATTAATATCTATTAAATATTAAAATTCCTAAAGTAGGTTTCTTAAACTGGGGTCTAAGAACTTGTTCTTTTTAATATTTTGATAACTACATTTTAATAGAATTGATTTATTTTGGATCCTGTGTATTGTATTTTACTTTTTTTAAAAACCATTTTAAGAAGGGATCCATAGGCTTTACCAGACTACCAAAGGAATCTATCATACACATACACATGTGTGCATGAACACACACACACACACTCATGCAAAGGCAAAGAATCCTTGTTAAAAAGACAGAGAGGTGGTTTAGTGGATAGAGAGCCAGTTTTGCAGACAGGAGATCTTGGGTTCAAATATGGCATCAGATATTTCATAGCTATGTTACCTTGGGCAAGTCACTTAACTTCATTTGTCTAGCCCTTACTGCTCTTCTGCTTGAATCTGATACTTAGTATCAATTCAAAAACAGAATACAGTAACGGTTTAAAGGAAGAAGAAGAAGAAATCCTTTGGCACTTTGAGCATATGTTACAGAGATTTTATGGAAAGACATGATCAAGAATCATAGAGGATATGAGTTGTGAATTGATTTAAAGACAGAAGAATCCCCATAGATGGATTCATCAAAAAAAAAAAAATCTTACTCCAAATCTATTGCTGATAGAGCAAGACCTAGTACAGCAATCTGCCCAAACTTTTAATTTAGGAACTGTTTTTTTCCCCAATAGTCTCTGTAAAAGCAACTGTCAGTCAAACACTAAACATTTATTAAGAATTTACTATGTGTGTGTGGGGGGAGGGGGGTACAGCTGGGCAGCTGGGTAGCTCAGTGGATTGAGAGCCAGACCTAGAGACAGGAGGTCCTAGGTTCAAATCTGGCCTCAGACACTGCCTAGCTGTGTGACCCTGGGCAAGTCACTTGACCCCTATTGCCTAGCCCTTACCACTCTTCTGCCTTGGAGCCAATACATAGTATTGACTTCAAGATAGAAGGTAAGGGTTCTTATAAAAAAAAATTAAAATAAAAAAAAAGAATTTACTATGTGCCAGACGCAAGAGAGGACAAAGGATAGTTTCCCCCACCCCACCCCCAGAAGCTCACAAAAAGATGTGTCTTGGTTGAACCTGAATGATGGATGATAGTAGTTTCTAAAGATTATTTCAGTGAAATACCACAATTTCCTATGTGCACAAAGAAAAAGCTCTTTTTTACCCCGAGAGGTACTTTCAGAATTAAAATATCCCCCCAATATGGCAGACAGAGAATCATTTTAACCAAGAACATTTGATAAATTCCTTGCTTTCATAATAAGGTCCAAGGAATTCAAAGGTCACATAAAGTTTCTGGGTTTATCAAATCATATCAAATCAACACATACTTCTTGAGGGCTTTGTACAAAGCACCCAGGGTGCTGACAACTTTCCATTTTAAGGTTCAATTGGTATGGGACACTGGTTCGTTTTAGCTGGTTTTGTGTGTGTGTGTTGAGCATCTTAAACAAAGTCGTGATGGTAAAGGCTTTCAGTGTAAAGTAATTATTGGAAACTTGTTCAAGTCAAGTCAACATGTCCACAAGTTTTTATTAAACACTTACTTGGTACCAGGAGCTGTACTAAGTGCTGAGAATTAAAAAAAAATGCAAACAGAAAGGAAGCCAGGCTCTTCTCTTAAAATTAGCTTACATTCAGAGAGAGCTGGGTAGCAAGCACGGTGGCTAGAGAGCCAGGCCTGGAGCCTGGAAGTCCAGTGTTCAAATTTGGCCTCAGACACTCCTTGCTATGCAACCCCAGGTAAGTCACTTAACTGTAATTGCCTAGCCCATACCTCCCTTCTGCCTTGGAACCAATAATTAGTATCAATTTTAAGACGGCAGGTGAAGGATAAAAAAAAATTCTCTGTGAACATTACACCTCAGAAATCAACAAACTCTACACGCTGTGTCTTGATTTTTTTGTTTTGTTGATTTCAAAACTAAGAAAGTAAGAAAAATATTAATAATGCAGATTCAGCTTAAAGGTATATCATATATACATTTTGGAGAATTTGTTATTAAATTATCAAATAAATTAATAATAATTATTAGTAAATAAAATTAAATATAATTAAATATGTTGATAAAGAGCATTGTAGACAAAATCTGAAGGAAGTAAGGATTGCAACCAAAAGAGGAAGAAGAAAATCCTAATGTGGGGAGCAGAGAACTCATTATTTTATACCTCTGTACTGGATTCCCCAAGTGTTAAAGATCCACTCAGGCCTGAGAAGGGAGAGTAACTAAAAAAGGTAAAGAAATGGCCCTAGAAACACTTAGGTCATATACTGTAGTTGATAAAGGGATGAGCTTGTAATCACAAAGACCTACATTCAAATCTGCCCTCAAAAAATTACTACAGGCATAACCCTGGGAAAATTATTTATTCTGCTTCAGTTTCCTCAATTGTAAAAAGGGCATAATAATAGCACATTCCTCCCAGGGTTATTGTGAGGATCAAACAAAATAATATTTGCCAAGTACAATACAGAAGGTACTGAATAAATGCTTGTTTTCTTCCTTTCCTTCATTCTTTGCTCCCTCCCTCCATTCTTTCCTACCTTGTTTCCTTTCTCCCTTATTTTCTTCCTTCTTCCCTTCTTCCATCTGTTCTTCCTTCCTTCTTTCTTCTCTTCCTTCACTCCTCCCTCCCTCCTTTCCTGCCTTTATATCTTGATCAAATAGGGTCTAGTAATGAGGATCTAATCAGTATCTCTATTTCATCTCACTGCCAGCTAGTTTTGCATTTCAGTGTAATTTTTTAACTCTCCTTACATACAAGCATATTCTTTTGCAGGGGATAGAATTTAGAATCGGGAAAAAATAGGGTCTGAATCTTGACACTAACTGTGTGATTATGGTCATGCTACTTAATATCTCAGCTTTTGTATCTAACTGAAAGAAGTACAATCGTAGAACAGTTTATGATATACAAATGAGATAATGGGTGGGATATACTCTGCCAACCTTAAAATCCTATGTAAATGGCAACTATCATTTCTATTGATTGATTACTCCTTAACTTTGGGAAGCAGGCTCCGTGAAAAAGAAAAAGCAATAAAAATGGTGACATTGTCATATAGTAGATATATTGTTGGCCATGGAGATGGAAAGGCTTAAGTCTAGATACTCCCTTAGATACTATGTGGCCATGAGTTTCTTCACCTGGCCAAATCTCAATTTGTTTACTGTAAAATAAAAAATAATAGTCTTTGATTATTGATTCACATAGTTGTTGTTGGGAGGATCACAGTATGTAAAGGATCACCATCATCATTGTTGTTATTGTTATTATTAACATTTTAGGTTAGGGACAATATGAAAAGTAGGCAGACTACAAAAGGCAAGAATTGATTGAAAATAGACTTCAGACATCTCTTATAACAACATGAATTCTTTAAATCAACTGGAAAATCATTTTAGAATCACATGTGAAAAAAAAAGAAAGAAAATCACATGTGACAAATAGTCTTGGTTTCTGCCAGAACAATGAGAGTACTTTATTCTTATTAATTGATTGGGTTAATTACTGTAATCCCAAAGGCACACAGCTCCAATAATAGAGGTGGCAAGAAATTTGCTGTTCCAGTTCTCTGGCAAAAGGAATCACTTTGCAAAGTAGGTCCTGGGCAATGAAAAGATGAACCTTGGTTAGATCACCTTCCTTGAAATCCCACTGCTGATGACTCGGAGTCAGCTCAGTCTATCTTTAAACAAAAGTTCTGGAAATCAGCAGGAACATTATTGGTGGGAGGGAAGACTATGATTGCCTACCCAATGTATAGGGAGGGAGACAATCTCTAAGGTAACAAAGACTCATACTCTATAAGGCTTTATGGATTAAGGTCACAGCACCCCCATTCCGCCCCCACCATCAATGAATACATAATACTCTAACGATGGTTCCAGTTTGCTCATCAAAAAGTAGAAATGGAACAACAGAAGGGAGGTGGTTGTTATTTCCATTCTGCTGACTTAAGTTATTCTAAAGCACACTACATTTTCCAGTTAAAGCCCTTTCTTCTTAATAAGCCTTCCTAGTCATCATCTGGTACATAGGAAAAGTAATCAATTTTCCATAATTTAAAATGAACTCAGTTAAACCTGCTGAAGATGACATAGCAAAGCCACATTGTCTGCATCCTCTCTGATTCCATTGGAAAAACTCGAAAGTTAGATAAGGTCCCTGTGAAAGATGAAATGAGGAAGAGCGTGGAGGCAGAACTGTTGATGTGACTTGGTCATCTATACTGAAATTAGTCATCTAGTCAGTCAGTCAACACACATTTATTATACAGCTACTATTTGTTTGGCACTGTACCAAGCACTGGGGATCTACAAAGAAAGACAAAAGACAGTCCTTACCTTCAAGGAGCTCGTGTTCTGATGGGGGAGACAACATGCAAACCATTATGTGTCTATAGACAGGATCTACTGGAGTCAATGAGAAAGAGGGAGGCACTAAAGTTAAGAAAGATGGAGATGTGAACTGGAACGACCTCCAGGAATTGATGCAGAGTGAGATGAGCAGAACCAGGAGAACATTGTACACAGAGACTGATACACTGTGGCACAATCAAATGTGATAGACTTCTCTACTAGCAGCAATGCAATGATCCAGGACAATTTTGAGAGACTTAGGAGAAAGAACACTATCCACATTCAGAGAAAGAACTGTGGGAGTAGAAACGCAGAAGAAAAAAAAAAACTGTTTGATCATATGGGTTGATGGGGATATGATTGGGATGTAGATTTTAAATGATCACCCTAGTGCAAATATCAATTCTATGGAAACAGGTCTTCATCAATGAAACGTGTAAAACCCAGTGGAATTACACATTGGCTACAGGAGGGGTGTGGGAGCAGGGGAGGGAAAGAAAGTGAATCATGTAAGCATGGAAAAATATTCTAAATTAATTAATTAAATAAAATTTTCCAAACTAAAAAAAAAGAGAGAGATGGAGAGAAGTTTCTTAAAGAAGATATGATCTTAGCTGGGACTCAAAGGAACTGAAAGACAAAAGAGACTTTTTTGGGCAAGTGTCACTTTTAGTTTTTCTTTTTACCAGTAGGACTCACTTAGGCACTTCTAGGGCTTCTCAAGTAGCTTAAACTCAGGAAGACAACTGCAAGCAAGGATCCCATTGTTAATAATATACTTCTCTTTGGTACCTCTCCAGTCCTTATTCAGTGTCCCCTTGGCTTCTGAGGGATTATCATTGCCCAACTGAAACTATGTGAAGTGGACCTTGCCCAAAGTATAGCAGTTTGCAGCAGAACTAGGACTCCTGCTCTTTGATTCTCAGACTAGGAAACTTTCTTTTTCTTTTTCTTTCTTTCTTTTTTTTTTTTTGTCGTCACAAGGTAGACCTGGGCTCCATTTCCCTCAGACATTTTGAGAAATAGTAACTCTGTCTTCTGTAACTGGATTCATCAGACTTCTTCCTAGGTAGAGAAAAGATTTTCCTCTCTGTGAAATTGCCTTCTTTCTGTGGGATAGTCTCTCACACACCAGACTTTCCTTTAGATGGGAGAGATAACCACTGGGTTGTCCTTTCTCTCTGGGGATTTTCCTTCTCCTCACCTGATCCTCGCTCCTAGCATTTTCTTCTCCTCTCCATAACCCCAACTGCGTCACTTATCACCTATAATAAGACAAGATTCCTTTGCTAAAACCTTGGCTCAAACCCTGTTACGTTCTTGCCATGCAAAAACAACCAGAAACAATTTTAACTGATAGCTAGCTAAAGGTCTACTTGTTGAACCCAGCAAATACTGAAATAATTCCAAAAACACAGCTGTGACCTATTTGACCATTAAAAGATGAAGCCATTGATACCGCGCTTGGTTCTGATCTTTTTCATGCTGGTTAACTTCTAGTGACGTTCAAAGAGTGTATCAGCCCACAAACCCAAGCTTTCTGGGTCTAGCCACCACCTGCTTCATTCATGTACTGTTTTCTCAGCAGCAGGCTTGAAAGGGAGAGAGTAAGTAACAAATGACCTTGGAATGTCTGAGACCCATTTCTGACATGTGAGATAAACCACAAGTGTCTAAACTTGCAAAATTCATCAGCCTGTATCTTTTGGTGATCTTTGTAGTAAAAGTGCATTCCTTCAGTTTATCTTCACTACATCTTTTCCACTTCCCCTAAGTACAGTTTCAAACTCTACTCCAGTCTCCCCTCAAAAACTGGGAGGAGGGGTATTGATGAATGTAATCACCACCTCAAGGTGGAGTGTCATTTGTCAGCTCTGACAAAGGAAGATTGTGCAGGGGAAGCAATGGCATCTGCACACAGCTCATGGCTCTGGAAACCTCCTTTTGGCATCTTTTTCAATATCCCTTTCTATGGGTTAATGAGGTGTCAGAAGTAATATCCATCCTTCCTACCAGTTTCAGTGCCTTCTCAGTTGTGATCTCATACTCATATTTAGTGACTTCTATTATCTACATCAAGGGTGGAATGTGAGATTTAAAAAACCAGGCAAAACAAAAAAGGCATTTGGGGGGAACAATTTAGCACTTGTGGAAAAGTACATAGACTGGATTTCAGCTTCTCTCCATTAAGGTCCAAGCTAAATTGGACAAGAGTTGCTCATGTCCCCGCACTCAAAAATATATTCCTCTTCTGCAGCCATGTGTTCACTGTTAGCTACACATATATTCTGACCTATGCCTCTGCCCAGAATGTCCAGTTTTTTAAGCTGTTGACTTTTCACCTAGAGAATTGGTCATGGGTCAAAAAATATTGGTGCCAGAAAGACTTATTTAAAAGATGGTCCTGTCTAATCTCATTTTGCACAGGTGATAAAAATGAGCCTCAGAGAGGGAAGATGACTTGTTTGAGATCACAGAGTTAGTTAGTGGTAGAATCAAAGCTTGACTCCAGGACTTTTGCTACTTGCTAAACCATAGTATGTTGTCTTTCCTATTAATTAGGATTTTGCCATACCTAAAATAGAAAAGTTTTAGTTTTAGAAATTATAGGAATCAAATCACCTCCAACAATAAAGGATCATAGAATCTGCATTGGAAAGGACTAGGTAATTGTATAATGAATCTCCTATTTTTCTAGATGAGGAAACAGGTCCAGAGAGATCAAATGACTTGCTCAATCAAGATCACACAAATTCCAAATGATGGAGGTAGAATTCAACCCTAGGCCTGACTCCCAAGGGACTACTCTTGACCACATCATGAATCCCTAAACTTTCAAAGGAAAATAAGTAAAATAAATGAATCACCTTCTTGTCTTTAGTCCATCTTGAATCAAATATTTAATATGTTCATTGCTTCTGAAATAGGTAGATTATTTGACCTGGACAGTCCATAACCTATGCCCCTATGTTTTCCTATTAAATGGCCATTACATGTATTATACACTAATAGAAATAATAGTATTTCTTTACTGATTTTGGAACCTTGGACAAAACACTTACTTAACTTTTCTGTAGTCTAGGCAACCCTCTAAGCCTACAAGTTACAGAGAAAAGGAGGTCTACCTGGATTGGTAGGAATTTCCTCACTATGGAGTTCCCCATACCAATAAAATCCCACATCTAATCACCGCTGCTCTCCCTTACTGAAAGCAGTTAATTAGATTCATGCAACATTGAATTTAAAATATTGTTATGGGAATTTGAGGAGATGGTATCAATTGTTTTACCAGATGTCTTTTACATTGATGATTGATTGGAATTCTCTTGCTGACCTGGGAACTAACAAAATAGAGCTCAAGAATAATCCAAAGATCCACACTTTTCAAATTCTGATGCCCATTGACCCTCGGCTGCCAAATGCCAACAGAATTGGGTTGGAAAGTGCCCAATCCTATCTGCTTTCTGGTTGTTTCAATACTGATTACTAAGTTATTTCTAGAAGACCGTGCCAAGTCTCTTTGGGTCTT
Source organism: Monodelphis domestica (assembly GCF_027887165.1). NCBI lineage: Eukaryota > Metazoa > Chordata > Mammalia > Didelphimorphia > Didelphidae > Monodelphis > Monodelphis domestica. The sequence goes on along the minus strand of NC_077229.1, from coordinate 160,156,394 downwards.
GTCTCATTTAAGGCAATCTTGTCATTGTACTGGATTCAAAAGGAATTGTAGATTTTAAGCTGAGGCTGCAAAGATCTAAATCTGGCATGCTTTAAAAATACTGGAAGAAGCCCTCACTCAACAAGAAAGAAAGAACACTGGTTTTAATAATACAATCTAGAATATCGTAATATACACAGGAGGAAGACAAAGCATAAAGGTACCCTTGTAATGGGAAAGACAGAAATAATGGCACAAACAGATTTTTAAGTACAAAATACAAGATTTAGTATTCATTAGGTGACTTCTGTGTGCAATAATGCACTGAGGATTCAAAGATAAATATGGGAGGGGGGAAATAGCCTTTTCCCGCTAGGAATTTACATTCTTCAGCATTCACTTGAGTTTGTATGAAGGATTTGGTGGTTTTGGCAGACTAAAAGCTTAATTTTAAGTCTGATTTGTCAGGCCCCAAAAGCTAACACAATCTTAGATTACACGATAGGACATAGTCTACAGAAGGACAAAGATCATACACTGTACTCTCCCCTGGTCAGACCATATCTAGAATAGTATGGCTTGTCTGAGGTGTCACATTTTAGTCAGGACATGGATAAGGAACATCTTAAGAGGAGGATGACCAGAATAGTGAAGGGAATAGAGACCCATCACACGTGAGGATCTGTAAAAAGGAACTGAAGACAAGGCTGGAGGGTGGAAGCAGAGATGAGGAAAGAACGTTGATATCTATTTTTAAATGTTGGAAGGACTGTCTTGGGAAAGATAATTTTGTCTTGTTCTCCTTGGACTAGGTTAGATGGGTGGAAGGTGCAAAGATGCAGAGTTAGGAATGTAACAGAAAACTTGCTGATGATTGGTTATCCAAATAATGGTTGTAATATATAAATAATGGATAATGGGTTATCTCTAAGAGGAAGTCAATTCTCTATCACAAGAAGTCTCTAAGCAAAAGCTGACCACTTGGATATGCTTTAGAAGGGATTCTTGATCATGTAGGTTGGAATAGGTGGTTCAGTGGATAGAGAGAGGAAGACCTGAGTTGAAATGTTGCTTGAGAAAATCTACCTGCCTCAGTTTCCTCAACTGTAAGATGAGGATAATAATAGCACCTACCTCCCAGAATTGGTGTGAGGATCAAACGAGATCTTTATAAAGCATTTAGCACATAGTGCCTGGCACACAGTAGGTACTTAATATTCATTCACCTTCTTCCCTGCCTTGAATTCACAGAATTATGCCATTTCAGACTTGAAAGAGACCTCAGTGTTCATATAATCCTAACCATGCCCCCAAAGGAATATTTTCAACATGTAAGTTTATATTTGTGAATATGAAAAATATAGTCAAATAGTAATTCTATATTTAACATATTATAGAATAATATAGATATAGATATGATAAATGATGATACCATCTCTGATTAAAGACCTCTAATAAAGGGGAAACCTTCTACTTCTTAAGGCAATCCATTTCACATTTGGTTAGATCTATATTTAGAATTTTTTTTTTTGCCTTTCAACAATGCTAAATTTGTCATCATACCTGCTAGTTTTGTCTTCTGGGACAAACCTATCAAGTTTAATTCCTGTTCTTCATGGCAGATCTTCAAACGCTGTAAGATAGTTATCTCTCCTGTCTCTCTTTTCTAGGCTAACTATCCTCCTTTTCATTAATTGTCTGGGATGATATGAACCCAAGGCTCTTGACCATTCTGGATGTCCTCAATTCAATGGTAGGTCTCCGAGGTTTCATTTAGAAACTCATCATTTGACATATATCCAGCCTTCTATTCTTCAAAAATAATGTTAAGATACTCAGAGCCATAATACATACTGTAATGTGCTGTGCCTATTCTCCATCATTATAATATTACTTGGGTTCAAACTAGAGAAGGCTGCCTGTTCTAGCTGAAGGGAGGAATCTGGTGAAGTTTATCCCAACATCTGTCTCCTCAATACCAATAAGAAAACTTTGTAGGACACTGGGATATCTTCAGTTGCCGAGATATTTCACTTCATTTCGACATTTCTCAGTTTCCACATTTTCTTTTCCTCTTTCCCCAACTCTATATATGTTTACTTTTTCTGCAAGATGTTTATGTGAGGCATAGGGAATGGGGGAGGGAGAAGAAAAGAAAGTGTACCCTGTGCCTATGCATCATGTTTCTGATGCCTTCACAATAATACTACTTGGATTCTATATAGTGCTTTATAGTTCATACAAACATTATCCTGCTGTTTAAATATCATCACATTTACCTTTCTGGTCAAAATTGGTCATAGGAAGGATTCCGTAAGTACCCATATGGTAAGTGCTTTTCAAATATTTTCTAATTTGATCATCAAAACAATACTTGGAAGTAAGTGCTATTATTATTCTCATTATACATTTGAGAAAACTGAGGTAGATGGAGGTAAAATGACTTACCCAGAGTCACACAGCTGGTAAGTGTTAAAGGTGAAAGTGAGAGATTTTGAATGATCAGGTTGGGGTAAGGATGAGAAGGAAAACAAAGATTACTCATAAATTTAAACTTCTGTGACTGGATAAATGATGGCACCACTGGCATAGCCAGGAAATTAAGAAGGGAGAAAGTTAATGTCAGCCAAGTCTGTTGACAAGTTTGTATTAAGCCCTCATTATTTGTTAGGCACTGAACTAAACTCTAGCAACACAAAAGAAGGAAAAAAACAACCCAGGATCCTTCCCCTCAAGGACCTCATATTATAGTGAGGAAGAGAACATATTTTTAAACTATGTACATATGGAAGAACTGGAAAGCAGTGGAGTATAGGTGAGGAATTTGGTTCCTGACATGCTAAGTTTGAGTATGATATCTCAAATGAAATATGCAGGAGGCAGCTGAAGTCATCAATTTAAGTCAAATCTAAATTTGGGGCCCAAAAATGTGACAAAAGTTCAGGTGTGTAATAGGATATTTGTTAATTAAGAGTCAAAAAATATCTTATTACAGGTGAAGGTCTGGTCTAGAGAGATTCAGGAACTATTAGTCAAAAGATGATAAATGAAGTCAAGAAGGTTCATGTGTTGCCTGGAGAAGGGTGCAATGGGCAAAAAGGACTAAACCTGCAGGAAAATACATTATTAGACCATAGATAGGACCTACTTAGTCTAAGCTCCAGCTCCCCATCCTCCACAGTATAATACATATTGCTCTAACCACTCTGGTTGCTCTGGCCACTCCAAATTAGACTAAAATTATGAGCAAGTTTGACTTCCTGGTTTGACAAGTTAAGCTCCACTTAAAGTAGCTTTTTCTCTCAAGGCAATGAAATTTAGGACTAAACAAAGATCTAAACCCAAAGCAACAGAATTTGAACCCAGAACTTTCTGACTTTAGGCTGAGAAATCTACTCACAACACCATGAGTGCTGAGGAACTTTAATGAGATAAATAATGGTGGTAGATAGAATTTATCTTAAATACAAATTGGAAAATAGTACTTCTTGGAAAAATCACATCTCGTAGTGATCCTTATACTTAGAAGCATATCTAGGGTTTATTTGCTTTTTTTTCCCCACCAGGAGCAAGAATAGTTGAACGCCTGATCTCTTAAGCTATTGTGTGGCGGTAGAAGCAGAAAACGAGGTGAAGGGAGACATGAAGGGGACTTCAACGTCTCAAATCCTCCTCTGACAGGCTACAGTAATTTCATAGACAAGAAGTCGCTCCTATCCATCCATACATCCATCCATCAACAAGCATCATTACAATGAAAAAGACTGAAACGTCGGGGAACAGAGATTGAGTTATTATGCATGCTTCTGCAAGGCTCCTTCTTATGGGATAAGAGCCCTAAAGAAGCCATGGGAATTCTGATAACTGAGCCTAAACTTCTCTGAGAAGGGGAAAATGTTCCTTTCAGCCAGGACCAGGAGTTTTGCAGAAGGACTGACAGCACCTGAGATCCAGCATTTCAAGAGATAAGGATGAGAAGCAAAAGATTCCTTCCTGGGCTTCTTATAGTCACACAGAGAAGTGTGATGGTGAACCTGGATAAAATGGGAAAAGATGGAGTATGGCAGCAAATGCTTTCTCTCATTTTATTTCCATTGTTTTTATTTATATAGTTTTCCTCTGATAGCTAAATTAAAAATGTAAATTATGGCTTTAACATGTACTATTACCAAAATGGAAAACACACACACATACACTTTCTCTGTCTCTGTCTCTGTCTCTCTCTCTGTCTCTATCTCTCTGTCTCTCTCTCTCCGTCTCTCCCTCATACACATACTGACCCCCCCCCAAGAAATATATTAGTATCAACCAGAGATGTGAGTGTTGGGCAATCTACAAAGCCAGATCTTACAATGGAAGAATGAAATCTTTGGAGTGTCCCATTTCCTTTAGTTGATTAGACCCTGGGATTAAATGCACATTAATCTTTGATGTGGCACTCTTTCTCAGTCCCAGAGCCTGCCTTCTGCTGAACTCTAACAAAAAGAAAAGGTACCTGCAATGGTACCTTTGACCACAGTGTCTAGAATGTTGGTAAAGCCCACGCTAGACTACATGGTCATACCTCTGCCCAGAATATTCAGAGGAGACAATAAAAATTAGATAGTTGTATTATGATAGAGTAACACTATCTGAAGTCCTGCTATTTGACTAAAAATTTACTCATCATAATATGGGTAAGGATGGAATACTAAAGTAGGTTCCTTGTTCCTAAGGTGGTTAAAATAAAAATGCTTTTAAAATAATCATTAAAGCCTCTGTATCCCTGTTTTAGCCTTCCTAGAGAATGAATTCTAAGACCCCAAAGAAGGTTCCATTTCTATCCATTCACTACAACCCTTCTCAGCACCTCCATCCCCCAGACAGGGATTCCTTCCAATTTAGTAACTTAATAAACATAACTATTATACTTGCTTACTATTTGATGGAATCAATTTTAGACAGTCTTCTAGCAATGGTTTCCTAAACTTGACACACCAAGGAAATCTCAAAGGACACAGAAACAGTTCTCATTCATTTGCTTGCAAGTTAACTCCAAAAGAACCCCTATCTCCGCCCCCACCCCCACAGAGGATATTGCTCATCCCAGTGCTTCTTTCTTGTTGCTACACACCTGATTAAAGGCTACAGGATCAAAGAGCAAACCACTTACAGGAAAGGACCACAGACTCAATAGCTCATCTGTGAATGGAGTCGCTTAGAACAATTTGAGAGGGTCATCACAAAAAGCAAGCTTATTTTTATTTTTAGAAATGAGTTTTCTTTTGATACAAAGAAAAATGTTGGCCCTTCCCCTGGTGTTTATAACAACATTCCAATTTAATCTTCAGTTTAAAAATTCTTTAATTATTGCATAACAGTGCCTTGTGGATTGCCCAACACTCACATCTCTGGTTGATACTAATATCTTGACTTCCCGTGTGTGAGTGTGTGTGTGTGTGTGTGTGTGTGTGTGTGTGTGTGTTTGTGTGTGTGTTTGGAGAGAGAGAGAGAGAGAGAGAGAGAGAGAGAGAGAGAGCTATTTTGGTAGTAATATATGTTAAGATCATAGTTTGCATTTTTTATTTGATTCTCAGGGGAAAGCTTTATAAGCTAAAAAATTGAAATAAAATGAGAGAAAGCTTTTGCTTGTTGCCATTCTCCATCTTTTCTCAGTTTATCAAGATTCACTATTACTTACCCAAATTTCTGTTAACTATACATCAGCCCAGAAAGGAGTCTTCTGCTTATCCTGTGAACTGTCGGGTCTTTCTGTTCCAGAGGCCAATTTGTTCAGTTCAGCACTTATCAAGAGCCTTTTATGTGACAATCACTGAACTGAGGACACAAAGGTAGAAATGAAACAGTCCCTTCCACTAAGGAATTCTACTGGGGAAAAACCAGAGGTAACTCCAATGAACAAATACAAATTATGTAGAATGAAGTGATTAGGAATGGGGATAAGATCTCTTAAAAAGCAGAGGATAAGGAAAGACCTAGTTTAAGCGATAACTCTTGAACTAAACCTTAAGGGACCTAGGGAACTGGAAGAGTTGCAAGAAATGTTCTTCTGGAGCTACCCACCGAAATACCTGATGAGATACTCTTCTCCACTGCCCAACTGACATCTCTAATAGCAATATCAAACATCACTCATAATTAAATGATTCCTAACACAATAATTATTCTTACATGAGGATGATACCTGATAGGATCATAGCATAATGGAAAGTTCCCTATACAAGGAGTCAGAAAAGTTAGGTAATAGATTTAAATTAAACCATCTCAGTGTTAGAAAGGTCTCAGAGGCCACTAGAAAAATCTCCTATCATAAAAAGGATCATCTATTTCAGGATTCTTATTCTTTTTTTTTTCCAAACACTAAGACAGAAGGACAAGGGCTAAACAAATGGAGTCAAGTGACTTGCCTAGGGTCACATCTGAGGTCCAATTTGAACCCAAGTTCTCCTGATTCTAGGTTTGGCACTCTATCCACTGTGCCCCCTAGCTGCCCCAATTCTTAGCCTTTTTAAAAAAAATCATAGACTCTTTTGGCAATATAGTCAAGTCAAAAACCATTTATTAAGCATACTGTGTGCCAAGCATTATGCAAAGTGCTGAGAATAGGAAGAAACCAGGGAAAAAGCCCCTGATCTTAAGCAGTTTACCTTCAAATGAGGGAGACACCATGCAAGCAACCACAGTAGCACCCCTTATCCTATTGCAGATGGCAGAAACTGTGGATGTAAGTACACACCTGCTGACCCTTCTAAGTGTGTGTTCTCTCTCTCACTCCTGTCCCAAGACTCTATGGCCTCCTACCTCCCCATAAAATAAATAAACCTAAAAAAAGTCTAACTGGAAGTGAAAGAGATCATCATTAGGGGCTGACCATGCTCAGGTGGACTTCCAATGCTTCACAGGCCGACCTCCACCTCCAACGCTTTGGGTTTATTGCAGGTAACTGAAACTGATGGACAAAGAGGTCCTGCTGTAGGTACACACCAGATACAAACAGGGTGAACTGATGGCTGCAGGTAGGTAGGTGGCTCAGTGGATTGAGCACTGGGGTCTGGGAGTCCTGAGTTCAAATACATCCTCAGCTACTTACTAACTGTCTGACCCTGAGCAAGTCTCTTGACTTCTGTTTGCCTTAATCCACTGGAAAAGGAAATGGTAAACCATTCCAGTATCTTTGCCAAGAAAACCCCATGGACATTATTGGCGTGCTGTGGTTCACAGGGTCACAAAGAGTCAGACATAATTGAACAACAACAAAAATTGGTGATAATCACAGAGGGAAGACAGTAGTATTAATAGATCCTGGGAAAAGCTTCTTGTAGAAGGTGGGTTTTAGCTAAGCCTTGAAAAAAGCCAGAGAAGCTTGGATGTGGAGGATTGAGAGAATTCTAGGCATGTAGGACAACCTGGTGAAGCCTCTTCTTCTGTGGGTCCCTTCTCATAATTATCTTTTTAAGTGAATAAACAAGGGAGCAGTGGATTGAGAGCCAGACCTAGAGACAGGAGGTCCTAGGTTCAAATCAGACCTCAGACACTTCCTAGTTGTGTGACCCTGGGCAAGTCCCTTAACCCCCATTGCCTAGCACTCTTCTGTCTTGGTACTACTAATATGTAGTATTGATTCTAAGGTGGAAGGTAAGGGTTTAAAAAAAAATAAGTAAATAGGCAAATAAAATGAATAAACAAGATACATAGAATTACAAAGGAAAACAATTAAAATAATTATAAAAATATAAAATTTAGCCCAATATTTAGATGAGCAAAATAATCCTTCCCACAAGTTCTCTAAGTGGACATCTGGCCTCATTTGAAAACCTTCAGTGACCCCACCATCTTCAGCCTCAATTCACTCATTCCTCTTTCTGAATGCTCTAAACAAAATCTACCTCTTTACAGTTTCCTCACTGTTGCTCCCTAGATCCAACTCCTAGAACTAATTCAGTCACCTTCCTAAAAGTCCATCAACTGCCCCCATCAGATCTCCATTACTTGTCCCCAGTTCTTCTGTCTGATACTCATCTGGCATGATTTCCAGCCCCCTCTCAAGCCCTGTCACTGTGATCTGTGACCCTGTACAAGTCATTTCACTTCTGTTTCCTCCTCTCTAAAATAAGGGGGTACCTTTAAATCTCTAGCACTAACATCCTCCAATTTTACAAAAAAAAAAAAAATTCCTTTGTTGGCTATCATGAACATCCCTTAGAAATCTGGGAACATAGAAGCCAAAACACACAACCACATACTTTTTGTCCAGTCATACATATGAAACCAGCACAATCATTCTTGAGTAAAAATCAAAAGCTAGTTCATAAGAAGGGACCAATGCTGCTTTATGAATATGGTTCTGAGACACGATCTGCTATTCAGTTTATCACAATAACTTATTTACTCCATTTCTGTTTATGGTAAAATTAAAGACTGAAAGGACACACACACACACACACACACACACACACACACACACACACCCCAAATGGTCCATTTAAACAAACTTTTAAAAACTCTTCCAAACCTCCCTGTGCCTGGGTCTGTCTCTGGTATTTCTCTCTTGGGCAGCATGTTGGTCTATCATGGTGAAAACTATGCTCATTGCTACCCTTGTCTTAGGCTCTTTTACACAATTGAAGGGTGAACTTTTGGAAGCTAAGAAACAAAAGGAGTTTGTTCACTCCTAGAAGACAGGACCCAAAAAAAAAAAATTGGGTAAATATAAAACAAACACACACACACATACACACACACATATTAGTTTTGCTTCTCTACAATTTAGTCATTATAGCCGACTCGAAGTTTCAAACACACAAAACCTCTAGTCTCTTGGTGCATCTTGTATTACCATCTCTTGTTCCACTGACATGCCGATGTTGGAGCAGAGTGTTCTTAGGATAATTCAGCTGAGGAAAAAAAAAGTCTTTTTTGCTGCTCACTTTTTATTCAAACATCCAGAATGTTGAAAGGAACAAAAAGTGAATTCTTTCATCTTTCTCTGATGCAAAGTTGACATGAGAAATGCTTTAATTAATATATTCTCCTGCAAAAAATAATCTTACTAATAAGCTTCCTAGGAACAGAAAAGGACTATAAATTTTAATTGTTATAATCAACCACTCTGTTAATAATGTTCTGTTCTTTGGGTCATTGGTGTCAAGTTCAGTACTTTTCAATGAAGAAAACTGACTTCCATACTGACTGCCCGATCTCTTACCCAAGCTACATCCCTGGCTTATTTCTTGTTCCCCACACAACATATGTTCTCTCCTTGCCTGACACAAGGCAAGCTTCCTGCCTGGAATGCTCTCCCTCCTCATTTCTGCTTCTTGGAACCCCAGCTACCTTTAAGGCTCAACCCAAGGGGCTTTTCTTAACCTCGCGGGGTTATTAGTGCCTCCTTGTCCCCATTACTTATGGATAACCCTTTCTGGTTTGCCAGAAGGGCCCCTGGGTGATGCATCTCTAAGGGGAAGCTACATTCTTCTTTACTTCGTATGCATTTTACATTTTTTCATGAATGTCCCTGTAGTTTTTTCTTCATGGAATGTAACTCCTAGAGGGTAGGGGCTGTTTTTTGGTTTGTTTATTTTTTTCTTTGCAATCTTAGTGCCAAACACAATAATAAAGGCTTGTTGAGTGAATGAATGAATGAATGAATGAATGGTCAGTGATAGGAGAAACCATTTCATTTCTCTAGATCTCTGGTAGCTAGGTGGCACAGTGAACCGAGTAAAAGACATGGTGTTAGGAAGAGTTGGGTTCAAATCTTGCTTTGGACACCAGCTGTGTTTTGACTCTTGGAAAGACATTTTACTTCTTAGTTTGTTTCTTGAAATGTAAAACGGGGATAATAGTAGCACCGACCTCACTGTGTGATTGTGAGATGATAATGAGATAATATATCAAAGGTTCATTATAAATTCAAGGGATTATCATCTAAAAGTTAGCTCTTCAAGTTATTATTAAATAACCTCAAGGGCATTTTGCCTTAAAATCTAGGATACCAAAAAAATTTTTAAAAAAAATCTAGGATACCCTGTAGAGTTATACAGGAACCGGAAGAGCAGCTGAGACATCAGTATCTGAACCTATTGGTCAGACATTTATTAAGCATATACTATGTGTAAAACACAGCATTAGGAACCATGCATGCAAATCAAAATAAAATCTTGTATTCAAGGTACTCATTCTGTTGGGCATAGCTATAACACATAAATAACTACAAATAATATACAAATTCAAAACAATTTTTGGAAGGAGGTAGCCATGTATCTAAAGAATGCTAACAACGTAGGGTAGCAGGGCTATAAAAGGGCTCCTGTAGTCCTTGGCACAAAAGCTGATCCTAGAAGGGTGCTACCAATCCTTAGAGGTAAATGTGAAGGGCATTTCAGGCATTTCAGTGAGAAGAGTCTATGCAAAGGCATGAAGGTAGCAAAGAGAACTCTGGTCAGTTAACAATCCAATAGAAAAATGATTTGAGTTCCAAATTCTGATCCAGAAACCAAAATACCTCTTCCAGTTGTTGCCCTTCTTGCCACGATGAACGTAAATTAGTATCAGGTCATTAGGTCAGCTACTACTCTGCCTTCTAAGACTACATTCACCTTGGAACCTACTTTCAGTGTACATATTTAAAGCACTATTCTTAATGCATCTTATTGACAACCTATCTCTCTATGATAAAATTTTCATTTACTTGGTATTTGAGACCTGGAGTGGTCTCAAAATGGTCACACTGTTCTCGTGTTAAAGATATTTACACACATAACACACACCCACTTCTCCCTCCACCTTCCCACTCCCCCTCAAAAAATGTACCCCAGGAATACTTAAGACAAAATTACTTGATCTGGCACCACTCTGCCCCTCCCATGATACTGAACACAAGGGAAACAGTTTTAGAACCAAAATAGGGCATGCCTTAATGTTATTTCTTACAGCTTCTAAAAGTCAGTTTATTAAATTCATGAAATGAAAAATTAACAAAACATAATGTTTGTGCTACCTCTCCAAGAAATTAATGGTCCTGCAGAGGATGAGGTGCTGTCTGTGAGAATTAAAGATGCATGGGTATGAATTATGTATACAAAATACACAAAACAAATCTCTATCACTGAGCCATTTCCTAAGAGTTGGATACTTAATTAAAGCTCCCTAGGAAGCTTTGAATGTTCACCCAAACCAATAGGTTCAGATACTGATGTCTCAACCGCTCTTCTTCTGGCCTTGCCTGTTCCACCCAGGAGTGACCCAAGCAGCAGCCTCACATGTGTACCGTGACTTTGGCTCCACCAAATCCTAAAGCTACTCTTCCAGAATCTATCCTAGATTGCTTTTCTCCAACAAATTCACCAATCCAGGAAAAGGAAGATACTGGACAAGTGATACAGTGCATTAATTATATACAGGTACTTAGAAGAAAAAAAAAAGGAAATGTCTGAGCTCACGAGTTTAGGTAGCATTTGACATCGTGTAGTTCTCAGAATCAATTGTGAAAATGCACATGAAGCATTTAAGTTATAAAACAAGAGGCAAAGAAAACTTATTATTATTCATCAATCAATAAGTTTTTATTAATTGTTTACTATCCATCAGATGATGAACTCTTTAAAAATTGCCTTTACATTACTTTGTACATTCAGGGCTTAACACAGTGGGCACTTAAATGCTTGTTGATTTGGTCACGTGCCAGACACAGAATAAGGTTCTGGCGACAGAGGAAAAGCTACAAGAATTTTCCATTAGTTAGATCAGTGTCTTGGTTGGTCCTTCACAATGTCTCTTGGATATAGTCACATCTAGTATGAAACTAGAGCATTATACTTGCCCTCAAAGAGCTTACATAGCAAATACACAGGACTTTGCAAAGGATGTGTGTATGCACACAGACACACACACACACACAATTTTACTTGATCCTCACAATAGTCCTATGAAGTAGATGTTATCCTGAGGCTGGGAGGTTATTTCCCCAGGTTCACATAGCTGATAAGCATCTGGGACAGGATTCAAACCCAAGTCTTCTCTGCTCCAAGTTCAGCCACAATCCACTATATCTTGCTGCCTCTTTTCATAATTGTCCTAACTTGAATGAAGACGAGCTGGGTTAAATCTTTTTCCTTAACTTCTTCCCTGCTTTGAGCTTAACATTTTTAACAGAACTTTTACCTACCGCACTTTATTTGATCTTTACCACAACCTTATGCAATAGGTACAGCAGGTAGTATGTATGTTCACTGTTCCTCGGAGGGTAGCACAAAGGATGGTGACTGGCTCCAAAGTCAACATTCAGAACCAGAAGAAAAACACTGGCCTTGTTGCCCCATTCTGGAATTTGTCCCTTTAGACCACACTGAGTGTATTCAGGCTTTAAGCCAGTATGCATGTATTAAATTAAATGCCTTATTAAATAGGAAACCAATGAACAAATTAATATTGATTAATGTCTAATCAACTGGGTAGCATTTATAAAGGCCACTTTTTCCTAGATGGAATCAAATTCTCCCTTTTCTTAAGACTTGATATAGCTATCAGATAACAGACACAACATGTCTACCAATTAAGACTGATTTAATGAAAAAATTGCATTAATGGAAGAGGAAAATCAGACTCCTCTCGAAAAACGCATATGTGGAGTCACATCCAGGCCCACATGGCCCAGTCGTTCTGATTCAAATGCCTGCCAACAGGGGCATCATTAAAGGTTATTAGGAGACAGAAATCTTTTTCCTCTTCAATCTTATTCTTTATTTCATTTTTCTGTTTATTAGGTACCTATATTAGTTCCATTCTTATTGTAAGCTAATAAATGGTACTGTATCCCAGCTTTCTCTGCTATTCTTTCTCATTTTTGCCTTTGTTCCACGAGTAATCCTACAGAAAATGATTAAGGTCAGAAGCTATAAAGTATTAACGAATGACTAAAAAGCCTCCAGGGCTAAAAATTCATTGTTAAAATCTAGCAATAAAATTAATGCAGTCCTATTGGCAGTTTCAGACTTACAGAGAACAGATAAGGGGATCTTGGAGAATTGCTTAAAATTGAAGTTCAAAACTCTTGCACTGATATTCTATTAGAACATATACATATTAAGACACAGGAATATGTATTAAAAATTTATTGGCTTACTGAAGGTTTAACAGCACTCTATGTTTCTGCTGGGTAAATTCCTACATTGAGATGTTCCTTTTTCTCAATCTCCCAATACTCAAGTTGCAATAATATAATGGTCATATTCATCAAGAAATGGGCCACTTAGTTCTGAGAATACAGAAATACTACTCATCTTACAACTCAAGGTTTCAAGTAAGATAAGAGCCAAGCATTCCAAATCTTGTTTTGTCTTAAACCAATCCCTGTCTTAAGATTCTATGTGACAAATCTTGAAGCAGAGAAATAGATTACATGATAAAGGATGAAGCCCAAAGTGCATGTAAAATGCCTGGAAATGAAGTGTACATAAGAATCCCTTGCAGGCCACATATTGACTTAAGAGAATCATGTATCAACAACTGTGTTTTAGAAGTTTTGTTTTTGTTAAATATTTCACAATTACATTCTAGTCTGGTTCAGGCTATGCCTCAGGAGTGTGATACTTCTGATTTAGGAGCTTGAATGGGTCTAACAGGTCATTCTAGGTTCACTGATTTAGAGTTCATAGGGACACTAGAGGTCAATAAATACAAACCCTTCATTTTAGTCATGAGGAAGGTCTTCCTTTTCTGTCTTATAGTTAAGTAACAGAAATAGGACTTGAAGTCAGTTCTTTCGTAATGCTCTTTATCCCCCTCAAATACATATAAGGGGAAGAGTCCAGTGGACTCTGAATTCCCAATGAAGAAATTCCTACAGATCTGTAATTACAACCAATTGTGTAAGTAACAAATTATATTAGATTTCAAGTTCTTTTCCTGGTAAATTTTATTCTAGCATTTTGAACTCCCACCCTTAATATATTCCATATTCCAGGTAAATAAGACTATTATTCTCATTTTTGTCCTGTCCTTTCCCAACTCTGAGCACTTGTATATATAGGATTATTTAATCATCACAACTTGGACTCCATCTTACCTGTTAAAATTCTTCAAGTTTCACTTTAGGCTTCATCTTTCCCATGAGACCCCCACCCAAATGACTTATTCCTTGCTAAATTTCCCTATGGTACTTTGTCTTTTCCCTTCTTCTTTGCAGCATATTTTTGCTCCTCCCTATTCTTGTATTACTATCTATAAGGGCTTGTATTACTTTCTATAAGGGCTGTCATCATTGTCACTGTTTCCATTGAAAGCAATCAATGTCTGGTAATGCTGTAAAGCAAGTAGCCTTCTGTGCACGGAAGCACCACTAACAGATTTTCTTTCTCTGTCAACATGCTAGATGTCTAGCAGATGGAGGTTGGGTAGGTTTCTATTTAGATTAACTTAAATTTTTCTACCATGATCAGGAGACAAGAAAATTTTCTTTAATTTCATAATGTTTCCCCATTGTTTAATAATTTTAAATAAATGTTTTCATTTTAACATTTTGGTGAATAAAGTTTTAAGCAAACAAATTCACAAACATTATAATGAAATATAGCCAATTTTATTCAAATTCAAATGCACAATATTTCAGTTTCTCTCTAGAACTAAGTATTTCATATAATGTATTTAATTAAATGGAAATTTTTCAATGTGTTCCTCTTCCAAAATATTTTAGTAGAAACCAGAGTCTTGAGTAGCCCAGTTAGGAGCCTAGAATACAAAAGGAACAATAGTCAACAAAGCAAAAGGTAAGTCCTCAAAATATTAAGGTGATACTGTATTTATTTTGGCATTCTTATCTACCTTCTAATTATATACTATCAAAAAGTCCTCAGAAGAAAAAAAAGGTAAGTTATCATATTATCACAAGACAATTTGAGCTTCTTCATTTAACTAAGATATAAAATAAGGACACCAGATTTATTTCTTTATGGTTGATCTTAATGTGTTTATAAAGATAAACACTTAAGGAGGATGCTCTCTCAGCAGCTATTTTTACTAGGTTTACCTTTTAGCTGTCACAAGAGGCTTGTGGATCATCCTCCATCATATATGTAATATGTTGTATCAGTAGACAACAAAAACTGAACAGAATGTAATAATATGTACTATTTGCCTCTTCATTTTTTCCTGTTTCACTTCATTAACTCATTTTTTAAAATTTAATTTTTTAATCATGCAAAACACATTTGTGGTTTTTAATAAATAATGCATGTTATCATGCTTTAATATGTCACATAAGTGATATATATTTATTTGAAACCTTGAGTTAATGAAGTCAAAAAGGAAGCAATGAAGAGGAAAACCAATAATTATAATAAAATAGGACATCTAATTTGTTTCTTTGAATTATATTTATAAAACAGGAAAAGCTCCTGCCTAGAAATTAAGAAATACTAATTATAAAAATTTAAGTAAAATGAGATCATACAGCAGTATCCAAAAAGTCTTCAATTCAAGAATGTACAAATCTTAAATCAACAAAACAGAAATGAAAAATCAAATTTCTTACCTCTGACCTACTATTCTGATTAAGTTTTTTCTCAATATTCATGGCCAAAATCTGGCTTCGAAAAGAAAGGCTTTTTGTCTTTTCGATCACTTGTTGATAGGGTGAGACTGCATTGTTACCCATAACCACATGGCCCTAAAATGAAACAGGAGGAAATATGGTCTTGTGATATTTTAATAATAGGGTTCGAAAAGATATAAGCATAACATAACACTACAAGTATGAAATATAATATCAGCATATTTTATACCTTTGCTAGCAAGGTCAAGAAAAGGGCAAGGATCAAAACTTAAAATTGAATTTTGGTAACTGATTTAATGTAACATTTTAAAATTCATACCAATTTGGAGTCAATCTTGGCATCAAGCCTGGCATTTCTAATCAAATTGACAATCCATCTTTCAGCTTCTTCAGGAGTCATGTTCAACTTATCTGCCAGCATGCTAAAATGAGAGGAAAAATAGGCATGTTACCTGGATACTTGCGTATTATGTCTTATACTTCATTACTATACAACTGCAATGCTAAATTCCACCCACATTTTTGTTTTGTTACAATTGGCTATTGGTACTTAGTTGTAAGCCTTTCTTGATGAATCTAAATTGAAATGATCTCTCTTTAGGATTTCCTTTTGAGTTCACTATTCATACCACTAAAATAAACCAAAACTTGTTTTATATTATTTATGCACTCGTATCATTTTGTGATCTCTTTAATAAGAGACGGGTAAATAGGATCATGTATTTGGAAATGGTATAGATGCCATCCTGTCCAATCCTATTATTTTACAGGTGGAGAAATTAAGGTGCAAAGAAGACAAGTGAATTATCCAAAGTCTCAAAGAAGGTTATGGAGCCAAGCTTCAAGTTCAAGTCCCATAACACTCTAAAATGTCGCACTCTTCCAACTGTGCCAGAGGGACTCCATAACTGTTTGCTTCTTAGATTTAGATTTTATGCTTTAGATTTTCCAAAGTAGGGCTTTCTCAGTGATGTACAAAGCCCTTCAAAATCAACTTACTGAAATATTTTAAAAATGAAAAGCATAATGATCATTTTCCTCATAATAAAAAATTGTTGCAATGGCCTTATTCTTTATCAGAAATCCCACTAAACTATAATAAATGTTCCTGTGTTGACTATATTACAAAAAATAAGCCCAGGAATATTAATACATGCTGTTTTAATCACACACAAACAGTAAAATGGTTTCTATGAAATACAGTAAGAAATCAGGCACCAGACCTGAAAGGTGAATGTAAGATATTAAACATGGGAAGATATGTCCAGCAAATACAGTCTACAAAGATAATGGTGGAACAGTTTGTTATAAAAGTAAGCATACTGAGACTATATTCTTTATAAGAAACAACAATGCCTCAAATTTAAGTGTTAAACAACCCTGTGCTTTACTCATGTACAAATTTTGTGGCACTTTGAGCTGAATAGCAAATACTAAGACCAAAAAGTAGAAAGCTGCCTTAAACTTTGCTGTCTTTACTGCAACTGCGGCCATCTACTATTTTTAGCTGACAAACACTAGCTGCTCCTCTAGTTTTTCACTGAATGTCATTTTACAGTTCCTTTCATAGTGTGAACTTTAGATTTACTCCACCCTGCTTAGTCTAACACCCCTACTTAAGGATTAAGTATTGAGAAGGATGGCCTTTGACAGACATATGCTAGCAAATGACATATCAGAAACAACTGACAGAGCCCTGGGCTGTCCTAAGTCAAGCTTAAGCTACCACTGGTACATGTGAGACACAGGAAAATGATGTAAAAACAGTCTATATATTTCGCATTACTTCCTCTCTCGGGCTTTTTTCGCAGAGAGGTTGGCTCTGGCGGCAGCGTGTTGAGCATCTTGGCGTGGCGGCAGCTATTGTCCAGGTTTAGCAGTGAGAGTCCTTGATACACTACTGGGGAAGCCTAGTAACCTCGTTCAGGTGAGGCGTCTTCTCTGAGCTCTCTTGGAGTTTAGACTGATTCTTTTCTCCTTTACCTTACAAAACACTATCTTAGGAAAGCCTCTAATCTTCTGAAAAGACCTTGTGGTGGTCTTTGAACTCTCCCTGGCACAGACCAGGCAGGAGAAATCCTATACCTTTTCCCTTTCTCTTCTCCTTAATTCCCTCCCCCTCTATATTAAACTGTAAAAATGGAGATCTGAACCCCGTTCTTCAATCCCCAGAAGTCCTTGTTCTAGTTCCCGAGATGCCCTCTAATCTCACTGAGATTTCCACCTGGGCGAGATCAAAATTTCTATTTAACTGTCTGTAAAAGCCTACTAATCTTGTCTTCCTACTTTCACTTCCAAGCAGATGCATCTCTCATGATGTAAGTGAAATTGAATGGGCCTTTTAGCCCTCCTAGGCATGTGCTTTCTTACTTGTATTTTCTTGAATTCTTAATCTTTAATAAACCTCTAAAAATATAATACTTTTAGCAGAGAGAAACAAATTTTAATCTTAACAGTTTGGCTTACCACTTCGGGAAAACAAAATACCCTCAATCTTCTGATCAGCCTTTAATAGCTAGTGCCTAGTTTGTTTTTTTAAGCCACGTTTCTCTGGCCAAGGTTTTTTACCCTCCCAATGCTATTGCTGATTCAGCTCGTTCCAGCCATTAGATAGCTCACCAGCTACTGGCCCAGCCCAGCCCTGCCTGCAGCCATCAGCTTCGGACTTTCTTGAGCCCTTCCGGCCGGCTCAGCTCCTGATCCCAGCATCTGGACCCAAGTCTGGACCCAAATCTCAATCACCTGGTAAGCCCCAGCAATCTCTAGCCTCGGAGCAGATGGCTCATCGCCCCAGGCCCAGGACTCATTTCTACCAGCTGGTAAAGACCGGAAGGTAATTTTCCCTTAGGCTGCAATTAGCCTCCCTGTGGACTGGGGGCAGGGGAATTACAGGAGGGGAGAAAGAAAGGGAAAGAAGGAAGAGACTTTTCCAAACAGGAAGTTGATTACAAGCATGGCATATTTCAAAGAATATCTTTTGAGTGCACTGGTCCTTTTATTTATCTCACTTGAGATTCAGGAGAGAAATTCATCTCCCTGCAACTCTTTGCCATTTGTTGAGATTCCAAAAACTCACTTTGGGAGGGCAGCTGGGTAGCTCAGTGGACTGAGAGCCAGGCCTAGAAACGGGAGGTCCTGGGTTGGAATCTGGCCTCAGAGACTTGCTGGTGGTGTGGCCCTGGATGGGTTGCTTAAACCCCCATTGCTTAACCATTACCAATCTGCCTTCCGACAATTAGGCATCTAAATGGATAAAAAGCCAAGGAACTTTAAAGAGACTGGAGGTTATATTTTTAAGGCATTATATCTTTTATATGTTTTTAAGGCATATATTTTAAGGCATTCTCAGACTCCAATGGTTTATAAAAATCTCTGTATTCTATTGCATTTTACTGTTTGCTTTTAGATTTAACTTTGTGATTTTAAGTTCATATATTACTGCATTCTGTATTATTCTGTTAAGCTGAATCATTTTAATGTACTGAGTTTTAACTACTGTTATATTCTGTTGCTTTTCCCCTATAACCATACTGAACGAACAAACATTGAGTAAGCCCATATAAAAAAACAGCTTTTCTATTTTTGACTTTGTAAATTGTCACATAGACTAGATGGACTCCATCAGAAACACTGCTACAACCACCTTTGGACAATTTACTGTGCTAAATATCTCAATTGATTTTAAGGGTTCTTTAGACATGATTTTTAGAATTTTTTCTTATGAATCTCTGGTCATTTTTGCCTGCCCCTAACACAAGGTGTAAGGCCCATTCTAGAAGCTGAAGTGAAATATAATTATAAATATAATTATACTGACTGGGTAAATGCTTCATTTTAATTGGGCCCTGATTCAAGGACCTGTCATAGATTTATTTTTCCTTTACTTAGAATTTTTACACATAAGACTTTGATAGTCTATTTTCATCCAGTAATTATCTTTTTTTATTTAGATTTTTCTGATGTCCTTTTAATTTCTCTTACCAACTGATTCACATACCTCATAACTCAGCCATGCATCCCTAAGTGATCCTGTATTTTTCAATCACCCTTTTAACGGGGAAATGCAAAAATATTATTATTTTAAATTGCAAAGTTTAAATTCTTTTTGAGAAGAATTTTAGGTAGAGAAACATGATACCTCTCCGAATCCAGAAACTGAGCTGCTTGGAGAAGACACCATGAAGATGCCTCCAGACCATAAGCTGCACAAGAAGATCAAAATTAACTTTGGGTGTGGTTGATTGAACATTTATTTGTATGTATACTTTCATGCCAAAGGGGACTGCCTCCTAATTGGCTTTTGTCAATGCGTCTAGCAATTATTGGTTTTGTTCTTTTTTTCTCTTATCCTCAAATTATTGTAATCCTTAAGTTGATTATGATTTCATGATCCTTTTGGGGGAAAAAATTTTTCCCCAACAAGGATCACCCAGGGAAATGTAAAAATGAAGATTTGAACCCCGGACTTCAATCCCCAGAAGTCCTTGTTCTAGTTCCCGAGATGCCCTCTAATATCACTGAGATTTCCACCTGGGCGAGATCAAAATTTCTATTTAACTGGCTGTAAAAGCCTGATTGTTCTTCCTACTTCCACTTCCAAGCAGATGCATCTCTCATGATGTAAGTGAAATTGAATGGGCCTTTTAGCCCTCCTAGGCATGTGCTTTCTTTCTTGTATTTTCTTAAATTCTTAATCTTAAATAAACTTTTAAAAAATATTATACTTTTAACAGAGAAACTAATTTTTACCTGCTACAAAACCACCATAAATTTCCAAACTGACTTGGGTATTTTATTTAGGATATTCCCTGGCTACCAATTAAATTTAGATTAAGTCGCAACCCTAAAATTTCTGCTTACAATAGGTGGTTTGAGTCAAGTAATGATAATCTGCACATTGCTGTTATAGATATCATGAAAAGAACTCAGTAGTCTTCCCCACCATGTTATGTGGCATTTCTGAATGGAAGAATTCTCGATTCCATGAAGGCCAGAGACAAGAGAGGACAAGTTGCAAAGGTACATATGAAGTTGCAATCTGTACCAGTGGAAAGAGTACACAATGAACTATTTAAGTAAAAGGATCTGTCAGAGCTACAGGCTCCATTGACATAGCCTTCAAGAACACAAGATCATTTCCTGCACATGATGAAGAAAGAAAAGTAAAACTTTAGTGGAGAATATTTACATTCACATTTTAAATATTTTACAAGAGTAATTCAAAATATAAAGTCTAAGAAGAGCATAAAAAAGTTAAAGTCACAAAGAAAAGCAAAATTATCCCTTTTCTCCTTGAAAGCTGCTTATATTTAAATTCAACTTTAAAAACAATTTCAGGAAGTGGTTAACTCAACCATAAAATGCTTTTAGATATATCAGTTATGTACTTTTCATTTTTTATGATTGGTTTTATTGAAAACATAGCTAACAAATAGTGTTATAAAGACTGACCAATTTGTGACAATTAATTCTCATGGATGTGAAGATATATTTCCACTTCAATCATCTCAATTTCTTGTTAGCTCAATTCATCCCCTTTTAAAAAGCCACTAAAAACAGGGAAGTGTGTCATTTTACTTAAACAAACAGGCATTCTTTTGACCAGGCATAATTTTTGCAGCTGGTGTTTCCTGCGGCTTTCTAATAAACTCCTTGCATTTCCTGCTACTGCTTAACTTATTTTAGAGACTTATAAAGCTCACTCTCCTATCAGCTTCCAGACAAGGCAAAACCTGAAGATCCTAAACTAAAAGTCAAACAACAACATTACAGCCAAAGTCTCACAACTAACATTATTTTACCATTACCTGCTAAATATATTATTTAATTTTAAAAAGAAATTTCAATTCTTGGATTCAGATTAGTGCAAATGCTACAAAACAGACAAAATATTGTATGAATTCATTTCCATAAGATTTGTCTGTTTTCAAATGACTGGGAAATAATTCTCAAAACAAATAGCTAACCCATGTATGCACAATGATACAAATATGGTATACAAAATGATAGTATAGTATAATGAAGCCTTTTTGACAATATATTTAAAATGTATTATACATAACATAAGTATGATATATTACATATATGCTTTAAAATAGCCATTCTAATTATCTATTATTTATCTTGTAAACTAGTCGAGGTCCTTAAAACAAAATAATCATCAAAATAATTATAAGGATATTTCTGAAAATCTAATTATTATTTTTAGTTGTTTTATCAAAGTAATTTTAGATAAAAAATAAACCTACTTCCCTTAATTTATAAAGTATAGACTAAAATTTTACTATAGTAGTCAATAGTGATCAAAATTCAGTGAGGATATAATTTTTAAAGTGAAGGTTCTTACAAAGATAGTAATTTACCTGTCATGGGGAAATAAACATAAATGAAAAAGACCATGTAGTCCAAAGTACAAGAGAAAATAAATGTAGGATGGTCTAAAATGACTGAGATACAGGAATCTGACACTAGCTAAAAGAAAATAAAGGAATTATTTATATTTTGCAAAGATCAGAAAACAGTCTTCTGTGCCCAGGTCAAGAATAGCAAACTTAAGGAAGAGGAATAACTTCAAACTGTCATGAATTAGAGACTTACGACTATTTCTTCTCAATTCCTAATGAAGATCTAATGAGAATTTAGATGTATATACACAAAGGAAATAATAACAGGGAGAATTGTTCTCAGGAGCACTTTATTTCACAGAATAATAGAATCTTAAGATCCTAAAGTCCAGTCCAGCCAAAGAATCTTCCTCTACCCTGAAAAATGACTATTCTGTCGGGCAGTTCTTTTTATTTGAAGAAACATTTCATTCTACTTTAGGAGGGCTCTAGTTGCTCAGTTTTCCAAAATCTGTTTCTCTTTAACTTCCACCCACTGCTTTCAATTTTGGCCTCTTAGAACAAATCAAGTGTGTCCTTCAATATGACAACCTTCTAAATGTCTGAAGACAGCTACCACACCTCCCACTAAGTCTTTTATTCTCTAGGTAAAATGTCTCTCCTTCTTTTAATCAGTATACATGAGAGTGTGCACACAAAGTGCGTTTCTTATAGAAATCTTGTTAAATGGGTATTAGAGATAAGCAAACTAAGTGACTCCTCTGGGGGGAAAAAGAGACATTGTCAGAGCCACAGTTTAAACCCAGATATCGGAAGTCTAAAATCTAAAATGTGTGTTCCTTCCATTATAATTCCACTGGCTCCCACATCCTGTTATGTCAGTTTTTCTGCTAACCATCCTGGTTGTATTTATTTTAAACATTCTGCACTTCCATTACCTTCTTAAGAGAATGCCTCAGATACAATTCTACACATTTAGTCTGAATGGGGAAGAGATAGGTGTTGACATTTTGAATTATACCTTTTACTTCAATGGATCTATCTCATGGGTGTGAAGTCTTCCTTTAACAATGAAAGCAGACTTAAACCCTTCCATGCTCTCTTGTAAAATCTTTAGTAAGTATCAAATCCACCTCTAGAATTCTCAACATTGTGTGGATATCAGTAGTACAAAACAAGCCTTTGATAATGTTCTATGACTGGCTCAACCTTTTTGGTCAAACCTCTCCAATAACATCATTTATACCTTATTACTAGTAGTCACATATACCATATATCTCTCCACTGATTTTTGGATGATTTGCATGATCTTTAGGCCGATATCCCATTATCAGCCCTTCCTAAGAAAATATTTTGGTTTTTTAAAAATGGTTTATTTCAAAGATATATGAAACTGAGTACAGCAAGAGTAATTTTCTTCATTCTTATAATACTATATTTCTAATAATGAAACCTAAGATTCCTATAAACCTTATTTTTGGTACAATCATACATGACTAATAAGAGAATTTTTAGTTCACAAAGACTTCCAGATCTTTTCCATGTGATCTAAAAACTTATCTACATTTACTTTTTTAAATCCTAGGGTAAGATTTTCTATTTAACCCAATTAAATTTCATTTCATAATAATGTTTGAGAGACAAGCTAGGTAGCACAGTGAAAAGAATACAAAACTTGAAATGAGAAGGATCTGGGGTTCAAATTTGGCCTAAGATAGTGACTCACTGTTTGATTCTGGGCAAGTCATTCAACCCTGATTCCTTAACCCTTGTCATTCTTCTGTCTTAAGAATTTTTATTCAAAAAGAAAAAAAGGGTTAAAAAAAGTATAAATTTGATTCTGCTGTGAACCATTTACAACATTCAGGTTTTCGGCTATCTTTCCAAGGTTCCTGTCATCCATAAATCTGATAAGCATGAAATCTATGTCTTCATTCAAATAATAAAATGGTGTCAAGGAAAGTCTTGTATCCTTCCACCTTACTCCACAGCAGCAAGACAAACTTTTTAGAACTAGTTGTTCAACTAGTTTAGGATCCACTTAACGATGCCATTAATAAGCCTTTTCTCCTCTCTAAGGACATCATAAAAGACTTTGTCAAATTCCTTTCAATATAATCTAGGTGAACCAGGTTGATAGCATCCTCTCATCAACCAATATACTAGCAAACAAACAAACAAAAAAAGATATGAGAGTAGTCTGACACAGCCTATTCTTGATGCATGCTGGTTGATGATGATTACTATATTTTTAAGTCCATAAACCACTTCTTTAAGTAATCTATTATAGGCAATTTTTAAAAGATGAAATCAAAGTTGTCATTGGTCACATGAAAAAATGCTCTAACCCATCACTATTGATGAGAGAAAAGCAAATTAAAATTCTGAGGCACTACCAAACACCTATCAAAATGACTAACATGACAAAAAAGGGAATATGACAATGACAGACAGGATGTGAAAAAATTGTGATGCTAATGTGCTTTTAGTGAAGTTGTAAACTGGTCCAACCATTCTGGAGAAAAATTTGGTTCAAGTCTCCCACTAATATGGTTTTACTGTCTATTTCCTCCTTCAATTCTTCTAGTTTTTCCATTAGAAATTTGGGTGCTATGCCATTTGGTGCATACATGTTGATTAGTGATAATTCCTCATTGTCTATACTTCCTTAATAGAATATATTTACCTTCCCAATCCCTTTTGATCTGGTCTATTTTTGCTTTGGCTTTGTCAGATATTGGAGAATAATTTGGAACTAAACTCAAAGAGCCATAGAATAGGACATAACCTTTGACCTAGCAAGTAATTAAAGAAAATAAAAATGGCTCTTTTATTACAAAAATATTTATAGAAATTGTTTTTGTGAAATGGAAACCAAGAGGATTCAAACCCAATCATCAATTGGGAATGACTAAACAAGTTGTTGTATAATTGGGATAGAATAGTACTGTTCTATAATAAGCAGAATGGCTTCAGAAAAACCTGGGAAGACTCAGTAAAATAAAGTGAGCAAAACCAGTGACAATGATCAAGTGTAAGACTTATTAGCTAACTATTCCACAAGACTATGATCCAAAACAATTCCAAAGAACACATAATAAAAAAGGACATACACCTCCAGGGATAAGTTATGAATTCAGATTGCAAATTAAAGCATTTAACTTTTTAAAATTCTCTTGCTTTTTTGTGGTTTCTTTTACATTGGTTTATATGGAAATGTTTTTGCATAACTTCACATGTATAATAGATATCATGTTGGTTGTCTCCTCAATGAGTGGCGAGGGGAAAGGTGAAAATACAGAACTCAAGAAATTTTTTTAAAAAGGAATCTTAAAACAACTTTTAAAATGTAACTGGAAAATAAATTTAAAAGTACTTTAAAGAAAAGTAATTTGTCCTAAACAAGTTATCTGAGATAGAATGTACTGTAGTGGAAGAGATACTTAATTCGCAGTCACAAGACTACTTTGAATAGTAGTTCTGCAACATACTAGTCATGTCTTTTAATGAAGCCTGTGCAAGAGTTTTTGTCATTTGTATGAGTATTGCATTCTCCAACTAGCTGTGTAGTTACCAACTAAGACGACAACTTGCTATAAAACAAAGGTAAAATTTAGAATCTTAATTAAATCTTTAAAGTTATAAAGATGATATAATAAGCAAATATTGGATTTGGTAGAAAGATAGATTTGAATGTTCTTAATCTTATCTTAGTACACAGACACCAAGGAAAGAAAAAACAAAACAAAACAAAAACCCTTGTATTTTTGGAATATCTGGCAAATATTCTTCCACTCACACCAAATTCAAAATGTTTAAGGGGAAAATGGGAGACAACTGCCTTAAGATTTTGCTTAAAGCAAATAAACAACTATTCTAAAATTTAAGAAGACTTCTGAAGCAGATCTTATACTTTGGAAAAGAGTAGTATTAAACAGGATATATTCATTTAAAAAACACAAAATAAATTATACAACTAAGATAAAGTTTTGGAGAGTTTCTTTCAAGTTTTAATTTCAATGAAATGAGCAGATAATAAACATGGAGGAATGCCAACATTTCACTTAGTTTTTATGAAATAGCACTTAATTATAAACATTTATGTTCAGTTTACCAATAGCTAAAATGTAGCAGAAAATATATCTAAATGCAGAATGCCTGCCAAAAACATCTAATTCATCCCAGACTCCTTTAAACCTATTCTAGTTGACTCTACTAAAATCTCAACCTTATCTATAAACATGTTATATTAAGCATTTTGAAAAGTATACATAAATTTTAGAATATGTATTTAAGATGTAATAGCTATCTTGCCCAGCAGCCACAAAAGATGGCTATTAACAAGCTACTTTTAAATCAATATCCACAGAAACCATAAATTCTGTGCAGTCAAAAGTATATCCAAAAGTACCTCTACATTAGCTTAATTTATTTGAAGAAACAATTTCTTCAAACTTAAAACTGTTACTGGGACTTTCAGGGAAGTTATGAATACACATGGCTTGATTTAAGAAAGCCTAATACATGAAAAACTAAAGAGAATTTATTATCAATTCTCAGAAGATTTTTTTAAAAATGTATTATTTATGTAACCCTTCTCTCTAATCTACAGATTAATAATTAGAGAAAAATAAGAATAATAAAAATAAAATCATTACATGTTTCCCACTGAAAAAATAAGTTTGATAAAAACGAAGGTTTCAAAGGACTTCCTTTGGCAACTAATAAAATAGCCCAGGACACCGCAACAATTGATAAAACAATTTGGCTTCCATATCATATCCATGAAAACTACTTGATTTTACCCATAGAATCACTTTGGACTCAAGTACTAATTTGGGAACTATAGTCTTGAGTACACTGAGCACAGTTAACAATTGAAGCAGTCGAAAGGGGGGACCCTAAAGTCTTCTTTGGGAGAATAATAACATATCAAAAAGCAAGTGAAGTATCCTAACATAAAAATGAAGGTAAAGAAAATTCTTAAAAAGAAATAAAGAGAAATGCTGAAACATGCATGCTTTGTGAGAATAGAGAAAAAACCCTTCTGGAGTCTCCATTATCTCAGTCAATTTAATAAATTAAGACTATACTGGTATCTTCATATAGAAATTCTTTTGAAAAATTTCCTGAGAATTAATATTATGAGTTCCATTTTGTACTTTTTCTCTTCAGTACTCTGCACAAAACAGTTACTTAATAAATGTCTGCTGAAACCCAAATTTAGTCTGAATAACCAAACTTAATTTGAATATATAAGAATCTTAAGGTATACAAATATAGAAACAACCTAAATATCACTCAAAATGGCAAAACATAATAACTTTAAAACTTAACTAAATGCAAAAGGAATTGACAACATTTCTTTAGGATAAATCTAACTTCAATTGGTACTATTAATGTATACTCCAGTATGTCTATAATAAACTTTTAAAATATCCCTTCCATATTTTGTTATCTGC
Source organism: Monodelphis domestica (assembly GCF_027887165.1). Classification (NCBI taxonomy): domain Eukaryota; kingdom Metazoa; phylum Chordata; class Mammalia; order Didelphimorphia; family Didelphidae; genus Monodelphis; species Monodelphis domestica. Next base: position 160,129,059 of record NC_077229.1, on the reverse strand, counting down.
AACTAAAAACTGGCCTAAGTATTATTTCAGAACAGCCTTTAAATATCAAGCACACAGACATACACCCATATCTGATAAACTATTTAGCTATACTAAATTTAATACTATTCACCATAGTAATCTTTTCTGGCAGATGTTGTACACTTTAGTCATAAATGGATTTAAATCTTATCCTACAAATCTACAGGATTGACTATAAACTGATAAAAATATTCTAAGTATGCACTTTTCTAAAGATATGATTTCCATATATGTGTTCATAGACATGTGGTAAAGAACTATGCTAGTTCAGCATATATGCCAAACTGCAAATGGAAAATAATACTCAATAAATTACCACCAGAGTTATATAACACAAACACTGTATTTGAAAGTAAAGAGAGGAAGGGAAAAGAAGAAATATTTCCCTTTTGCTTCCCCACAAATTCATAAAAATGGACTAATGAACTAGGATTCACATTATATTGGTTCCTGTTAATATGGTTCATATTAGCCATATTGTAGTATGCCTTATATGGAAGAAATTAAAAGATTTGGAAAGAAATAATTTGGTTACTTTATAACATATTCTATAAGCATGTTCTGTCCTATTTAGACATTGTATTTCTTATAACACCTAGCTATATAAGTATGCTCCATGAACATAGTTAGTTGTTAAAATGTCACCTTTTGCACGGTATTTATTTGACTATTTTCCCTCTCCACAGTCTGAGAAAAAGAGCAACAGTTTCAGACAAGCAACACTGACAAAAGTATTAATCATAAGATTTGATTTTGAACCTAATTCTAACACTTATGAGCTATGTGACAACAGGAAATGTCATTTGAAACTCAATTTCTTGATCTTAACTTGCATATGTGATAAGGATAGAATAATACTTCACTTCTGTTGCTAAAAAGATTTTTTTTTAACTTAAGAAATGAAAAAAAAAAGTCTAGGATAATTTTTAGTTGGGATTACATTATGGTCTTCTGTGTAGGATGAAGGACTCTCCCTAGACCAATGCAATCAGTGCTTATCTGGGACTTAAAAGAGTGTTGCCTGGAACAATCTGAGGTTAAATGACTTGCCCAAAACCAAATGATTAGAAATGAGCTTTAAGCCCAGATCTTATCCATTGTGTGATGACAGCCCTCTACACTATTCTACCTCTCACTACCAAGACCATAGACCCAATTATCTTAATTTTAGGTATAATTGTTCTTATTTTTTAAAGGTTATCAATGCCCTCAAATTCTGACAGCCAGTTTGTACCTGTATGTTTTCTTCTTGAAAGAGATACATACATCCAAACTACATATCACACAATTTTGCTGAAAGTACAATGGTATATGAAAGTATACGAGATGAATAACACATTATATAATAGTCTATTATCTCAGAAAGATTAAACAGTTCTCTTCTAAAACTTTTTTTAAATAAATAGAACAAAACCAAATTTTACTCTCTCAAAGATCACTACAAGTCCAAATAATTGGGGTCCTCCAAAGAGGTGCTGTTACATTTTAGAAGTCACAGGGAAATCTTAATAATATTTCCTATTAAGTACCCTGGTGGAAGCCTCCTCACAAAACTGCATTCTGGAGCCTCACAACCATCCTCATGGGGCATGACACATGGCATCTCTATATAAGTTTACTCTGACAACAGCTCTAATTTGGGGAGGTTACGAGGCTTTAATCTGCAAACATCTGCCATTAGATTAGCCAATATGGGTATTGACCTTAGAAATAGCATAGTCCAACTCTTTCATTTAACCCAAAAAACTATAAGGGCTTACTCAAAGTCACACAATTAAAAAGCATTCAGGATTCAAAGCCAAGTTTTCTAGATTAAAATTCAGTGATCTTACCACTAAAGAACAACTTCCTAACAATTGCTGTGTATAACTGGTTCCAAATCTTCATAATCCTATTTGGGCTTTTCTTGGCAAAGATATTGGAGTATTTTGCCATTTTCTTTTCTAGATAATGAATCGAAGTAAACAAGGTTAAGTGACTTGGCTAGGATCATACAGCTAGTATCTGGGATTATGTACTCAGGAAGATGGATCTTCCTGACTTAAGTGGCACTCTATTCACGGTGCCATTTAATTGCCCTCTTAAAAATTAGAGCTGCACAAAAATGAAAAAAGTGAACAACTCTGACAGAACTGAATGATCTCATTTAAAGACTGAGTGGAAAGGATTCATAGTTCATATACAGTTTGAGTTTGATACTTTCAAGGTCTCTTTCAACTGTGAGATTCATTGATTCTTTACAAAGTTCAAATTAGGATACATTACTAATAAGTTAAAACTAATTAACAACAGAAATATTAAAGTAAGAAATAAAAATTTTAAAAATTTTGAATAAGGCAACATCTGACTACATAGCATAGGAAGCACTCTATAGACCACAGAGCATTTGTTAATATTAAAATATCAATTTCCAAATATTCAAACAAAATGAATAAAAATCTGTTACACTATATTGTCTCAAAATTACTGTCACAAATTTTCTTTGAGCAGAAAAATACATTATTTAAACCTAAGAGAAACATAATTAGTATACAACAAACTTTCTACCTTTTTATAAATGTCACCATTATGTATGATTTATATACAAAAATATAATAAAACACCACTAACTGAAATGTCAGAAGAATGAATTTCTGGCTAATTAAGGACTGAACAGAAACCTCATGTTATTCTTGTTAATGAACTTTCCTCTCTACACACAGAGATATAAAACTAACTTCCATCACTTCTCAATTTTTGCAAGTCCCCAAATTAGCCTCCCTGCTTCAAGTCTCTCATTACTCCAGTATATTCCACATACTACTAATAGTCAATTTTTCTTACATCTAGAAATGACTATATGAATCCCTGTGTTTAGGAATATATGTATATATGTGTGTACATGTATATATGGGAACACATATAGTATATTTTATAAACATTTCATAAGTCACTTTATATTTATGCTGTATAATTAATTTGTATCTGAGTCCCATAAGCTCACTTTAAGTAGGGATTCCTTAATCCTTTGTACTTAAATCTAGCTCAGTGCTAGTCATATAGTAGCTTAACAAATATTTTATTTATATCTCAATGAATATTTAGAAGAAAGAATAGAAGCCAAGGTTTGCCTACCTAATGCTGATACACTGATGGATCCGACAGAAAGTCTCAAATATGAAGAGTCGAGCATTTTCAATGAAATCCTCAAGGCAAGCCACCAGGAAAAAGTCATTCACAAGAACCTTTCAATTCAGAATATATAAAAATTAGTTCACTGATAACTTTCAGTTAGGCATTACATTTTCTATTTACTTAAAATAATATACAACTATAATATTCTTGTGATTCTATTTAGTCTACTCTTTCTCAGTTTTAAAAAAAATTCATATTTTCTATAGCTAAATATAATTCCTAAGTTTGTAGGAACTTATACCAACTGTATAAACAAGTTTTCAAAGTGTGATCAAGGGACCCTTGGGGATTATCCAGATCCTTTCAGAAGATCTATGAGATCAAAACTATTTCCACAATCATATTAAGAATCTACATATACGAAAATTGTTAGAGATCCTCAATAAGTTTTATGAGTGTAATGGGGTCCTGAGACCAAAAAGTTCAAGAATTACTGGCATAAACATATCATAAATTAGGAATACTGTTAGAAAAAAATGGGTGGAGATGAGAGTAAAGAATTCAGCATAAGGATCTCCAATGGTATAATAGACCACTACTTTCTATAGAAAATGTACTTTTCTAAATTCTGCCAGGAACATCAACATTATCTACTAATACCTAAGTATCAATATAACTAACTAAACAGACAACACATAACTTTTTATGGATTTTAAAAATAGTTTACTAGGGGCAGTAGCTTGTGTGGCAAACTAAACTGAGGGTTAGGCTTAGAGACAATAGGTGTTAAATTCAAATGTGGCCTCATATATTTTCTAGTTGTGTGATCCTAGGCAAATCACTTAATCCCAACTGCCTAGCCCTTATTGCTCTCTTCTGCTCTGTAATCAACATATTCTAAGACCGAAGGTAAGAGTTTTAAAGAAAAAAAAATGTGTACAATATATGGAGGTCAAGAATAAAATACATTATTAGTAGGTAGAGAAGAAACAAAATATCTATAGCACTTACAGTGCAGAGTACTTTATATGAACCTGGACAATTGAGATTTGAATTTTGGTTATGCTATTAACTTTGGGTAACCCTGTGTGACTAGATCTCTAAGGTCCTGTCTGAATCTATATGGAGATCATCTCATCTTTAGGAATCATAATCTAATAATTGTGGTCCTTTCTTGCTTAAGTATTCCCAAATGCCAAGAATTCTGTGTAGATTTAAAGCTAAGAGACCATTAACTTTATGGGTGAGGAAACTGAGGTCCAGGGATTCTAAATGACTTGCCCAAGGTCACAAAGGTAGGTAATGCCCAAGGCAGGATGTGAATCCAGATTTTGTGTTTCCATTGTAGTACTCTTCCCAACATACCATATTGCTTTCAGATACTTGTTCAAGTTTCTCTTCCCATTTAGGGAGAAGAAAAATTTCAAAACCCAGTGGGGAGGGGGGTGGGGGGGATGTCTCAGTGGATTGAAAGCCAGGCCTAAAGATGGGAGGTCTTTAGTGTCTGACCTCAGATACTTCCTAGCTTTGTGACTCTGGGAAAGTCACTGAACTCCCATTGCCTAGCCCTTACTCCTCTTCTGCCCTAGAACCAATACATGGTATTGATGCTAATACAGAAGGTTTAAAAAAACACACACACACACACAGCACAGTGTAAAGGGAATCCCTTCCTCCTTGGGTCACAAACTTTCTGCTCATGTGAACCAGCCCATGAGCTTGGCTAGAATGCTCCAAACACACAGACTTTGATTGGCTCCTGAGATGCACTAGACCAGCGCACAGGAAAAGAAAGTAACGTAGAGAGAGAGGATATAGCAATGAGACCGTAGAGGAGGGAGTTCTTCTCTGGAGGTTGGTGGCTCAGGCAAAAGATGCTCTCATGGGCTGGTAAGATTAGGGTGGTAGTCTAAGAAATATATATATTTTTTAATTTCCTTCTCTTGTTATTTCTTTCTTAAACTATATTTATATTAAAATTAAATTGTTAAAAGCTAACATCAATCTCAGGACTTAATTATTTTATAAATGGCGGCCACAATAATCTTTTTTAAAATTAATATTATATTTCCAAACAACTTCTAAATATTACATTTTACATAATATTAATTTTTCAATATTATAACAGGGATCACTGGCTTGGCCAGATTTCTTTAGAAAATGCAAATTTCTCTAAATGGGATAAAAATGGACCTATGATCATAATTTTTAAAATCATACAATACTGAATATGACTTAATAGAAACTGGTTACTACAGGCTAAAGTTTAGACTTACCGATTCACATTCTCTTAACTTTTTCTGGGCACCATCAAAGTCAAAGTTAACATACAAGCATTCAACAAATTCTGTTATAGGGTCTTTGTATGTATAGGACTCCTGTAAAAATAAATCAAGGAAATATCAGATCTATTTGAAGATAACTAACATACCTTGTTTAGTCTCCCATCACCTATTCTTGCCAAATTTAAACAAGGCTTTTACTAATGTCTTAAATGTAACCAAATGTCCCTAATCCCTAAAAGATTAGGGATTTTCCTATCCTCAAACTATTATCTTTGATCTCCCTTTTTTATATCCATGCTTGTAGAGAAAGCTATCTATAATCTCTTCTTCCATTCTAGTCTCATTCACTAATTTTACTCCCTTGTAATCTGGTTTTTTAATCCCCACACATCAACAGAAACAGCTCTCAAATATCAATTATCTTTTTATATCTAAATCTAAGCCTTGGCTCAGTGCTCAATCCTTCTTAATTTCTGAGATGTTTATGACATTGTTGACTTCTTCCTGAAGAGTCCTCATTTCTAGATTGGAAGGAACTGATCTTTGTGGCTTTCCTTCTGGCTATGGGACTGAGCTCCCTCAGTGCGCTTTGCAAAATATTCATCTGTTACAACTTTCTACAGGGCATACCCAACAGTCTGGGCCCTCTCTCCTCTTCTGATTATGTCATCAGCTCCCAAGATTCAACTTAAACTATCCTCTATAGCCAGATGATGTCTAAATCTATATATATCCAACTAGACCTCATCTCTCTAAGCTTTAGTCATGCATCTCAAATTGCCTACTAAGATAGATGAATCAGACATTTCAAATTCACTCATGCCTTAAGAGAATTCATTATCTTACTGAAATTTAATCCTAATTTCCCATTTTACTGTGAAGACATCACTATTCCAGTTATCCAGGTCTCCAATTGTAGGAGTCCTACCCCACTCTTTATTCTCACTCATCTTCCATGTCTTGTCAATTCTATCCTTTCAACTTATGACTCACAATCATCAAGTCTAGCTCCTCATCACTCATCAATTATTATTAACTGGTCCTCTTGGATTCCATCTCTCCAATCCATTCTCTACATAGTTGTCAAATAGTTATTCCTAAAGATTATGTTTGACTGCATAGCATTCTTCTTCTCAAGAAGCTCTGGTGGGTCATCATGATTTTTATATTCTGGCTCCAACTAATCTTTATAGGTTAATTAAACACTAAATCCTTTTGCTTTATATTCCAGACAAACTGGTCTTCATGGTGTTCCCTGTTCAAGAAATTCTATTTTCCATTTCCATTACTTTTTCCAGGTGTTCCATCAAACTTAGAATGCTTTTTCTTCTAACTTCTTTGTCTTGGAACTTCCACAGCTCTCTTCAAAGCTTATATAAAAAGTGCTATTTCATTCAAGATTCCCTGTCTGACTCTTGCTTGTAATGCCCTGTGATCACTCAAATATATTCCGTATTTATTTACTTGTGAACATAATGAAATCACCTAAGTAAAATATAAGCTTCTTTATATTAGCATAGTTTCTGGCATGTAGTAGGGATTTAAAAGTTTGTTGATTGATTTTCGACTAGGGTCAAATTGTTTTGTGAATAGTCCCAAACCTACTGTCCCAGATCTTTTACAGAAAATATAGGAGCAAGGGCAGGTACATAACTAATGGATACTAAGCATTAGAGACAGCAGGAGGTTCTGGGTTCAAATTTGCCTCTAGATACTTCCTAGCTTTGTGACCCTGTGCCAGTCACTTAACCCCCAACTGCTTAAACTTTACCACTTTTATGCCTTGAAACTGACAGAAGGTAAGGGTTAAAAAAAGTTATAAGAACATGAAAAAATTGCATACAACTGAAGAAAAAAAAACTTCTCAAAAGAGACTTGTTCTTACCTGCTGAATAACCTTGACTAGGTCTTTTAATACCTGTCTTCGTTTTCGAATATCTTTGTTTGTTATGACTGCAGTAGTCAAATAGCGGAGGATATGTGGACACATAGTTTGAATTGCATTAAGATACCTAAAAAGCAAATTTAGAATTCAATCATGAAAGTCAGCTTCTAGTCTAAAATCCTTCTAAATAAACCCTATTATCTCTTCTTATACATCATTATCACTTCTTTATGAGGTAAAATATAAATGACAGTTTCATTACATTGCCAAAGAAATGAAATCACTGTTAAAAAAATTGGTACATTGTTTCCATTTTGCATGTTTATTGTCCTTCTAGTTTCACTTCTAAAATAGTCAAGATAGGGAGCAGTTTGGTGGCTCCATGGATTGAGTGTCATGACTAGAGAGGGCGGTGAGGGGGGGGGGGGTGTTCCTGGGTTCAAATCTGGCCTCAGACACTTCCCAGCTGTGTGACCCTGGGCAAGTCACTTGACCCCCATTGCCTAGCCCTTACCACTCTTCTGCCTTGGAACCAAAACATAGTCCTGACTCTAAGACGGAAGGTAAGGATTTAAAAAAAATAAAATAATAAAACATTCAAGATAATCAGATTGAATCACACACATCAAACTTATTTTCCTCAATTCCTTCTCTCTCTTTTGTGAGGTAATAACACTTCAAAATCTTCTGTCATTCAGCTTCCCAATGTTTTGCAAATGATCATCATCCATTGTTATCACATCCCTCTGCTTGGCATGGAAAATGAAGTTTCTGCTGGCAAAGCCAATTTACAAGGCTCTGTTCTACTCCTAAGTACTGACTTCTCTCATAAATAAATGATACTAAACATCATCTTTTTTATCTATTCCTATATTTCAGAGCTGACAACTTAAACTTATCAAACTGGAGCTGTACATAGTGGCTTCCTCTCATCATCATCGTTTTTTCTAATTTGCTATTTACTTTGATCTCTGAGCTCTCCAGTTTGTGATCCAGCTATACAAAGATGGCTAATAGTTTAAAGCTATAATGGTAGCTAATCATGTCCTGTGTCTTAAGATAAAGCCATTTCTCTAACACAAATGTTGCCCATTTGGAAATTTAACATGATCCATAAATTTGTGTCATAGTTCATCATGCAAAATAAATTACAGAGAAGGAAAAAAAAATAATGGTTGTTAACTAAAATCTGAGTCTTTTTTCCCCCCATTGACATTGCAGAAGAGGAACTATGGTAATGGGCTACAAACATATTCCTCTTCATAATGGCATTTGGAGATTCAAGCTGCTAGTTTTATTAGTACCTTATATTTCCATTTTAGTAATTATTTTACATTTAGAGGTTGAAAAGTGTTCACATGCAGAAATTACTTTTATTTCAAATGGATAATAAATTATAACAAGAATATCAACAAATTACAAAACCAACTTAAAAGCCATACTGTTACTTAATATATCCCTTCAAGTACATATGAACATTATCTTTGTCTTGTTAAAAAAAACTAGCATTCTAAATTTACAAATTAATTTAAAACATGTCAACTATGTTCAATTGTGTTGTTTGCTACTAAAAATTAAAAATAGGTGTAACACTTTCTCTTTAAATCTCTGCCATCAACTAGAAGTCATCTCAAAGGCAATATATATAGAATTAGAAGTAATGTCAATTTCAAAATATTTGAACACATATAAGCATCCCAGTTTACAGAATAAAATTCCAGTGAAATTTTGTGAAAAACTACCAATAAAGAACATCTTGGTTAAATTTATTTCCAATATAAAATTGGAGATGTAATAGGGTAAAAAATGAAGTCAAAACTAAATGATTCAAGCTGAAATATTTAATAAGTGAGATAAAATAACAACCCTATGGTAGATTAATAGTCAATTTAGTTACAGCATGAATAAACAGTTCACCTCTTTCTAGATCTTTCCTGATGCTGATTATTTTCCCATAGCAAACTATTTCCCCAAAGCTTTCCTTGTTTTCTTTCATCATTTGTGCATAATATATTTTATAATATCTAAGAGATTTAGATATAGATATTATACCTTTCTTTGCATTAAATGCTAAAATTTAATACGTTCCAATCTGAAGATTCTAAATTCATAGTGCCAGGTTATACAAAAAAGAAACAATAGTCATCAATTTTCTAAATTGAAAATTCTGTGTAATGTGTTCATTCTGAACATGGGACCCCTATTAAAAGAAATGAATGATTGGGCCTGGAAAAAATATAAAACTTTTAAAATGTGAAACTGAAGCACTTGCTTAAGTCTTTCAAATATAAATGCATCATATTGTAATTTGTTTTGACTTTAGAAGAAGACAGTATAGAAGTACCTTTAGAAGGATTCTAAATCAAGAATTTATTAATTTTTCTTCCCTATCATTAATCATTTTATAAACTTGGTTAATATTTTACTCAAGTATTTTGCCAGCAATCATTTAACAGATTTCAATGAATTAATAGTCTTGTTGCATACTACTGCAAATGCCAAATCAACATACCTATTTTCAGTTGAGAAGGAATTTTCACTGTAATAATTTTTAGCCTTCATGAAACAACACAATATATAAAGGAAAGAGCAAAATAGAAGATTGTGCAAGTCCCGGAACATTTTACCTTGACTGAGGTAGAAACAGGTTTGATACCACCTATCTTGATATTATATCACCTCAAAATGAGATGATGCATTCATAGCTGTTACATCTATGACCTTTAGTTAGATAGAAAATCTGACCTATTTCTTCATCTATAAAATGGAGATGATAGTACTTACTTCACTGTGATGTTTTCTGGATCAATTATTCAATGAAAAAGTATTTATTAAACAATATGGCAAGCATTTAGTGTGTATAAGATACTACAAGGAGCTGATGACAAAAATAAATTAAAAACCAATCAGTTTTGTTTTTTTCTTGGAAATTTTTCTGGATAAGAAATAATGTCACACAGTATTGTTAAGGGTAAATTTTAGGGTTGAAACTATATATATATATATATATATATATATATATATATATATATATATATATATATATATATATATATATTTTTTTTTTTTTTTTTTGTGGTTGCCAGGGATTTAAATTCTAAATTCCAATGAAATACTCAAGTCAGGATGGAATTTTATGGTGGTTTATTTACAATAGAAGGAAGAAATGAGGAATGGGGGGTTGGGGGGGAAGATCTCCTCTGGCCTGGTCTGAGCCAGGGGGAGTTCAAAGGCCTCAGCCAAGGGGTCTTCCCAGACACTGTTGCCTTCAGAAGGCCAAGGAAAAGGGGAATCAGTCTTATCACTCACCACGTGACCCACGGGGATCATAGACCTTCCTCCCCCACACTTAATCCTTAAGTGGGGGGTGTATACAATCCTGGTTGCTAGAATTCTAAAGACTAAGCAGGGGGCAGTAAATCTAAAATTCACCCCCCCCCATGATGATGCAGGATTGGGGGGGGGGGGAGAAAGGGTGTGCTAGCAAATGACTACGTGGTGAGTGATGAGGCTGACTCCCTTTTTCCTTGGCTCTTTCTGGAGGCACTAGCCTGCAAGGAGGCCCCTCATGGTGGAGGCCTCCTGGCTGGAATCCGAGCTAGATTTAATCTTCTGGGAAGACCCCTTAGCTGAGGTCTCTGAACTCTCCCTGGCTCAGACCAGGCCTGAGCATATCTTCTTCCCTTACTCTCTCTCTCCCTCATTCTTAATTTCTTCCTTAGATTGTAAATAAACAACCATAAAATTCCATTCTGACTTTAGTATTTCATTGGGATTTAGAATTTAATTCCCCGGTGACCAACTAAAAAACATATTCAGTCTCAACCCTAAAATTTAGCCTCAACAGTATCATTATTGGATTTCTATTTTTTTTTTTTGAGACAGGGTAAGAATGTTAAGATGATATGCATGAAATGAAATACTTTTAAATTCACAAATAACGAAGGTATGTTTTAAAAAGAAATTCTATTATAATGATACAGGGTATATTCCTAATAACGAGGTTATTGCATTGAATGTTTTTTTCAATATTTTATGGCTTGCTACTCTGTCAAAATGCCTTCAAAAGTCTATCATCTTGTGATTCTACTGCCATATATTCTTCAAATAGTTTTGAAGTACTACATTTCATCACATATTTATTTTTGCTACCTACACTGGTATTCATGTTGTTTCAATGATCATTTCTCTATTAGTAGGGTTGTCTATTATTTTTAAGTTATTATTTAGTATAGGACAGTGATGGCAAACCTATGGCATAGGTTCCCAAGTAGGCATACAGAACGCTCTCTTGGGGGCATGTACCCCATTATCCCCCACCAGAGTTCATTACTACAAAAAAAAGGAGGGACTCAGGAAGAGCTGCTTCCTTCACCCTCTCCACATTTTTTCATATCACCCACCCCTCTGCCAACCAGCCCAAATTGAGTGCTTTCTCCCTCCCCTATGTGAGGTAAAGGGGAAGGAGGGGATTCCATATATGGCACTGGGATGGGGATTGTGGTGGCAGGAGGGCACATGGTCTCTGGGGGAAGCAGGGATTGGACATAGCACATGGTCTCTTAAAGGTTCACCATCACTGGTAGGTATCCTTGAATGTCAAAATATAACCAAGAAATATACAGCTTATATTCTTTGCCAAGCAGCCATCAAAATTCACTAAAAATTTAAAATGACTTTTCTTCAAACTTTAGGTCATATGAATGTTAATAAATGTCTTGATTTGTTTCCTACACGTTTCTAACATAGCCAAGTTTTTTAATTCTAAAAGTTATAGAATTACCAAGTATAGTACCATACTTGACATAGTATATTAGGAAACATAAAAGTATTCTTCTACATTGTGGATAATAGAAAGCTGGGTAAGAGGGACGGCCAATAAGCTACAAGTTCTAATGAAGAATGGAAATGATGCAGAATTCCTCAATTCCTACCTACACTAAATTAAAAAACAAACAAAAACCTGAATATTGTAGTTCATTTTAATGGTTTCCTTTGTAGCCTATGTATTATACTTTATTCCTTAAAAGTATTATTCTAAGAAGGGGTCCACAGGCTTGAGCAGAATGCAAGGGATCTATAAATTTAAAAAAAAAAAAAGATTAAGAACTCCTGATTTAGGGAGCAGATAGATGGTTTGGTAGCTTAAGAGCCAGATCTAGAGGAGATGAGAAGTCCTAGGTTTAAATTTGGCCTCAGACAACTTCCTAGTTATGTGACCCTGAGAAAATCACATAACTCCCATTGCCTATCCATGACCACTCTTTTGCCTTGAAATCACTACAAAATACTGATTCTAAGAAGGTAAGGGTTTTAAAAAAAGAGTAAAAAGAACTCCCAGGTTAGACAAAAAGAAACAGTTATCTGAAGTTTAATAAGAGTTGTCCAGCATTCAGATTTTAATAATGAACTATTCAAATGAAATGTTTATCTAAAAAAGTTGTAGGGACTTTATTGACCAATAGTTAAAAAGAACAAATCTAATCCTCAAATGCTAATAATGTTCAACTTGGGTTAAGTAGAATATTTAAATCTTATAACAGTTTCTGTGTATTTTAATTAATGGGGGCTGTGACCACAAATATTATATTATTTTCAATTCTTCAAAGTACATATTGTATCTTATTTTCAATTCAGAAATATTATAAACAGGCCTTGTCAATGATGAACAGTTATCACTTGATTATAGCAGCACTTTTCAGGGTTTAAAAAAAACTGGAAATAAAGAGGAAGTCCAAAGAATAGGGAATATCTTAACAAACTGTGCTATATGAAAGAAATGAGATTGATGTTTGTTGTATTGTATTGCACCATAAGAAATGCTTAGCATGATGAATACAGAGAAATAAGGGATTATAGACCAGGATGCCGGCAGAACTGGGCTAATTTGAGTAAAATGCCACATTCTTTTACAACAACTAAAGCTGTTGTAACCCTGCCAAAAAAATGTAAAATAGAGGTAGTTTGAGTTAACTCTCTTCTTGGGTAATCTGGCTCAGCTATAGAACTGTGAGTCCTCTGAGCAAAAAATTCATTAAGAGAGCATTCTGACAGGGATTCTCTAAGACCCCCAAGGGCCCTTACTTGCAGGCTACTTTTTATCTTCTTACAGACTGCTTTTACTGAGGGGGTTATATAAAACACTTAATAGAAACTGTATGCTTTAACTAATGGGTACAACTGTTCCAGATGTAAAACCATGACTAGGACACACAGAAAACTAACATGACTGATGTAAAGTGAAATAAACAAAGCCAGGATAACAACATACCAATGATTACAACAAAGTAGAAAAAAAAAATAAACAGAAAATCATCAAAATAAAGTAATTTAAGATTATAAAGTACAAACTTGACTCCTAAGAGGTCTGAGAAAACTTTTCCCAGAGTCCTTTGCTAAGGTTGGGAGCTCAGGGATATAAAACACATCATTTGTAATATCAGATTTTTAATTTTAAAAATGTGTCCAACTTTTAATGTAATTGAGAAAATAAAATATGTTGGAAAAAAATTTTAAATATATTAAACAAATATTTTTTCATTTTTTTCTTTTTGGTCTTTTAAAATATTGTCATACGGACGGGATGGTTCTTTGAAATAGGAAAGAGGGATGAGGAAATGTTAGAAATGGAATGGGGGAAGCTGGGTAGCTCAGTGGATTGAAGAGTCAGGCCTAGAAATGGGAGGTCCTGAATTCAAATCTGACCTCAGACACTTCCTAACCATGTCACCCTGAGCAAGTCACTTAACCCCCATTGCCTAGTCCTTACCACTCTTCTGCCTTGGAACCAATTTACAGTATTAATTCTAAGATGGAAGGGTTTAAAAAAAAAAGAAGGAAAGAAATGGAATAACAAGATATCAACAGTAATCTATTTTTATAAGTAACTTAAAAAATTAAAAAAACAAATTAAGGTAACAAATGTTGATGTTAAACAACTTACTGTGGCTGGTAAAGAAAGAGATCAATAATGTTGTCTCGACCTTTCGGGTGGTTGAAGAACACAAATAGAGACCAATGAATAAGCCATGTTCTCTGCTGAAGGGACTGGAGTGGAGAACTGACAGACTGAGAGGAAGAGGGGAAGGACACATGTGAAAACACCCTTCATTTTTAGCAGGAAATAAGGCAAATAGAAAAGACATTGGGCATTTTATTTTTAAAATGAAGAGACATGATGGAATTCAATAAGATTCTAATATTCAAAATGATCTTAAATTGTTTCAAAATCTATGATCATCAAAAGAAGTTTTAATTACATTCTTAAATCTTGTATTTACTAAAGCAGTAAAATTTTAAAAATACAGTACATTTAAACTAAAGATTCAAAATAAGAACTGTAATAAACATTCCTTAAAATAGTATTTCCTACATACTCATTCAAAAAGCATTTAATAGTGAAAGCATTATAATTCTCTTAATTCCTAAATACAAAGTACACTAACAACAATAGCCTTATAAAATTTAATTTCAGTCAAGAATCTAGTTTTTAAATAGTTAACATTCAGCACTATATATTTGGTCTAACAAATGCCATTCCAGCAATTGTCCAGAGGTTTCTTATCAGATTGATGCAAAATATACAGAATCAGCCAAAAGACATTTAAAGAGAAAACATAAAAGTGAAATTCTATAACAAATATCCTTAAAGACATTTAAGTCTGAATACTGAAACTTTCTGCACTACAGTAATAAAAAACAAAATCTCTTACATCTTAGTGGAAAAAGCATTAATACGCATGAAGTAGCAGTCCAAAAAGTTAACTCACATTATTATCTATGGTCTCTTTCAATCGTGTAAGGTCTTCCATGGCAGCATCCCAATTCTGCATTAAAATTTCAGATGCCAGTTTTCCCCACAATGAATTCAAAGCATTTCTATCAGTGGAAGGGACCTGTTTAGGCAATTAAAGACAATTATACATTCACAATTAAATAGTCTTCAGAGTGCCAGATAATAGAATTTTTTATATAGCCCCATAACCTTATATTAAGAAAAAAGGTTGCTGATTTTAGTGAAACTCATGGGTATTTTTAGTTTTTTATTAGATCATACTTTATTCAATCTTTTAAAGATTTTTCATTTAACTTAATTTACTTTAATATTTAATCTAGATTAATTTACAAAAAAGTATTTCAAAGTACTGACATAATGTATATTATGATCTGGTGAAAACAGTGCTGGGCTTGGGAGCCAGGAGGCGGTTTGGATTTAAATTTTAATTTAAAAAATTAAAATTTCTGGCTCTGACACATATTATCTTTGTCAAAAGGGGGTAAGTCAAGTTTCATCAGTTTTTTCATAAAAATAGACTTAACAATCTCATAGGGTTGTTATATTCAAAACTTAAAATGCTTTTTCTCCTCCTTTTATGATGTGGTCAGAGTATGTGTTTTGGTAAACTGCTTTTTCTGCCTAGCAATCATTGATTTTGTTCTCTTTTCCTCTTATTCTCAAATTATTGTAATTTCAAAGTTGGTATATTTACAAGACCTATCGCAGAGACTAATCTTCCTCAGCTCTCAGGGGGAAATGTACAAATGGAGATTTTGAGCTGTAGACTTCAATCCCCAGAAGTCCTTGGTATTTTCCAGAATTCCCTATAATCTCTCCTGAGTCCCCACATTGGTGAGATCATGTTATTGGTATTTAACTGGCAGTAACACCTCCCATTCTCTCTTCCTTTGAAATGATGCAGCAAGTATAGCTGTAAGTTAAGTGTGGGGATTTTAAATGGGCTAATCAGCCATGGGGACATGGTTTTTATTTTGTATCCTCTTTATTCCTTGATTTCTAATGATTCTCAATAAACCTCATAAAATAGATTTTATTATTAGATATAATTTAATTTTTATAATAGATCAAATCCTGATTCTTGCTCCCAAGAAATTAAATCACAAAATGTCATTTCTAGACATCATTTGTCCCAAAAATATATCAGGCAAAGGGTTTAACATGCTAGAAATTCCCATACAGCTCCTAACTTTTTCCAACTGCAGAACTCTAATTGCTCAGATCTTTATTAGCATTACATATAAATAAATCTATTGCTTTTTCTAACTTTCTTCTAACTTGACAAAACAAACCCAAATCTCTGAACATTTGTTAAATGAATAGAAATTTAATTAGAGGTTTAAATACTGAAACACAATTTCAATAAATCCTCGTTTCAAAACTGACAAATCAAATTAATCGTTGTATTTTTTAGGACCATGACAAGTCTTCTAAAAGGGACTATTAATTGTATACTTTACACTGGTATTATAACAAAAAGGGATATTTGTCTTACAATCATCATTCAGAATCCTACTAACAAAAACTTGCATTAAATAGTTGCATTCACCTCAAAACCCCCAAAATATCCCAATTGTAAAATTTTATTTTTGATTAAAGGATAATACAAAATTATAATCTAGTATTATTAGTAGTGAGACCTATTCACTGTTAACTAATGAAGAGCCAATCTAAAGGTGACAACAAGCGGCAAATTTTTATCCAAGTTATGAACTGAATTAGTTGGTTTATTTAAAGATTTAAAGAACTTACTAATGCCTCAGGCATTAATGGGAAAACATTCAAACTTTCATTTGAAATAGAAATTTCTCATAAAATGATGAATCAATTCAAGTTTCAAAGACTACAACAAGAGTTTTTTAATTTACTCAACTATAAACAATCATTCACTAATTCTTTTTCAAAGGGTAATTCTAGGGTCACACAGCTTTAATTTATACACCACAAATACACAAGGTCAATTAAGGTATGAAATTCTAATCTCAGTTCATAGTTACAATGGTTCTTTCATAGCTTATGTTTCCTTATCAATTTAAAAGTATCTTTACCAACCAGAATTTTACACACACACACACACACACACACACACACACACACACACACACACACACACACACACACACACACAGTTATTTCTCCCTACTTCTATATGAATCAAAAGAACAACAAAATTTTACATTTTCAGGCCTAAAACAAATATTTAAAGCAAACTCACTGGTTCCAGATTCTATCGTCTACTCTTCCCCCAAAGAGTAAATATCAATTATTTTTCCAACTCTAGCTTTTGATAACTATTTTTAATATGATGACAAGAAGGAAAAATTATAAGCAAAATTATATCTTAAACTGCTGGGTACTAGCTCAAAGATACTAACTGAAATTCTAGTAATAATAATCTATTTACTTAAAAAATTTGAGATGCCTGTATAGTTTGAGTTGCAAGACACCATTAAATATTGAACTTAAGCCAAAGATGTTTCCTCTTTTTTACTTTAAAATGAAAAGGAATTATTTAAATGGAGAGAAATCACTAAAGAATATAAAAGCCCACTTAGTACATAACTGCAAGTAGAGATATTTTTGGGGTTATTTATTCTATAAATTGTTCATAATGCTGCTGTAAAAATTTGTTAGTGAACTTCTGTTAAGTATTTTTTCTTTTCAAAGTTTTAATGTTCTACCCTGGATCAGCTTCATATCATTACAGTTGGCTCTTCATACCATCCTGCTTTCAGAGACAGATTAGAATAGTTTCAATATCTTGCTTTTCTAACAGTTACCTTGTTTCCATGTGTTAGCAAAATAGCACATTCTCTCACTGACCAGCAACAGTAAATTTACTGTGCTAGGACTCTAAGGAGACACTAAATCTTCATTCTCAAAATTCACTCTCAACATTTAACAAATGATATGAATAACTAATAGCTCTTTTCATGCACTTGTAAGAATATTGGAGTTCTGATAGTACATTTCCAAAGTAAACTAATCATACTATTTGATATTCACTATTCAATGGAGGGCAGTTTTAGTTTTCTAAAACCCTATAAATTCAGCATTATAACAGACTGCCTTCAATTTAATTGCAAAAGTTATCCATCAATGATTGGGACTTAAGAATTCATTTACAAACACGTTAATCGGAAGACGTATTTCTAGGTTCATTGGGAATGCTAAAAATAATTTTTAATTTTAAGACTAAGTTCTTAGAGCAGTTTATTTAAAAATAAGATGGCACAGTATAATGTAAAAGCATCATTTTACAGCTTATTTTGTGTAAATATCTTGACTTGGCTTCAATGCCAATTTGTTTGCTTACTTTGAAATCATATTAGGATTAACAGAGATTAATTTCTTGGATAGGAAACAATGTTAGAAACTAAAAAAAAATGCTTTTCTTTGTGGCAGTCAGGGTTGAAATTCTCAGATAATAGGGGCAGCTAGGTAGTACAGAGGGTAGAACAACAAGCCTGAAGTCAGAAGGTCCTGTGTTCAAATATGACCGACATTTCCTAGCTATGTGACCCTCGGCAAGTCACTTAACCACAATCGCCTAGCCCTTGCTCCAATTCCTAGAATTGTTACTAAGACAGAAGGGTTAAAATAAAGAAAGAAAAGAAAAAACATTAGAAAATTGGGTACACAAGAAAGCTCAAGCTGAAAGACAGTCTTACTGCATAATGAAATCTATTTCATAATTCTTGAATTAACAAGAAAAAATTCAAAAACATTATAAATATACCCATTAGGGAAACATGTCTGCTTTTTAACCAAGAGCAAAAATGTAATCTCACTCAAAAACCAGAAGAAAAATCTCTTGTTTTCTAAAGTCTATTTTCCTTGCATAGTGAGCTACCTAAAAGTATAAATAGGGAGAATAAGCAGATGGAATGAAGCTGTACTTTCACTGAACAGGAAAATTCTTGGTCAAAGAAATTCCCTCTTCCAAGTTGAATGATTATTTCCCCTATAACTTAATCTTATAAATCTGCTTAGAGTACTAAGGGGTTAAGTGACTTGCACAGGTGTTCACACAACTGTTATGTGTCAAGACACAGCACTTGAACCCAGGTTTTCCTGCTTCCAAAGTCAGCTCCTTGTTTCTATGCCACTGTTTCTCATAAAGGTATATCTGCAGATATAAGTACTTATTTACATAAAGAAACTAGGTATTGAAGTAAAGAGAGCACTAGATCTGAAAGTCAAGCAAGACAATCACTAGGTGGTGTTTCTAGGCAAGTCATTTTATCCAAAGTCAGTCTCATCATCTATAAAATGGATTTCAAAATAGCACCTACTTCATGAAATTGCTGTGACAATGAAATGTGATTACAAAGCACTTTAAAAACCTTAAAGCCCTACATAAATACGAATTGTAATTATATCATGAACCTAAATAAATATATAGAAAGAACATACTACCCATTAATGTAATCCTAGTTTTTTTCCACTTGACACTACATATTATTTTCTCCAATAATAGCATTTAATTACAATTGAAAAAAAATAAAAATCATTACAAATTAAGATGATATAACTTATAGATGGAAATGATTTTTATTGAAATCAATCATGTTTGCATACAACAGAACTATAAGGACCTTAGAAATTATTTAATTCAAACCCTTGATATTTTAGATGGCAGGAAACTTGAGGACCTAAGAGGTATTATTATTGGTCAAGGTCAAAATGCTAAACTGTAAATTCCACTGTCGTCTCCCCAACTAGAGTTTATAGGGTTCACGCAGTGTCAAAGCCAAATTGAATCCAAATCTTCTGACCCCCTCCAAACAAAGAGTTTTTAATTATACAAAGTGATGCAAATATTCCTATATATTGGAAAATATTCATCAGCCTATATCTACATTTTAGTATTTCAGAACAAATGAAATAGGAAGAATAAATTTAAAACAGTAAGGCAGAAAATAAACTGAGGTGAGTTTCAGAAATTCCAGAAAAACACTCATGGTTATGTAATTTTGAATATCAGAAAGATGTTTTAAATTAGTGACACAAAATTAAACAGGGAATAATAAAACTTGACATGTTGCTAAAAGATAAAATAATTAAGCTCACAAAATAAGGAATAAAATCTTAAATAAACCTCTTAGAACTTAAATGTTAAAAATAAAGACAAAACAATTTTGTTTGCTCTGTGAACCCTTTAAATTCTAACTGAATAAATTTTCCCAGATGAAAGAATACATTTAACATTAACCAAAAATAATTCCTTTCTAGTGTAATAGTATAGTATCATATGGTATAGGGATTCTTTGTGAAGAAACTCCCTATGCTGATGCTATCTACAATCTAGAAAGTTTTCTGATGGCACTGTGAGATTAAATGACTTGTCTAGGATGCCCCCCAGTATATATGTCAAAGGCAGGACTCGACAGTTCAAGTCTTCCTAGCACTCTTGCCACTATGTCACATTAGGTCATTAAAGGTCAATGAAAAAGAAATACTTACCAACACTCTAAAAAAGTAGAGATATTCTGCTGCTGCTGTATAGTTGCCACATTCAAATTGGAATTTTGCATATCTATAGACTGTATCTAAATATTCTTGCCTAAACTGAAAATAAAAATTAAAGTTTAAACTTTTTCATTTTGATTTAATGTCATCTATTTACTTAAATTATCTACTAAATCATTTCACAATCAGCAAGTTTCACTGAAGACCATATTCTTTCCCAACTCTTACCTCTAACATTCCACCCCCAAAAAAAAAAAATTGTGGTCAGATAAAAACTGGATCCTCTAGAATGTTAGTGGGGATTCTTGAATCACTATTATTAGGTAAATCTAAAGCTAAAAATATGTATTCTACTTTCAAGACAACAGATACTAAATAAGTACTATATAAAAGCACTTATCTTTAAACACTATTTTATAGAAGTCATTGTCAAAGAAATATAACATATACCTGTATCCTACACGGCCTGGCAAGCTGTTTGCCAATTAAAAACATAAATGTGAGAATAAAAAAGTTGCTCCCAAATATACAATATTTATTAACTACAGAAACCTAGAATTGGAAAGTACCTTAGATGCCACCTAGTCTGACTTACAAAGAGGATGTACAAAGAGGACTCTACAACACCTCAGTGGGCATATGCAACTCATAATTGAAGGTTCTAGTATCAATGAACTCTAAAAGTCTCCAAAGGTAAACCATTCCAGGGCTAGAATATTTTATAAACTGAATAGGCTCTCTCAAAATGCTTTTAAACAAAAGCAGGGTAACAAAAAAGAATTCTTAGATCAGTATAGATGAACTAAATGGTACCTGAGGTACTTTCTAACTCATAATCTATAACTGTTAGGAAGTTCTTGCATACAATGAGCCTAAATCTGTTTCTGTATCTTCCCATCTATTAATTCAATCTCTCCGGGGTAAAAAAAAAATAGTTGTTTTATGTTACAAGCTCTCCATATACTTGAAGACAGCAATAATACCTTTTCATTCCCTTCCTCCCAATTTCTTCTATTTTTCATGCTAAACAATAACCAGTTCTTTCAACTATTCTTATAATATAATTTTGAGTCCTAAAGTGAGCAGAACTGATATAAAAGGTATAGCAGAAATATTAACTATACTGGCTATGCATGTTTTACTTCTATTAACACAAAATGGGAGTTGCTTTTTTTGTGAACTAAAAACAAATTTCTTTTGACAGAATGACCTGAGAACTGAGAAGATATTTTTAAATTTATCTCAACTTTAGAGTAATAATCAATTATGTGAAGTGTCATATTTATAATAAAGTATAAATTAATAGTTAAATTTTAAAAAATTTTAGAAAACCAAAACACTTACATCATGTTTGTCAGCCAGGTAGTCAAATAGCATCCGACCATCCCTTAATAAATGTTCAAAAAGTGTATTTAATTTTTAGAATAATTCAAAATAAACATCTTTTAAAGGAAATTACAACAAAAAAAGTTTTAAATACTTAAATTACAAGGGGAAAAAAAGATTTCAACATGAGCATAGTTACTTTTCTAAAACATTAGAATTAGGGATTAAAATGCTAGTGAATTGTTTTGTGGATATTAAAATAATTGCAATTGCCCTGAGATGATTAATGGAAATAAATTTTATTTTCATGACCAGATTATACACTTCTGTTGAAGTATTTATTAAACATTTTAAATATGCCAAGCACTGCGCTAAGTGCTGAGGCTACCAAAAAAAAAAAAAACCAAGACAGTCTCTGCCCTCAAAAAGCTCATATTCTAGTAAGAATACAAGTAATTAAAATCAAAATACTGTAAGCAGTATTGCAAATTTAGACTCATAAATGTTAAGTATCAAATAAAATTTAAGTGCAATTAAAATGGTCTAACTAGTTAGGTTGATCCTAAATCAACATCCTGTTAAAATGGGGCACTCATTGAAAAGAGCACCAAAGGAACCTTAAATATTTAAAATGAGGATTTTAAGAGATATCACCAAACTAAATACCATTCATAAATTATTCAGAATGAAAAACTTTTAAATTAAAGATATTTATTCTCTCCAGTAATGCTTTCTTTCCCCCCAATTACATGTAAAAACAATTTTTGGCATCCGTTTTCTAATATTTTGAGTCCCAAATCTTCTCTCCCTCTCTTCCGTGTTCCCTGTCTGATGGTAAGCAATTTAATATTAGTTATAGTACCATAACACAAAACATATTTCCATATTTATCATGTTGTAGAGGAAGACATTAAAAAAATTTTAGAAAATAAAGTGAAATGTGGTATACTTTGAACTTCATTCAGAATCTATCAGTTCTTTCTCTGGAAGTGGACAGCATTTTTCATGAGTTCTTTGAAATTGTCTTAGTTTACAGAATTCCTGAGAATAGCTAAGTCATTCATAGTTATTCATTTTACAGTATTGTTGTTGCAATGTAAAACATTCTCCTGGTTCTTCTCACTTTACTCTGTACCAGTTCATATGTAAGTCTTTCCAGGTTTTTCTGAAATTTCTTATATAGCACAATAGTATTTCATTATAATTATATACTATAATTTTTTTAGCTATTCCCCAATTAATGGATTACCTCAATTTCTAATTTTTTGCTACTACAAAGAGGTGTTATAAATATTTTTGTATAAATAGGTCTCCCCACCTTTTTAAAAAAATCTCTCTGGGATATAGATCTAGTAGTGGTATTGCTGGATCAAAGGATACCCATATTTTTATAGCCCTTTGGGCATATAATTTGCACTCTAGAAGAACACATTCTTTCAAAGATAAGTGGATTTCAAATGCAGGACATTTTCCCACATGAATAATATGAGAATTAATTTTCTTAGATTATGCAGATTTTTTACAAAGATTTTATTTTTATATTGTCCAATTGAGGGAAAGTGAGAGGGAAAGAAAATAGTCTGTAAAAATAAATTAAAAGAAAACCTTTTCTGGTTCATCTTTCCCCATAGTTCTATTTCAATGCTACATCATGGTACATCATTAATTCTAGGCTCTCAGAGGCTACTAGAAGCTCCATGGGTCACATGCAAAATTAAATAGCCTTGGGACCAGCCTAAGTCTAAAGAAGTCTATCAAAAGAGGCTTGGTCACCCGGTGCCTTCTTGAACTACAACTCATTAAATCAGCTAAAGTGTTGAGTGGTTTACAATTTGCATTTAGTAGAGGAATCATACAGAACTCCAAAACCACAGATGCTTAAGTGTTTTTACTTATCCAATATTTCAAGCTATTTGTACTTTTACCTGTACCAACATTGTTATTGAAAATATCTATCTTATCTAAAATACATTAAAAATAAACTAAGCTAGTAATTTCACAGAAACTCTAGATAAGGAAACTCCTTCTAAAATGGTAATTCATCACCTACTCTGAAATATAACATACTGAGAGAGTTGCTTGTGAATAGTAAAGAGATTAAAAAACTTCCCAGGCTCCATTCCTAAATCTCTACTTAGTCTATCATACCACAAAACCCTCCTCATCCTAAAAGCATACTCATTGGTCCCTTCTTCTGATCAGCTGCTTCCTCCCAGGTGCTATATTTTAAGGAAAAAGTCTAGGCGAGTTACATCTTCATTCCTCTCCAGACTCTATTCATGACTATCCATATCCTGGAAGTTCCCAACTACAACCCAAGACCAAGCATATCAAGAATGTATGAGGAAATGAAATAAATGACAAGAAAGAAGAATTCAAGTCTTCTTATAGATGTTCATGAGACTTTAGGGACAAACTTTAGAAAGAAACCCTACTTCAATTAGACCAAATGCCTTAATTTTACAGGAAACTTCAATCTATATAAATTAAGTTACATGCTCAAGATTAAAAAAGCAGTAAACTGAGATTTGAAATCAAGTCCTTCCTAAGACCCCAAAGCCAATATTCTTTCCACTAGACCATACTGCCTCAAGGATAAATTCTCAGAGACTTTTTTAACTAGATGAACAAATCTTTGAGAAAAAAAAAATCAAAAAGCAATAAAGCAAATATATAAGCGCTATAAAATTAAAACAAAATGAAAATCTGAGTATGAGACCACTGTTGTAGAAAGCTTTTTGGTCATTAAAAATGGGCATTTAAAGACAAAAATTGCCAGAGCAACTATAATTCAAATAAAGGAGGGAAAGTTCAAATCATATATTTATTTCAAATTATACATTCAACTCACTGACAGTTAGAAAGTACCTCTTGGAATATTGGATTTGAAATTTTAGGATTTGATTATCTTGTCTAAATTTTTCATTTTAGAGATGAGAAAGCAGGATCTAGGGAGATAACTGCCTCAGCAGAAATAGAAGTCAAATCTTTTAGCTTTCAGCCACTATTTTTCAGACAGCACTTAAGGTTCAAAGAAGTAGTTACCTGGTTGATTGCATTTGCCTTGTTGTTTCTGTATCTTCAAACATCTTGACAACTGGTTCCATTTCTACCTGTAGTTGTTTTAGTTGTGCAACAACAGTCTGTCTTTTTTCACGTAAAGCTACATAAAAAATATCAAGTATTACCATAATGCTGATATAGAATAAATCAGATTATAATTTTCAACTTGATGAATAGACCAGATCCACAGTCCTTCCAACTTACTCATCTATCAATAATTAATTCTCCTGGAGAGGAAGTATAAGGGACATTTATAATCCCCATTTTACTGATGAAAGGACTCAGGCTGAGAGAAAAAATAACTTTTCTAATACCATACGGATAAGAAGAGTTATACGAGGTATAACAAATATAGCACAAATAAAGATACACAAATCCAGGGGTCATGTGAAAGGGTCCCTATACTGTTATCTCTGGAGATGCCAGCACCAATAATCTATACTTGTAGTTCCTACTTTTGAGGGACTGAGACATTTTAAGAGATTTTTCAATATGCAGATCCTTAAATAAGTAACTTGGAGAATCAATGTCTATAGATATCTATATTACTATCTGTATATATTATTGTGATTAATTCAAATAAAAACACTAGTGAATTAATAACAACTTGTGATTATATTTTCCCAACTAATAGATAACATATGCTAGAGGCCCACAAAATTTTATGTAAAAAAATTCAAATCCACTGCTTTGAAACAACTGATTGAATACATCCTGACTTGTTTCAAATCAATATAGATACACAAAATCACAGTGGCTAAATATCCCCAAAGGAGACATAAAATCTAATGCACTACCTTCATGGATGGCCTAGAGATATACACTGAACATCTTGCTTACACTTGGTGAATGTTTTGCTGAATTACCTTTATTTCTTATCTTCAAGATGATGTCTCAAAACAAAAAAAGCAAACACCAAATTTCAATAAGCCTTATTTTTTTTAATTTATTTTTTTAAACCCTTACCTTCCATCTTAGAATCAATACTACATATTGGTTCCAAGGCAGAAGGGCAATAAGGGCTAGGCAATGGGGGTTAAGTGATTTGCCCAGGGCCACACAACAGGAAAGTGTCTGAGACCAGATTTGAACCTAGGACCTCTTGTCCCTAGGCCTGGCTCTTAATCCACTGAGCTATACACAGCTGCCCCCATAGTAGCCTCATTCTTGAAAATATGCATAGTTAATTTCTATGAAGGTTGTTGGGTTCTGTTACTAAAATAGACCACTAAACTCAATGTTGGCAGTACTCTCTGTATAAGGCTATTAAATATGAAAACATTTACTGAAGCAATTTTATGTTAGTGTAAGAATAAACATAATACAGGTTGAAAAATTTTAATCTATTAAATCATATACCAAATATGAGGCTATTTCTATTCTATTCTATTTCTTCCATAAGTATCAACTGGAATAAATCAGGTTTCCAGGATATTGTTATTGCTCTTTTGTTTTTCAATACTTTCTGATTCTTTGTGACCCTCTTTGAGGTTTTCTTGGCAAAGATAGTTTGGTGGTTTGCTATTTCCTTTTCATTTTACAGACAAGGAACTGAGTTGAACAGGGTTAAATGCCTTGTCCAGGGTCATGCAGCTTTTGTCTTCAGGCTGAATTTGAACTTGGGTCTTTCAGATTCCATGCCTAGCACTCTGTGCCACTTAGCTACCCTACATACCCAGGATATATAGGTACATAAATACAATAATATGTACAATATACAAATAATAAAACAAACAAAAGGAACTATAAGAACATAAAGCACTCAATGATTTTTTTATAATACGTCTAGGGGTTCAATAATTGTTAGTCTAAGAATAATTACGCTTAATAGCAAAGAAGCTCTTATAGCTGAAAAATTTTAGAACACACACCCAGTGAACCAAACTTACTTACCATGTGGAACATCATCAGAATAAAGGTTTTTATATACATCCATTGCAAAATCAACCATCTTTGTGTCACTAAGAAGGTCCAATTTTCCTTGAAGCAATTCTTTTTCATTATATATCTGCAATAAAGAATTATATATTTTGGAGAAGTTATTTAAAAATTGATCCATTGAAAACAATATTAAATGCCTTCTGGTTTCAGAATATTTGCAATGCCTAATCTGATCTTGGGTGCAGATGATCAGTGATGGAACACTTCCTCTTCTCAACAAAAAAGTGGTGGCACAAAAATTTGAATATACTGTCAGATGAGGTCCTTGTGCTCTCCTCTGGGAATTTACTCTAACATGAATGTTTTTTCTAAAATGTGGCACTAGGAAGTGAGCTACTCCAGAAATGAGCTATCCAAAACAGAATAAGACTATTGCTTCTTTTGTTATGCTCGCAACAACTTTTACTAGAGCCTAAGATCATTTTATCTTTTCAAGTGACCATGTAAAATAGATGGCTTGGCCACAAGGAAAAAATGCTCCCAATAAATGTTGGAGTGGGTGTGGGAAAAATGGCACATTGATGTACCAGTGATTTGGTACTACAGAGTTAGATTTTGCATTCCTGGGCTCAAAGGTGGCAAGACTGCAGAGTTCTTTGAACCACATTTTGAGAACTGCTGCCTTAGGTCCTCACCCTCTGCTTTTGAAAATCTTTAGATCCCTTCAGGAATCACTTCAAGTGCTGCCTTGTAGAAAATCTTTTCTGATCTCTTTTCCTCCTCTTGTTTCCCCTCCCTCAATTACATTATTTGTATGTTTGTTTTTGAAATTAAAAGACGCTTGCTTCTTGGAAGGAAAATTATGACAAATATATGTAGCCTACTCATGTTGATGTTGAGACATCACTTTGCCAACAAAGGTCTATATGGTCAAACCCATTATGGTTCTTCCAGTATGGTTGTGAGAGTTAATCTACAAGCCGAGTACCTCAGAATCAATACTTTTGAAATGCAGTGCTGGAGAAAACTTTTTAGAGGCTCTTGGCCAGCAAACTAATTCAGACTATTCTGTTAGGTTAAATACTGAAGCTGAGGCTTAAATATTTTGGCAACATAAAGAGAAGACAAAACTCACTGGAAAAGACTCTGACATTAGGAAAGATTGATGGTAAAAGGAAAAAGTGAAAAGCAAAGGATGATATGAAGAATGTTACGGAAGCAATGAATCTGTGCTTTGACAGATTTTGAAAGATAGTGGAATAAAGAAGGTCCTAGAGTGCTATGGTCCCTGGACTCACAAAGTCAGATACAACTGAAAAACAACTCTCTTATCCACAAATTCCACTAAAAGTCAGTCAAATCTCACAAACCCTAAAACATTTGCAGCAAAACTTTTAATAGTAGCAAAGAGGAGCAGCTCAGTAGATTGAGAGCCAGGCCCAGAGACAGGAGATCCCAGGTTCAAATCTGACCTCAGACACTTCTAGCTGTGTGACCCTGGGCAAGTCACTTGACCCCCATCGTCTAGCCCTTACCATTCTTCTGCCTTGGAACCAATACATGGTATTGATTCTAAGACAGAAAGTAAGGGTTTAAAAAAAAATAGTAGCAAAGAATGGGAAGCAAATGTACCCATCGATTACTATCCATGGTTAAAAAATGTATGGTACATGAATTTAAGGAATAGGAAGTATTCTTATTAGTACTTACTATATGCTATGCACAAGAGATAAAAAGATCAAAAGGGGGCATGCCTTTGTTCTCAAGGAGCTTATGAACAAAAAAGAAAAAACAAATATGTACTATAAACACAAAATATATAGACTATCGGGGGAGGGAGAAGAAGTGGAAAAGACATCAGGAAAGACTTTAAGAGGTAGTACCTGAAATGACTTTTTCCCCCCCACTTGAAATGTCTCTTGAAAGGGATCTTTGTATTCCAAATAGCAGAAATGAGGATCTAAGATAGCAGTCCTCAAATATGGTTAAAAAAAACAACAACAAACCTGTGGGTTCTTGAGCCTCTATCAGAAGGCTTACTTAATGATTACACTCCATCCACCCTTTGAATAACTATGAGGCCAGAAGTTTTTATCTACTGGAATCAAGTAATAGTACAGACTGAAATACAGTTGATCTAGATCTAGAATCTAGTTTTCTATTTTGTCAAGGCAGTAGATATGCAAAAATATGTATAACAATGCTGCTCTTTTCACCAAAAATATAAATGTTAATTAAATTAATTTAGAAGTTTTCACAAAAATATTTGTTTATATTTATAAATAGATTATAGTAAATTTTAATGAATCAATAAATTTAGAAAATTTTATTGGTTGAAATTTCTAATATAGTGAATACCAATAGTTATAACTCACATTAAAAACAAAAACTATTCTGTGCCTTTAATAATTTTTAAATATGTGAAGAGGATCTGAAACCAAAAAGTTTCAGAACAGGTGATCTAGGAATTTTAAAAGATAAAAGATGAGGATGAAGGGCACTATAAGCATGGAAATCCCTATACAAATGCAATGAACCTAGAGATGCAATGTCGAGTAAAAACAATAATCTGGCTAATTAGGTTGAAATATAAAGACTGTGTGATGGGGAACAATAAGAAAATTAGTATAAAGAATGAAATGAGACCTAAGCTTAAGTAGCTTACAAAAAGATTTCCCTGCTTCTGGTCTGTCCTTTCTCCATCCATGCTTAACATAGTTTCCAAATAACAAGCACAGACATGAATCTTCAGTTACTCCCTGCTGCTTCATCCAAGATTAAATACAAAAGACACAATTTAATATTTAAAGCCCTGGATGAAGAGAGACCAGTTTATTCCTCTAAAAATAAATCTTCTCTTGGTTCTGATCACTTTCCTTTCCATTAGTTTCTTATAAGTCTTCCCAAGTTTCTCTGAAACCATCTATTCAATCATTTCTTATAACATAATATTCTTTTCCATCTCAATCAAACCACAATTGAAAAAAAAATACCTCTGAAAAAATTTGCATAGTCAAGCAAAATAAATCTTCCCAAAAATGTATGTCTTATCCATCAACTCTGTCAGGGAGTAGCACACTTCTGGAATAGTGATCAGAGTTCTTCCCAAGTCTAAGTTATTTTCTTTATATTATTATCTTATAATCATTTTTCTTGGTTCTGCTCCATTTCCTTTACATCAGTTCTTATAAGTCTTCCCAAGTTTCTCTGAAATATCTCCTTCAATCATTTCTTAGAACACAATAGTATTCCAATACATTCATATACTCTTTAATTTTTTCAATCACATAATATTGAGGTTTCCATGTTCCCATTGTTTCTAATTCTCTGTTCTAAATATTTTTGCATATGTGTCCTTTTCTTTTTTTCAATCTCTTTAGAATATAAGCCACCTAGTGTTATTGGTGGGTCAAAGATATGAATGATTCCAAATTGGTTTCTAGAATAGCTGAACCAAAGCTCCACTAAAAGGAAAATGATGTGCTCTTTTTTCCAAGGTCTAATAACTGTCATTCCTACCCTCCCCCATCTTTACTAATTTTGTAGGTGTGAAGTAGAACTTCAGAATTGTTTTAAATTGCATTTTTCATATTAGTGTTTTAGAGAATTTTCTAATATGGTTATTGATAACCCTGATGTCTTTCAGCTCTTCAAATCCTTAGCTTCCTTCAAGGCTTCTGACTAGTTTTAAGAACTCTCCTTTTTCTTTCAATAAGCTTCACTTACTTATTTCTGAGAATCCTGTATATATTACAGTTCTTTGTTTGAAGGAAGTGTTTTTGTCATCAGAATGTACTGATTATTTGTAAACATAATTTAGGCTCCCTATCTAATAAGCACTTGGATACCAGGACTGTATATAATTTGGAATCAAAGAACTTTAGAGGTAATATAATCAAATCAGTACCCTTACAATAATCATTTCCACAATAACCCTGACAACTGTTCATGCTATCTCCACTTGAAAACCTCCAAAGAGGGAGAGATTCACTAAATCTATTTTCCTTAAATCAAAATTAAATCCACCTTTCTGTAACTTCAACCCAACTCTAGAAAAGGAAAACAGCCAATGAAGTAATCAATCAAATTGGAGGTTGGATTAAAGGACCTTGAAAAGTCTCTTTGAAAACTCCCTCTTCTCCAGCAGATTTGTCTCCTTCCCTATTTTCTGATTGACACCTTCACATCTCTTGGACAATGCTAGTCATTCACAAAGCAATGAATCCTGGTGCAAGCCTACATCAGCCCAAGCCTGGACTATATTGTAATAATAGTGACTGGTTGGTTTACCAGCTTCAAGTCTCTCCCCATGAAAATCCACTTCTCTCAGCTTCGAAATTGATTTTTCTAAAATGAAGAGTGGACTATCTTAAATCCCACTCGCCATTCAATATTCCAATGACTCCCTACTACCTCTAGGATCAAACAAAAAATTCTGTTATTTAAAGTACTCCATAAACTGGTCCATTCTTATCTAATCTTTTTACATTTTACTCCTGTCTACATATTCTGATTCTAGAAAGCTAACTGGCCTTCCTGGGGTTTCTTCCATAGGCAACTTCAAACCTTTTGAGACTGTCCTTCAAGTCTGGAATGGTCTCTTTTCCTCATTTCCAACTAGTGGCTTCCCAAAAATCTGCCCAATTCCATCTTCTGCAGGAAGCATCTCAACCTGTCTCATTCCAGCCCCTTTTCTTTGTACACATTTTGTATCTATCTTGCATTTATGTAGTTGTTTGTATATTGTCTCCAACTTTAGTAAGTCAATACCTTGCACCCAGGGACCACATTTTTAGAAAAGACTATTTTATTTTGTGTTTAGCATAGTACATAGCATATATAAAGTGTCTAATAAATGCTTATTAACTGTCTTAAAGGAAGACTGGGGATCTATAAAGTAGAGGTTGGGAAGGTTTATATTCCAAACATGTAAGATTGCCAGTGCAAAGGCACAGTGACAGGAAATGGAATGTCATATATGAGGGACATAGCCACCTTAGTTGTATTCCAGTGTGAGAGGGAAAGTAATACATTTAAAATTCTTTACAACCTGAGTTCTTTCTATATTTCTAGTCTTCCATATTACTCCAACAAACTCAGCTTTGCACACTGGCCTTATTTACTACTTCTGGAACACTAATGGCTATTAGTTTTTACCCCCTGCCCCCTTCCTTGAAAGTTAATACATTACCTAATAGTTCCATTTCTGTAAAACCTACCTTCTTGATACATTATTGCCAACTTAACTGCTGTATTTCTTTATTAGCCAAAGCCAACATGGTGAACAGATCACTACTCCATCACATGTTAGCTGTGTGACAGTGAGCAAGTCATTTAAACTCTCTATAAATAGAACTTGCATTACCTTCCCAATTAAGATGTGTATAAAGTGCTTAGATAGCAATTCCATGAAACTGTCCACTTTACTCTCCCCAAAATTTTCTTAAGTGTATTTTCTCAGGATGTCTCTTTGCCCTTGTTATAGGTTATCTTGCATCAAACTTATTTTTGCACACATTAGAAAAGAATTTGTAACCTTTTTTGTATCATGGGCCTATTAGGGAAATCTCTCAACTACCTCCAGATGAGCACTGTAGTTGGAGGTTTGATGACTGACTCAAAGACAAGTCAAACTGAAAGCAAAAGAATTAGCACGCTAAGGAAACTAATGATGACAGTTTCAACTTCCTAGGGCACAGTTAATTTTTATAACTTTTGAGGTCCCTTTAAATACCCAGCCAATGAATAGTATTCTATTACAACTTAAATAAAGTAACATTTTTTACAGAAAAAGGAATGGTAAAGAAAGCAAGGAATGATTTAAGGGAGAAAAAGAGCAGGGCTTCTGGGGAAATATTGGCTGTGTAGCTGACAAAGCTTGTTTACTGGAATGAGAAGACATTCCTTATTCAAGAACAGGAGACAAGATAGGTGGTTTAAGGGATTTAGAGCCAAGTTTAGAGATAGAAAGACCTTGGTTCAAATGTAGCTTCAGGTACTTCCTAATTGTGTGATCCTGGGCAAGTCATTTGACCTTATTGTACTCTTCTGCCTTAGAACAAATACATAGTAGAGATTCTAAGATGGAAGATAAAGATTTAAATTTTTTAAAAGGGGGCAAAAGAGTAGGTGACTAAATACTTTTCACATATGTGAAAAGTTCTTTTGACAAAACTTCAAGTGTCTCTAGTCAGAGGGCAACAAATAGTTATGTACTGGTTGAAACCATCTGCTTTAGTTTATAATATTTAGTATTTTCTTACTTTTCATTATTAGGCCACCAGGTAGTTGAAGCATTTTGACAAAGGTAACGATTGTGGTTCCTATTTTTCCCTTATATCCATTTGGCAGTCTGGTGAAATCTATGGACTTCTTTTAAGAATCCCTTCCTACTCTTAAATTCTATGATTAAATTCTTAAATTCCTTGAACTCAGTGTTCAAAGTGATATTCCTAGATTGTATAATAACCTTTTTTCAACAAACTATATGGCTTTCTATTACCTCCAGGGCTAAATACAAAATCCTATTTGGAATTTAATTTGTCATTTAAAGCCTTTCATATATTTCCCCTCCCCAAACCTTGCCAGTCTTCTTATACCTTACAACCCCTTCCCTTCATATACTCTAGTAACACTGCACTCCTTTACCGGTCCTCAAAGATACAACATCTCACAAGTCCACACATTTTCACTGGCTGTCTCTCATGCTTGCAATAATCTCCCTCCCTCATCTCTGCTTCATGATTCAAATCCCATTTAAAATTCTGCCTTCTAAAGCATTTCTCAATCTACCTTAATTCTAGTATCTTCTCTCAGTTTATTTCTAATTTATCCCATGTCTGAAGTTGTTTGTACACAGTTGTTTGCATGTTATCTCCTCCATTAAACTGTGAGCTTTCCTAAAAACAGAGGCTATCTTTTACCTTTCTTTGTAACCCCAGTACTTGAGTGTCTAGCACACAGCAGGCCTTAATAAATGTTAATTTACTAACTCATCTACTGCAAATCCTAGAGAGCCACCAGAGGCATATTAGAAATGATTTGTCCAGAGTTACAAGGCTAATAATAAACGTCAAAGATGGGATTTGAACTAGGCCTTCAGTAGTCCTAATCCAGCTAGCACAAGCATTATCATCAGAGAAGGTAAAGATATCCACATATCTACCAAGTATGAGAAGGGTATAACTATCTTCTGGCTCCAAATCCAGAGAACATAAAGGAAAAAAAAATCAAAGTTCAAAATTGTAGAGCCAAGCGTCTACATAAAGCACATTAACAAACATATACCCCAAACATCATTGAAACATTGCTTTTGGTTTTTAAACAATTTAGAAATAAAAAGCTTTTAAAAAATAAAAACTGGTTCTGTAAAAGTAGTCTATTCATTACCCCCCCCAAAAGACAAACTTCCAAAAACCATAAAAAATTTTTTTTCGTGGATTTAATTCTACAATAAGTTAAAATTAATTTGCTCCCTGAATTAAGTAGGGAATGTGCCATATAAAAATAGCCTGTAACTAAACAACAAAATGTTAATTTTAAAAGTATTCTTTATATTAAGCACTTGAAATAGCAAATTCATAAGAACCTAGTACTATCTCTTTGGGGGTGGGTGGGTGTGTGGGTGTGTGTGTTTTTTAAAGGGAAGTAGTAAAACTGCCCCAGTTCGTCCAGGAGGGCATGTACATCCACTTAAAAAAAAAAACCAAACATTTCATAAGATTAATAAACAATGCCCTGTTTTACCTTTTAACCTTTTTTTACAGGGTAAAGAGGATACTATCTGAAGAAAATGAAAACAATTTCTAAGCAAAATAAAAGGCTGGCGGGGGGAAGTGGTTAGTAACAGGTAGGTAAAAAATCGAAAAAGTGAGGTGAATACAAGAACTAGTTGGAAATTAATCCAAAAATCCGACAAGATGCCATAAAAATTCTAAGGCATATAATCGACAATAAAAGAAACAAACTCCGAAATTCGAATCTGGGTGCAAGGACATTAGAATCACAAAGAAAGATAGGGAGACTGGACGGAAGTTCCCCTTTACTCAATTTGCTCCCTCTGGTCCTGTTCTAAAACTCTTACGCGATGAATCTTAAAAAAAAAAAGACGGGCCTTGGCGTTCAACAGTAGAGCAGTTGCCCAAAAAGCACCTTGGGCCTGAAAAAGAACGTCAAGGAAAACCTTGTCTGTTCACCATGGACTCCATGCCCTATCGGCGGGGGCATCCATTCCCGGAGTGGGAAGCTCCAGCCGGTCCGGCGGAAGAAAGAAAACCCGCCGGTGCTAAGGCCGCGTCACACGTGTAGAAGGCCTGGAGCCTCCAACCGCAGCCGAGCAAACTAAGCAAAGGCCGACTTGGCTCCCAGGGCTTCCTTGCATTTCCCCAAACTCCCTCACCTCTTTGACTGAGAGAAACTCGAGCAGTGGGAAGACCAGGTGACGGTCTAAAAAGTGGGCGATGCGAGTAGTCAAGTCGTACTCCGCCATCTTGCACGGGAAAGAGAGTCACGCCCAGCCTAACTTTATTGATACTGCTTTAAAGGGAACAAACAGACAAATTCTCAACTACGCTTGCGCAGCTCTGGTAACCTGGGAGGGGCAAGCAGAGACGAGTGAGGTGCACTCGAGAGGTGGAGCCTTCGAGCAAGGCTTCGGTGGTTCCCTCTTTACTGCGCAGGCACCTAGCTGGGCCGGCTTCTTCCGATTCTTTGGGACCGAGGGAAGGAGTAATGCTGATTTTGAGAACTGCTTCTGTTGTGGTCTAGTAGATTTTTGTTTTATTCTTTTTTTTTCTTCTTCGCCTTTTGACATTTCCCCCCCAGCTTTGCCCAGGGCCTGAGTGGCATCTGCTGACGTCGCCGCTCCTCCGAAGGCGCTTCGTGTGGACCCCGCAGTCAGTGGTGGAAAGGGTCTGTGTCTCTGGAATAGAATGGCTGAAGATTCCCTGTCGCTGCGTACTACACACTGGCAACTGAGCCTCATTTCTAGACTTGAACGATCATTACTGCTAGAGAGAACGTGGGTCTCCTGCATGAATGATTAGGCACGTGTTCTGTGGGTGGGGATTGATTCCTAGTGTACAATATTTACTTAGTAGTTCTGGGATACTGAGGTCCAGTAGAATGTAAGTTTCTTGAGGGCAAGGACTGTTTTCTCTGCATTTCCAGCTCTGAGAACGGCCTATGGGCACAAAGTAAGTTAGTACTAAATGTTTTTTAAATTAAGTTGAACTACATTTTTGACACTGCCTAACTCATTTTTACAGTCCTTTAAGGCTTTACAAAGTGCTTTGCACTTTGTTCTTGTTTGAGCCTTACATCAGCCCCCTAAGGTATATTGATTACCTCCCGATTTAGAGATGTGGAAATTGTAGTTATGGAAAATTAAGTCACTTGCCTGTGATCTTAGGATAAAACTTATATGCCCCATAGGATGGTTGTAACCTAAAGACTTTATAAAGTGAAATCATGAATTTGTATGGCACTCTATAATTAGAAAACTTGAATTTATCGAGCATTTATTAAGGACCTTATGTTGTCTTGGTCCTATAGCGATACAAAAATGAAAAAAGTATTGTCCTTGCTCCCAAAGAGCTTACATTCTATTGCAAGGATTCTTAATCTACAGGTCAGTAGATAACATTCAGGGGATAAATGAATTTGGATGGGAAAGAAATTACATTATTTTCACTAAAATTAGGATTTCCTTCAATTATTTAAAAACATTCCAACGTGAGAGCCATAAGTTTCACCAGTCTGCCAAAGCTATCCTTGGAACAACAACAAAAAGTTTAGGAATCCCTGTTCAGATGACATGTACAAAATAAGTGCTATAAGATCGTATGTAATAAGGGCAAATGACACATACTGAGGAAATAATAAATAAAATTTGAGAGGGAAACACATCACCTTTAAAAGAAGGAAAGTTTTCATGAAGCAACTGGAATCTAAGTTAAACATTTTACACACATCTTATTTGAGTAGGTAGTACAAGTATTATTCTAATAGTAGTAGTTGACATATAGCCCTTGCTATGTACCAGGCATTGTGCAACTATTATCTGATCCTCTGAGCAATCCTTCAAGATAGGCCCTATCCTTCCTATTTTACAGATGAGGAAAATGAAGCAAACAGATTAAGTGGTTTAAAAAAGGGTAAATGAGTTGCTTAAGGTCACACAGCTAATAAGTATTGTAACAGTATTCTGTTAACCATGTTACTAATAATAATGAAATAGATGGCATTTTAGCCTTCAAGTTGCTAAAAATGAAATGAAGATAAGAAAGAAAGGTTAATGAAACAATTAGGAATTTAAGATGGCATAAAAGTTACTCATTTCTGTGTTAAAAATTCAGCAGACATCAGTTTAATCTATACCTAGATAAGTATCCCTTAAATATAACACCAGACAAATAACCGTTTCTTGAAGGCTTCTAGTGAGGAAACCTCTTGTCTGCCAAGTCATTCCATTCAATTTCTAGATAGCTCTTATAATTAGTAAGTTTTTCCTTGTATGCCATCAAAATCTGCCTATTTGCAGTTACCACCACTTGCTCCTACTTTTACTCTGGGGCCCAGGAGAATGGCTATGTAATTGCCCTCAGAAAACTTGAAGCCAGATAGTGCATTCCCCACTAAGATTTCTAAGGGCTAAACATACCATTTTTTCCCCACTAATCCTTAAAGTGTCCTATGAATTAAAAGGAAATAAAAATAGATTGGAGTTGTTAATGAGCAGAGATTTCGGAGCGCAGAGTAGGAGAGATGGGTAGTTTCATGGAAATAGTGCATATGAATAATGGGAATAAGAGACTGGACAGTGGTGGATTGAGAATGGCTTTTGAATGAATGTCAGCCACAGTTTCCAAATCACAGGGATATGAAGTATAAGACAGGGAGGTAGTTTGTTAATCATGGAGGCATAAGTTCAGGTAGGTTTTCATTGTAGTTAAGTGTCCTAGCCTGGAATCAGTAAGACATGAATTCAGACCAACCTCAGAGACTTCCTAGCTATGTTAGCCTGGGTAGTTTATTTAACCTTTGCCTGTTATCTATAAAATGAAACGGATAATAATTCACAAGTCTGTGAAGATAAAATAGCATTGTACTATTTTAACAGTTGTCCTAATATTGACATAGCATCTTGCACATAGTAGGTGATTAATAAATATGGGCAGCTAGATGGCAGATTAGATAGAGTTCTGGGTTTGGAATCAGGAGGGACCCATCTTCTTAAGAGTTCAAATCAGACCTCAGGCACTTATTAGCAGTGTGAGCCTGTGCAAGTCACTCAGCCCAGTTTACCTCAGTTCCTTACCAACAGAATGAAAGAAATGGAAAACCACTCAAGTATCTTTGCCAAGAAAACCCTAATGGGGTAGGATACACCCAACAGTACATACATGTTTATTCGCCCCTCCTCCCCTTTAGGGATTTGATCTCAGGTGTGGAGTTCTTTAAGGGCCTTATAAACTTCAGGCCAGAAAGAAATGCTGAGAGCTGAAAGATTAGTGTTTTTCTTTTTTGAATAAGATAAACCCTTTTAGAACTTGATTCAAATCCTGGATATGATCCATTTAATTCTCTAATACATTTGATTCATATTCTCAAGTTTATCTTGTTTATTTGGCTTTCATTGTTCATTTGTATGTTAACATTTGGTATTATGTGGTTTTTACTGGTTCCTTTCTCTGATCTCTTCTCTCAATTTATGGTCATATATGCTATTATTCTTTTTTCTCTGTAGTAGCTACTAAAGTATATGGCTTGGTGAATATGCAACTTCTAGGGGAGGAGTATGACATAGTCCATAAAATATTAAATTATGATTCAGGAAGACCTGAGTTTGAATCTCAGCCCAGACATTTCTGAACTGAACAATCATAAGCAAGTCACTCAGTCAACTTTGAAGCTCAATTTTCTCATCTTTAAAATTGTTAACACAAAAGCTTGTTCTGATGCTTAAATGAGATAATACATGTAAAATGTTTTGCTAACCATAAAACTATCACAGTGATTAGTTTGTCTTACTCCCTTATCTATTTAAAAGCCCTTTTGATTGATTTACCTGCGAAAAAGACTGAGACAGGTAATGAGCTCTAGTTAAAATACTACCAAGCCCAAAACTTTTAAAGCAGTTCTCAAATATAAAAGCACAAAGAATGAGCTATACTTGTCACCCAGTAACCTCTATCACTTTAAGGTCACTTCCAGGATCT
This sequence comes from Monodelphis domestica, assembly GCF_027887165.1. Taxonomy (NCBI): domain Eukaryota; kingdom Metazoa; phylum Chordata; class Mammalia; order Didelphimorphia; family Didelphidae; genus Monodelphis; species Monodelphis domestica. Next base: position 160,089,999 of record NC_077229.1, on the reverse strand, counting down.
TTGTAGAAGACAAAACATGTTAGAGAGAACCTTAAGGCTTAATTTATTTTTGAGATGTGATAGGTGGTGTCATATTCTTGAATACAGCTTATCAACATATATAAGTCCCGGGGGCAGCTGGGTAGTTCAATAGATTGAGAGCCAAGGCCTAGAGATGGGAGGTCCTAGGTTCAAATCTGGCTCAGACACTTCCCAGCTGTGTAATCCTGGGCAAGTCACTTGACCCCCATTGCCTAGCCCTTACCACTCTTCTGCCTTGGAACCAATACACAGTATTGATTCCAAGATGGAAGGTGAGAGTTAAAAAAAACAAACAAACATATATAAGTCCAATTTAAATTAGAAAACATATAGGAAGGCTCCACCACATGAAAGGCACTTTTTTAGATGCTGGGCCTACAAAGAGAGAAATGAAGTAGTCGAAGAGAGAAATGAAGTAGTCTCTGCTGTCAGAGAGCTTACATTCCACTGGGAGAGAAAAGATATATCCAAATGAGTAAATATAATACAAGTTAGGAGAAAATGCTAAAACTAGAGGATCAAGAAAGATTACTTTTCTCTCTCTCTCATGATGTAACTTCAGGCTTACCTCAGTGATCTAAATAATGAGAAACATCTATAGGAGACAAGATCCCAATTCTCAGGATCCAACCTTGGTGTTGCTCAGTCAGGTTAAGTTGTAGAATTCAAACCCAGGGCTTGTAGGATTACAAATCGAGTACTTTTCTCCCTTCTCCTCTACCTAAAATTATTTTTGGTTATTTCCACCTAATACACCTCTCAACAATTTCTCTATTTTAGCCATATAGTAGCACTTTATATTTGAAGGTACTTAATCATTTGGTCTGATGAAATTTCCCAGGCTTTAAAGCTTTTTCATAGTCATTTATGTGTTGGAAGGAGAGGTATTATTTTAAGAATATTCTTTGATTTGCTATCATTGATACAAGTTAGTGGTAGAGCTATGATGAAAATCTTCAGTCTTAGAATTTCTGCTTATATAATTTTTCTAGTGTTAGGAAGAGATCTGTTTCATTTGGAATGTTGCATTCTTCTTGGATGAAATATACAGAAGTCTTTAACACTGCAGAAGATTGTCTCTTGAGTATATGGCATCTGGATATGGCTATTAGAACATATAGTGAGGTAGAACAGACCCAAACTGATTTGTCCAGAGGATAGGCAGGATCAAAATCAAATCCACTATAACTTTCTACAACCTTAATAATGGGGAACAAAACCACTTGTGCAAAATAATTTCACAGACTTTTAGCTTAAAAGTGTGACTGTTCTCCAACATATATAGTTAATAGATTTAATTAATAACCCAAAGTTTTTGGAGGGTTATAAGACTCCTAATTTTTTTTTATACTAGAAGATTTGATCATTCTTTATGTATCTCTCTTACATGTAGAATTGCCTTTCTACTTAACCCTGTTCACCTGGAGACAGGAAGGAAAAAGAGCTTTGGGGGTATCTAGGAACTCTGCAAATGTTTCCAGCCCTGTAAAAAAATAGAGACTTGAATCCAGGACTTCAATCCCCAGAAGTCCTTGCTCCACTTCCCCAGAATGCTTTGTAATATCACTGAATTCTCACCTGGGCCGAGATAGAGAAGGGGTATTTAACCTGATTGGAAAGGGTTTTGGTGCTCTTCTCTTTCTGTCTCTGCTGGCAAGCAGATGTCTCTCATGATGTGAGTGAAATTGAACTGGGCCTTTCGGCCCACCTAGCACATGTCTTTCTTACTTGTATTTTCTTTAAATTCTCAACCTTAAATAAACCTCTCCTTGCAGAGAGAAACTAATTTCTACCTGCCTCAGTTTCCCTAAATTTTAATCTTTACAGCCCCCACTGATGGTGCTCCCACAATTGTAGGGGATAGTTCCCTGCATCCCAGTTGCATTTAGCCACTAACAGATTAGCTTTACAAAAAAATTTACTTCAAAAAATAGTATCACAAATATACAAATTTACTCTCCCAATACTTGACAAATTCCCCTATAATTCCTTCCAGGGGAGGGGAAGAGAATTAAGTTCATAGCTTAGCTTAGTTCCCATAGAGCACATTTTTAGGTCCAAAATATTCCCTGGGTTTGAGTCAGTTTTCCTACCAGGCTGGCATCCAACTTGGAATCCTAGAAAGGCTGCTATGTCTTGAACTGTCACATAGTAGTAGTAATAGTAGTAGTCTCTCGGTAACCGAGGATGACGATTGTCTTCGTGCGTTTTCATCTATGGTGTATAGATGAGTGTGCACAAAGATACTTGTGCATGAAGGAGATTTAAGTGGAAAAGCCGATGCACAGAGACAGTCCCACTCTCTGTGTGTTGGAAGCCTGGGTTCAGTGGCACGAAAAGTCATTAAACCTGGAGACTTCCTCAGCTGCATTGGATGGCCGTGTTGTCTTTTGTGCTCCAACATGCCCTAAGCACTCCACAGTGCTTTGCTGCGTCGCCATCTCAGCCGTTGAACCTTCTTATTGGTTTCTTCCGTCTGTTTGGCCGAAGCAGTCTTCACATGCTGGGTGAGCAAAGCCCTGGTTCACCAGGGGTCGGTGACCCGATGGCTACCCTCACAAGGTTTAGCCGGCCTGTCGAAGCTGTTGCCCGGGGTGTGGCCGCTGCCACAGGCTAGCAGCTACTAGGAGCCACAAGTGAAAGCTGGGTGTGTGTGTGTGGGGGGGGGGGGGGGGGTCAGAGGCTGGAGAGCTGCCCTAGGAGGGCACGACAAGCCCTTCATACCAGAGATACTACCCCTCCCTGAGCACCCCATACACCCCTTTCACATACATTGAGGTTTATTACCTGTACCTGAAACTGAGGACAAATGAAAATAGAACAAGACAAAACCCTAGCCCCATTTTTTGGTATCCTGGGTAAAATGAGAGTGAGAGCAGGGAAAGGAAGTCCTTCATCTCTCACTGGTTTAATTCATAGTGCCAATGCTGTGAGTCAGCTGGGTTCTGACTCCCAGAACATAGCAAGAAAGATTGAACAATAAAAGTGTGGCCAGTTTTAAAGGCAACCTCTTGTTGTCTATCATCTGATGACACTTTAACAGTGCTTTTTCTCTAAAGATGGATAGTATTTCGTCATAGATCCTTCAGAATTGTCCTGGTGCTAGTTGAAGCTAATAGAAGGTATGATGCCTCCAAGGGAGGGAATAGGTTAAGAAGGGTATAAGATCAAGTGTTAAGCATGATGTTCCCTGGGCAGCAAGCATTAATATTGAGTTAGCATTAATCAAAATGATCTGAATTTTTTTGTGATGGTGTGGGAGCAAGAAGGAGCAGATTTGTGATTTTACTGGGGCAGAGTACTTCTCTCTATCAGAACAGATTTAGAATTCTCTGGAACTTATATTCTTAGAGTTGCCTGAAGGTGCTAATAGATTAAATGACTTGCCCAGGGTCACAGACCATTAGTGGTAAGATCTGAACCTAAATCAGTTCTTTAGCCACTATTTTACAACTCCTTCTCTGAATCTATAACTCTGAAAGGTGAGCACAAAAGAAAAAGAAAATTACTTTTCTGCAAAATAACTTATGTGGACTCATAGATTGAGGTCATAGTAATTTGCTCAATTTTTTTGCCTCAAGTGATTCAGAGCCCACAAAACTGGAATCCCTTAGCAAGACTGACTACATCCATTGACTTTATTTCTTTCATACCACTGAACAAAGTAGAATCTAGGGAATTTAGTTCTTTATATTCCACTAATGAAATGTCAGAATTCTAAATGACTTGTGACTGTATGATTAGAGGATATGGAGGGGAAGGAAAAAACTAAGTTCATGGATTGATGAAATGAACTATTCTACTAATGTTTTATTAAATTTAGACATTCTAGAAATATGTTTCTTATTTTGTCTTTTTTTGAATGTTGCAAAGTATTTGTCCTAGACTCAATCATAGACTTTTCTCAGTAGAATATAACCAAAAGGTGGCAGTATGCTATTCAATATTCATTGCCATGGTAAAGTTCTCATGCCATTTGTCATATAATTCAACTTTGATTGAATTTAACACACATTGATGGGGCACCTGCTATTTGTGAGGCCCTATGCTAAGCATGAAAGGAACAGAGATGAATAAGGGATGGTCAATGTCTGTTATATAACATTGGCTTCAATAAGCATTGTAGCATACATACCCAGTGAGATCTGAGATGAAGATAATTTTGAGAAAAATGCTCATCCTTCTTAAAGCAAGTATTAAGTCTTAAAATATCTTGGAAATGTGATACTGAACACAACACAGAATGACAGTGAGATGATAAAATAAGCTGGGATGCCCATTTTGTGTTTGCAATTTAAGTATGTATTCCATATTTAATTTGATCATATTTCTCTCCCACACATTCTTAATTACATCAGGAGCTCCCCTTTTTAGTTAGCCAATCTTTATAACCAGGTTCCTTCTCCAAGCTAGTTTCTTCATTTGTTTGCCAATTTGATTCAGGATTGAAGGAAAGCTAGGGAAGAGGAAGTTAAGCTATGAGAGGCAGGGGACTTCTTTAGTTGTAGTCATGACTCTGACATGAGCTGAGCAACATTGGGCAAGTCCCTATCTCTCTAGGCTTCTGTTTTCTCAACTATTAAATAAGGGAATTGCACATTATCTTGTTCTAAAGTTTTAGGATTCTAAAAGATCTGAAACAACAACTCAAACAGTGTTAAAGTTGGAAGAGACCTCATAGGCCATCTGACCCAAAACAGGTTTAACAAAAATTTCTTCTACATTTTACCATTCAAGAGGTCAGTCCGGTCAATGATTTCAACAAAAGGGATATCACATCTTGAGACAGCCTCTTCCACTTTTGAATTGACTCCAGTGCCCTTGTCCTTGCCTATGAATGTGTAATAATAAAATTTTAAGGTGAGCATTTATACTTCTGGCTATAAATCAGACTTTTTTTTTTTTAATGATGGAGATAGTAGTAAGAAAAAAAATTTGAGGGACAGAATGGGAAAAGAGGTAATAAAACTATCTTTTTGCAGATGATATAATGGTAAATGTATAAAATCTTAGAGATTCAATTAAAAAGTTAGTTGAAACTATCAATAATTTTAGTAAAATAGCAGAATATAAATAAATCCACATAAATCATTACTGTTTTATATATTACTAACAAAGTCCTGCAAGAAGAGATAGAAATACTCTATTAAAAATAAATAGAATAAAATACCTAGATATATAGCTGCCAAAACAAACCCAGGAACTACATGAATGTAATTATATAATACTTTTTACACAAATAAAGTCAAATCTAAATAAATGGAGGAATATTAATTGTTCATGGATGAGCAAAGCCAATATAATTAAAGTGAAAGGCCTATCTAACCTATTTATTTAATGTCATCCTAATTAAATTACTAAAAAATTATCATATTGAACTAGAAAAAATAACAAAATTCACTTGAAAAAACAAAAAGACCAAGTCCAACAAAAGAATTAATAAAAAAAAAAGGTAAAGGAAAGAGGTCTTGTAGTACCAGATTTTAAACTCTATTATAAAGCATTAATTTTTTAAAACTATCTGCAGTGGAACAGGATATACGAAAAACAGTAGGAAAAGGCCATATTAACCTTGTATTTGACAAAAGTATAGATCCAAGTTATTGGAAAAAGAAATCATTATTTGGTAAAAATTTCTGGGATAACTGGAAAGTAGTTTGGCAGAAACTAGGTATAGACCAATATCTTATACCATTCACTAAGATCAAAATGGATACATGACTTAGATATAAAAGGAGATCTCTCACAAGCAAATTAGAAGAACAGGGAACATTAACTATCAGACTTATGGATATGAGAACTAATGAGTAAACAAAATATGGAGAGCATTGTGAGATGTAAAATGGATTAAAGTTGAGTACATTAAATTGAAAGTTTTGTACAAATAAAACAAATCTTGCCAAGAAAGCAGAAAATTTTGGGAAAATTTTCAAAGATGGGCTCTTTTGGATAGAAGTCTCATATCTAAAACATATAGAGAACTTTGTCAAATTTATGGGAATAAAAGCCATCCTCCAAATATTGATAAATAGGCAAAAGATATAAACAGATAATTTTCAGATTAAGAAATCAAATTCATATATAGGTATATGAAAAAATGTTCTAGGTGGCAAAGAATTGGAAAACGAGGGGATTAGGGATCCCTCGATTAGGGAATGACTGAACAAATCATAGTATCTGATGGTAATGGGATATTATTATGTTAAAAGGAATAGTGAATTGGAGGAATTCCATGTGAACTGGAATGACCAGGAATGGATGCAGAGTGAAAGGAGCAGAACCAGGAGAACATTGTACAAAGAGACTGATACACTGTGGTACAATCGAATGAAATGGGCTTCTTTACTATCAGCAATACAATGATCCAGGACAATTCTGATGGACTTATGAGAAAGAATGCTATCCACATGCAGAGAAAGATGTATAGGAACAGAAACATAGAAGAAAAACATATGATCAATCACATGGTTCAATGGGGATGTGACTGGGGTTTTGATGTTAAAAGATCACTCTATTGCAAATATGAATAACATGGAAATAGGTTTTGAACAGTGATACATGGGAAATGGCAAAAATTGTGGTATATGATTGTGATGGAATAATACTGTACCATAAGATGAACAGATTAATTTTTTTTAAAAAACTTGGAAAGAACTACATGAGATATTGAAAAGTGAAATGTGTAGAAGCAAGAGAACATTTTAAACAGCTACAGATTTAATATCTGAAGAATAATTTATAAATGTTCACCTCCAGGGAACAAACTAAAAATGGAAACATGAAAGACAATTTATATATACATATCTGTTTGCTGGATGATGCTTTTTATGGTGTGGGGAGGAAGATGATCTGAGATACCTGGAAATAAATTCTATTAATAAAACTTAAAAGTTTGTCAAGCATACATTATTTTTTTCTTGAGAGAAATATCTGCCAGCATACCATTGACTTTAACCCTTCTTTTCTGTTACAGCCCTTCAGATATTTGAAGATATCCATTAGGTCCCCCTTCACCTCTGCCAAGTCTTTTTTTTTTCTCCAAGCTAAACATCTCCAATTCCTTCAGCTGCTCTTTATATGACATATTAAGGACCTTCCCAATGCTGGATGCCCACCACTGTTTTCCAATAATTAATGGCTTTCCTAAAATGTGGCATCTTAGACCTGAGAAATTTCCTCTGTTCTGTTTAGAGCAGAGCAAATAGGACTATCATATTTCCTACTACAGAGATACATGAAATCAATAAATAAAATATTGCATTTTTTGCAATAAATAAAAAAATACAATTAATTTTTTGGCTGCAGAATCATGATCTTGATTCATAGTAAGATTGCAGTCCTCTAAATCTTCTAGGTCTTTTCAAACAAATACTATCCAACCATGTGTTCCCTATCTTGTACATTTTTAACCCATGTGTAAGACTAATTTGTTATCCTTATTAAACTTAATTTTATGAGTTCCAAAGGTTATTTCAATTCAATTCAACCAGGATTTATTGAGTTTCTTATGTACAAAGTGTTGTTAGACAATAGGGATAAAAAATAATACTTGACCTCAAGAAGCTTATATTTTACTGCAGAGGCAGAATATGTAGACAAGTCAGTAAATACACTTCAAATTTGAAAGGGAGGAGAACATTAATTGCTGAGGTCAGGGAGGGAGTTAGGGGGAAAAAAGTGTAGAAAGTTGCATTTGAGCTGGATCTGAAACAAAACTAGGAAAATGAGGGATTTCAAAAGTTTCAAGTGATGAAGAGCATTCCAGGCATGGGGGACAACTTATACAAAAGCATGTAGGCAGAAAATAGAATCAAATAATCAGCTAACATTCACTGATTTAGCACCTTTTTTGTGTTGGGCATTATGTAAGAAACTGGACACAAATACAAAATAGAAATCCCTGACTTCAAGGAGTTTCATTGTGCTGAGGAGATACAACTTGTTCATAGATGAATAAATACCACATATCTTTCACATTTATCTACAAAGTGATTCGGAGTAGGAGGCAGTAGAAATTACATATACAGAACAACCAGAATATCAGTGTGTGTTGATTCTATGAAATTTGCTAGATAATTGCCAAATTCTCCATTGACTTTGGGCTGTGTAGACAATTGTATGTAAAGCATGTATTACCAGATACAGAGAGGAAATATCTTATTCTCTGCTGTTAAAGAGTATTCTTTGGCTATATTGGATGTTTGTTATCCTAACTATAGGGCAACTGGGAGAAGGGCCCAACTGAAGGTGGACTAAGGTTAAAGTTCCTGCATAGAGTAAAGGGAACTGGACAACTTTATCATCCAATCTAAATTAAGAAAAGGGTTATCTTGATTAGCAATTACCAAAAGTCCAGATTACCTGTTAAGCAGGAGATTGTATTAGAGAAAAAGAAGTCATGAAATTCATCATGAAAATCCTCTCACTATGAACAATTGCTTGGAATTCTGTGTTCCTTTTGACTTTTAAATGTATTTAAAATATGTTAATGTTGTGAACAATGACATTTTTAAGTTTTAGATCTTAGGTCTATAGCCTTGACTGATAGGAGAAGCCTCTTTAATTCTCTATGATTCCTGCCTCTATTCAATTTTCACAAAGTTTCATGGGTATTACATTTTCTCTGAAGTTCTATTTTCCAGGAGTGCTTAAGGAATTCAGATTTCCTAGTATTTAATTTTTCCACAAACTCACAGTCAAAATTCAATTGATGTCATGTACAGATTTTTTTTTCCCTTTTATTGAAAGTCTACTTTCTCTGGAATTTCTTAGGGCTGCTCTTACCATTTCCTTCTGGGTGGGACTGTTTTTGGCTTCCCATTTTGCTTAAAATATGAAACGATTTCAAGTAGACATGCTTTATCATCTTTTAATTTTTTTTTTCCTTTAGAGGAACCTCCCTATAATTTGAGCATGTTAATAACTTCACCAAAGAGACATTTCTAATATTTATTCCCTTTTCTCTCTGGAAAGACAGAAAAATTAATTTCAAGCATAGTCATTACTAAACCTTGGGCTTGTCTGCTACCAGGCTATCCTTCTAACCAAAAGACATTTCCTGAAGTTGCTTTTGAAAGATTTGAGTTCTGTTATCTCCCATCCATTAAGCTTCCTAGAGCCTGAAAGTCACAGGAAATAGCTCATAGACATGTGAATCATGGTACATGGTTTATCATCATCTGCACACACTGGCACATAGCTCTATGACAAATGACAAGAATTTGCAAAGCATCTTCTGTGTGCCAAGCTTGGAGTAACTACAACGAGGTTCATGATTTATAGAACCTTAATATTTTTAGCAGGCAAAATCAAGACAGAAAAGGGCATTGGTTGGGTGTATACACAATTTGATAATATGCTATGCCTTTAAGATAATAGCTCCTCAGTATATTTTTGGTGAATGAATGAATGTGAGCACAGATATATCTAAAAACCAATTTGTCCTACCAAATAATTTGTAAAATTGATTCCAAACTATCTCTTTTCTATTGAGAGTATTCCATATTTATTGAAATTTTCCAATTAAGGCTTTCTTATTATTTCATAATGAGTCACAATCAGATTTGTTCTTCTTGTTCACTTGTTTTAGTTGTGTCTGATACTTTGTGACCCCTTTTTGGGGTTTACTTGACAAAGATAACTGGACTGGTTTTCCATTTCCTTCTCCATCTCATTTTACTTGCAATGCATGTGGACATCATCTGTCAATCAAAAGGAACATTCCATTGGAATATCCACAGGAGAAGCAATTGGAGCTAAGCCAGCAGGTGAACTGAGAGACTTACTTCTGAGAGAGGCTGAGAGGCTTCTGACTGGACCCCTTTTAGCTTCTGACCTAAGCTGAGCGACCCTTGTGACTTCTGGAGCTGGGGGAGAGGTTTTGAACTAAATTTGGCTAGTGTGGCTGATGGTGGTGGCTGAACCTGAAGAACTAATTGTATATCTGATATTTGAGTTTGAAGAAGAAGAAAAAAGAAAACAATTGTCCTCATAGCTCTCTGACTGTCCCTGCTAGTGACTCCCTGACAGACTTTGTCACAGTTGTGACTGAACTGCCATTTTTCCTATTACCCTCCTAAACTCCTTTTATAGATTAGGGAAAACCCCATCCCTCCTAACTCATCCTCTATCCTTGTCCTATCTTCCCCAATAAACCTCCTTACTTGAGAAAGAGAGAAAAAGTATTTTCTCTAAACCTCATAGTTTCAACTTGAGTTACATAGAAGGTGGCTGACTAAGAGGGGGGAGGGGAAGGGAGGCAAGAGGAGAGAGGGGAAGGGAGGCAGGAGGGAGAGGGAGGGAAAACAGGGGGCATTTGAGGGAGGAGTGTAGGCAGAATCTTGATCTATTAACCATCCAGTAGAGAATCAATAGAAACATCAGTATCCATTTATTATATGAGGAAACTGAGGCAAACAGGGTTAAACAAAAAACACATTATTATTATCATTTGTCAGAAAGAAGAATCAGTGAATAGAAGGCTGACATTGGGATTAGGAAGGTGCAGACTGAAGTCTGGATTTTGACACATATTGGTGATGTGTGAGCACTGGCAAATCACTCAAACTTTCGGTATACCAGCTAACTCTTAAAACTAAAAATTACAGCTAAATTTAATGATCTGCAATGATGAGGGAATTTTCACAATGAGAGATCTTTTATTTTATGTGGATGAAATCACAAATCCAACTGCTCTCCTGTCTCAAACTGCTATCGTCTTTATTATTCCCTCAGATTTCCTTCTCCCACATAAAGTTGCAAAGAGTAGTGAAATCAAGAATTGGGAGTTGTAGATCTCATCAGTTGTTCCTGTACTACTGCTTTTAGTGATTATATTATATCTCTTTTCCTTTTTCTCTTCTAAAGATAGAGGCAAACTTTTTTCCTTAAGGAACTTACAGTTTAATTAGGAGCAGAAAATGAATGGTTTAGGGCAAACCACTTGATATCCTTGGGCCTTAATTTCCCCATCTATAAAAGACATTGAGCAGGGTAACTGGAGATCTTAGTTCCAACTCTGCCTCTGATTAGTTGTGTAACCCTTTGCAAGTTCCTTAGCCTTTCTTAGAGCTCGGTTTTCTAATCTGGAAAATATAGTAGTCAGACTAGGTTTTTCTATAAAATCCTTCTGAGACCTAAAATTCCATGTTTGGAAGTTGTTGGAAATACCTGAGAATTTTTGCCTGCTTTGAATATCCTCTTAAGCCTGTATATCCTGAAATGGTGATATTTTAACAAATGGGGAAAAGAAAACAACAAACTAATTACATTCTCTTTGGACACAATATTTCCTTGAAGGAGAATAGATGATAAAAACTATGGATTGGCTGGTCAATTTCAGTACCCTATTAAAAGATTGTTTTATGCAACAAAAATGTTAACTTTAATTTCTGGGACATACTGTTTATATTTTTATTGTTATATTATTGTTGCTACACTTAATTCAAGAAAATGATATTCTTCCTTTAAAGACCTCAAGTATTAATGTGCTGCTTCATGACATTCAGAAGAGACTTCTGTAAGAACACTGTTTGAACACCAATTCCAAACCCAAGTCTCAGGATATAACAAATAAATCTGAGCATATTTTATGTAGATATCTTGATGAATACCTTCAGTTCTGTGCCTTTTGTTCCTTTTTCCCTAAAGTTTAAATGGTATTCTGAGAATAACTTCACCATAATTTTGTAAGTTTCCACTCCAGAAACACAGGAAATTGTAGGGATGGATGGGGACCAGGTACTTCACGTATGTTTTTCCATTGTGTTTCATTCAGCTTACACCCTAAATCCTAAAAACAGGAGTGGGAACATCTTAGTATTCAGTGAAGAGATAAATGCAGTGTTACCTGAGGAATATGGGACTAGTTTTGGATTTGGGGTCCATTCCTTGGAGTTGGGGTGGAGATTGTAGCTAAACTAAGACTGAGCCTCCTGAAGGAGAAGGGCTCATGTGTATTACTCTAACAACCCTTTGGTGGCAAGTCAGAGTCTCAGAGGAAGCTGCTTGTCTTCCCAGCTGCAGAATGTGTGTGATGATTGCACTATTGCTATGGAAACTGAAAATATAACCGATAAACTACACACCCAAAACAGAAATAGAAACACACTGACTCTGGAAAACTATGTGGACTTATTACAAAATTAAAGATAAACCTTCCCCTTTTACTATGCCTCTCTTAGTTTAAAATGATGGCTTTGGAATTGAGATTTTACTGACAGAAGCTGGAGGTAGCATGTTTAGATAGGAAATTTCAAGAGGGGACATCGAAGAGGCATAAATGGCTCTATGATGAAGACCTGGCATCAGTTGGTATTTGAATGTCAATCAAATATGAGTGAAATGGTCCATCTGTATAAATATACCCTGTTGATTAAACTTCAAAAATCTGAAAAACTTACCTCTGTCAGGAAGCCTTTGGCATCTTAGCCTTTGCTAAAAGTAATCATTCTATGGTAAGGCAAATCTGTGAGTCCATAAATCATGAATTCTTTTCTTACCACCCAAATAAGCATACTAATACTTGTGCAAACATATTAAAAATGCACTGGATCCCTATCTTAATGTGGACATAAGTAATGAGATTTAGAAGGATCATGTGCAAATAGGCTTGGATCTTCCAGATCATAAATGTCACCTGATGTACAAAACACTGATCAAATGTAAGAGGGTAGGTATTAGTTCTGCATTTCCTTATCAGTGGGATAAATGGGTCCCTCTGTAGTTATATTTAAAATTTATATAAATTAATATACATTCTTAATGTTTTATTAAGAGGCACATGGGATAGTGGAAAGAGCACTAGACTTCATCTCAGATGAGTCCTGGAATTGAATCTTGCTTCTGATACTTACTAGTTCTTTGATTGCTAACTTCTCTTATTTTTAGGTAACCATCTGAAAAAAGGATATGATAATATTTGTAATATCTACCAAAAGGAATTGTGAAGAGAATGAAATGGTGAAACATATAAAGTACTTTTTCAAAACTTAAAAAAATATGTTTCAACATTTAAAAATTATAAATATTTACATATATGTATATATGAGTATACATATATATGTACATATACACACATATATGTATATAGGAACCTTTGCCCCCAGGGCAAACCCCTCCCGCAGAATTGTACATATGCTCTAACTCCTTGCAAAAGGATATATGACTTGCTGAGATGATGTGACAACTCCTTATTGTTGGTTCTTTTTAACTGAGGGATTGTATTAAAGATGACTGGCAGTAACTAAGTCAGGAAGAGCAACATATTTTTCTGTGCTTTTAGGTTGACGCTCTACTAGGGTGGTGAAAAGGTAGCATTTATACATCTTTTAGATTTGGAAATTATTGAATTATTATTTTACTTTAACCATCCAACCACCCTGAGAGCTATTATTATCGTTATTTTACAGAGGAAGAAACAGATTAAATGAAAAGGCACAGAGCTAAAAAGTGTCTAAGGCTGCATTTGAATTCAGGTTTTCCTGATTCCAAGCCCAGTGTTCTATTCACTGTGCTACCTTGCTCCTGAACAAAAGTAGACATTGTGACTCTGAAAAGGAAAAGCCTATATAAGAGATATTGTGGCAGTAGAACATAAAAAGAAATGGAAACTGATTGAATATGAAATGTAAAAGAAAGAGAAAGATCGAAAGTAACTCTATGGTTTTTTTTAACAAATGACTGAGGAGACACTGATGTTCTCCACAGAAATAGGGAGGAAGAGCAGGTTTCAGGAGCAAAAAAGGGATGAATTTAGTTTTTAACATTTGAGTTTGAGAGGCTTGATTGTCCACATGAAGATTTTTGGCAGCATGGTCTCTAATCCTTTCACTATTTTGATTGGCCTCTTCCATTCCAATTCTAGTTTGTCCATGTCCTTCCTCATCAGTACCCCAAGCTGAACAGGGTGTTCCACATGTGATCTGACCAAAGTCAAGCAGCAGAATTCCTGCCTTCTCTGTCTGGACATTCTGCTTTTCCTAATGCAGTCCATGGTGACATTCTGGTTTTTAAGCTGCCATGTCACACTGCTGACTCATACTCTGTGGACTACTAAAAACTTGATTTTTTTTTTCACATCAACTGTTATTCAGTGATGCTTGCCTCATCCTGTACTTGAGATGTTTATTTTTTTAAAAACTCATGCAGGGCTTTATATTTTCCCTTATTAAATTGTATCATTAGGCAAAGTCCATCATTCTAGCCTGTCATAATCTTTTTGGCTCTAAACTCCATCATCCAATGTTAGCTATCCCTCCTAGTTTTGTGTCATCTAAAAATGTGACAAATATGTCATCTGTGCCTTCATTTGAATCATTGGTAAAAAATATTGAAGAGCACAGGGACAATGAATCACTCCAAAAGAGACCTCCATTCAAATCAGCATTGATTGATTAATGATTCCACTTTGGGTTCATTCATTCAACAACTTCTGAATCTACCTCATTACATTATATTCTTTCCTATAATTTTGTCCAAAAGAATTTTGTATGAGATTTTGTCACAAGGTTGCAAAAACCCAGGTATATGATGGCATTTCCTTTAACTCTCAGTGCAGTAACTCTGATTAATAAATGTCCAGTAACCTTAGCCTAGGAAAATCATTTTTCACTTGAGTATTTGGAATTAGAAAATGTTGATGCCATTATGTGTGGAATATCAGTCATTCCTGGCTCCTTCCTCTTGGAAAAATTGGATAAGAAAAATCTAATGGTTAAATTTTCAGTGTGAGAGTTTATACTTTGTAAGGCTTGATTTATTGTTTTATGGATTGTCTAGATTTTTTAAAGTGCTATATAGATGTTAACTATTATTATTGTTATTATTAATTTATTTGCATTCAACAATCATTAAGTATCAACTGTATGTAAGCAAGGCTAAATAATCAAATACCTAGTATTATTTAGAATGCAATAGAAAAGTTTATAAAAATACATTTATATTGTTTCAGTCATAAAATAAATCAAAGAAACATATGTGGGAAGGGAATTTCCTCCCTATTATGTTGCTTTGTTTGACATCATCAATCAGTGACCTAGAAGTTGTTTACCATTGAGATGTGCAGGTATAGACAAACCCTCAGAGAAAGGAAGTTGAAACCAATGAGATGGGAAACTGATCCCACTGTCACTGTCCCACCCCACCCCCGACGGCCAGGTGATGCCAGGCAAATTAAGGAACTATGATTGGTTCCTGAGATGTGACATGAGAGAGCTCGTGGGTGGAGAAAACTGCTTTACCAAGTCTCTGGTCCCACACTCTCACGCTCTTCTGGCTGGTGCTTAGAACCTGAAGGAACCCCTAAGCTTCAATCCATCAAATGGCAAATAGGGTAGTAAGCTAAACTACTCTCTACCTCTTTCCTACATTTCCCTCTCTTTACTATCACTACTTTGATGTAATAAATCTACTAAAGCTATTGGCAGCCTCATGATTTAATTTTAGCTATTATACATAGAATATTGTCTATAAATTAATAGAGACAATCACTTCTCATTATATTCTTCTCAAGAGCTCACTCTGTGCTGCCTATTGCCTATTATATCTTCTATGTGCATATCCCTGCTCCTTCTTCATTGGAATAGCAAACCTTGGACTGATCTTTAACTTAGATAACCCAATGTCATTAGCTGACATCCTCCAATGGCCCTCACTATCAGTATATTATAATACATCTGGTAGCTTTCTTGAATCAAATACCGACAGACTATCTGATATTTCTCAATCTTGGCTAATTAGAAGGCAGAATATCTCTTTTATTTTTTTTAACCCTTACCTTCTATCTTAGAGTCAATACCAGGTATTGGTTCCAAGACAGAAGAGTGGAAGGATTAGGCAGTAGGGGTTAAATGACTTGCCCAGGATCATACAACTATGAAGTGTCTGAGGCCAGAATTGAGCCCAGGAGCTCTTTGTCTCTAGGCCTGACTCTCAGTCATCTGATCTGCTTAACTGCACCCCTCCCCCCCAGAATATCTATTTTCAAAGGTTATTATAACATCTATGATTGTGGTAGTAAAGTTTGTCCAAGATGACTAAATCTCTAGTCTTAGGGTTTCTCTTAGTGCTGAAACTATTGAATTTGCTTAAATTTTACGGTTTTTTCTTTTTTTTCTAGCACTTTGAGAGCTTTAAAAAGTCTATTTAAAATAGCATCGTGCTGTTGGCTAATAGCCCTTACTTATTTAAGGCCCACAGTGATCAGAGGTCATGTGGGAGCATTTCATTTGATGCCCCACACCAATGACAGTGCTTGCTCCCAGAGCCAAATTTCCTGGCCCCATTCAGTGGGATGTAGTCCAGTCTGGCTCTGTAAATGGATCGACAGTCCACAAATTGGATAAAGGATTCTTCCCATATAAAGGAATACATGTTACCCCAATCAGGATAACTGACTTGCTACCATTTAAAGTAATATCTCAGCACATATTTCAAATTCCTCTCCACTCCTGCTAGGGCCAACAGTCAGTCATTCAGCCATAGTGCCAATACACCATTATTTACTCTCAATTGAGATTTTAGCTGACAGCCATTGGGAGTCTGCTTTTAGCCTGGACCAGATGTTAGATACTACTTTGCCCTCATATTCAAATATCCATTGAAGTCAATGGCCAGTTCTTCTGATTGAGAATTATGTTTTATTCTGTTCCTCATAATAATACTAAGAAACTAATGGACAGTTGACTCAGATTGGCTGTCCAAAAGCCTCACTCCATGAGCCACCTTACTGATGACAAGTAGTGGTAACAGATTGATTCTCTCCTGTTTTATGGGAGAAATACAGGGACTCAATACTGGTTCTTTGGAGGAGGTGTAGCTATCACTTGATGTCTTTTTAAAATTGTTCTATCCAAGAATTTGAGTGCCCTCTTGGGGACTACACTGTTTTTAAAGTGAAATGAGACAAAAAGGGCTGAACTATTTATTGCATCTATTTTCTGCCAAGGAGCCAATTTAGACTTATCCATGAAGTCTAGATTGATTTGTTATTAAATCCTTCTCAGAATTTGTGAGATAAAACTCCATGCAGACTCCAAGGTAAGAACAGGTGTTTTCTTCTGACATCACTGAGATTCCCTGATTTTGTATTTGGAATTGTATGTGGAGTACTTTCTTCTGGCCATCAACCAATAAGGAAACACATTTGGTCCCTGTTAACAGTGTATCCTGACCATGCTGGGTAACCTCACCAGTGTTGCCCAGCATTTTGGACAAAAAGTTGGTGTGGGAGCCTCTTTGGCCAAATCTTTTGCGCACAAATCATATGCTAGCCTCATACTTGTCAGGACTCATAATATTGGTTCTAGTAATAAGTTAAAAATTTGGTGGCTAAGAGAGTAGCCCTACCTCACTGTTCCTAGATATTAATACTTAGTGTCAGGCTCTCTCTAGTGTAAATAGAAGTCTTGCTCTCCCAGTGAAATCTTTCTATAACATTAACTTCTTTGTTCATTTTAGTGTTAATCATATTATCTTGTGGGCACTAAGCCAAATGTATTGGGTAGGCTGAGTAAGGCCAACTTACACACTTTTCTTTTATCACATTCATTATTTTTTTGATTGTTTATGAAGATATTTTCATGAAAATGGTTCAGTGTAAAACTATATTAAGATCCTCCGTTTCAGAGAGATGATTGGTTCTCTAGGTAACTGTTGGACAACAAAATCCAAGAAGTGCCTTTCTTTGCTGGGATTTTGTGATACTACAGATTGTCCTGATTGACTCTCTACTGATTTAAAAGAATTCACTGCTTGTTTTGTTTATTGAATAGTGGAATGAGATGAACCACACAAAGTGGATCAGGCAAACTTTATATGATACTAATAATCTTAGCAGTTTCCAAAATGGTAAGCTACTTTGGCTTATACCCTGGCCCTTAGAAAAGTACCAAAGTTAATCACTTCATCATAAGTTACAAGGAAATTGCCTAAAGGATATGAAAATTCTCCATTGCAAGAAATTTCTGCATTCTCCCAACTCCTACTTACATGTAGAATTTAGACAACCCCAAAGCTCAAATAACCAGAATCTTTTCCATATCTATAAAGATAACTGAAGTTCAAAATAACTTGAAGGTACTGGAAGATTTTCAAATATGTACTGAATCAATAAAGAAATGTTGAGTTGTGTTTAGCATAGTGTATTTTATTATGTTAATGTTCTTTGAATTGGTAATCCATGTATTGAATATATGTCACTCTCAGTTATAGAAAATTAATTAGAATGGTCCATTCCTCTAAGCAGTTTCTACTAATTGGAGTTTCCCCTACATCCAATCTCTAATTTCAATGGGATCACATTGAAGTATGTATTCCAGGCCAGGAATGAAATCAGGCCAGTCCAGTGATTTAAGCTTCAGATTGGAATGCAATGAAATACTCAAGGGCCATAAAATGCAATAAAAATAGCTTAATTTACAATTAAAAAAAGGATACACTTTACTAAAAACAGACACAATTCCCCTCTGCTTCTGCATTCTCCAGGGCAATAATGCTGGGCAAGGGAGATGTCCTGCTAGACAGTAGGAACTCTACCATACCTCCAGAGTGTCAGCTTCTCCTAGGCTAGACTTTTTGTGTGCAAAGTCCTCTGTACCAACCAAGTCCTGAGGATGGTTTCCTGGTCCCCTTAAAGGGAAACCACCGAGCCTATGCAAAATAAATACCGTTCCCACCATACTAGGTTACAAAATGAAATATACTGCTCTTTTCTGTAGGTCATTTTATATTTGTACCCATGTGATTTCATTATGATCTTTACCCTAAAGACAGGGGAATTGATTAGATGATGTCTTGAAGTTCATCTAGGGCTCCTATGAATCGATGACACTTTTCCTTGAAAGTCACTCAAAAGACTAGACATTTAAAAGGTATCAAATGTTCATCCTTGAGAATATTCTATTATTGACCTTTGCTATGTTGACTTACCTGTAAACTTTGCACAGCTATAAATAAACTCAGCACATATTCAAATCCCATGACCATCTTGTTGAAATGCTGTTTTGCCTTTGGTCAATTCTGGTTTGTTTGCCTTTGGAAATAAAAGGAAGAGCCAGCAAAGGTCAGCCACAACTTTCAATAAGCTGGAGCCAGGGCTACATTTTTATAGAAGAGGATGTGTTTGTTGACCAGGTACTGATATCTGTGGCTTCAACAATATGTGACAACTTTGCCAATTATACTTCTATTCCAAATTGTCAATGATTGAGAAACCTCACAAAAATCTTATTATATTAATGACTTTTGTTGCTCTAGCTTTCTGAGAGGTAGCACAGAGTAGCAGATGGAGGTCTGGCATTAGAAGGAGGAAGACCTGGAGTCAAATGTTGCTTCTGAAACATAGTATCTATGTGATCCTGGGCAAGTCACCTAAAATCTCAGTGGTTCAAGTCACAGAGACTCTTCTTTAGGGAAAGATGTTTCTATACTGAGTTTTCCATACAAATATTTTTAAATCTGACTGACATAAAATACACTTTTCAAGGGACAGTTCTCACTTTTTAGCCCACTGGATGGTCTTGCAAATGTGTTTATCTTTGTTTAGCAGAGCAGAGGGAAAAGTCCAAGTCTCAGAGAGGTAATGACTTGCCCCCAGTAGAATGTAAGGAAGTCAAGAACTCTTTCCACTATAACACAATACACCTAATGTATACTGGTGATCTGAGTTCAAATCCAGCCTCAGATACTTACTATCTATGTGACTGTGGGGAAGACACTTAACCTCTGTCCATTTCAGTTTCAACAGCTGCAAAATGGGGATAGTAATGGCACCTTCTTCTAATGTTCTTGTAGAAATCAAATGAAGTAACATTTGCGAAGCACTTCACACAGTGCCTGGCACATAACAGACACTGAATAAATGCTTGTTTCTTCTTTAAGATAGCTTTTTTCCCCCTTCTTAGGCATGATTGAGGTTACAGATGTAGCTAACTGGACTGTAATTTTTTAAAGTGAAAATGGGAAAATTATTTCCAGGTTATCCTTTTCATATTGCTCAAAGGCATGTAAATTAATATTGATGTAGACATGGTGGCAACCTGAATTCTAAACAAAGAGAGATATTGTAAATGGTGTCAGCTGTTTCTTATGATCTTTGAGCAAATTAACTGCTTTTGGATTATTTGTAGCAGTCTAGGATGTCATCACCTCTGGGGCCTAGAGCTATAAGTAAGGAGGCTAAGTTAGGAAGGGGTCCATCCCAGCTAGGAACAAATAGAGTGGAATGTTTATACATGAATATGTGTGTATAAATGTATGTCTCTAATTACTTTTCTAAATCTGACATCCTACTTCATGCTATCTTCTCTGAACTTTTAATGCCCATTTATTTGGTAATTTTAATTTACTGCCTTGTATTCTCATTTTAACAAGTATTATGGCATAGTCATAATAATAAGTTGTTATTAGAATTTATATCATGCTTTAAGCTTTGCAAGATGTTTTACATATGACATCTCATTGATTCCCACAAGATCCCTGAGAGGTAGATATTATTACTATCCCCATTTTACAGATGAGGAAACTAAA
Organism: Monodelphis domestica; assembly: GCF_027887165.1. Classification (NCBI taxonomy): domain Eukaryota; kingdom Metazoa; phylum Chordata; class Mammalia; order Didelphimorphia; family Didelphidae; genus Monodelphis; species Monodelphis domestica. The sequence continues at coordinate 160,069,452 of NC_077229.1, read as the reverse complement.
TTTGAGAGAGATTAAGTGAATTGCCCACAATCACATAGCTGGTAATTTTTTGAGCAGATTTTGAACTCAGGTCTTGACCTCAAGTCCAGTACTCTACTCTATCACAGTTAGGAAAACCAGAGTTCAGTTCCTACCTCTGACACATTATCTGTATGATCCTATCCTAGGCAAGTTTTCTTGTATCCTATTCAGTGCTCTAGACAATTCCAGTATTATAAATTGCAGACTGGGTGCTGCCAGGAATTAGTAGAGGGAATTGCCTTCATCAGTGAAATCATCATTCAGTCCCTTTTGTCCTCAAACCTACTATGCTTCTGCCACCTCCCACCCTCTCTGCTTGCCTCATTTCACTGATAAAATTGAGGGCATTCTCTAAGAGCTCTCTCTTCTTCCCTCCTCCTTATTTTGAATCTCTCAGATAACAGTATCTTCTCCTTCACTCCTACTTCACATATTTAGATGGCCTTTCTCCTTGACAATGCCAACCCCCTCTACATGCATAAAAGATCTTATCCTTTCCATCTTCTTCAGCAGAATGTCTCCTCCATCATTCACACTTCCTTACTTATCTTCTATATCTCCCTGGCTACTGGTTACTTCTCTGCTACCAATCCCCACCTCTCTTTCATACTCCAAAAATCCTCATTTGATCCATCTATCCCAACTAGCTATAATTCCATATCTCTCTTCCCTTGAAAAGATAATCTACAATAGATGCCTCCTCTCTCTTTTCTTCTCACTCTCTTCTGAACTTTCTATAATCTGGTTTCCATCCTTATTATTCACTCTCTGAAGTAAATAACAGTTACTTGATTGACAAAAAGAAGTCTTTTCTCAATCCTCATCCTTCTTGACCTCTGTAGCTTTTGCCACTGTCAGTCACTCTCCTCTATTTGATACATCTCTTATATATGCCTTCTTTTCTCCTCTGATGCTTCCTCTTCTCTGGTGGAGGCCCTCATCTACAAATGCCTGGGCTATGAAATAACCTGCTGGCCAATCTCTCTATCACAAGTCTCTCCCACTTCTATCAGTCTTCCATTCAGCTGCCAAAGGATTTCCCTAAAGATAATTCTGACCATATTATCCTACACCCTCCTTAGCAAACTCTAGTGACTCTCTAAGACCTCCAGGATGAAATATAAAATCTATTTGGGATTCAAAACCCTCATAACCTACACCACTCCCTCTAGTGACATTGGCCTCCTTGCTGTTCCTCAAACAAGACAGTTCATCTCCTAATTGGACATTTTCTCTGATTGTTCCCCATTCTTTCCCACCTCATCTCTACCTGCTAGTATACATGACTGCCTACATGCCCCAGCTAAAATCTTACCTTCTACAAAAAGCCTTTCCAAATCCCTCTTAATGTTCGTACCTTCCCTCTATTGCTTACCTCCAATTTATACTGTACATACATATTATTTGTACCTAATTATTTGCATTTTGTCTCTCCCATTAGATTGTGAGCTCCTCAAGGGCAGGGCTTGTCTTTTGCTTTTCTTTGTATACCCAGTTCTTGGCACATAGTAGCACTTGGCACATAGTAGGCAGTTAATGTTTAACAACTGTCTGTCCCGTATAGTTAGTTACCTTTTCAACTAAATTTTTTCTTCTCAACCTGACTGTGAGCTCAGTGAAAGCAGAGATCATATCGTAAATGTCTTTGACGCCACAGCATCTGTTATGCTACCTTATTGACTGACTGATTGATTTTTATGTTGCCTGTCGCTTTTTCCTTCTAATACTACCTAGGGTTCATTGTATTAACATATATCTCATAATTTTTGAAAAAAAAAATTGGTCCAGGATTTTGATTTAATTTGTGCAGAGAACCCTTGCCATGGAGACTCCCACTGACAATTAAGGAACTTAACTTGCCCATGATTATACAACTAGTATATATTAGAGGTGGGACTTGAACACAGGTTTTCTAGACCCCCAAACTTCCCTATTTCTGTTTAATTCAATGCCATTCTTCAAGTCTCCCACAGCTGTAACCACAAGGTGATCTTCAATTTTTCACTCAGTCTCACCCCACATATCCCAGTAGTTACCAATCTTGACATCTCTTGACATTTCTATTTCCACAATATCTCTCAATCCCATTTCTCCTCTCTATTCACATAGCTACCATCTTAATTAATGCCTTCCTCAGCGCTTGTTGGACTATTGAAATGGCCTCCTAACTGGTCTCTCTGTCTCAACTCTCTTCCTACACTAATCCATCCTTCACATAACTGCCCAAGTATGATTTTCCTTTAGCGGAGATCTATTAATCTCCTAATGAATAGTTCTGAGTAGTTCCCTATGAAAAGACACAATATCCTATATTTGTTTTTTAAAGTCCTTTACAACCTGGTCTCATTCTACCTTTTCTAATCTTTTTACTTTTCTTCCTGTACTTTAAAGCTCCAGCAAATGATTTCTGTTCAGTTCCTTATATACGTTCACTATCTGCACTAAGGAAGGAGCTATCACAATCAGAAAAATCTAAAATTCTCCAAAGTAGAAGTTCTCAAGAGGTTAATCAGTGTTGTTTCAACTGCTTTAAAATCACTATAAATGTCAACATTTCTCTTCATAAGAACATCACTGAAGTGTAACATAAAATAAGTACTTGTCTAGATTTTTCTTAACAACAAAAGCATTTTAATTTTTTAAAATCCAGTGAATAGAATTTTAAGATGATCATGTGTTTTTATTCAATTTGGAAGAGGGTAAGAAACAGAAAATGACTGAGTAGGATTCAAGGCCATAACATCCTAAAGTAAGAGAATGTATCATTTCTTAAGCTTGTTAGAGGTTTTGTGGTTAGCACATTATGAAATGAATGCCTTTATTTCTATAATACTTTAAAAATATTGGGGATGGAAAAAGTTAAAGAATTAATTATTTCAGAGCAAACAAAATGCATGTAAAAAAGAAATGATATTTTTGTCACATGAGAAATGGTTTAACAACCCAGGTGGAGAATCTGTATCCCCCAAATGCCAGAAATATTGAATCTGTTATCTGAAGCTATTTATCTACTTTGCTATGTGCCAGAAAGTTCTGTTTGAGCAAACTTTAAGATGGAACAGATGCTTACCAGAATGGAGATTTATTTGGGTTTTCTGTTTTGTTTGAGTTAGGTACAGCTTAGAGTTACTTTGTTTCATTTACTAACAAACTTTTTTTTTTACCATCAAGGACAATGAAGCTACCACATTTAGAACTTTACTATCAGTCCTGGAAGGAGCTTATAAGTGGATGGAGAAATGTCCCTGGAGAGAACATAGATGGGAAAAGCAATTATGGTATTTCCAATGAAAGGGCACTAAGAGTCAGGAGACTCCGAGTTCTGGTCCTGACTGCCAAGAACTAGTTGTACAATCTTGGATAAGTCACTTAACCTCTTTGGGATTCAGTTTCTTCATCTGTAAAAAGATTGCCTTAGTAATCCTTACAGTGCCTTTCAATGCTGAAGTCCATGATTCTTCCAACTTTAAGATTTAAATATTTCTTATAGATGTCTGAGTTATACTTTTCTTCATGGGATGGAAGATTCTTTCTAACTGATGTGGAGCAAAGTAATAGAATCAGGAGAACAATTTATAGTGACCAGGATAATGTAAAAGAAACCAATTTTGAACAACTATGATTCTGATCAATGCAATGATGCATTTGTGACTTCAGAGGCTTGATGGTGAAGCATACATTCCACTTATCAACAAAGAGGTGGTGGGCAATAGGTATAAAGCTGCAGAATGATGCATCCATTTTCAGATATGGCGAGTGTGTTTAATTGTTTTGCTTGTTGGCTTATTTGTTTCAAGGGAAAGTTCTGTTGGGAATTGGGAGTTGGGAAGGGAAGAGAGTGAAAGAATAAGCCAAATGACTGACCTATTGCTTTTGCCTGTGATTACAATCCTACTTTCCCTCAAGAAATCATGCAAGCCCATTTCATTTTTAATGAGAATAATTTTAATCATTAGAAAGAATTGAAATCTAAAATAAAAGATAACCTGTTCTCAAATTAGTGAGTCATTGGAAACTGATATAAAAATCCATATCCCATTTTTATGAAATGCTTGACTGCTCTTAAAAAGCATAAAAAAATAGTATTTACTTATAAACCTAACAGTTTGACTTTTGCAAACTTGCTATCTTTTTTCCATGTTTGACTTGGCCAAATAACCATACTCTCTCTGGTTTTGTCTGACATTTATCTGAGTTTCTTATTATGCAGTATATTCAGTCTAAATGTCAGAGAAGCATATGGGTTATAGATTTTAAAATTTTACTTTAAACAACATTTCTGAGAAGTACAATAATGTTGTGAAGAAATATTCTTTGCATATGAATTTTGGGACTAATTCACTTGCATCATTGCAGCAGTTTACTTGAGGAATTTTTTTGGTATGAATAAAATCAGGTTGAGTATCAGTGAATAAATTTGAATTCATTTAAAAATACTTTCTTTAGAAACTATGTAACATTAACCAAAAAAAATTAAATGTTGTTCATGCTATAGCATTCATATTTTAATAATACTCATAATTTTAAAATATTATTATAGCTTATATTTAGAAGTTACTTCATAGTTTTCCACCTGGAGGCACTCTTGGGATAAAGCCTCTTATATTCCCTTCTGGCTGCACTCCTTTGGACTGGATTTCATCATATTCCTAAAAACCTCATCATCAGGAAATTCATCTTCCTGAGAGGCTCCATCAGCTGGGATACTCATACCTCATCAATGCTTCAATATTTTTTGCCCTTCTGATTGGAGGGCTATGGGGAAGGGCCAAAGCCTGTTTCTGAAGATGGTTCTTAGGCTAGGCAACTCCTCATTTCCAACAGCTCTTCCACTGTGGACTGGATTACATCTTATTTTACCCTGGATAGCAGTCTCCCCTGCATCTCTTTCTTCCTCTCCCTGAACTTTCATGCTCCCTTTTGTGTATTGTCTTCCCCAATTACAATGTAAGCTCCTTGAAGGCAGGATATGACTTTCTTTTTTATATTTATATTCCTGGGTTCAGGTATAGTGCCTGCAACATAGTAGGTGCTTCAAAAATTTATTAACTAAGTTATACAAAGATGATTTCAATATTTCAGTGTTTCTATATATATATATATCTTATTCCTTATTTATTTCCTAGCCCCAAATTCATACCTACTATTTAAACATCTAGTTATAAAGAAAGGGAGCTCTCTCCTTTTTACCCATCTACACAAGTTTAGTGATACCAAAAACTTACTACTGAGAACTACTGAGATAATTTGGTACACATCCTCCCATCTTCATCTTTACCTCCCCTCCCCTTCTCTACAAATTCTAGCTCTGTCCATTCCTGCTACTGATTCCTTCCACTTGTGTTCCATATCATTGCTTCCCTGCTAAGGCTAAGATCAGAGGACAAAATAAATAGTGTCAAGTTTTCTTGACAAAGAGACATGGCAGTTCAGATTTGTTTCAGAACTTCAGAGGTAAATATAGAGCATAACTAACAATCACTTTTCTCTGAGGGTTTGTCTGGTATTAAAGAAAGATGGAGGTAGTGAAGATGAAGGATAAGAGCACCAATTGATCTCTAATGTTTCTTCCAGCTCCAAATCTATGACCCTATTGTCACAGATTCCATTTTAGTGAGGGCCCTATTTATCAGCAAGTTTTTCTTAAATAGAACCAAATTCTACCTCATAATTTCTACCCATTGGTCTTAGTTCTGGCCATGGAGCCAAACAAAACAAGTATAACTTCTATTTTACATGACAACCCTTCAAATGTTTGAACACAGTTATTGTGTCTCTCCTAAAACTTTTCTTCACAAAATGCTTACCTCAAACCTACAAGCCTTGCAAGAAATAATTTAATGGAAGTTTAATCATGGTAGGACATTTCATCTTGCATCAAACCTAAGACAGCCTATGCAACTTCTAGTGATTTCTTCTACTTCTCTTTTGTGTCCAGGTAGAATAAAATTAATCTCTCTTCCAAATGACAGCCTATCAACTCTCATAACTTCCTTCCCTTCAAGACTTTTCCTGAAGAATGTTTTCTAGGCTAAACTTTTCAAGTTCTTTCAAACTATTCTCCAAAGGCATAATATGCAGTCACCTCAGTATCTTGGTTTTCTTCCTCGGGCCATGCATGGTCCAGTTTTTCATTCTCCCTCCTAAATGTGTTGTCCAGAACCACACAAAATAACCTAGTTGTAGTCTGATTGGGGCTGACTAAGGTGAGACCTGCTTTTGTTGTTGTTGTTGTATTCCTAACACTTATTGTAGTGTCTAGCACACAATAAAATGTTCGTTTCCTGACTATCAATCACCTTTCATACTCTACAGACTACACCTTGCCTTAATATAGCTTAAAATTGAATTAAGTTTTTGGTTGTCATATCTCATACTGTTGACTTATACTGATTGGACAGTCCACTAAAACTTCTAGGTCATTTTCACAGAAGCTACTGCCTGGCCAATTTTTTTTTTTATTCTTACAATTTCAAAATAAGAATAAAGTTCTAGCTATTGGATGCATTTACCTGATTCTATTTCATCAAGAAAATATGATCTGCTCGATGATAATGGTATCATAGTCACATCAGCATTTTTCCCCGAGTTAACGTTTTAAAAAGAAAAAACCCTCTGTTTTCTGGTTATTGTAAAATATTCTCCTGACATCTCCCATAATAAAGGGAAAATGTTTAGAAACTGTAAGTAGTAGCAGAGGAGGAAGTCATGAGCACGCCATGCAACTGCTTCTAGTTCCTTGGCTGTTTATGTTGTCCTGTCATTCATTTATGTAGGCATCAGGGACATAAAAGATTGGAATATAGCAGAACAGTCGGTGACTTGTACTTACCAGCTGGAGGCTCTCAGGATAAAGATGCAAAGGGGTGGAGAAATGATCTTTAAGTGCACGACAACATTGCCACCAATTGTTTGGCCAAAGGACCTCACTGAAATGTTTTTTTTCTATTTTAATGCTAATGATGAGCAAGCAAAGTAGAGAGAGGAAAGAAATAATTAGCTGGAGCTAGTCAGATCCCTAAAAACTTGCTACTGAAAGAAAAAAAGTTTAAGCTTTCTGATAGGTGGATTAGCTGCTTGCGTCTATTAATTTGTTTAATTGTCTTCACATTATTATAAAATCATAAAACCTTAAAGCTGGGAGGGACCTTAGAGGCTTTCTGTTTAAACTTCCTGACTTGGATATAAATTTTCTTTAAGGCATCTCTGACATATGATCAATCAACTTTTTTTTTTTTAACACTTCCAGTGAGGGCAACTTTTGGGGAAAGTCTGCTTTGATTTGAGGCATCTGTGCACATGAAAATAAATACAGACAGAAACAGACAAGGAAACCCGAGTAAAATAGGAAAAAAATATGAATGCAAAAAGGAACAAGTTCCCCTGGGGTTTTTTTTTGGGGGGGGGGAGGGTTGTCAGTATTGCATGGAGAAAGAATGTATTTTATTTTATTATAGTTTTAGTTATGAAAGCTAAACTTTCTTAATAGTTGATTTAGATTAATATCTCAATTAAATTAAAATACATATACTTCCACTATTTAATTCAATTAAGCAAAAACTTGCTGTGTGTTACAGAAGTGTCAAATACATTATCTTCAGGCATATGTGCCCAACACTCTCCAATATGGTATCAGATTAAAATCTAATTTCAAAACATTTAATAAAGTAAATAATATGTAGATTAAAAACATTGATAATTTTAATATATGGTTTTCTAAATCAATATTCCCCATAGGTATTCTTATGTTTGCCCTAGAGGCTCTGGTTTCTATTTGAGTTTGAGACTACTGGTTTACTTAGTGAATACAGAAAATTGTAAAGAATTGGTTGGGGATTAAACTCAGATTTTTGTGACTCCAATTCCAATAGTCTCATCACTGCACCACTTAGCTGACTCAGTGAGGAGATTTGGAGACAGAGCCAAAACTTTGCTCACCATATTTCCTGAGTTACCTTGGATAAGTCAGCTAACATCTCTGGGCCTCATCTGACTTCCAAAATCCCTCACAGCTCTAAATCTGATTCTGTAATCTCTATATAGTTAAAGTACAAGAGCAGACAGGACTAGTCAAAACCAAAATTTATTTTAGGATCTGAATGGTCTGATTTGATTGTCTTAAATACTCTGCTATACTTAATTCTCCATTTCATTGTGTTAACTTCTTGAATGTATAGATGATCTTTGCTTCAGCATGTAAAAGTATATAAATCTTTCCTGAGATAACTTCTATCCAGTTCTATTCTTCCTCTGGCTAATTATTTTAAAGGGCATAAAATTTCTAACGTAGACCTGTAGCAGCCAGTTCTCATAATCCTGTCATTCTTAGACTTCAAAATATCACTTTTGATCACTCACAATTGCCCAAAACACTTAGCCACATTTCCATGTTTTCAAAGGATGAACAGTTAGCTCTGTAGTCAGATTGTAGACCTTCACTTAATGACTCTAGTTAGATACTTCCTTCTGCTTGTAGAGTTCTTAATTGGTCCTTGTACTCATAGTTCCCTGGGATTAAGCCACAGCATGTGTCAGCTTTATTCATCCCCACATAGTCCTCAGATGCCACTAGAAATGTTATTTCAAATCCATTCAACAAAGCTTTAGTAAGCATTTAAAAGAATTCTTTAAGAATTCAAATTTCTAACTATTACTTAAAAGGAAAAAATTTTGTGGCTATGATTACTAAATCTAAATCTTGAGCATTTTAATTAAGAATATACACTTCTATCCACAGTGTTTTATCTCAAATTCTTCTTGCTCCACATTTGACTGTCAATAAAACTCTTGCCTGAAAACAAAGCAAAAACAATACTCAATTGCCTCAAAGGATAAGTGACTTTCTACCCAGTTAAATCTGGGATAGCTTGACTTAATTGAATTTTTAATTCTATATGAAGAAATAAATAGTTTACTAATCTAGTGTATGGAATTTTTCCCATTTTACCTTTTGTTAGTAATCCATTTTGTTGATAACTGTGAAGACTATTATGCTGTTAAGTCAAATCAAGTCAACAAGTCTTTTATTAAGGGGTTACTATGTGCCAGGTCTGCTCATCATTAAGAATATGAATATAAGAAGGAAGACAATCCCTGCTCTCAATGAATTTATATTCTAAGGAAGGGGGAAGGACAATGTATGAAAGGAAGTTGAAAAGTGGGGGGAGTTGAGAGGGACCCAACCTGAAATACTGTAGAGAAAATCCAAAAAGTCAAAAAGGAAGGGAGCTTGGAACGGAATGAATGACTGGCTTGGGTTTTTTTTCTTTAAAACTGAGGTTTTGAGAGGAACTAGACAATTAGTGAAAGGGGATTTGGGGACAAGAGATTCTTACAATATGAGAAACCTAAGGGTGGGATGAACTACCAGTGTGAGGGGCTTTCTGTAGCATGGTATAGAAAGTCCAGTGAGTCAGGAGTGGAACCTGGAGGGGAGATCATTTATTTTATCAATTGCCATCCCTGGGGAAAGAAAAATAGTCCAAAGGATTGTCTGTTCAGAAGGCACAATATTTTTTGCCAAGACCAGAATTCCAGAGACCTTTTCCTCTCTTCTTATTTCAGAGAGTGACTCTGAATTCAGACTAAACTAGCGTCAATGAATCTGCAGAGAAGTCTGTTGGTCCCTTGAGGACAGGGTAATACCTTCCAGAAGAACCCAACCCCTCTCCGAACAGTCTGCTCTGCCCACTGGAAACAGACAGCTGGGCAGTGATAATTTGTAAATGACAAAAATTAACATGTGTCTCAATGTTCCTGGCTCAGCTCATACTTAATGTGCACATACTCAGAGAGAAACCATTTTTGTAGTGGGTGGAGGGAAGAGAAAGCAAGAGAAATGGTTTGAGAAAAGTCACAATAGCATCTTTTCAAAAGAAGCCCTGAGAAACTGATGCTTGTCAAAGCAAGTCTGGATATAGAATAGAATTAAAACCCTCTACCTAAATTAAACTTAACGTGCCTTTCTTAATCTCCCTCCCCCCACCTCCTATTTTCAGTGTAGCTGCTTTTCCCTGTAAAGTTCACATCATAAATTCTTTTGAGGACAGAGACAGTATCCCCAGAGCTTACCACAGTTTCCTATACATGCTCTAAAGACCTGGGATTTCTTCGTGTACATTTTCTCCACTGATACAGATCATAACTGCTCTCCATCCTAGTAAATAGGCTTTGAGAGTCGCTGTAGCCAAAACATTGATCCCCTAGTAGTTAATCTGGTGATGAGCCTCTCTAATTTAGCTGGGCTAGTCTTTGGACTATGTATATAGAGTTTGTGGTCAAGACTGTACTCAAGGGCTACCTTGGGCTTATACTTCATTGTCAAGAAGATTAAGTGATTAGTCCAGTGTCACACATGTAGTAACCATCAGAGAAGGAATTTAATCCAGGATCTCTCTAATTCCAGAGCCAGTGCTTTCTTCAACAAGCCTTTTAGTAAGCACCTATGATGTACCAGGCTCTGTGCCAGATACTGGAGATATAGAAACAAAAGGGAAACAGTTTCTGCTTTCAAGAATTAGTACAATTTTGCTCAATAGATTTGAAATCCCCTTATTTAATGAGATCCTAGAAAAGGAATCATAAAAAGAGAACTATGAACCAGAAAAATTTAGCAAAATCTGATTTATAAGCTTGTTCTTTTTATAACCAAAAATATTGGCTTGATTATTCATTCATTCCAACACTTGAGTGCCTACTATGTGCAGAACACCACGTTCTAAGCATGGGGGAGATGAGAAAATTAAACAAGATACAACCTTTGGGCTTAAAAATTACAGTTTAGTAGGAAAAGATGAATGTGCAATAATAAAGGATACATTTTTAAGGGATGTGCAAATGAAGTGATGAGTAAGGCTCAAAGTATGCAAAGGACCACGAAAATCAGGGATGAGTTAATGGAAAGTTTGGATTTGAATTGGACTTTAGAGAATGAATAGGAAATAGAACAGCCATCAAGTCACCAGAACATCATGCCCAGATTAGGAGTTGGGCATGGCAGATACAGGCCTCTTGCCATATGCCCTGTTGTCCATGTACTTTGCCACCAAGCCACTTGGGTGGGCCATGATACCTGCCCCACCCCGTGAACCCTTAGGAAGTCAAATTAACATTGGAACTGAGCCCCAGAGAAGACCTAGCTCATCTGCTAAAATCAAACACATCTCATTTAACAGAAACAAGCTCTTTCTCAACAGGACTATTAAGCTTTTAGCAAGCCCTAGGACTAACCAGAAGCATAGGATTCTTGCCATCTGCTCTGAATCCTAGTCACTAGCCTTTCTTGTGTTTCCACCTCTTATTCAGTGAATGGTAATCAAATTAGTTGAATTTAGACATTGTATTCAACTCTCCTTACTACCAGGAAGGATATGAAAATTGACTATGCTATGGTTTGCAAACTCTCTTCTCATCTGACCACTTAGAACCCCTATGGCTGAGTTATAATTACCGAAGCTGACCACATAAACTTCTCCTGCTCTTTGTACCCTGGTCCCCCAAATCCATACATACCTGCCCTACACTTGATGTGTCCCTAACCACTTAAACTAACCTTCCTTTCCTTTATGAATTAATGGAACTGCATTCTGCAGTGGACAAACTACCATCATAGGAAAGCTTCTTCTGTATCTCTGACCAATGCAGTTACCAATCATTTTTTAGAGGAATGATGATGAAATATGCTCCCCATTTATTGACAAAAAGATGATCAAGTTAAGATGCAGAATGAAGCATATCTTTATGAACACAGGCAGTGTAGGAATTTGTCAACAGGCACGTTTTGTCTGACTATACATATTTGTTACAAGGATTTTTTTCCTTTTAAATTGGAGGAGGGGGAAAAGACAGAAACAAATTTATTATTTAAAAAAAAGAATTTAAGTACAAGAGTTTGCTTGCTGGATAGAGAAGGGAGTTAGTATCTCCAGTTCCTCCGTCCCAAGTCCTTCTAAACCCTAAGCAAGACATCTGGATGTCTTTCCTGCTCCCATTCCAGGGCTATTGAGCAAGTTGTATAATCAGACTGACGCAGCACTACAAATGGATGCTTTCTATTGTCAAATGGACCCTCTCTTATTGCATGATTGTCATTTTATTCTTTATTATCTATCATGCTTTATCATATATCTTTTGTGTTAAAGCTTTTTTTCATTCTTCATCACCATACCACTCTGCTCCCTCTGGCTGAAAACTTTGTTTCAGACTTAGTAAAAAATTGAAACTATTCACTTTTAACTTCCTTTTTCTTTCTCATTAAAATCCCTTTACTACCATCTCTGATTCTCTTCTCCCTTGCTCTACTCTCAGACAAAAGAGGTAGCCCTCTTTTTTTTGTCAGGGCCAACACCTATGAGTACTTGAACTCTTGATCTCATCCATTCCTGTCTCCTCTGGGAGTTTCCTCTTTGATCATTGTCTCTCCTTAATTTTTTATCTTTCCACTTGCTACTATCTTCATGTCTATAAACTCCCTGATATCTCCCCCATCCTCAAAAAGCTATCACTTTGCCTTCAAGACATTTTTAAACTGTCAACATTCATCACCTCTACTTTCTCGCTTCATACTCATTTTTTTGCTCTATTACAATTTGAATTCTTTCTGTCTCTATTCTTCAGGCGAAATGTCATTCTCTGAGGTCACAAGTGATTTCTATATTGACAAATTTAATTACTTTTTTTCTTTCTTTCTCTTTAGTATTTTGTGCCATTGAACACCACTGGATATTTTCTCCTCTGTGTGTGTGTTTTGGCTCATACTTCATGCATATCTGACTGATATTTTTCCATCTCCTTTCCAGGAAATGTATCCTTTTCTCTCCCTACCTACCTCATGTATGAATGTGTATGCCTTGACCGCCTTCTCTGTCTCCATCCTGTCTTGTTATTCTCATTTGATCTCTTTATTCTCTTTATGTAGAGCACCTCTAATTTTACATATGCCGCCTCTATCTGTCTGAGATCTGGTCCCTCTTCTCTAACAGATTATGTAGAAGATATTCATCTCAGCATTTTCAAAACAGAATTAATTTTCTTTCCTCTTAAACCCACCCTTCTTCTTAACCTTCCCATTTCTGTTAATAGCATCACTATTTTTCCAGTCACCAAGTTTCACTCCCTCATGGTCATCCTACATTCTTTGCTCTCACTTATCCCACAATTCCAACTTGTTGCAAAGTCTTGCTGATTCTTTGGCCCTTTTTTTTTTCAGGTCCTTTCTCTGTATTCATTCTACAATTACCCTAGTTCAGGTCTTTATCATCTCTTGTCTGACGCTAGTAAATAATATCCCTCTGCCTGTCCTTTGCCTTTCCAATACATCCTCTAGGCAGATGCCAAACTGATAAGTCTAAAATATGAGTCTGATATCAATCCCTTCCTTAAGAAGTTCTAGTGACTTCTTATTGCTTATGGAATCAAATAGAAATATTTCCACTTGGAATTTAAAACATTTCGGTCTGGTTCCAGCTTCTTCCTGTACTCTGTTGTCTAGTCAAACTGTCCTATTTGCTGTTCCCTGTACTTTCTACCTCCAAACATTTGCCAGAGATATCTTTATTACTGGAATGATCTTACCTCTTCCCTTCTATCTTTAAGAATGCCTGGCTTCCTTCAAGACTTAGCTCAAGTGTCACCCGCTTCAATGTCCTTTTCTTGATTCTATGAGTTGTTATTCTTTGCTCTCCAAATTCCTTTTTATTTATTTGGTGTACATCTTGTAGTTAGTTACCTGTACACATGTTGTTCCTCCCAAGTGGCCTGTAAGTTTCTCAAGGGCAGGGAGTATATTGTTTTTTGTCTTTGTGCTCCCAGTACTAAGCACAGTGTAGGCGCTTATTGAATGAAACAAGTGTGAACAAAGGCATGAAGATAGAAAATGCAAAGTGTATATAAGAAACAACAAACAATCCAGGTGACCGGAGCAGAATATATGAAGGGGGATAATGTAAAGTAAAATTGCAGCAGGATGCTACCATATTGTGCCATTTAAAATGGCAGATAAAGGAATTTGAGCCTTTCTTTGAAGAATTATAACTAGAAGAATGATATAACTGGATGTATGCATAAAGAAGATTACAATTGTGAAGGATGATACCTTTTTCATATTTTTTTCATTTTAATCCTGCTGCTGGAATTCTTATCTCAAAAGTCAAACCTAGGCAAGACCACTATCTAGTACTCCTTGATGGGGATATAGACTCAAAATGATGACCCTAGTGCAAATATCAATAATATGAAAATATGTCTTAATCAATGACACATATAAAACCCAGTGGGATTGTGTGTCAGCTACAGGAGGGAGGTGGGGGCAGGGGAGGGAAAGAACATGAATCTTGTAACCATGGAAAAATATTCTAAATTAATTAATTAAAATTTTTCCAAATTAAAAAAAAAAAGAAATGGTCAGTCTCCAGAGAATACAATAATTATCTTCTTCATTGTGCATTATACTTCCTTTTTTGGCAGCCATGTGGCCCTATTGACTCAGCTTTGAGTTTTCAACCCACTAAAATTCCTACAACTTTGTCTTACAAACTTTTCTGCCACTCATACCATATCACATACTTGTAGAGTGAATTTTTTAAATCCTTGTATAGAATTTTATAATTATCTATTCAATTTCCTCTCTTTTAGACTTGGCCTGTTATTCCATTCTATTGAAATAATTTTTAAGATTGACCCCATCATCCTAAGAGAGCAAAGGCACAAAATTTCAAGATAATCTGTATATTTAGTTTTAGAAGTATATATGGTAGACCAGACATTAAGTGATCTTCAAAGTATGATTAGTGTGTTTAATGTTATAATTTTGTTCATTGTAAAAACTTTCAAAAATTCTGCTATATTTTTCCTTTCAACAAAATCTGAAGTAATCTTATTTGTAGTAAAGTTTGCTTTGTTTTTAAATTATTCAATATTTTTTTATAAGCATTTATTTCCCCCCTCACATTCTTGTCCCAATTGAAGAAAGTTTTTACTATTACAAAACAACTCATTTTAAACTATTATAAATATTTTTGTATTGTAATAAAGTTGAGAGGATTATAATAGCAAGTGATTAATTGTGGGAACTGAGTGAATTATACTGACTCCATCTTGTGTCTATTCTGGAATATTCTTAGTTCCCTTTCTATTTAACTAAGTGTCTAATCCAAATTCTTTATTGAGAGAAAAGTTTATTCAGTTGTTGAAATTTGGAGAAAACCTTATTGTATTTTTTTGAACCTAGCCCTGCAAGGTGACCTATATCTGCTGTTTAGAGCAAAGACTTAGGTTTTGTTGACAAGAAATACAGTCAGATCCCAAGATTGATGCAAAGAGTTTTCTCATAGTTGTACATCTTAAGCAACCTTAATGTCTTATCTGAAAACTGGCTCCATACTGATCAATCAATTATTGTCTCCGTGTTGTCTTTGGTTATTTACAGACTCTTGGGAATGAGTGGGACGCCTCTTTTCCTTAATTCAAGAAACTGCACCTGTTCACACTACACTCTCTTAACTTGGAAAAGTCCCTAATCTTTTAGTCAATTAGAAAACAGATTACCTTTTGCATTACTCCCTTTTAATTAATTGGTTTTATTTGACGAATTGTTTTTAATATACAGAAGTCTGTCTACCCCTGTATTTGGGGGCCATCTTCAAATGAGGAAGGGGCTTGGTCCTGATTTGTTAAGTAATTGGCATGCATTGCTTAATAAACTGACATGCTCAGAAGATCAAACATATGTTTTCTTGATCATTTCATCCTTTTGCTTGTTACAGTACATATGATTTTTTTCCCCCTCTTACTTTAATCTCTTTGAGATTGAGAACTAGTAGTAGTTCAATATGGACAGTTTAGTGGCTTTGGGGACATAGTTAATAAGAATAGCTTCCACTTATTGTGTTTTGAGGTTTAAAATGTTAAATTAAAATACTTTACAAATATTATCTAATCTTCACAACAATACTGGAATATAAGGTGTGTATCATTTTGATCTCTGTTTTACAGATGAATATACTGAAGTAGGCAGAGGCTAAGTGATTTGCCCAGAGTCGTAGAGCTAATGTGTCTGAGATGGGATATGAACTTAAGTCTTCCTAACTCCAAGTGTAGCTCTCTGACTACTGTATTACCTAAATATTTCATTCTAATTTTCTTTCCAAAATTGCAGGATCAGTTTTCAGCTCCACCAACATATCTTATTTTCAGAGTAATATATTTATCCACTTGGTCCTACTGATAATTCTTCTTGTAAATTTGTGTTATATATACTCAAAGAAAGAAACTGTGTTCATATACTGAATTAGTCTGGGCTGTTATATTCACAAATCCACCATGGCTGCATTTCTTCAACCATTTAGGACAGTGATTTGACTTTAAAGCACTTGTTGAATTGTTAAATCAAATTGGTTAAATATTTTATTTAATTCCATGCTCAGTTCTTGGTTGTTGTATAGCTCTTATTCCTGTCTATCTCTTTACTTATGTGGAAAGGGTAGTTCTGGACAATTCTGATAATTTGGGAGATCTTTACTTATCTGGGTGTATGGGGTGTTCAGGCAGGGGTGGTATCTCTGGTATGGAGGGCTTGTCATGCCCTCTTAGGGCAGCTCTCCAGCCTCTGACCCTCACCTGACACCCAGATCTCACTTGTGGCTTCCAGTAGCTGCTAGCATGCGGCAGCGGCCACACCCTGGGCAATGGCTTCGACAGGCCGGCTAAACCTTGTGAGGGTAGCCATCGGGTCAGTGACCCCTGGTGAACCAGGGCTTTGCTCACCCAGCATGTGAAGACTGCTTCAGCAGAACAGATGGAAGAAACCAATAAGAAGGTTCAACGGCTGAGAGGGCGACGCAGCAAAGCACTGTGGAGTGCTTAGGGAGTGTTGGAGCACAAAAGACAACACGGCCATCCAATGCAGCTGAGGAAGTCTCCAGGTTTAATGACTTTTTGTGCCACTGGACCCAGGCTTCCAACACACAGAGAGTGGGACTGTCTCTGTGCATTGACTTTTCCACTTAAATCTCTTTCACACAAAGTGTTTTTGTGCATACTCATCTATCATAGATGAAAACGCACAAAGACAATTGTCATCCTCGGTTACCGAGAGACTACTACTACTACTACTTATCTTAAAGAGGCCTCTGATCTGGGGGAAGCAGTATACTTCTTTACTGAGTTTTTCATCCAATCAGAATTTCCATTTTATGAGGGCAGGTTCACACTGAAGCTCCTTTCTGGGATGTTGGCAAGACTGGTAAGAATAACATTTTCTCTGCCTAAACTCATTGAAAAGCAAAGAGAGAAATTGGTTTCTAACTGCTCCACTTTGACAGTCTTGAAAACAGCTTGTCAATGATGTAAAAGATAGTATGTTCATGTGCAAGATCTTGCATTTTGAAAATTTTCAGGAAGCCTAGTTTTGTAAGGAATAATATCCATGTGTCTCAATGTGAAAATTAAATCCAAACTTTCTTCATCATCAAACACTGACGTTTCCTCTTTGAAACCTAGGTGAATCTGGTACTCATGAAAATGGTGCTTGACAGCACACCCTAGCTAAGATTAGTGGGAAAGGCCAAGTAACACCTGTCCTCTTCCTCCTCTGCTTCTCTTTTTCAGGGACATAGGAAAGAAAGTAAAAAAACCACTAGAGTAGCTTTCTCTGAAAAATAAGCTTATAGACTCAAGTAATTGGAAGAAATATGATAGCCAGGAAATAAAAATAAAAGTTGGAATTTCTTTACAGTTCGTGAAGGAATTACTTTGACAATTAAAATATTAGTTTTAAAAGAAACTAATATAATTACATCACTAGAATAAAACTTTTGTTGTTTCAGCAAAATCATTTTTGTCTTCAGTATTGTTTGTACGGAAATATGTTAAGTGATTTGTTTTTATTTTTTGTTATGATAAATCCAAGGATTTTTAAAGGTTTTTCTTATATCAAAGTGTCTTACTAATATAAAACAATTTTCAAATTAAAAAAATCATATCAGTTTCACTCGAGGAAAATAACAATTCACACGTACATAAATGCTTTTATAGAACAATAATAGCTAACACGTATGACATTTTAACTTTACAGATATTATCTCATTTTATCCTTCTAACAATCTAGTGAAGTAGGTCCTATTATTATCCTTGTTTATAGGGGAGGAAACCCAGGCTGGGAAAAGTTGAGACTTGATCATGGTTACATGATTAGGAAGTATCAAAAATGAGATTAATTCTTGACTCCAAGTCTGGTTCTCTAGCTGCTGTATCAAACTGTCTACCATGGTTATAATTCATAAAATTGCTGACTATTTTTCATATATATATATATATATATATATATATATACATATACATAGATAAAACTGTATATATGTAGGTGCTATATGCATAATATAGCATATCTGTGTATACATATTTTATAGACCATATATAAGTATAATATATTGTATTATGAATGTAAAATAGTATGACAAGTGGATCATTGTCTTTTTTTCCTATGTAGGCTATATACATCCATATGAATGGCTCACAAGAAGGCAAGATTAGATCATTTCTAACCCTTGCTGCCATCCTTCTCTAAGGGACACTGATTGCTGCCAGGAAAGGAAACAGAAGGTTGAGTCCAGATACTGGCTACTCTGTTTTCCTCATAGAGAAACTACCAGTCTGGCATTATGTCTTTCTGCTCCCTTAAATATTGTTAGCCTAAGGTAAATAATATTTGAGCTCAAGCTACACTCCTAATAGCCATCCCTTAGTTAAAAAGGAGGTATCCAAATTATATCCAAAAGGCTTGACTTCTTTGCCACCAAATTCCAGTTCCACAAGGAACAAGCAAATAGCCAACAAACCCATCTGTCCACATAGAAAATACAACATTTAAAAAAACACACAAACCTAAATATGAGGCTATAGAGGAAATATACGCAGTATGAAGAAACTCTTTATTTGGGAGTGAAAAAACTCAGCTAAACGAAGAGTCTCAAATCTCACTGAAGAGGAAATTCCCTAAAGTATGTAGTGTAGCAAGCAAGATAAGGACACGATGGAGATCACTAGCTGCTCTACATGCAGACTTCTTCCTAGAATGTTTCTCCCTGAGAAGAGATTGGAATGGTGATCGCTCCTTCCCAGATATGGAAGTCCAATGAGCCTGGATCCTTCCTTTTCTTCTCTCACCAATTCAAGCTTCATGTAGATTCCAGGTTTTGAGTAATCATTCTCTGCCAGTGGGGATAAAATCTCTTGCAGATGGTGCTCTAAGTCAAGGCATATATGTATTAGTAGTCCCTAGATATAGCGAGTATATAACTGTATATAGGTATATATATATACTATGTATCACTATAAACAATATATCACTGAAAGGCAAAGAGAGAAGTTGGCTTCCAACTGCTCCACTTTGACAGTCTTGAAAACAGCTTGTCAATGATGTGCAGCTAAAATATAATATATTGGTGTACAAGGTCTTGTATTTTGAAAATCTTCAGGAAGCCAAATATTATAGGGAAGTGTCTCGAAGTGAAAATTAAATCTAAACTTTATCCTCAAACACTGACTTCAAAGAGAAAACTTTGAAACCTTGGTGTATCAAGTATATGGGAAGTTACTAGATGCATTTGTATATTCATCAGATATTTTGTAATCCTGTGTAATCCCAGTATCGTACCTTGCAATGGTAACATGAAGAAGGAATTTTAATTTTTAATAAATTCAGTTTTTGCTTAGCATTCATAAGGGCATAGTTACCAGGTTTAGGCAGAGAATAGTCTTGCTATACAAGGCAATGGGTAGATGACAGCCAGGGTATTGTGTTCTTTGGTGACATTATAGAATAGAAATAAATAAATTGGAGATTATCTGAGAATGCAACTAGAATGATGAAGGGTGATCAAGTGCCAAGAGAATGAATGAATCAGCTGGAGATCTTTAGAGAAAAGATTCTCTGAAGACATAATGGCTAATTTCAAGCTTATAAAGGGGTAACACCTGCAAGTGGGTTTAGACATTATCTCCTAGAGTTCCAAAGAACAGAACTAAGAACAGTGAGGGATAGAAGTTAGAAAGAGGTCAATTTAGTCAATCAGTCAATATTTATTCAAAAGTGTTTAGTCTGGACTTCTGGGAGTGAAGTCAAGATGGTAGAGAAGAGAAGCACTTATCCAAGTTCTCCCAACATTCTCCTCCAAACAACTTTAAAATAATGTCTCAAATCAAAGTTTGAAGTGGCAGAGGCAATAAAAGGCAGAGCCAATAAAGGAAAATTCCAATAAAAGGATCATCCAGATCAAGGCAACATAGGTCAGAAAGAAAGACCTGTTGTGATACAGGGTAGGAGGCTAGCCCCAAATCCATGTAGATGAAGCACCCATGGTAGGACTAAGTGAAGTTACTGAAAGCACCAGCAATTTTGGGGTCTCTCAAACCCAAGATAGTAAAGGAACCTGACAAGAGGTCAGAAAGAGATTACAAAGTGCCCTTGTGTTACCATTTGAAGCCAGATCAGATGCTCTTTGGCAAATCCATTGACTATTTATTGGTTCTGAGTCAAAGTTCAAGGGCAAAGAGAAGTTCTTTTGTTTAAGAGGGAGTTGAAAGGGCCAGCTAGATGACTCAGTGGATTGAGAGCAAGGCTTAAAGACTGGAGGTCCTGGGTTCAAATATGACTTCAGACACTTCCTAGCTATGTGACCCTAAGCAAGTCATTTAACCCTCATTGGCTAATCCTTACCTGCTTTCCTGCCATGAAAACAATACAAGTATTGATTCTAATTAGGAAGGTAAGGTTTATTTTTTCTTTTTAATTTTAAAGAGGTAGTGGAAGCCCGGTGAGGTATATCACTTCTGTCCCTCAAGGGATCACAAGGAATCAGGCACCCTACCTGGATAAGAACCAAAGGGCAGATAAAAAGCAGTGACCACATCTCTCTACAGATCACATGAATTAGGAAGCCCAGCAGACTTCCAAAACCTCAGAACTATCTTTGAAAACAGCTGTGTGAAAAAGCCTGAACCTTGAGACAAAGCCTCTCCAGAGCCTAACCTTAACATAAAGTTCCAAATCGAGAACTGTGTACCTTTCTGTGTGGAAAGATGTTACACATATCTTCTGAGAACTTATTAGGACAGTTAGATTCTGCATAGAAAGAGAGTATAAGAGTGAGATGATTATGTTTGGATGATGTAAAAAATAATGAAAGGTGAGAAAGGGGTATTTTAGAGATGGGAGGAGAGGAAGAATGGGGAAAATGATGTCACATAAAAGAGGCATACAAGGAAGAGCTTTTTTTATTAGAAGCAAAAATGGTTCGAGAGGTGGACAATGCTTGAACCTCACTCACATTTACTTTGGTTCAAAGAGGGAAAAAATATCAATTTAGAATATAAATACACTTTACCCAACAGAAAAGTAGGAGAAGAATGGGTACATGATAAAAGGTAGGGAAGAGAAATGAAGGCTTTGGCCAGAAGCAGCAATAGAGACTTTAGAGGAAGAGCAGGTAGATAGTACAGAGGATACAATGCAGGATCTGGAATTAGGAAGATTCATTTTCCCAAGTTCAAATGTGACCTCTGACACTTATTAGCTCTGTGATCCTAGACAAGTCATTTGACCATATTTGCCTCAGTTCCACATCTGTGAAATGAGCTGGAGAAGGAAATTGCAAAACACTCAAGAAAACTCCAATGAGATCATAAAGAATGGCTATGACTAAAAATGACTGAATCAGGACCAAAATAGAGAGTGAAGAATAAACAGAAAAAATAAAAGAGATAAATGCATGGTTAACAATTATAACTTTGAATGTGATCAGGATAAACTCAGTTAAACAGAGAAGGATACCAGAATGAATTAGAAACAAGAATCTAACAATATGTTGCTTAAAAGAAATGCATTTGAAACAGAGAAACACACACAGAGTTAAATAAGGGGTTGGAGCAGAATCTGTTATGCTTCCACTGAAATAAAAAATCATGAGTAGCAATCATGATCTCAAATAAGGAAAAGTAAAAATAGACCTAATTCAAAAGACTAAGTAGGGAAATGTTGTTATCAATTGTTTCAGTGACATCCAACTCTCTGTGACCCTATTTTGGGGTTCTCTTGGCAAAGATACTGGAGTAGTGTGCCATTTCTTTTTCCAGCTCATTTGACAGATGAGGAAACTGAGGCAAACAGGGTTAAGTGACTTGCCAATGGTTACATGGCTATTAAGGGGCTGAGGCAGGCTTTGAATGTTGATCTTCTTGATTCCAAGCCTAACATTGTATCCATTACACCCAGGAGCAGCCCAGGGAAACTACATAGGTGATGAAGTATTACCAATATTAAATATCTATACACAACTTCCAAACTTCCAAAGTCTTAAAGGAAGTAGAACTTCCAAAGTCTTAAAGGAAAAGCTAAATGAATTAGAGGAGGATATAATAAAATTATACTAGTGGGGGCCCTCAGATTTCCCCTCTTGGAGTTAGATATAGCTATAAAACAAATAACAAAGAACTCAAGGAGATGAATAAAACCTCAGGAAAGTTACATATAATAGATCTTTGGGAAAAACTGAATTGGGAACATAAAGGCATATACCTTTTCTCAATTGCAAAAGACAGCCTCTCAAAAACTGACCAGGTATTAAGGACATAAAACCTCACAACCAAATACAGAATAAAGAAATATTAAAGGTACCCTTTTCAGAATACAGTGCAATAAAAATTATACTTAATAAAGGACTATGGAAGCATAGATTAAAAATGAATTGGAAACATGACAGAATATTATTGTCTATCAGAAATGGTGAGTTGGATGCTTTCAGAAAGATGTTAAGAGGTCATCAACATGAATACTGAAATCATCATGGATAGCTGTTGAGTGGAAACAGAAAGAAAGACGAGGGTCTTGGTACTTAACTTGTTGAGGAAAGGAGTATACCAAGGCATCTGGTAGATACAAACAATAAGAATCTATATAAAGGATATAGTTAGAGGATGTAAGTTTCCAAATTGGAGGCAATTGAAGGGTTAGGGTAGCAATGGAGAAAAAGGAATATGCTTACTGCACCTCTTGATAATGTGTATTGAAGAATATAAAAGAGGAATTGGCCAGTATTGGAGCTGGTCGGTCATAGGTAAGTTTCTGCAGAAAAAAGTCAGGTTTCAGAAATTAATGAAAATACATTTCAAGAGAGAAGTGGTCAGGGAGGAATATTTTAGTTTGCAAAATTACCAGGAGGGTGATGGAGCTGTAGGGAAATAGATTGCAGTGTCCCTAAGAGTGGCAATAAGAGTTGGTTTGATTATAGTTGTAGACCTGGAAAGAAGGGATGAGATAAATAGAGTTCTTATAGGCAGAACAGAAGCTGAAGAACCCTGAATGGTGGAGTGAAACCTGGCTGGAGTCAAGGTTAGATGTAGTGGGCAAGTGAGGGAACCACCAATCCTCATTCACTATGCAAGAAGAATGACAAAAGTTATCTAGAATGAAGGGAAATCTGTTCGCCACACTAGGAGGATTTCATAAAGTGGAGAGCATAGGCAGAGCAGGATAGAGATTAGGGCACAGAGAGAGGTTTTCACCTCATTAGATAGCAGCATTAGATTGAAGTGATTTGAGAAGCAAGAGGGAGTAATATGTTTAGCATAGAGCAGTGGGGAGTACCCAGCAGGAAGATGCTTATGGACTAAATGGGCCTCCAGGTTCTAATTAGAATGTCAGTATGAAGGGACTGCTGCCAATGGTGACTCCCAGATGGAGCCTCTTTAGTTCACTGAAGTGGAGGTGAGGGAAAAGAAGAGAGGGCCAAGTTATGGCAGCTGGGACAATCCAGTTTTATCTGGACATTTTTCCTTCTAAAATCAGAGCCTTCAAACTTATTCAAAGGGGCCAGAACCTCTGAATGTCAGGGAGAATTTAGGCGTTGCCACATGCTCAGCAGGTTTTGGTGTAAGATGGAAAAGTACTCTGATTTTCACAGATGGAGTCTCAGAAACTTGAGATTTATACTCATCTTTACTTTGTTTGTTTTTATTCAGCTCCATGTTAAATGGAAACACTCAAGGCCTAGTTCAGTAAGTCAAATGTGGCACAATTTTAATATAATTTAGCTTGACTGGCTCCATAGTTTTACATTTAAGAAATGATTTGGCTTTAATATAGTTATACGGACTGTCTGTTGGAATTGTGTTTCATAAGAATAAGGACTTGATAAAATATTATTAAGTGAACTGAAAACATGGACATAAATCTGTAAAAAAATCAATAATCCAATTAAAAATGCAATTTATCAGTGAAATTTGGTAAAAGCTGAAAATGTAGAACACTTTAAATGATGGATTGTATGAGAAAGCAGATGTTTTGGCAGTCTTACTCAGAGCTTATAAATCTTGAGAATTATTTGGCTACTATATAGCTAGCCTGAAAGAAAGTAAAATAATTATTGAAATGATGAATCCAATGAAAAGAATTTGGGGCAAAAAACTGATGGGCCTTTTATATTTGGCTGGGAAGGTAGGGGCAAATAGAATTGTATAGTTTTCATGAGTTATTCATATGTTCTTAGAGGTGTTCAATTTAACAAATATTTTTTAAGTGCCTACTGTGTACTGTACTGTGCTGTGTATTGGGATGCAAAACCAAAATGCAATAGTTTTTATCCTCAGTGCGGTTTACTTTCTACTAGAGAAACAACATGTGTACAAATTAGCAAATATAAAAAATATAAAAGAAGTTTGGGGTGTGGAAATGCTGGGGAGGGGGGGACAAGAAAGGCTTCATGTGGCAGTTGATCTGATTCTTGAAGAAAACTGAGGAAAACTCTAAGACTGAAAATAAAAAAGGAATTTTCTGTGTTATATATGTATATCTCACATTTCAAGTAATGCCATTACTTAGACAAATGGATATCTTTTGGCTCAGGTGATAAGAATAGTAGATCAAATAAGTCAAAACTTCTCAAACTATTTTAGCCCCTCCATACCTTCTCCCATTAGCTAACTCAGGCCAAAGGCCACCTACAAAGCTTATAGAATAAGAAGATACATTATAGACTTCAGAACAAATTAGAATAAGATCTTGTACCACCTAGTCCAAATCCTTCATTTTAGACAGGAAAGAAATGAACTCCAAAGAAGTTAAAATGACTTGCTCTAGGTTATAGAGCTAGTTAGTGGCAGATTCAGAACTAAAGTATGGATCTTCTGATTTTTAGTCCCATGTTCCTTCTACCGCAATATACTGATATATAATTTCAGAAAGAGTAATTATAAAAATTATGCCAAATACTAAATTCTGTTTCATAAGATTTATAGATTTAAAGGGACCCAGAGACCATTTGGTCCAACTCTCTTACGAATGAGGAGAGTAGGATCCTCAGAGGTAAGTGATTTACCTCAAACCAAAGTAAAATGGGTAAACCAGAATTCAAACCCAGGTCCCAAATTCTAAGTCTAACTTGTACTTTCTACTGTATCATAATACTTTACCAAGAGTATTAGACTAATGTGTCATGTTGCTTTAATAATTATATTTAAATTACATTTAGCTTTGTTTTTTGAAGCAACTAGTGTAAAAAGTAGCTATACAATTGTCTGCGTATTTATGTTGGGTCATGACTCAGTTCCCCATTTGTAAATAAGGGAGTTAGACTAGATAACTTATAAGATCCCTTTCAATTGTAGATCTATGATCTTGTGATATTTATAACCTTAATTTTTCTGAAGTTATTATTGAGTTAGTATTAGAGTGAGCTAATACTTAGAATAGCGTCAGGAAAATCTGTTATGATTCCAAATATATTAGAATAAAAAGTAGTAAGGAAGACCTTTCAATCTGAAAGTCTGCAAAAATAAATTAGTTCACCCAGAGGATTCCCATGGTATTTTTTCTTTTTGACACTGGAGCCAGTATGACCTGGAACTAGTTTGCCAAGGAAGATTTTTAGCCACAATTATAAATTCTCATCAAGGTTCAATCAGCAAACATTTATTAAGTGTTTATTATGTTCCAGACAATATGGAAGCAGACAAAAATGAAACAGCTAATACCCTTAAAGACCTTTGAGGAGACAAAATGTACATAAACATTATATCAGTAATAATATATAAATGGAGAGAATTTTAAAAATTTTGATAGCACATTATTATGATTCCGCTTGGTTCTAGCAAATAGCAAATAACATTTACTCATAAGCAAATTGCTAATTAATGTTAAAAACTTTAGTCTGTGGATATAGAAATGATGTTTTTAATGTATCTAGCTTGGGGCACTCATGATTCACTTCAGCCTATACTTGGAAAGTCATTCTAGATTTAAGGGATAGAAGTTTTGTCAACTAATATATAATTTTAAGACAGCTGATCCTTTGGAGTGCTTCAAGTAAGACCAGTATTTACTAGGGATCCTAGAATAAATCAAATAAATCTGAAGATTCTCTAATATAAGAACTAGAGTTAAAAATGGGCTTTTTTGATACCTATAAGGACTCCATATAATATTAAGTTCCCTTAAATCACAAGATAAAAATTCCCCCTTTTAATTATGATCTACTTGGCTTTTTCTAGAGAGATGAACATCTAACATCATTTTAAAGTAGTTTTTAGCATACCTTTTTCCCTACTAGGCCCTCCTAGGCCCCAAACAATGCAGCCACCAGGACTGGTTCGACAAGAACAACACTGCTATTGAAGACCTATTGAGCAAGAAGAACAAAGCCTTTATGGAGTGGCAAAATAACCCAAACTCTGCTCCTAAAAAGGACAGATTCAAGTCTCTCCAAGTCATAGCACAGCGTGAGATCAGGAAGATGCAAGACCGATGGTGGGAAAAAAAGGCAGAAGAAATCCAGAGTTTTGCTGATACGAAAAACTACAAACAATTTTTCAGTGCCCTCAAGACTGTCTATGGGCCATTAAAACCCACCACCACTCCCTTGCTATCCTCTGACGGTGACACTCTCATAAAAGATAAAAAAGGCATCAGCAATAGGTGGAAAGAACACTTCAGTCAGCTTCTCAACTGACCCTCTTCAGTCGACCAAAGCGCCCTTGACCAGATTCCCCAAAACCGCACCATTGAACAACTTGTATCTCTCCTTCAATAGAGGAAGTCCAAAAAGCCATTAAACAAATGAGTGCAGGCAAGGCACCCGGTAAAGATGGGATCCCAAACAAGGTGTACAAGGCCTTAAATGGAAAGGTGCTCCAGGCATTCCACATAGTGCTGACCAGCATATGGGAAGAGGAAGACATGCCCCCAGAACTCAGAGATGCCTCCATTGTATCCCTATACAAGAACAAAGGCTCACGAGCAGCCTGTGACAACTACAGTGGCATCTCACTACTCTCCACTGCCGGAAAGATCCTCGCCTGTGTTATACTCAACAGACTCCTGTCATCTGTTTCAGAGCAGAACCTGCCTGAATCACAATGTGGCTTCCAACCAGATCGCAGCACCATCAACATGGTCTTCACCGTGAGGCAAATGCAGGAAAAATGCCTTGAGCAGAACCTGAGTCTCTACATTGTCTTCATAGATCTGACAAAGGCGTTCAACACAATGAACAGGGACACATTGTGGGTGATCCTCAGCAAGCTCGATTGCCCAGCAAAATTTGTCAAACTGATCCATCTCTTTCATGTCTACATGACAGCAGAAGTCCTATCTGGTGGAGAGACTTCCAATCACCTTAACATCTCCAATGGCGTGAAACAAGGCTGTGTCCTTGCTCCGATACTATTCAACCTATTTTTCACCCAAGTATTAAGACATGCTGTGATGGATCTAGACCTGGGCGTCTACATCAAATACCGACTGGATGGATCACTATTTGACCTTTGCCGCCTGACTGTAAAAACAAAGACAACAGAGAGACTCATCCCGGAAGCTCTCTTTGCAGATGACTGTGCTCTCATGGCCCACCAAGAAAATCATCTCCAAACCATTGTGGACAGATTCTCCACCACAACAAAACTGTTTGGCCTGACTATCAGCCTCAGCAAAACAGAGGTGCTGTTCCAACCTGCACCAGGGAGGCCAACAAACCAGCCGTGTATTACAATCGATGGCACGCAGCTTTCTAACGTCAACACTTTCAAGTACCTGGGCAGCAGCATCGCCAACGACGGGTCCCTAGACCACGAGATTAATGCCAGGATCCAAAAGGCCAGCCAGGCACTCGGGCGACTGTGCTCCAAAGTCCTCCAACACAGAGGTGTAAGCACTACGACGAAGCTCAAAGTGTATAACGCAGTGATCCTCAGCTCGCTCCTGCACGGTTGTGAGACACGGACACTGTACCAGAAGCACATGAAACAGCTGGAGCAATTCCACCAACGCTCCCTCCGGTCAATCATGAGGATCCGATGGCAGGACCGAATCACCAACCAGGAAGTCCTCGACAGAGCCAACTCCACCAGCATCGAAGTCATGGTCCTCAACACCCAGCTACGATGGTCTGGACACGTCATCCGCATGGACCCACAGCGAATACCAAGACAGGTATTCTATGGCGAACTGTCAGCTGGACTCAGGAAACAAGGCCGACCAAAGAAAAGATTCAAGGATCAGCTAAAGTCCAACTTGAAGTGCGCTGGCATTACACCAAAGCAACTAGAACTCGCTGCCTCTGACAGAAGCAGCTGGCGAACCCACATTAACCATGCCGCCACCACCTTTGAAGATGAGCGACATCGACGTCTTGCCGCTGCGCGTGAATGCCAACACCAGGCCACAACCGCACCTCCCGTAACAACTGGCGTCCCAGGCCCCATGTGCCACAAACTCTGCGCCTCAGCCTTTGGACTCCAAAGCCACATGAGGGTACATCAATAGATGATAATGCACAAAGACAATTGTCATTCTCGGTCACTGAGAGACTACCACTATACTATACTAGGTAAAATGGGCTCAAAAACAACCTTGAAGGGGAAAGCAATCACGCAATGTTAGCAAAGGGGTGCTTTATATATATATATATTTTTTTTTTTTTTTGTTTAATTTTGGTATTGTAATTAACTATGGAATAAAGTCCCACTACACTTCAGTGTAGCATTTGTAAACTTCCACAATCTAGCTCTGATGTCTTTCCACACAAGTACCCTACTCCCTGAGGCAGCTAGGTGGTACAGTTGAAACAGTGCCTGCCTGAAATCATGAACTCATCTTCCTGAGTTCAAATTGTGCTTCATACACTTTCTAGCTATGTGACCCTGGGCAAGTCCCTTAATTTTATTTCCCTCAATTGAAAAGCCAATTACAAAGTTTTGGGTCTATTAAGCCCGTTGATGATTCAGATCTGACTAGACTTTTTCTTCTCCTTTTTTGGCTTGTGTTAGTAACCTAGGTGTTACCTCTGCCTTATTTCCCTGACAGATTATGAAACTACTTGAGGGCAGGGATTCTGTCCTATTCTATCTTTGGACTGGTACAATATATGGTATAGAATAGGTGCATAATCCATATTAGCTAATTTGCCTGGAGTGTTTTATACTCAGTTTGTTTTTTTTTAATGTCCAATATCTGCAAATTTGTAATAGTAAAAAGAGTTTCTTCAGCAGAAGTTTCTACATCTATGAAAACCAAATGTCTGGATAAAAACATTACCTAATTTGTTAATAATTACCCTGAAAGGTAGGCAATGAAAATATTAGTGTCTTCATTTTTTTAAATGAAGGGAAAAGTTGAGAGAAGTGAAGTGATTCATCCAAGGTAAATTGCAGTTAGCTAAGGCTGGAACCCAGAGCTTCTGACTCCATGCCCAACACCCTTTTCATCACTGTCTCTAAAGTGAAACTCTGATAAGAAAGAGGAATACCAATTGTTCTTTATTAGATATGTAAGCTCATAAGCACTTTGAGGGCAAGGATTGTCTTTTGCCTCTTTTTTGTGGTCAGCACAGTGCTGGGCATGTAGTAAATGCTTAATAAATGTTTATAGACTGATTCATTCTTTTAAAAAGTTATTTAAAAGAAGTCATCTTAAGATAAGTATTTTGATATTTGTTAGAAAATTAAGTTATATGTAACACCTTTTTTATATTTTATATCATTTTCTTTTACTGTCAACTAGAATGTTGTGTTTGTCCTGTGATGAATTATGTTCTTAGCCAGTAAAGATATTTTATAGCATCTAATGCTACATAGCATTTTTGGATTGGTCTCATGGGTTTTTACGTTTTCCAGCTTTTGTTATTCTTTTGAAGTGAAGAATGAGATATATAACCATCTTAAAGTTTCTATTTTCTTTTCATAGTGTAAGGCTTAGTCCTAAGAAACCAGCTATGACAATGACATGAATTTTCAAATAAAGAGTTCTAGGAAACCAACATTTATCACATTAAAATCAAGAACAAAGAATATTTATTAATTGCCTCCATGATCCCAATACGATAATGCTAGGGTCTGAGCATATCAGAACAAAAGTAGTTTCTATGTTCAAGGAGTTTTCATTCTATTTGGGATGTGAAGAGTGAATCAGACCCTCTTTGTCTATCAATCAGCAACTTTTAAGTGAATCAATCATAACCTTAAGTAGCCCCTACTTAGTACTTTTCCAGTCACTAAGGAAGTATGAGAGTTCACAAGTCACTTGATAGAGTGGGTGATAACTTCAGAGGCCACTGCCCACCCCCTGGGCAGTACTAGGCAAACTGAAAGACTGCAATTGGTTCTTGTAAAGTGAGAAACAGGAAGTGACTTTGAGAAAACTGCTTTAAAGGGCCAGTTTGAGGATTCAGTGTAGGACTCTGCATTGGTGAGCCAATCTGGAGAAGGTGACTCTTTCCTTGAATCCTGTGGTGGTAAGTTAAGTGATTCCTTCCTTGGTTCTTAGGTGAGGAGACCCTCTCTGGTCTTTGGTGCTTTGGTGGGACACTCCCTACAGTGTGAGTTATGGGGAGATTCTTGTTGGGCTTAGCCTCATGTGCACTGAAGGTTCTTGGTGGATTCTTCAGCATCTCCTGGCTTTTCAGATTTCGGCTTCCTAATTAGGACTTTGGATTCTGGTGAGATTTGCTTTCGGATTTGCATTTGCAGTCTGGAGACATTGGGATTAAATTTAGAGTATTTGTAGCTAGGCAGTATTTTCTGTCTCTATCTACATTTTTCCACTTTCACTCTTTCCACCTCATTGTAAATAAAGCTGCTAAAAGTCATTTTGACTTAATCTGTAATATTTTAAAATTGAAGACCCCAGTATTACTTTAGAATTCTCATATTTAGCATAAAACCTGAATTTAAATTCTTACAGGTACAAATAATATGTATATAACAATGTAAATACTAACCATACACAAATAAATATTTCTGTGGGTGTGGCAAGAATATGAACTATTGGATGTATCTGGAAAAGCCTCATGAAGAGGCACTTGAGATCTAGAAGGGAGTTAGGAATTCTGATAGGTAGAGGTGTGGAGAGAAAACACTGTAGGCATGGAAATTGACTGGATTGATTATCCAGGGATGCAAAGGGATGAAAACAGAGAATCAAATGTTTGAGAAACACCATGCTGGTCAGTATGTCTGACATATATGAGGGTAGAGTAACATAAAATCTGTCTGGAAAAATAGATTGGGGCTATACTGCTAATGACTTAAAATGACACACAGAAACAATTTATATTTCATCCTAGAAGCAACTGGGAGCCACTGAAACTTCTTGAGCAGAGAGGTGACATGGTCAAACCAACTAGGTAGCAGAGAAAGTAGAGCTTTGGGCCAGGGGTGCTAAATATTACATTATGAAATGTATTCCCACAAAAAAAAACAATTAATCACCTGTAGGCAGGGTATTATCAGTGTTACCTCCACCTGACTTCTGCCTTCATTCCTGTATCTTTGTGTACATTTTGAAAGTAATCTCTTACTGGTAATTTTGCTGTTGCTGAAGCTATCTTTGGCTGATTTATTCATTCACCCCTTCTGCATTTCTCTTATCTGGAGTGCTTAAGAAGTCAATAATCTCTTCAGGTTTGGTATTCTCCTAAGAATATATCAAGTATCTCTTTATTATTAAATATTCATTTTTTTAAATTTATACTTAAGCTGTGATTTGCAGGATAGGTCAACCTGGGCACCATTCTGGACTCCATTGCTCCTAAGAACACATTATTCCATTCCTTGCCATGTTTTCTAGTGGGTGCATAATAATCTTATATTATATAAATTTCTTCTCCTTTCTTTTTGAAGATCTTTCCCCTGTTTGCTTGCAGAACTTTTAGTTTCTAAAGTGAATTATTAAATTTAACCATTATGTATCTTGGAGCTTGCAGCCTTTTTTTTGTCCCCAGTCCCTCACATGACCTAGGAATTCTTTCAGTTGCTATTTCTGGACAGTCTTATGTATTATTTCCTGCATTATGATGTTAAGGTTTTTTGTTTTTTTTTATCATGTCATATTCTTATGGGAGGCCCATTATCCTTAGGTTACCTCTATTTTTCCTGTCTTTGAGATCGGTATGTGTTTCTTGTTTAGTGAGCATGTATTATTATAATTGTATTGTTTTTCATTTCTCTTCTTCTATATAGTTTTCTGGGTATTTGCATCCCCAGTCTATTATTCTTTTTTTTTTTTTATTTCTTTGGTGAGATCATTGCAGACATCATTTTTTAAATTCTGTCCATTATTTTTGCTAAACAGTACATAAATTCTCATTTCTATTTTGAACCACTCATAAGCAGAGCATTGTGATTCTGTGTTCCTATAGGGTCTTTAGCCTTATCAAAAGACCTAAATAATTTTCCTTTATTTTGTAGCATTTATTCAGAGGTGCCTGAACTTGTTTACTAGATATAGAGATCATATTTCTTTCTGCTCTTAATGTTTTCCTATTTATTTATCTGCTTATGTTCAAGGTCTTTGAGTTTTCTTCTTTCAATTCTATCAAATAAAAATTAAGTAGCTCGTATGTGCCAGACAGAGACAACGAGATGACTCAGTAGAAAGAACACAGGGTCTGGAGTTGGGAAGACCTCAGTTCAAATGTGTTCTCAGATTAGATACCATATGACTTATCACTTAACTTCCATTTGTTTAATCCACTAGAGGGAAAAATGGCAAACCACTCTGGTACAGACAGAATAGGGCACTAAAATGACTGAATCACAATAACAGGCACTGCACTAAGTTCTGGGAATTCAATTACTGAAAAGAAAGATAATTCCTGCCCTCAAGGAGTTTATAATCTAATCAGGGGGCATAACATACAGAAGGAGGTATGAAAGTTGTTGTAGGGGATGCCACATAGGTATATCTTGTTTCATGGAATTGAAACAGAAGTGTTGATGTAGAGTGAAGTGAACCAAAAAAGACAATTTTTTGCTCTGTATAAAGGAAGGCACTAGGAGGAGTTTGGTACTTCAATCAGAGGAGAGAGGAGACTGAGGGAGATGTTAGTCAAGGCTTGATTTAGCAACAAGATAATGTGATTAGAGGTGATGAGCTTAACCTGGGAGGGGCAATTTTGTTCCACGCATTGAAATTAGACAGAGGAACAATATTCAGAATGATATCTTTATGCTACCTTTGGTAATTTCCATCTTTTTTCCTGTCTTACTTTCCCCTTTGGTTCATTTTCTGACTCTGAGTCTGTAAAAGTTAAAATTAAATCTCAATAATAAAAATATTATCGCTTAGGAGGTTTATTAAATATCATTAGAAATCAAGGAATAAAGAGGTTACAAAATAAAAACCACATGCCCATGGCTGAGCAGGCAGTTCAAACACCTGCCTTACCACCACCAAGCTTGAGACAAGAAGTAAAGAGGTGGCACCTTCCATGTCCCTGCCTAATATCCACTATCTACAGGAAGTCAGTAATGACAGGAAATTGTTGGGCTCCTGGGAAATGTAGTTCTTTTTTAGGGTAACAGATTTTCAATTATACAAGTCCCTGTCCTCTGATGGTGGTTTCCTGGGGGTTAAATCTCAAAGAATCTCTGCTTCTTTCCACTTCACCCCATTTGCCTATTGGATAGACAGAACTGGCCCCAGTTGGATGCTGAGTGCTTTCACTCTAGCTTAGTGGAGTACAGCACTACCCCATCCCCACCACCCAACCCAGCTCCCACCCTTCCCACACTATATTCTGCTCCAGTTTCTTGTCTTTCTCTTTCTGTTGCTTAGTTATCTGACTTTACACTGGCAGTTCATAAAGCAAACAAGCTGGTGCTACACGGTTGATTTTGTAGTTTGAGTCACTCTGGGATGAGAGGGATTAGGATGTGGTATGGTATCTTTTTTCCAGTTTACACATATTGTGTATCTTTCCCTCTCTTCCTGGCTTCTTTGAAGAGATAATCAGATAGAACAAGGCTCTGGTGATGTTTAAAATAAGTAAATAAGTAAAAAATACTATCTCATTATTTATTGACAATGTAGGGTATATGTATGTTGCTTATGTAGGTTATATGTGTGTGTGTGTATGTATGTATGTATATATATATATATATATATATATATATATATATATATATATATATATATATATATATATATATATATATATATATATATATATATATATATATATATATATATACATACTTGAGTTTGCCTAGATGTGTTTTGCACACATAGGGCAACAGGAATATAATCTCATTCATTTCTTGCCAAGAGAGACTTAAATTCCTACCTTTAGGGAAGAAGGAGTTTTATGCCATGAGGCTGGCCACTATGGTCTCTTCATGGAGTAACAAGGGTGTGCAAGAGCCAATATTCTTGTGTCAGCATTTACATATTAGAAATACACAAATTCTACAAACCAGGGATTAATTTATTGTTTTGTTCATTGCATAGACTTTAAAAAATGATGTAGAAAATGTTAACAATGCAAGTTCAACTTAAGTCTGTCTTGTTCTCTTTCCCTTTGTCTCCTAGAGAGCCAATTGTTCAACACTTACCGCACATTACTGAAGAGGAGGTAATCTAGCAGAATTCGATCTATCTGACCCATAAATATTGTTAATCTAGTGGAAATTATTTCATTCTTAATTTTAAGCCACTTTCATGATTGCTATCCTTAAAGGGGAAGGAGAATTCCGTGCTTTTGAAGCTTTACTCTCCACCAAAAGCTAGTTACAAAAAAATGACAAATAAGGAAGAGTGAATAAATTTGTTTAAACAAGCAGAAAGAAAATTAGAAAAAGTTATACAGACTAGAATATACTAGACAATTGATAGAATTAATGAGTTCTCCCATTGGAAACAATTTATTTCAGAGAGGGGGGGGGAGTTAGTCTCTGATCTTACCCAAAAGAAAATCCCCCCCCAATCTCTAGAGGCAAACTAAAAATTAGGAACAAGGTGCTGTCTATTCTTTATATATGTCATTTCCCAAAATCTTTTTTCTTTCTCCTGGGATCTCTCCCTGAAGAGATCCTAAAACTGCATGTATCTTCTCTCATATATATATTTCTATCACAGTGGATAGGATTCTGTCTGGACTTGGAGTCAGAAGTTCAGTCCTTGTCTACTGACACTTCTTAGCTCTTTGCCAAGAGTCAAGTCATCTTTTAGACTCTCTTTCCTTTTGGAGTAATCATGGCACCTACCTTACAGGGTCTCTGTGAGGTTCAAATAAGATAATAGATATAAACCTTGCAAATCTTGAAGCATTGATGTTACTGTCATTATGGTCATTATTATCCAAGCTGGAAACCAGAAATACTCTTCTTTATTAATATTTCACTGCGTCCCTTATCAAAACATGCAGCATGAGTAACCATTCTCTCCCACAATGAGAAGTTTTATGCAAATTATGAGACAAATATCAGGTTACAATAACAAAAAGCCATTTAATTTTTCCAGACAAAAGGGCCTTTACTCTCTATTTCAACAAAGTATCTCCCATACATATATGTCAAAACCAAATAAGACCTTTTGAATTGCCTATCCCAGGTAAATTGAATAATCCCTTGGTTATTAATGTCCAAGTGAAGCAAACAACAAGTTGATTGTTTGTCAGAGGTGTTTGCCACTGTCATAGAAAATTTCCAAGGCAAAGTCCAAATGGAAGAATGATTCTCTTTGAATGCTGAGGTCCTCCAGATGCTCCTATTCGTGGATGACATTGTGCTGATTGCATCTAGCCCTGCAACACTGCAAAGCCTCCTAAATGAGATACATAATCCCTCAAGAGTTCGATCTAATGAGCCACTCTGAAAAAGTCAAGTGGATGAAGAATACTTATTGTTCAGACTATAACATGTAGTTGAATTAACAAGTAACTAAACGCTAGTTCATTACTACATAAATCTTGGAAAGACATTTCCCATAGTCAAAAAGCTGAGTCCAGAACTGAAGAAGGAGAAGCTAAGCCAGAATTGCCTTTGGGAAATTACAGAGAGCATTTAATGATCCCATTCTTTTCCCTGAAACAAAGGGCCATCTTTTAACAACAATATTCATCCAGGGAATCTGTAGGACTGCAACTCATGAGAGACCCTAGTCTGCAAAGAATTAAAGCTGTGGGTCACCTAAAGGGCAATAGAGAGATGCATGGTAGGCATGAGTAAGCTGCAATACATTACCAGCCAAGAACTATGCAAGAGAAACAGCATAAAGGATGTCAGAGATGTATGACCAGAAAAGGAGATGGGTTGGTCAGGTGGCAACAGTCAGAAATAACCCTTAAATGCCACTTATACCTGTGCAGTGTCAAGAGATTTAAGGCAAGACCCCTAGCATATTAGGTGAAACCCCTCTGGAGGATTTATGAGAAGACATGGATGAATTACAATTTACATCACCAGGTCAAAGTGATATTTCTCTGCTCAAATTTCTCACAGCACACTGTCTGTGAGAAAATCATACTCCCCATTCTTGCTTGTATTATAGCTATTTGGGTACCTGCCCTCTCCCTTTAGTAGACTATAAGCTCTGTGAGGCTAGTGCATTAATCTTTATTACCCTTGTGCAATGACTTGTATATACAAGACACTGAAGAGGTTTCTTTAATGAACTTTTATTAAATTATACATTTTTATGGTCTGAGACTGGTAACTGGAATTTCATCCCTGAGGTAAGGGAATAGGCTTCATATAGGTTTCGTATTTCATTCTACCCTCCACCAAAAACTCAGGACCTACCCAAAATGAGCATCTTGCTAGTCAAAACAGTCCTCTAACATGGATTTCCAAAGTAGTGCCTCCTCTCTTTCCCTATATCTACTTTGAGAAAGTTAATCTACTTGACTTGGGGACTCTTTCCAGGGATAAGCTTTCCTGATTCATAGGTGAATGAACTTTTACTTGGTCTACTATATCCATTTGGTCCCAGACCAGGCTTTACATCCCAAGAAGTTATCTACCAACTAGGATCTACATGGCACGATATGTTTCACAAATCTTTATATCTGCCCTGATCAGTCCAGTAAGAGGTTGCCACCTCTTACACAAAGCTTTTGTAGGTGTCCCCCCTTGTTTGTACTTCTCTGTATTAAATTTTCTAACTTTGACAATGTCTTGCTTATATAAAACCCTGCAACATGGCAGGGTGTTCTAAATAAAATCTGTAGTCCTTCAAGATTTCAATTTAATGAACCATGTCGGTATAATTCAGTAAATTTTAAAGTTTATGTTGAACAATGCACCTCCCCCCCCAATAGAAGGTAAACTTCTTGAAGGCAAAGACTAGTCCCATACTTAGAGCAAGAGCAGGATGTCACCTCATTTCTCTTCCAGAAAGGCATTTCCCATATGTATCTCATAATCCTACAAAATCCCTTGAAATATCTAATCTAGATAATTTTAATGATTATTTGTTTATTAATAAACAAGCCATTCTTATCTTTCTAAGATTGGTTTAATGCATGATGATTTAAAAAAAAGAGTAAAGGGAGTGTAGGGACAGTCCCACATCATACTTGAGTATCTACAGAAATGACTTGCAAATCGCAGGCATTTAGGGCATTGACTCCTTCACCTACAAAACTGATAAGTGAGGACCTAGCAGATTGGCTAACATGACAGCAAAGGAAAGTAATGAATGCTGGAGGGGATGTGGCAAAGTCAGGACATTAATGCATTGCTGGTGGAGTTGTGAACTGATCTAGCTGTTCTGGAGGGCAATTTGGAACTATGCCCAAAGGGTGATAAAAGACTGTCTGCCCTTTGACCCAGCCATAGCACTGCTGGGTTTATACCCCAAAGAGATAATAAGGAAAAAGACCTGTACAAGAATATTCATAGCTGCACTCTTTGTGGTGGCAAAAAAATTGGAAAATGAGGGGATGCCCTTCAATTGGGGAATGGCTGAACAAATTGTGGTATATGTTGGTGATGGAATATTATTGTGCTCAAAGGAATAATGAACTGGAGGAATTCCATGGGGACTGGAACAACCTCCAGGAAGTGATGCAGAGTGAAAGGAACAGAACCAGGAGAATATTGTACACAGAGACTGATACACTGTGGTACAATTGAATGTAATGGACTTCTCTACTAGAAGCAATGCAATGATCCAGAACTATTCGGAGGGATATATGAGAAAGAACACTATCCACAGCCAGAGGAAGAACTGTGGGAAAAGAAACACAGAAGAAAAACAACTGCTTGATCACATAGGTCCATGGGGCTATTATGGCTGGTAAAGTGAACTCTAAGAGATCACCTAGTGCAAATATTAATAACAAGGAAATGGGTCTTGATCAATGGCATATGTTAAACCCAGTGGAATTGTGTGTCAGATATGGGGGGAGTGGGGGAGTGGAGGTAAGGAACATGAGTCTTGTAACCAGGGGAAATTTTTCTAAATCATCTAATTAAAAAAAAACAAAAACTGATAAGTGAGGAATAGAGGAGGGCCATCTCAGACTTACATTGTCAGGAGAAAAAAGGTAAATTAGCCAAGTCTGGGTTCTAGTCTCATAAATAATACCTTTCCCTTCTTCATCTAAGCCACAGAAGCAAGTTGTCTCTGAGATACATAGGGAGACCTACAGCCAAGGTCCTGGCCCAGGATCTCGGAGCTTCTGGAAAACATACAAACAAAACTCAGTTTCCAGGACTCATGCTGACACCACATGAGGGCCTGAACCAGAGGCTCTTAATCTGGATTTATGGATATATTTGGAGAAAGAGATATGTCTGTGAACTTCCATGGGAAAAGATTACTTCATTATTTTCATTAATTCTTTGCAATCCTATGTATTTTGTGTTATACAGTTGAAAGCATTATTCTACAAAAGGATCTGTAGACTTTACCAAACTGCCAGAAGGGTTCATGACACAAAAAAGGTTAAGAACCTCACCTGGCCTAGGATATAAAAGATTCTTAATATCACAGAGGTCCCAGGTTTGCATGGTCCTATAAATCTTCTGTTCAAGGAGTCCAATAAATCTCCCAGTAGCCAGGTCAGGAATCACTGGGACAGCTAGGTGGTAAAATGGATGGAATGGACAAAGTACTAAACCTGAAGATTCATCTTTCTGAATTCATATCTGATCTCAAATCTGACTGTGTGTCCCTAGGCAAGTCATTTAACTCTATTTGCTTTTGTTCTCATCTATAAAATCTAGCAAAGGAAATGGCAAACTACCCCAGCATCTTTGCCAAGAAACCCCCAATAGGGTTACATTACTGAAATGACTGAACAATGGTAACAACAGGAATCACCAACATAAAGGGGTTGTCTGTCATTGGCTTTTATTGATCTCCTGGGTTCAACCCAATCCATATTAGCTGTGTAGTGGTAGTTGCTTCATTTTCCTTATCATCTCCACGTTCACTCTTCTTTTGGTTCAGAGTCTTGACAAATTGTTTAAGGTATCCAATGCAAGGATAAAGAATGTATATTTTGTCCAGTAAACACAGGAGAACCATTGGGGGTTTTTGAGTAAGAAAGTAACATGGTCAGACTTGTGCAATAGGAAGATGATTTTGGCAGCAATGTGAGGTAGTACATGGAGAGGGAACATCAGAATCACAGAACCACGATATCTCAGTTTTGAGAGCCCTCCGAGGTCATCTAGTCCAAGTCATACCTCTTCTAGTATAAGAACCTCTTCTAGAGTAGAGCTGACAAATGCTATACGCTCACCTTTCTTTGAAGACTTTGAGTGAGGCAGATCTAATGCCTCCCAAAGGAGTCCTTTTAACTTTGGGATAGCTCTAATAAGAAAGTTTTTCCTTACCTTCCGCCTAAACCTCCCTCCTTGTTCTCCCCTTTCCCTGACACTGCACTTACTTCTGTCTTTCATGGCCAGTGAGAACAATTCTATCCTCTCTTCTATATAATAACCCTTGATTTGAAGTATTCAGAGATAGCCACCATGACCCTTTTCCCCATGCCTTCTCTAGTGTATACATTCCTCAAGCGTTCTACCAATCCCCACATGGCCTGATTTCAGAATACTTTACTAATCTCTGGAGACTCTCCAGAGTATTTGCTTCCTAAAAGTGTGGCACCCCAAATGAGACACAATAACTCCAAATGTAGTCTTATAAGCCATGGTATAGCAGAACCATTCTCCTGGTTACTTATGTTATTCTTATTTTTTTTTAATTATTTATTTTCAGTTCCAAATTCCCTTCCTCCATGTCTTCCCCACACTTTGAGAAAGCAAGAAATATGAGACCCAGTATACATATGAAGTCATGCAAAACATATTTCTTTATTAACCATGTTCCACGGGGAAAATAAGAACAATTAAGAACAAAATATTCTTCAATCTAATCTGAATCCATTGATTCTATCTGTGGTTGCATAACATAAGTCTTTTAAAATTTTAGTGGCAGAGTTTCAGTCTTTCACAATTTGATTATCTTTATAATATTGCTGTTAATATATATATATGTATATATATATATATATTGTTCTCCTGGTTGTGATCATTTCACTTTACCTCATTTCATATTACTTATTTCTTTCTTAATATATTTTATGATAATATTTGCTCTTTTGGCTGCTCTGTATCATTCTGTTTACTCATTTTGATCTTGTAGTACATTAACATTGACCCCCAAAGACTTTATTAGAGAAATGGTTATCTAATCCAGCCCCATCTTCTCCATCTTGTACCTGTAATATTGATTTATTGTATTCAAGTGACTGGTTAAGAGCTTTTTGTACTCCAGATGAGAGATTATAAAGCTCTGACGTGGAATACTAGAATGGGAATGAAAAGGAGGGAACAAATGGGAGAGACTTTATAAAGGTAAATCAATAACTTGGCCATCGATTAGATGTCGAGGAGAAATGGAAGAGTCGAAAAAGATATTTAATCTTCAAGCTTTGGTGACTGGTAAGATAGTGAAACCATCACTAAAGATAGAGATGAAGACCTGAACAATATTGATGGGGTCCCAGTGTGTTTAGAGTTAAATTCAAAAGCATGGGTTAATGTACAATTAGCTTTCACTTTTCCAAGAAATATAAACTGATGTACTTCCTTACCAAAGTCTCAAGATTGGAGCTAGTACAGCCTAGAAATATGTGGTATCCTCACAATACCATGTCATAATAAATGCACCCAATTCTAAATGGGTCACCTTTTTTCAGGGCCATTGCTCCAAGGCAGAAGAAATAAGGTAGCCGTAATTTTAAATTTTGTTCAACTAAACTCTTTTATCCTTGGAATAAAGAAAAATTAAAATTTCCACATTGGGTCTCAGAATGATTTAAATGTGGTACTCTGCATTTTGGAAAACATGTCGACTGGGGCATTTTCTGAAAACTGGAGAGTCTCCAGTACTTTAAAAATCATTTGCTATTATTCAAGCTCCAAGCCCAAGTACTTTGAATATTAAGAAACTGGTTAAACAAAACATGAAGTACTCCAGGAATTGTAAATCATCCTGTATTTGTCAGCTGCCAAAACACTTCCATTTAGGAACAAGTCAAACATTTTTCCAATTATTCAGGTCTGTTTTAACCCAGTTTCCAACCAAAAAAAGCACACATATTCATGCACAACTTTTAAAGACATAAATGATGAAATTTCACACATTTTTTTAAAGGGAGCCACCCCATAACTATTATAAGAACCAATGAAATTATTGTCTATCACTATTGGTAAAAAGGTGAAACAGAAGATAGTGTTCAGACAAGCTGAAGGAAAGCAATCTGGATAATCAAAATACCAGATTTCCATTTGGACCCCTGAATAGTTTCCCAATTTTTTTTTTGAGCCAGTTAAGGCCGTCTTCTGCATTATTTCTCAAACACATTAGGATATTGTTACCATGTGTGTTTTCATTCTTGTTACTGTTTTTATAATTTACCCTAATTGAATGAAAAATGAGCACATGAAGTAAGGCTCAGTTTTTTCCCTTGTTTAACCCCACACATTAAGCACAGGATTCCCTCATTCTGATTCCTGTAGCACTTTGTAGGAGGCCTCAGATTCAGCAATCAGTCATTTCATGATTTCCAGACAACTGCCAGCCATCTCTTTGGTGGGGCGGGAGGGAGGAGAGTAGGGAAGCCACCTGTAGGTCAAGAATGTCTGCTACAACTTTTTGCTTTGTTCATCAGAAATCCAGATATTTGTATAAGGGTCTTTCCTATTCTCCCTCCCCCATTCCCATTCCCACTCTCCCCCAGCATTCTTAAAGGAACCAAAGAAAAACTCAAAGAATAAGCCAGTAGCCATCAGTCCTCCAGGTTTCCTTTGACTGTGTTTTGAAAAATTTCCCCCAGACTTCCCTCTTTCTTCTGAAAATACTGCTTTCGTGTGGTGAGAATTATATTTATATGATCTTGCTACAATGACAGGCTTTACAAAGAGTCATTCATCTACAGCAAAGTCATGTTTTGTTTTGCTTTGTTTTTCCCAGAGAGCAGTCAAAGATATTGTAGTCATTTATATTATAATCTAGGTAGCTATTGCACAGTGAATGAGAGTATGAAAAATTTTAGGCTAAATCTTTATGCTTTTTTGTAAGGCTATTCGTTACCATTAAGGCTTTTAATTTTAAAATCTGAAATTAATTTAAAGACACTAATTGTCCCAGTTTCCTCTAGAGGGCTCAAAGCTATTTTATTTCTATATTTAATCCTCTCCATTTTTTTTCCAGGGAAATTCAAAGGATAATAGTTCTTAGAGCTAGAAGGCACCTCCACAGGCCTTCAAGCTTGACCCTTTCATTTTATAGAGTAAGAAAAGGGAAAACAGGATGGTTGAGCTGAATTCAAATGATTCCTCATTAGAATTTGAATTTTTTGAGGACGGAGACCATGTTTCTCTCAACACAGAGAGGAAGAACAGAACATCTTGCCTAGGATTTTAGACAATGGGAGAGAAACAAAGTTTTCATCCCCCCCCCCTTTTTTTGTATCATTCTCCACTAAGCTATGATTAGAATTTGCAGCAGTCATGTTTTCATTTTCCCCCATTAATCCCTGAGTTTATTTTGACTTTATCATGTCTAAATATCTGTACAATTTTAATTTTGCTTGAAACATAGTTGAACTTTTCTTGATATTTTTTGGGAGATAATTTCCCCCCAGTGATATCTGTTGCTGAAGTGATGATTACAATAAGAGGAATTGTGAGAGGTTTTCCAGAACTGGGGTCACCAGCAACATTTCCATAAATCACAGACAATCTCAATATAGACAATCTTACAGAGAAGCCTCATTGTAATAAGTATAATATACATAGGTTAAAATGTCCTCATCATATTTATCTTTCACTATGTAGCTTACCAAAACCAAAGTTCTGTCATCAACAATTATTAATCATCTATTTGCCTGGCAAAGAATTTTAATAAAGCATAAAGTACAAAAAACGAACATGAGAAAGAGAGACAAAAATGTAATGCAAATTTACAAAAGGGGTTGGGGGATCACTATTGCCCTGCCACATCTGTTCACCACATGTTCATAAATTGCATCAATGTTTTGAACATTTCTCCTCTCACCTATATGTCATTCAGATTTTATGGTTTATAATACTGTCCTCCCCCCGACCCAGCCCTGAGATGTTCATTATTATAGGTTTGACTAGAAATTGATACTGATCAAGTTTTGAGACAAGTAGGCTGCAAAG
Organism: Monodelphis domestica; assembly: GCF_027887165.1. Lineage (NCBI taxonomy): Eukaryota > Metazoa > Chordata > Mammalia > Didelphimorphia > Didelphidae > Monodelphis > Monodelphis domestica. The sequence goes on along the minus strand of NC_077229.1, from coordinate 160,025,469 downwards.
TGGTACCTACCAATTAATGGCTGTCATTCAAGGACAGTCCAGTTCAATTTTTGTTTGATTTTTACCTCAAGAAAGTGCAATAAGATAAGATTTTTTGTTCACCAAATGAAGAACCACTTTCATGATCCCCAAATTTCCACACCAAAGAGAAAGCTCATTTTTGACTATGAAACCATTAAAGAAAGCCTCTAAAAAGGAAGCAGGCAGATCAAAAGACTCTTTTCTATCTTATTTCCCTGAATTTCAGGTAGAAACTCACATGTAATAATTAATGCTTTTGATACTTAAAAAATAGCTATCCTTTATAAGATGTTTTAAGGACTGTAAAGCAAGTTACATATGTTATCTCATTTGATCCCCATGACAATTCTGTGAGGTAGGTACACATTTTGACTTATCGCAAATGGCTGAGAGTCTCTGTTCAGTATAACAATGAATGCTTCATATACTGAATAAAACAACAAACACTTAGTTCTTATCCTTGAGGAGTTTATAATCTAAGACAAAATTGACATTAAAAAACCCCCAAAGAACCCAGATCTACAACTGAGAGTTCTAGCATGAACTATTCATTGGAGGTATTCAGGCAAAGACCAGATGACCATTTAACAAGAATGTTACAGATGATATCTATGATTTGATTAATGATTGGGCCAGCTATTCAGACTCTGAGGGTCCTTCCAGCTATGAAATTCTATCATTCATTTTATTAAATGGTGTGTGTATATGTGCATGGGGATCAAGTCAGTTATTTGATGTCATATACATGAAATAACTACCTGACTGGATTTTCACTTTTTCATTTGTTAGTATAAAGATATAGTGACAAAGGTACAAACATTCAACAAAAACGAGGCATGAAATGTTTTCTTGAGTTATGTCAAGGCAAGCACAGTGCCAGGCAAATAGTAGGTGTTTAATGAATGCATGTTGATTGACAGACCACCAGGATAGTCAGCAATATAAGATTGTGCCCCTTCAATGGTATAAAACTTCAGGGTGACCATTGACTGTGGCAGTGAAATGATCATTCTGAACTTGGAAAAGAAGGTTGAGGAGAGAAACAGTAAGTGTAAAGTTACAAAACATTTTGCTGGGAAAAATGTAGGTCACGAATTTTATTCTAAGGAATTATCTCTTATGAGGACTGATAGAAATGAAGAAAGTGAGAGGGAAAGAATTATCCCAGTGAATGTATTGGAACAGTTTCTTAAGCTCTCACTCTTCTACCTTTCCTATCTCTTTCGACCTCAATTTACATGTAAGCTAATACCTTTGTTTTTTGACTGTTAAATCCATGGCAATGCAACACTCAGCTGTGAGCTAACATTTGAAAAACTTTGTAATTGCTTTTCAAAAAACTAGAAATTGAAATCTTCATGAAGAGGAATTTCCAGTCAGCAGATGCTTTTACCCTTAACTATGGACTAAGGCAATCAATTCTTTTCACCTTTTTCCTTTCTTTTTCCTTTCCCAACCCCCAACTTCAGACCAAACAGACCAAAACGCAGGAGCCAAGAATAAGATTTATCAAGGAACATACTTCCAATTTTTGGAGTTAAAAGATTTGAGAAAGTTCCAGGAATAGAGCATTCTGACACAAACCTCAAATATTACAGTCTCGAAGGCCTCTGACACAGAAGGTCAAAGAACCCAACTATTCAGCCACGAAGCAGATCTCTTTGTTCTTCCTTTAAGAAATATGTGCCTCTGTATCAGCTGCCAACATGAGGAATTTCTATGAACCCCATCTATCTTCTGCCACCCACTGTACCTGTGAAGGGGAAGATGTCAGGAGGAATATTTCAGTAGAAGTGGATCATCTCCTGAGAAAGCCATGCTCCTTCCTGATTCCCTGCTGCCTAAGGTTTCCTAATCCTGTATCCACATTGCTCTCCCTAGCTGGGGCAGACAGTGGGGCCACCATCTTGGTACTTAGAGCTGGCAACCTTAGTACCAGCTAAATGAAGGATGGCTTTGTTTTAAAGAGAGAAAATCTGTTCCCCACTATCTGTATGGGCCCCCTTTGGCTCCAGATGGTTTTAGTTCTGCAATAAGCTGCTGATTTCCCCAGGAAACTTTGCCAGAAAAATGTTTTGGACACCTTTCCACACATTTCTTGAAGTAGCCTCTAGATATTAAGGAAATGTATCCAAAGGTAACACTGGGGAGATAATGTCCTTGCAAACCATAAATAAATTGACCCCAACTGAGCACCCATTAGGAGTCTCTCAGTCTGCTGGGATGCATTACACAGCTGAATTCAACAAGTCAGATAGCAGTGGAATTGAAGGGGCAGTGTCTATTGACAGGGACCCTCAAATTCCCCTAGAGAGAGGCAGATAGTGTAAAGAGGCAAAATGCACCAGCAGATATGGTGGCTGATGTCACGTTTTAATGTTCTCTGAATGGTCAGCACCCTCTTACCAAACTCCAATCTCTTAGAGAAGACAAGATTGTAGCTGTAGAACTGAAATAACCTGCATCATCAAGAACAATCCTTCCATTTTAAAGATAAGAAAACTGAGGATCAGAGATGTTTAAATGGCATGCCCATGGCCATATGGTTAATAAGTTTTTGAGGCATAATTCAAACCTAAATCTTCCTGATGCTAAGGTCAACACTATGCTCTAATGATATTATTCTGCCTCTGAATGTTGTGTTTTGTGAGAAACAAAGAATTCAATCTTCTATAGTTATCTAGGATTTAACAGAGATACATTTTTGCTTCTAACCTGTAAAAGATTAGGAGCCCCTACTTATTGATAGAACAAGTCCAAAAATAAATGTATCCAGACGCTCAAGCTTTACAGCCAAAGCAAATTTGGGATGGTTGCACTGGGGTTGTTAAAAATAGCATATGAGCTCTAAAAAATATCTTCTCAAATCATTGCATTGGATCTTCTTGTGTGTGTGTGTGTGTGTGTGTGTGTGTGTGTGTGTGTGTGTGTGTGTGTGTGTGTGTGTGTGATTTAGGATCTGCCTGAGAACAACATCTATAACAATTCCATTTTCTCCAACTGAGAAAGTTCCCACTTAAAAATTCCATTCTTGCCAAACTTATTTCTTCCCTGCTTCTTCTCCATATAAACATAATATTCAGTCAAGTAAGCATTTATTTATTGTTGTAGCTTGTATAAAACACTGGAATGGCTACTGGGAATACAAAAACTAAAATGACCACGAGGAGTTTACATTTAATGGGGGATACAGTGTATTGATAGATAAGCAAATACACGGTCATTTGAAGGTGAGTAGAAGATGGCTTAAAGGAATGAATTTCACAATGAAGAGCAGGGTGGGTTGGAGCAGTGTCCATAAAGGTTAAGTTCTCAGATAAATGCCTATTTCTACTCCTGATTGTGTTGTGAAGTGGTTCCTGAAAAGCATTATTCACACTTGCTGTGACTATGGAAGCAAAACACTGGCCCCTAAAACTAGAAGAGTCCTGTGGATGTTTTTCTTCCCTTTCCCCATAGACTGGCCCAACTGAAAAGGTTGATAGAAGAGACCTACAGCAGAGAAAAAGATTAAGAGAAAAAGATTAAGATAATAAATCAAAGAAAATAAAATAAATTAATTGAATTTAGATCAAAGCTGCTAGTAAAATAACATTATTTTATGGAAGACAATGATCAGATTATGTTATTTGTCTATGGTTTCTTAAACTATCACTTTTCTTTCACTGTTTGTTACAAGGTTTATTGAGTATTTTTAAATAGGTGATATGGCTAGACTGAAATCTCCTTGAAGGCAGAAGCCTCTATGCTTTATCTTTATGTCTCTATTATTTATTGCAGTCTCATACAAAATTGGTGCTCAAGAAATGTTTGTTCATTTGAGTTAGCAGCTGCCAAAATAATTTTTTAATTAACTGCTATTGGTGCCTCTTTTCCAAAGTTCAGAGGTAGTTGGTGGTAGTTTAGACATTCTTATCTTGATTGTTGTTTTTTTTTCTCCAGATAACTGGAAATACCATTGCAGATTAATAAATTATTTCTCACCCTTCTTAGCAGGACCTTAGTTTAGTTTAAGCATTATTAGGGAAAATAAGCTGGTTGGATAGATAGTGTTATAATATATCTTTAATTCATATGGAAGACTGGGGATAGAAATGATGCTATCATTACACATTTGAAAGACTGCCATTAAATTTAGGTTAATTAGATTTAAGAATTAGATTTATTTTGTCTACATCCAGAGAGGAGAACTGGAATCAATACATGATAATAATAGAGGCAGATTTCAGTTCAGTATGAAGAAGAACTTTTAATAATGCATCCTGAAAATTGACCTACATTACAAGGTGGTGAGTTCCCTGCCACTGAAGCTATTCAAGCAGAGGTTGTTATATAAAGGTTTTATTCATCTGGAACTAATTTAGCTTCACCTGAGATCCTTTCCAACTCTGAGATTAATATAATCTCAATGGGAAAATTCAGTTCAAGTCAATAAACATTTATTAAACAACTATTATGTCCGATGGAGAGCTGATCTAAGGTCACATCCTGCCACTGATTCATACTGGCTATGTTACCCTGGGCAAGTCACTGAACTTCTTAATGATCAAGGACAGGTATCTCAATTACACATTAGCTACTGATTTATATTGATGGAGAAGAATTCCTTCTGATAAGTCAGTTAGGAGGAAGGCATATAGTGGAGAGCATTTGGATACAGTGGGAGAAGAGAAGCATTTTTGTTGTTAGGGTATATTACAAGCAACACACACACACACACACACACACACACACACACACACACACACACACACATACAGATTAAATTGCCTCAAAATAAAGGAAAGCAGGAGGAACATACCTTGTTTGGATAAAGAAGAAAGAATAGCCCAGGGGACAGAGCATCTGTGGAAACCAGGAGAATTCAGACCAGCTTGATGCTATATAGACAGAAGCAACAAAGTAGCAGAGTAGGAAGGAGCCCAGTCTGATCTACATTGAAAGGGTAATCTTTACCTTTTTTTTTTACCTACCTAGCAGAAGAGTAGGGACCAGCCTAGTCCATGAAACATCAAAGGAATTGGCAGTACAGGAAGCAGAATCTAGTTGGACAAAACAACTGCAAGCCTCCCCACAGCAAAGCCAATTACCTTACCCTATAGGGAAGTAGGAAATAGGAAGAAATAAGAAAAGGGGAGAGAACAGATAAAGGGGAGGGTGAATTGGAGAGGCAGTGAGCAGAAACAAAACTTTTATCTATAGGGAAAGGCTGAATGTTGAGAGAGAAGGATAAACGGGGAAATGTAATATAGGGAAACAGAATTAGAAATCATAAATGTGAATATGAATGGGTTAAACTCACCTATAAAACAGAAAGGGATAGCAAAGTAGATTAAAAACCAGAATCCCGCAATATGATGTTCGTAAGAACACATTTAGAGCAAGGAGAAAGACACGAAGTAAAATTAAGAGCCGGAGCAGATTCAACCATGCCTTAGCTAAAGTTAAAAAAAAAAAGGCAGTGGTTAACAATCATGATCTCAAATAAAGCATTTGTTCTAATTAAATGAGATACAGAAGGAAATCACATCTTGATAAAAGGCACCAGAGACAATGGAATAATATCAATACAAAAAAAATGTGCCAAATAGTAGAATCCAAATTCCTAAAGGAGAGGTTACACAAGTTATAGGAAATGATAATAAAATGTTACTAATAGGAGATCTTACTCTTCCCCTGTCAGTAGTAGATAAATTCACTTTAAAAAAATAATTAAAAAAAGTTAAGGAATTAAATAGAAGTTTAGAAAAGTTTGATATGATATATTGCTAGAGAAAATTAAATGGGATTAAAAAGAAATATACCTTTCCTCAGCTGTAAATGGCACCTTCACAAAAACTGACCATAAAAATGTCACAGCCAAATGTAGAAAAACAGAAATATTAAAAGTATCCTTTCTAGATCATAATGCAATAAACGTTACATTCAGCAAAGGGTGCAGAATAGAAATAATAGAAACAATCTCATTAAAATAGGGAATGGCTGAACAAATTGTAATATCTGGTGGTGATGGAATACTATTGTGCTAAAAGGAATGATGAACTGGAGGATTTCTATATGAACTGGAAAGACCACCAGGAATTGATCCAGAGTGAAAGGAGTAGAAACAGGAGAACATTGTACACAGAGACTGACTTATATATTGTGGCACAATTGAATGTAATAGACTTTTTTACTAGTAGCAATGCAATGATCCAGGATAATCCAGAGGAATTTATGAGAAAAATGCTATCCATATCCAGAGAAATAACTGTGGGAGCAGAAATGCAGAAGAAAAACATATGATTAATCATGTAGTTCAGTGGGGATATGATTGGGATTTTGATGTTAAAAGATCACTCTTTTGCAAATATGAATAATATGGAAATAGGTTTTGAACAATAATATATGTAGAACCCAGTGAAGTTGCTTGTCAGCCCTGGGAAGAGGATGGGAAAAATCATGAATCATGGAATCACAGAGAATATTCTAAACAAAATAAAAATTTAAAAACCTTAAAAATTTTTTTCATTAAAGAAAATGACTAACAATAAGGAGACATCATACCAAGATTTATGAGGTTCAGACGAAGCTAAACTTGGGGGGGGGGTTATGTCTATAAATCCTTATAGCAATAACATAGAGAAAGAGTAGACCAATGAACTGGCCATGCAACATATATTACAGACCACATGGATAGAAAGAAGAAATGGACCAGGTGTTTGGAAAACATTGGTTTGGCACGGAGGTGTTTTCTAGTAGTGATGACGACTTCAATTACCTAGATATCTGCTGGAGCTCTTACTTTGCCAAAATCAGAACAGCTAATAATGTCTTGCCTTACTTTAATGATAATTTGATCCATCAGAAGGTATAAAAACCAACAAGAAGAAATTTTGGCACTGATTCTTCTTCACATTGATAAACTGGTTTCTGGGGTAGAAATCCTAGGTGGGAGGGTGAACTCTCCTAAAGTTTGTGACACAGGAGGAGAGGAAATTTGGACATAGTCTGATAGGAACTTTAGATTTTAAGAAAGCATATATCAATGGATTTCTAAGAAGGGTAGATTCTCCTATAGCAATGTAGCCTATAAATATAAGGAAACCTTCCACAATTAAATTCTGACAACAAAAGGAAAAAAAAATTTCATTGAGGAAGAAGAAGAGTGTTTGTTTTTTTTAAAGAGATTGGAATCTTATTAACAGTTTTGATTTTTGAAAACTGTGCAAAAGGTGAATGCAAAGGCTGTTAATTGGATAAAAAATGATGATCAAGGTAAGAATAGGACCACTGTTTGGGGTGGAAAAGAGAATGACAACAGAGAGAAGGTAGAACTTCTCACTTCTTACTTTGCTTGTCTTTTTCTACCAAAAAGAATCACTTTTATGCTGGAAATAACAGAATAAAAGTGGCTAATAGGGAGTTGGTACTGTGAAGATTAAATTTAACTCTCCCCTGATTATAAAAATGAAAATAATTAACTCTCCCTTGATTGTGAAGATTAAATTGTAACCCCTGCCTATTTTTAGACAATCACCAAAGGTATAAACACCCCATTCTCACTTGAGTGAGGGAGGTCTGTGACCCATATGTGCAATAGTGGGGGATGAATCAGAGTCGACTCACTGCCTCCTGGGCAGTCCTAAAGTAGGACTTCAACTGTGATTGTAAATGTAGAATTCGGGGAAGGCACAGGAAGTGATACAAGTCTTTAAAAGGGAGTGACAACTTCCTGAGTGCAGTTCTACTGGCAGTACTTCATTCTTTGAAGTGGAGGCTTGTGAAGAATGTGCTGACTGGACCTGAAACCCTATTTCCTGGTGAGGTTGTTTTAAAATCTCTTCCTTTGAACTGACACATGGGGAGTGAAAAAGCTGACTCTTAAGTGCTGGATTTTTCTGAATAGACTTCCCCAGGTCCTCAGCTTTGCAGAGCCCTAAGGACTAATTCTCCCTGCCTGGGGCCCTGAGTAAAATATTGAGTGCTTAATCTAGATATCTTACCCTATCCTCTCTCTGTTTGTCTTACTTCACTCTTTCTACATTTTGTAAGTAAAATGTAAACAAATCTCTTGGGAATAAGTTAAATTTCTGGTGACCACACTCTTAAATAATCCAGTCCAACCCTTTAAAAAATAGCCCCTTTTCCCCCTTACAGTACCCAAGATAAGCAAGGAAATAATAAAGGAATATCTGGTTGTCCTTGATGAATTTGAGTCACCTGGTTCAGATGAACTACATTCTCTGGTCCTGAAAGAATTTGTACATGTGATTATTGAGTTGTTATCAATAATAACTAAAAGTTTGTGGAAAAATAGAAAGCAAATTCCTTATTTTCAAAAAGTAAACAGAAGAGCCAATGTATTGTCTGCAATATATTAGTTAATGAGTTTGACTTCAGTTCCTGGGGTTCTAGAATGGATCATTAAAGAGGTGGTTGGTGAACAGTCAGAAAGAAAGTAATGGTGGTGAAAACCACCATCAGGAACACTAAGAACAGATGACTCTAAAGTAATCTTTGCTTTTTTGATGGGGTTTCTAAGTCTGAAGGTAATGCTATAGCCAGAGTTTACCTGGATTTTAAAGCATTTGACAGACAACATATTTTTTGGAAAAAGATGGAAAGATGTGGATTAGATAATAATACATTAATTTATAACTGGTTGAGTGGCCAGTCATAAGGAATAATCATTAATAGTTCAATGCCATCATGATAGAGGATCTCAAATGGAGTGTCCCAGGATTGTGTGCTTGACAATCTACTGTTTAATACTCTTATTGATATTCTTATCATTTAGATAAAGTAATAAATTCCATGTTTTCAAATATGAAAATAAACAAAGCTAGGAAATGTTGCTAATATACTAGTGATAAATTCAGATAAAAAATTCAGATTTCAAAAAGATCATGTCAGGCAGGCTAAGGGATTTGTCTGAATCTAAAAAGATGAAGTTCACTTGAAATAATTGTAGATTCTTACATTTTGGTTAAAAAATATCTTCCACAAGAATAATGTGGGGAAGATATAATCGGAAAGCAATTTATCTGATAAAATTATATTAGTTTTATTGAACTTCATACTTACTAAAAGTTAATGAAGTAATATATCAGTTCTAAAATCTAACATGATTTTAGGCTTCCTTTTTAGTTTCTAAGAAAAATGAGGAGATAGTCAGACCACACCTGGAATATTATATTGGGTATACTTTAGGATAGACATTGATGATCTAAGAAATGTTGGGGCAGCTAGGTGGCTCAGTGGATTGAGAGCCAGACTCAGAGACAGTGAGATTTTAGGTTCAAATTTGGCCTCAGACGCTTCCTAGCTGTGTGATCCTGGTCAAGTCACTTAACCCTCATTGCCTAGCCCTTACTGCCTTAGAACAATGCACAGTAAGGGTTAAAAATGAATAAATAAATAATTCCCATGTAAGGATAGCCAAGATGGTGAGTCTATATTCTATGAGGATCATTTGAAGAAACTGAGGATCTTGGAGAAGACTCAGGAGGGAACATGACAGTTATGTTTTAAATATTTAAAGAGCTATCATTTGGAAGAAGGATCAAACTCCTTCAACTCTGCACTAGGAAGCAAAACTAGGAACAATGGGTGGAGACTGAACTGCAGAGTCTCAAATGGAGGCTTGATGGCAGGAAAAAATTCCTGACAAACAGAACTATTCAAAAGTGGGGCACAGTCATCCATCACTATATCGCGGTTCACTCATTGCTGCTTCACTGTATTGTGGGTTTAAAAATAATCTAATTCTGTATTGCATAGTTTTCACTATATTGTGGGATTTTGTAGATGAATACTGTACTCTACACAATGGAAATGCAGTATGCCACTACCACTTGCACAAATTTGCTAATGTGAGATTGATTGTACGCACACACTATTGGTTGATGGACTGAAAGGCAACCAACCACAGAACTATGTTCTGTATCCTAGGTGCTGATTGGATCAGTGACTGTAGCATTAGTCTGTTTTCTCTCCCGGACTGTGCCCATTTGTTCAGTATCTCTCTTGATCACTTCACATTGATGTCTGATTGCTGCATGTAGTGTTGCTCTGTGATGTTGTTTTTGTGAAGTTTTCCTAAAGGTTTGGATTTATTTCAAGCCCTTTGTCACCCAAACATTCTGTGACTTCCAAGGCTTCTGGCAGTGAACCCAAGCACCAGAGGAAGACATTTACCACCAAAGAACAATGAAAGAAATATAATATCACTACTTCACGAATTTTCACCTATCATGGAAGTCTCTGAAATGTAACTCATGTGATAGGTAAAGGATCACTGTAAATTGTTTTTTGTGTTAACAGGTTCCCTGTCAATGGATGTATTCAAGCAGACACTGGATGACCATTTTGAGGTATACAGTGAGGATGCATTATAGTGGAGATTATATTCAAGGACTGGCTGAACTTGACAACCTAAATGTTAGAACATTGGATTTTCTTAATATAAAGAACTTAAATGTATTTCCAATTTTGGACTATTGGAGATTTGGTCACTGAAATATTTATATTGCAAAATAATAACTTTCTAAAATCATGCATTAGTAACATATATTCGATCAAGCTTTAGAATTGGCCTAATATCTAACTTAAGACTAGGATTGGTAATGGGTACTACCAACATTACTAAGGAGAGAATGTCATTTAATATTTAGCTAGGCAATCACATCCCTTTCCTAGGCACAGTTAACTAAATGTTTATAGAATTAGATGACCAGTGCCTCACAGGATAGCTAAGCTATTATATGGGTATATGGGATGTTCAAGACTAGTACCTCTGGTTTAAGGATTTCATTAATGAGCCCTTTTCAGAACTGTTTTCTTCTATTAATGTCCATCTGGTGTCCACCAGATCTCACCTGTGGTTCCAAGAAGTTATAATATGTCTTGTAGCCACACACTGATATACCATCTTGGCAGGAGGACTACACCAGGTTGAAGGTAACCAACAGGGGGTTGTCTACTCCAGGCATGCGAACATTTCCCCCAGCAGATCATAACAATTTGTTCCAAAGATTATGAAAACTGTTAAATTTCTTGAGGAAGATGGGGGGATTGGAAAAATAGGGGATAACGGGAGGTTTGTAGCAGGGTAAGGAGGAGTTGAGGGGAGAGAGGAATATTGCTGCTGGTGAGGCAAAGGAGAGAGATGCCCTCTGCTGAGATGAAGCAACAGGGGTCCGATAAGGACTGTTTGTCGTTGAATGACTGAACTGATGTTCAGCTCCCTCTGTGCCCCAGAAAAGATGGTCCACTTATCTGACTGCGAATTCAAATAAGGTAAAGCTTAATAACCAGTTTGGATTGGAGAGGTATCAGGAAAGAGGGACAAGGGATGTCCCTAAATAAGGTTGGAGCCTTCCTCAGCTTGGGGCTGAGGCCTGGCCTTACAGGCTGGTGAAGGGTTTCTCCCAGGCCTGTCTACTCTATATCTGTATTAGCTTTGTCAAATTCAGAACCTTAGCAGTAGACAGCAAACAACCAAGGAAAGTTCTAACCTTCAAAGCTGTTTGGGCCTGAATCTTCAGACTCCTCTCCAGACTGGGCTGAACGAGTTCCTCCCTCCTCTAATACCGGAAGCAAGAGAAGCCAGCAGGAAGGAAGAGCTAGTCACAAGACCCAACTGCCACTCCTACTTGCTACCAATTTACTAAATCTACTCTAAGGAATTCTTAGCAGGAAGGTTTGGGTAAGGGTAGTTTGGGGTTTTACAATAAATTCAGTACAATAAATGTTTAAACAAAACCATTACAAGAAATTTGAATCTTGGTGCTAATACTACTTACTCTTACTAAGTTAACTAAAACAAATAGTTTTCCTATTATATATATATATATATATATCATTATTTGCAGACTATCTTATATATATATATGTGTATATATATATATATATATATATTTCCATTAAACACAATTTCAGTATCAGCTTTACAATAAACAATTAAAAGTTTACTATCTGCAAATGCAGCTTAAGTCTATTCCTATGTGTAACTAATTGTCTGTGCTATGTATAACTTAACTTACACTTAATCTATTCCCTACTTATTATAACTATTATCTTATGTACAACATATATACACAAAATGAGTGAAACAAACATTATGGAGCACTTAGAGCTTGGTTAAACTTCAAAGAAGTCAAGATTGTCTACTGCTTCCCAAGCCATCACCACTTGATTTACCTTCTGTCTAAACACTGGCCTTGCATGACTCTGGAAGAGAGAGTGAGCCTGATGACTTTATGCATCTCAGCCTCATTGAAAACCAATTTATGCTCAAGTTAAAAGACATTACCAGCGATGTCATTTTGGTCCTCTGAATACAAAGGATATCAACCAACCAAACTATGAGATATAGATATTCATTGATTAATCAGGATCATAAAATTCTAGATATCTGTTTTATAGTCCAATAAATTTAATAAATGAGGGAAGAAGGACAAGTTTTAGAATAGTGTCAACATTTTCTCTGCTGCTTTCATCTACCTCTAGGAAGCTATTGCTATTTCTTTGATATCAGGAACACGTGTTAATGACAAGGGAATGAAAAGATTGAGGATAAAATTAAAAGTGGTAGAGAACAAAGGTTAATAGAAGCCACTTAATCAAATAGGCTACATTTGCTTGAATAGGTCTTTGTACAAATTATGGTGTGCATTATCTTATTTCTGTGTATTATTTATGTTTTATCCATAATTGAAATCCCTAGAGAAAAAAGATCTAATTTTATGTATTTTGTTGAGTCTGGAAGGGTGTGGGAGAAGGGCAGGGAGAGCTCAACATTTTATTTGATGATGAAATAGCTTAACAGCCTATTTAGCTACACTTCTAGCAAACACAATCCAACTGTGTAATGCTTTGCCATCTGTAAAAGGAAGATTTTTCACTCTTTCTTAAAATGTAGTCATTTCTGAGAGTGTTGGTGTAGCAGTCATTCTATGCAGCTTGGTTTTTACACTGGTGACCTTAAGAGAAGCAGTCACAGGTTTAATGATAAACAGCCCAAAGTAATATGAGACACATTTAGTAGAGCTTCATAAAATAGAAGACACATTTAGCAGAACTGCAGTAGATAGATATTGATGTTAAGATATTAATCAGCATAGAACAGATTAAAATCAGGAGACTGTCCTGTGTGAGAAGAAATTAGAACATGGTGTTTGAACTTCAAGTACCATGGAGGGGAGGAAGTAAGAAAGGGAAGGGGAGAATGTGGAGAGCACTGCCTAATATATACTTGTTGACTGATTTTTGAAATAGGCAAGAGATTTTGAGTTGCATGATTTATCACTTCTTGATACTTTGGAAATGTCAAAGCCTCATCAAGTACCCAATAAAAGTTGGAATTCATTTTTCCAAGAATGGAAAGTGGTATTTTGGCATCCATTCTAATATTCAGGGTTATTCTCCAGAGAAGCAATTGGAGCAAGAGAAAATCTCCAAATAAAGACCAAGGTGAATACTCTTCATCTGCCAAGTAAAAAGAAAAGAAGCCCTATTGAACAATTACATCCAACTTCTTCCTTACTGCATAGCTTCTTACTGGCTCCAGAAGAATGTAGTTAACTAATAAATCAACAAATTCATTTTTAATGTATTTTATTGATATCTTTTGTTTTTAACATTGACTAGATTTACAACATTTTCATTCCCAAGAGAACTATCCTTTATAACAAAAAAATTTTAAGAGAGAAAAAAGAGGAAAAAAAATCAGCCAAGTTATTAAATAAATTGATATTCAATTTTGAATATTCAATATTGAAATTCAATAAATCTGACTATATGCAATTGTCAATACCTATAGACCCTACATCTGCCCAGAAGAGTGGAGAAAGCTATTTTCTCATGGTTTTTCTTTGAGGTCTAGCACAACAAACACTATTAAGTACCTTCTATGTGCTTCACAGGGTCAGGCCCTGGAGATACAAAGACAAATGTGAATTAGTCCCTGCCCTTGAAAAATTTACAGTCTAGCAAGAGAAGATATGTAGTTATGTGTCTATGTACTGTTAAATTTAATTGTGGTTGAGACTGAAATATATTTAATATAGGTGGTCGCCAGGAATTTAATTTCTAAATCCCAAATGATTTAGTAAAGAAAATGGAATTTATGGTAGTTTATTTACAATAGAGGGAAGATATTAAGGAAGAGAGAGAGAGAGAGAGAGAGAGAGAGAGAGAGAGAGAGAGAGAGAGAGAGAGAGAGAGAGAGAGAGAGAGAGAGAGAGAGAGAGAGAGAGAGAGAGAGAGAGAGAGAGAGAGAGAGAGAGAGAGAGAGAGAGAGAGAGAGAGAGAGAGAGAGAGAGAGAGAGTTCTGGCTTCCACTGATTTCCACTGATTCCAATTAGAATTTCTAAGCCCCAGCCTAGGGAAGAGAGTCTCAAGACGATGGGCCTTTCCTGGAGGCTTCACACCTCCAGAAAGGTGGGGTCACTAAGTCAGCCTTTCACTACCAACTATGACCATCTATATAGAAAGAAGTCTGGGTGTCTGTCTTCTAGTTGCTCCTCAAGTATCTGTCTTCCAGTCTCTCCTCCGAGTCAGAGAGCTCTTTGATCTCCTTGAATCGAATATCCAATATATCTTCCTCTGGCCTCTGATCTTCTTTTTTAAAGATCTTTTTCTCTTGTGTCTCCTCCCCTAAATTTCACATCTACCAATCACAGCAGATGCTTTTCTCCAAGACTGCCCACTCTTTAGTTCACACCTTCTTTGGTTAGATTATATCTTTTTGGGTTACTTAACACCTTTTTTGGTTAGTTCACCTTCTGTAGTTACTTAACACCTTTTTTTATGGGCAGATCTACTTAAATACTGAGTTACCACCTTTTTGTAGATTAAAATCTAAAAATAGATTGTGAATTATAATTCAATCTTCCCAATAAAGGAAGAGCAAAGTACCTTCATTGTTACAATCAGAAGATAGCAAGTCCAATCTTCACAGTACATATAAATGTATATTCTGTACATATGTACAACATATATATATATATATGTATATATATATATAGATAGATAGATAGATAGATAGATAGATATAAGATCAAAATTTTGGAAGTGGGAGGCCAAGATAGTAGAACCTGCAGAATCAGAAAATTCTACATGTAGAATGTCACACTTGAGCTGAACTCTGAATTTAGCCCAGGATTCTGAATACAGAGGGAAGAAGGAAGTGAATTCCAGGACTGGAAGTTAGCTAGTGCTAAGACACAGAGGTAGAAGACAGAGTACCCTATAAAGGAAGGAGGCTAGTATGAATGACCTGATACCATGTGTAAAAAGCCTGAAAAGGTTGGCCAGGGCAAAGTAGTGTTGGGTTTGAAATGCAAGAGGAATTGGTATTTAATCCTGGAGGCAATAGGGAGCCTCTGGAGTTTAATGAGTAGGAGAATAATAGGCAAGCCTCTTCTGTGGAAGGACTATTTCATTTTTGTCTTTATATGCCTAATATTTCTCATACAGTAGATTGTAAATAAATGTTTAATGAAATCAAATTGCGCATATAGAAATGAACTTATATTTTTAATTACCTAATTCCACTACTTCTCTTAATAATAGGTAAGCTACTGAACCTTTCCTCCACCCCAAGCTTGTAAGGTATATCTATAGACTCTTTGAGAGTTACTTGCTACCTTTTAAAATTTTTTTCAAGGAAGAGCAGAAATGGGGGGAAAACAACTTTGCAAAAAAAAATCAATTAAATAACACTGCTTTCTGTGGTAGTAAAATGTGAAAAATATTGTTGCCTCTGAAATCTGGGCTAAGAGAGGAAACTCAGGCTTGGAGGCAGCTTTAGTTCTTTATGATCACAGACAATATGACATTTTCCCTATAGTACTGACTTAGATTTGACTTATTTCAAGGCCCAGTGGAAAGCTTGACTTTGTCTTAACCTCTCCATCTATATCACATGTTCCCTATGAAAGAATCTCTCTCAATAATCACTAACAGCATTAGTTACCAGTTTGAGCTTGTACCTTCCCTGGTAGATTCTTTTCCTCCTTGTATTAGCTCACCCTACTCCACATGTTAAATACAATTGATTTGATATGGTGTCCACTTAGTCATTAAATGCACAGGGCTTCTTAATACTAAGACATGGAAAGCAATACAAAATGATACATTTTATTCTTGTAACTAGTTTTATTCATTTTCTTTGAATATGGAAATATGGAAGCTTTGTGTTTTCTCAGATATCCCATGTACTTATATTAACCTATGCACTATGAAGGAAGAATAACTTGTCAGCCAGAAATTGCCTGATATATCTAAACTATGTGACCAATCAGTGAGAGGAAACATTGTGTTCAGCTCATTAAGGATATAATTATTTCTTTTTTTTAAAGTCAAAGCATAGTTTTATGTAGCTTCTCATGTAGCTTGGTTCACAAAACAAAGAGAACCTGGACTCACTAAGGTAAAAAAAAATTCTAAATTAGATAAACATAAAAAACCCACATACCACTATTACTTCATAAAGAACTATATAGCAGAGTAATCCCCTTCCCTCACTCCTGTTGTCAATCCATACTAAATGGGGAAGGCAACGCCTAAATAAGTTTAAAATTTATAAATTTCAAATTATATATATATTTTTAGTCGAATATAATTATATTATTTTCTAGAACTCAAAATATCCTGAATGTAGGAAACAAAGTATTACCTCTCAGGATTCTATTATAGGTCTATTATATGTCAGGCATATGCTAAAAACTGGGGATACAAGTGGAAAAATTGAAATGGTCCCTGCCCTTAAGGAACTTAAATTGTAGGGGAGTGTGATACAACATGACCACAGATAAGGAAATAGATAATTTATTTTAAATAAATATACAGAAATTGATGGGCAGGGGAGCTGCCATTAAAAACTGAAGAAATTTTTCTTCAGTTTCTTTCTGAAGAAAGAGGCACTTGTGTTTTGAAGGGAGCTAAGGGTTCCAAGAAGCAGAAGTGATCATTTTAGGAATGAAAGATGATCTGTGAAAAGAGATGGAATATTTTGTACAGAAAATAGCAAATAAACCAGTTTAGCTAGTGAATAGATTTCATGAGAGAGTAAGATGGCTCAGGGAATTGAGAATCAAACCTATAGACCAGAATTCCTGGGTTCAAATCTGACCTTTGACATTTCCTAGCTGTGTCACCCTGGACAAATCATTTAATTCTAATTGCTTAGTCCTTTTGGAACCAACTCAGTATTGATTCTAAGATGGAATGTAAGAGTTTTAAAAAATCAGGAGAAATCATCCTGAAAGATAGGTTGGAGTCAAATTATGAAATGCTTTGAATGCCAAACAGAGAAGTTTTCATTTTATTCTAGAGGCAATAAAGAACTGTGGAAGTATATTGAGGAGAAAAGTGACATGGTCAAATCCATACATTAGAAGTATCAATCTGGTATCTTTGTGGAGGAAAGATTAGAGAAGGAAGAGTGGCTAAAGTGAGACCAAATTAGGAGGTTATTATAAAAATCTAGGTAAACAATGATGCTGCTTTGAAGAAGTATGTTTTTTATGAGATTGGAGAGACAGATGTAAGAGTTGTTGAGCAGGTAAAATCAATAAAACTTGGAAACTGAATGAAAATGGCAGACGAGTGAGAGGTTAAGTGACTCACCAACGATCACCTGGCTAATAGATTACAGCTGGAATTTGCAACCATTTCTCCAGTTGCTAAGTCCAGCACTCTCACTACACCAAACTACCTCTTCTTATCCATGTGTACATGTGGAACAAATGTATGGTTTTCATTGTAGGAAGTTATTTGGTACTTTGCTGATTATAAAGACAGGTACATGACTATACGTATTCCTACATGCCATAAAACCAATAGAGACTAGCCAAAATATTAATATTTTGTTGCTTTTGCATGCAAACTATTAGCCACTACTCTAAGTAATCTGTCCAAAAGTGTAATGTTTTCCTGTGAGCTATTGTGTATTTTTTCTCCTTGGAGACATTCAGAAGGAGGATGAACAGCTACTTATTAGGCATATTATAATTAGGATTCCTTGATTTGATGAGATTGCTGCTGAGGTCCTTTCCAGCTCTCAAATCCAGTGATTCTTTGATCAAAACTTGCTGAGCCACTAAACGGATCTGTTGTCAGTGTAATATTCTTAAAAACTATCTCTCAAATTTGCTTCTTTATTTTTTTTTTACCAATCTATCTATAGCTTTGATGACACTTATGTCTGGGTAGGCTTGGAGCTTCATCTCCCTTCCTACCTCCAACTCTTGGAAACCCAGCTCCTTTCATAGGCTTAAGGCATTATGTCAGAGTGGAAGTCTGTGTAATGACATAAGAGAAAAATGACTTTATTTTCATTGCAATCTGGTGGATTTCATGATTGACACTGTAACTGGAGGATGGAGTGACTTCATGACTGGGTAGTTTCCAACTTATGTCACCACCTGGGCATCAGATGTAAATTCTACCACTGCACAAATGTATGATGACTCAAGGCAACTCATCAGTCTTAAAGATGGTGTAGCAGAAGTCTTTAGAAAGGTCTTCATAGGTTTTATTACTATAGCTATAAAATATATTTTATTTCACTGCATGTTCAATAATTTGATCTTCCACTACACCTTAAATGGCTATAGAGCCATTTGCCAGAGAGGACACACACCTCTGTGAATATTTGTAGTAGTCATACCCAGATTTGTAGTAGGCATACCCAAATGCCATCCGAGATATTAGAATCAAGCCAGTTCTCCAAATATATAGAATATTCACACTGAAAGCAACCTTAGGAATCATGTAGTCTAATACTCTTGTAGATTAAGAAACTGAGGTTGAGAGAACTCATGGGACTTTCCCAAAGTCACCCAGCTTTTAAATAATAGATCCAAGATTCCAACCTATATCTCCTGGGTCTTAGTTCAGTGTTCTTTCCACTATTTCATGATACCTTCTTCACCAACTGGTATGACCCTGAAGATATACTACGTATAAGTTGTAAACTAATTACGTCTATGTTTTTTGCCTGGATCAAAAGTCGACAAACTTTCCCATTCCATAACACACTCTATATTTAGGATTTTTCAGAATATTTATCAGAGGATTTAGAACTGGAAGGGTTAAAACCCTTATCTTTCATCTTAGAATCAATACTGTGTATTGGTTCAGAGGCAGAAGAGTGGTAAGGACTAGGCGACAGAGGTTAAGTGACTTGCCCAAGGTCACACAGCCAGGAAGTGTCTGAGGCCAGATTTGAACTTAAGACATCCCATCTCTAGGTCTGGCTCCCAACCCACTGAGCCACCATGTTGCCTCCCATTCTAGATCTTAGATGTAGTATGAGTTCAGTTGAATAAGCCATGGTTTAAGAGTCTGAAGGCTTGAACTGGAATTGTAGCTCTGCTGCTTACTAGCTAGATTACATATATGGTAGGTTACAGCCTCTCTGAACCTCAGATGCCTCAACTGTAAAATATAGAGAATAAACTTGATGGACTCTGGGGTCCCTTCCAGTGCTATCTATGGTCATATTGTAAAGACTGATGGACCTACTCAGCTTTTCCCTCTGTCATTAAGGGGTACCACTCTGGGTTTATACTATTTGGTTTTAGTCCTGGAGGAGGCTGTTCCTTTCGAGGGCTATTAAGTTATTCTTGCATGCTCTGGCTCTTCATACCCAAAACCAATAGCATGAAGAGAAATCTCTTACAACTTGCTTGAACTTGTTTCATGTCTAGGATCTTCCTTAAAGAAATTAACTGGGTCCCCTTTAAGGGTACTTAACATACAAACTAGATCAAGTATTGGAGAGCTATTTTTTTCTTTACCACAGAAGACTCACAAAACTTAATTGACAAATACTTAGATATGTCAATGGCAAATATATAAAACAAAAATCCCTAACTATTATATTCTCCCAGGAGATTGTACAGGAAAGGCATTTTGAGACCTCTATATAGGTATTTCATTTTTAACTCAGATCTGTATTATCTAAACAACTCATTCCAAGTTCTTGTCTTCTTCCTTCCATGGAACTTCCAAGTTCCATGTCTTCTATCCAGCCAAGATATGACTTGTGGTTTATTCTGCTGTTACTTGTCATTTTCTCCTCCAAGAAGCTGAATGAAGCATCACCTATTGGATAAGCAGCATTTGGACATGGGATTTTCCAACTTCTTGCTCTCAGAAGGTTGCTGCCAAGGCTGGAAACACCATTCAGTTATCTGTCGTCTAGGAAAAAAAAACAACACAAAAGAGAAGAGGTAGTTAGAGACTTCAGGCATTGTCAGACTTCTCTAGAAAGGCACGTTCTCTTACCACCATGTGGGTAGTCATGATAATAACAGAAGATGAAGGAAGAGAAATCTGTGCCCCCCATCTCCAAGGGAGTATTGCTGGAGTTCTAAGCCACATTTTCAAAAGAGAAGAGAGAGTATAATTTGTTTTTCCTTTTAAAATCCACTGATTAGGAGGTTCTTTCTATAAGTAAAGTATCTTATTATACATCGAAGGAGCACGTGGAGACCAACCAGAGGCTTCTGGTTATGTATGACCAATGTATAGTCTCAGTGCCACATGGGAAATGCCCAGAACAGATCATATGTGTCACTAAAAGTAGCCAGGGCACAGACCCATCCCAATGAATATTTTATGAGGTGGCCTCTGTTACACTAAAATCTAAACTTCTGCTTTTGTTAATGAAGAATCGGAGCCCCAGAAAGGTTAAGTAATTTGGCTATGTTCAAACTAGAATAGAGAAAACAGGTCAGGATTTCAACACAAGTTCTCTGACTCCAAAACCATTGATCTTAGTTATATACATATTCAAATCCTAAAGTCATCTTTGCTCCAGCCTTATGGTAGTATATATGCACATGTAGGATATGTATATGTGTGTCCCACATTGGTTATATATGTCTGTCTAGGTGTGGCTAAGGGAGATATGAATAGATATATTTCTGGTGTCTCCTCTGCCTACTCTTTTCCAAGGGAGACTGATTCTTGCTAGGAGGATTGGCATCAGAAGCAAGCTTCTCTTATCCTCAGAGAAAAGGAGTACAAGGCTAGAATTATATCTATATATTCCTCTAAATATTCTTAGTCTGGGTAAAACAATACTTTAGTTTTAAGCTGTACTCCTAATTGATATCTTTTTATGGGGAATAAGTGCTCCAGACTCTTTTCCATCAAATGCCAATTCCACAAAGGACAAATGGAGCAAATAGCAGATCCCACTTATCCATGCCAGTAGTAAAAGGAAATCAGAAAAGGTATACAGATGAGAATATACCAGAAAGTACACAAAATAAATGAGCCTTCTCACTGGGAATAAGACATCTCAGTTCCCACAAGAAAGTCTGAGATCTCACTCACAGGGAAATTCTTCGAGCCTCTAGGGTACAAAGCTGGGGATAGGGGCATAATTGAAATAATTCTCCTCTATATGTTGGCTTCTTCCCTTTTTCTACCTTCAGAAACCTCTCTCTGAAGATATTCTGGAATTATGTGTGTGTCTCTTCTCTCAAAACTGGAAACCAGACCAGGATCTCTCTTATCCTAAGAGCTTATCAATTCCACCTTTCAAGCAGGCATGGGAGACAAATCAATCAATCTCCAACAATGAGAATCTTATGCTAAGGAGCTATAAGCCACACACTTCTATTTCTACATGCACATAAACATACTCTCTTGCTCTCTTGCACACATGTATACATATATCACATACATTCACAAAGACATTCCACCATTCTCTTTGCATGTCTCTGCATAGTTACCAGCACCTCCACACACCCTTTGGGCCTAAAATTGGCAAAAGAAATTGAGAATAACCAGGTTATTATTTCAATGTACCTAGACCATCTTTTTGAAACACCAAGTGTGCTGATATATTGAGAAACTGTGATTTTAGAACAGGGTGCTAATGAGGTCAAGACATCCGCATGGGCCAGTTAGCTTTGATCTGCACCTTGGCTTAAGATTGCTCCTCATCCAGTCATCTTGCTAGCATATTCCCATCGTTCTGAAAGGGGTTCATGTGGGAGAGTGTGCATAGATCAGTCTGAAATCAATTCCCACTACTGGAAGAGCAACTGAAAGTGCGTGGCCTAATAATGGTGGTTCAAGCAGAATCTTGGAATATGAAGAAGAGCACCATAAAACTATTCAGTTATTAAACATGGGTCCTTAGCAGCTGCAGTTGGACTTCTAGCAAGTTTGAGAAACTGTAAACATCTGGAAAGATTATAAAGAAGAGCAGCTGGAAGGAGAACACTTAGGACATGAAGAGCAGGTGTAAAAAAGGAGACAGTGCAAGAGAGGAAAAGGGGAAAAGCAAAAGGAATAAGCATTAATATAGTTTCTACCATATGCCAGGTTCTGTGCAAAGCATGTTACAAATATTACAGAGGAGACAGGTAAGAGCAAAAGTAAAAAAAGAAAGATTTTTCAGAGAAATAAAGTGGATATATCATAGATGAGTGGTCAAGGCTTTATTTATTCAAATAGTCACAGGGTTAACAGAGATTTTGGGGTGATTTGAATTCCATCAGTAAGTGCTTAAAACCCACTGCCCTAAAGTAGGTGATCCCTTTTTAGCTAGTTTGTAGAATAATAGACACTCAGATTTGGAAAGAATCTCAGAGAATATCCTATGTGATCCTTTTGTAAAAATTAAATTTATATCTCTAATAATAAAAATATTATATTTTATAAGGTTTATTAAGGATCATTAGAAATCAAGGAATAAAGAGGATCAAAATAAAAACCCAGTGCCCATGGCTGATTAGCTCTTTTAAAATCCCTGCGCTTAGCTTATCACCATACTTGCTGCATTACAAAGGAAGAGAGGACATGGGAGGTGTTATTGCCAGTTAAATCCCAATAACATGATCTTGCCAATGTGGAGACACAGGAGAGATTATAGGGAATTCTGGGAAATACCAAGGAGTTCTGGGAAATGAAGTCTAAGGTTCAAAATCTCCATTTATACATTCTCCTCTGAGACCCGCAGAAGACTAGTCTCTCCAGTTGGTCTTGTAAATGTACCAGCAATGAAATTACAATAATTTGGGCATAAAAGGAAAAGAGAACAAAACCAATAATTGCTAGGCCCAATGGCAAAAAAAAAACCCAAAAAACAACAAACTGTTAGGGGGCAGTCCCCTTCGGCATAAGAGTATACATGCAAAATAAATGCATTCAACCCCACACCCAAAGTTCATTCTGGATCTTCTTGAGGTAGAGTAGGTTTTTCAGGCATCTTTCTGCAAAAAGTTCACCCTCTGGATTTTAGGAGTTATTAAGCTTCTTCCCTTGAAGATCTTTCTCAAACAAAAATTTTAAATCTTGGATTTTTATGGAAATAGCCCCCCCGAAGTATAGTGGTAGTCTCTCGGTGACCAAGAATGGCTATTGCCTTTGTGCAGTTTCATCTATGGTGTACCCTTATGTGGCTTTGGAGTCCAAAGACTGAGGCACAAAATTTGTGGCACATGGGGCATGGGACGACAGTTGTTACAGGAGGTGCAATTGTGGCCTGGTGTCGGTGTTCCGCGCAGCGGCAAGACGTCGACGTCATTCATCTTCAAAGGTGGTGGTGGCATGGTTAATATGGGTTCACCAGCTGCTTCTGTCAGAGGTAGCGAGTTCTAGTTGCTTTGGTGTAATGCCAGCCCACTTCATCCCACTTGACTAGCTGATCCTTGAATCTTTTCTTTGGTCGGCCTTGTTTCCTGAGTCCAGCTGACAGTTCACCATAGAATATCTGTCTTGGTATTCGCTTTGGGTCCATGTGGATGATCGGTGTTGAGAAACACCCAGTTCAGCTTAGGTTGCAAGGCTGAGTTATGGGGGGATATGAGTCAATTATCAAAAGAAGAGAAAAAAAAACCCTCAAAAACATAAAGACAAAAAAATGGAAGAGACTTAAAATTGGGGAGAAAAAAAATTCAAAATCAGAATCAAAATATCAAAATCTATGTACATAAAATTTCTGAGTAAATAAGAATAAATTCATAATAGGTCCTTGTATAAGGTCCAATTAAAGTAATTTTTATCCCACAAGTCTATAGGACAAAATGCAGTAATATTTCACTTGCACATTTACAGCCAAGACTATAGGAAGTTGCCATACTATAAGAGAGAAAAAGGACTCGATTTTTGCATGTGTGATAGAGAAGTGTCATTCTATGGTCTGATTTTTTTGTCATTCTCAGGGATAGGGGAAGCCAGGATGATAGCCAAACTTCGGTACTTGTCTGTGAGTATTTCACAAAGAATGTGGATACAAGGGAGTCCTACGTCTTAATATATGTCAAGCGTTGCAACCTCGAGTCTCACACTAAGTTCAAGTCCTTTCATATTGGCTTAGAATTTCATCAATCCTACCTGGATTGGTTTCTTTCTTTTGACCTGTGTGTTCTTTTTGGCACTATTCAGGGTAAGTCTGTGCTTCTATGGCACTGTATAGATGAAGTCTGAGCTCTTTTTTTGATCCCATTTCCTAGAATCAGACATTAATCACAATACCATAACATTTATCAATAATGGCATATTTATCAATAAATGGCATACCCCAAAAAACTTTTTGGGTATGCATTAATATTATTGCAAGTATAAATTTTAAACTTATATATTACTACAGAATAAAAAATAATATTGTTTGTATATACCTTAAGTACAAGAAATGAGAAAAGGGGAAAAAATAAAATATTCTAATCAAAATAAAAGAAAAGCAATAATAAAACAAAATTCAAGAATTCAATGTGTTCCCAAAAAACAGTATCCACTTGTCTATGGATTATTATCTCCAATGCATGTGATAGGATATAGTCAATCAGTCTCAATACTGGTGACATGTGCTTCAAATGCAGAAGGAGAGAAAAAAAACTGAAATACTATATTGCACATGCAAGCAAAAACAATAATAAAAGAGTTTAAAAAATATATAGCTTATAATCATTGACACACTGTGTCAGCTAAGGAAAGGTAGCATACAAAGGTTTCTCACCAAAAATGAGATCCATTTTGTCTTCAAACCTGGCCATGATCCACTGTGAGTGCAAAGCAAATGATTTTCACAAAGTAACAGTTTTTTATAAATAACAGTAGTACAGCGTGTAATGCACATTCAAAAAGTATCAAAATCCCTGAAGTTATAATAGCCCATTTAAGGAAAATAGCAAATAAGCAAACT
The DNA here is from genome assembly GCF_027887165.1 of Monodelphis domestica. Lineage (NCBI taxonomy): Eukaryota > Metazoa > Chordata > Mammalia > Didelphimorphia > Didelphidae > Monodelphis > Monodelphis domestica. The sequence continues at coordinate 160,000,292 of NC_077229.1, read as the reverse complement.
ATCATATTTTACATGAGTCTGCTGTATGACATTTAAATAAAATGGATACTTGTCACAAGTTTTTCAGGTGCAGCAATATTTCAACCTTAGCTGAGATATTAAAAAAAATTTATTACTGCCATCATTACAAAAATGTGGCAGAGGAGTCTAGAAAAGACCAAGCCTTTGTACTGTTGATGTTGGGTCTAAAAATGTCACCAAGAATCTAGAGATCATTCTAGTGAAAAGGTGAAGTGAGCTGAGGAGTTACAAATGAGAGATGCCCCTCTTTTTGGAGCCATTCAGGGGTACCATGCCCTGGGATCAACTTCCCAGCTCCTTTGGAATGAGACTGTAATGTCCCAGTGGGATGTGGGGATTATAATTGTACTTCACTTCAGCTACTAAAATGGACCTTACCTACTGTTAGAGGCAGGAAAAATGATCATAGTTGTTGAAAAAAAAAATCTAAAACTTATGTCTAAAGAGCCCTTAAAATCAGTTTAAGATATTTAGCTCATTAAATTTTCCAAAGGTTGTTGTACATTGTGTGCAATGAGTCAGAGAATAGAGAGTTTTAGCACCCCTGTATATGATCAGGATACCCTAGTACTGAACTCAATCGATATAAACCTGGAACTAAGATCCTTTAGAGGGAGATGAGGCCCTACCTAGTAGGCTCATGAGTCACTGCATAAGAACAATAGACTTAGTACTGGAAAGAACTTCAGAGTTCATTGGGTTTAACATCTTTTTATGTGAGAAAGCCAGGGTCTAGAGAAGTTGTAACCTGCCAGATGTCATTCAGGTAGCAAATAGTAGAGACTGAATTCTTATTAAAGTCCTTGGACTCTAAATTCATGGCTCATTTAACCATAGCAAATTTCCTCTAAAATCTAGAAAGTTCCTTTCAGCTCTACATTGAATTAAAAATACATTGACTAAGCTCCTACAATAAGCCAAACATTTCCCCTTGTACTCAGATACAAAGACAAAAAAAACCCCCAAAACAAAAAAAACTAGTCTTTTCTTCCTTGAGGATCTTAAAATATCTTTGACAAGTGGTCATCAAGTCAATTAACTTTTGGTCTTTCAAGGTAGGCCATTCCATTTTTGATTAACTTTAATTCATAAAGTCATGGAAATAGCAGGTCAGAGTTGGAAGGGAATGTAAGGGTGATCTATCTGAGAAAGGCAACATGGTACTGGAGAAAGAGCACTTGGTTTGTAAAAGACTTGGGTTCCAATCCTAGATCAGGTCATCTTGGTCAAATCATTTAGTTTCCTGGGAACTTCATTTCCTCATCTATAAAAAAGGCAGTTAGAAGAGGTAGTCTTTAGAGGTCTTTTCTAGATCTAAATCCTGTAAATTTGTCATTTTATATTGAGCCTAAACATGTCACCTTTTATCTTCTAGAGGCAGCTAAATATAACAGTGATTATAGTGCTAGACCTGTCATCAGGATGATCTGAGTTAAAATCCAGCCTCAGATATTTACTAGAAGTCTGACCTTGGGCAACTCACTTTACCTATATCTCAGTTTATTCAAATGTAAAATGATCCTAGCACTCATTTCACAGGATTGCTGTGAAGATCAAATGAGATAATATTCATAAAATACTTAGTATAGTGTCTGGTATGTATATTAGGAATGATAAATCCTTGTTCTCACACACACACACATACTTTTTTCCCCCTAGTTCTACGCTCTGGGACCAACCGGAATAGTTGCCCAATCTCTCTACCACTTTTCAGTTTTTCAGTTAAAGACAGTGATCGGGGGCAGCTGGGTGGCTCAGTGGGTTGATAGCCAGGCCTAGAGATTGGAGGTCCTAGGTTCAAATCTGGCCTCAGACACCTACCACTCTTCTGCCTTGGTACCAATACCCAGTATTGATTCCAAGATGGAAGGTAAGGGTTTTATATAAAAAAAAAAAGACAGTGATCATATCCCCTTTCTTCCCAAGTTTTCTGGTTAAATTTATGTTCCCTGTGCCTTCAAAAAATACCCAAGTGATATAAGTGCCAATCCCCTTAAGTCCCTGATCACTTTATACTGTCTATTTAGTCAGCTTGTTGAGTCCTAAACTCTGTACCCCAAGTTCCATCTCTTGGCTGTGTGCTTTTTCCAGGCTGTGCCCTCTTATCCCTACCAGCCTTCCTCTTAGATTCCCAGATTCTATAAAAGCTCAGCTCAAATGATGCCTTCCATAGGAGGCTTTCCCTAATACTGCATCCAGCATTACTTAGTATTAACTGTATTTGACATTATTTATTTATGTATTGTCTACTCCATGGAATGAAGGCTCCACGAAGGAAGGGTCAGTTTCATTTCTGAATCTCTAGCGTCTCATCCAGAGTCAGGTGTACTTTTTTCTCTTCACTATATTGGTATGGGAAATGCTTATGAAGGAAACTCCCCTGTACTAAGATACCGTGAAACTCCCTGTATCAAGAGAGTTCATTAACTGCTGTGAAACACAGTTTTAGAGAGTTGCCTGGAGGCACTGAGATATTAGTGCCATGACCAGTATGATTCAGTATGTATTAGAGGTGGGGCTTATCCAAGGAAGGCTTTGAAGCTAGTTCTCTGTCCATCATGGCACACTGCTGTCTATAGCAAATGCTTAATCAAAGTTTATTGAGTGCTTTATTGATTGATGATACCTTTATTGATTGATGATACTTTTTCATTTCTATAATTAAGTGATACTTATCTTTGTACAATTGGTTTAAAAAATCAAACGTGGTAATTTACATGTATCTATCCTAATTTTCATCTTACTAGATTCTAGCTATTGAGAATGAACCTTTGGATCCTACCTCTGTCAGAATATTATTTTTATATGTATATACTGTTAGTTATTCCTCCAACCTGCCTTGAACTATGAATTCTCAAGATTCTATCATTTAACTGCTTCCATAGCCACCTTTACCTTACTATTATTTAGTTTGTTTTAAAACAAAAATGGCATGAGAAACTTTGTCAGAAGCTTTGTTGAAATCTGGGCATTCAATATCTACAACCTCCTCCCCATCTAATAGGGCAGTAATGCAGTCTAAAAAAAGAAGAAAAAGAAATGAGATTAGTCTGACATAGCTTATTCTTGACATGCTGGGTTGTTGCCATCTTTGGTTCCCATTTTAGATGCTTACAAACTATCTCTTTAATAAAATGTTATAGAATGTTTTGGGGAAATTTCTAAACACTGGCCTATCATCTAAAGAATACATCTTCTTGTTTATCTTGAGTATTAATATCTTGTTTAATAATTTTGTTTAATTTTTCCTGGTTTGATGATCATTTTCCATGGCAAAAGAAAAAGAAGAGTTGAGTAGTTCCTCCTTCTCTCCGTGGACACTGACCCTAAGCCCAAATAACCTGAATCAGTGATTCTATCCCTTCTTGAATTTTCCTCACTTCAATATAGTAACAAAAGTCTTTTTTATTATTCTCTCCATTTGTATTGCCACTACCCCAGTTTAGTCACTCATCATTTCTTATCTATGTGAGTCTAATAACTTCTTAATTGGCATCCCAACCTCTCTACCCACCTCAAGCCAATCCATGGCATACCTGACAAAATAATATTGCTAATGCACAGGCCTATCTATCCATGTTACTCAAGAACCTCAAGCAGTTCTCTTTTGCCTCTAGTATAAGAGATAATTTATCTTTCCAATCAGGCAACATAGTGGCTACAGCACTGGACTTGGAGTCAGAAGGCCTGAGTTCAAAATCTGGCTTCAGATACTTACTAGCTTTGTGACCTTTTGAAACTCACTTAACAACTGTTCACCTCTGTTTCCTCATCTCTAAAATGGGAATAATAATAGTAGTCAACTCCCAGAATTGTTATGAGGATAAAATCAGATATTTGCAAAGTGCTTTTCAGATCTTAAAATACTGTAGAAATGCTAATGATTAGCTATTATTTCTCCCTACGCCTTTCATTCTAGTTTCCAATCAAACTCAGCTATTAACTATTTTTAGCTCTTATTCTCTCACCTGCGGACATTTGCACTGGCTGACCCAAATGTCTGAAACAACCTCTGTTGCAGCCTTCAGAAAAGCTTGACAGAATTTTGAATCTCAGTTCTACTTAGTAATTGTGTGACCTTGGGCAAGTCATATAATCTGTTACTTAGCTTCTCAGAGCATCAGATTTCTGATCTGTAAAATAGGAATAATAATACATCATAAGGTTATTATGAGAAAAAGTTCACTGCAAACCTTAAAACTCTCTATGAATTTAAATAATAATGATTATGAATTTGGCATAAACCTTTATCAATGAAGCCATGCTGATTCTTGGTAATCAATGCTCAATGACGTCTCCTGTGCTTATGATCCTAAGGCCCTCTTAGGTGAACCTACTCCTTGAAGCTTTCCTACATCATCTCAGCTGAAAGTGACCTCTCTTGCCTTAAATTTCCTGATTTAATTTTGACTGGGCCTTTGATTTAATCTTATGGCATACTTTCTGGCTTAGTATTTGTCCACCTGTCATATCCCTTCATTCTCATTAGACTAAGGAGTCAGGACTGTATTGTTTTCAAGTTGTATCCCCAGCACCTGACACAGCAGTAGATGCCTTAATAAACATTTATTGAATTAAACTGGGCTTGTTATGAATGGGAGACCAAATGTATTCAAACTTTCAACTTCCCTTTAAGAGCATTTCTTTTCTTTCTACTTTTAAATCATGATTTTTTTTTGTAGGAGGGGATGGAAAATAAATGGGCAGTTGTATTACTGAGCAGCATTAGCAAACCTGACTAAAATAAAATCTCAATGGTGAGCCCTCTCCCCAAAGAAATAGCCTCCAGAGCTGCTACTTCTATGCTTATTCTTCATGGCATGAATCATTCTTGGCTGTGCACTGAAATTCCGCACCCCCCACCCCATAATTGCTCTAATAATTTTCAAATAAAAACAACGATGGTTGTGGACAGCTATAAATAACTAAAATGGAAGCCATTCGCACCAGACCCTTGCATGCACTTGTCGAGCATTTTTGCTGCTAACTTAAACCATATGTCTATGGAAGTGGCGCATTCCATTGCACAAACAAGAGGTCTCTGAGTGGCCCCCATTGTAAATTATAACCTTTTGACAAGTTTTACTGACTAATTTCTTCTTCTTCTTCTTCTTCTTCTTCTTCTTCTTCTTCTTCTTCTTCTTCTTCTTCTTCTTCTTCTTCTTCTTCTTCTTCTTCTTCTTCTTCTTCTTCTTCTTCTTCTTCTTTCTTCTTCTTCTTTCTTCTTCTTATTTCTCCGCCTCCTTTCCCTCCTCCTCCTCCTTCTCAATAATCAATAAAAAAGTTGAAAAAATATTTAAATCCAAGGATTTAAAAGAAAATCTGTGTTGAATCATATTTATAGATCAGCAGCCTTACTGGATGCCATGTTGCATAACAGCTTTTGTGACTATCACTCCTAATTCAGGAGCTGAAGAATCAATTGTACTATAATGTTTAATAAATCCTATGGGGAGTGGGTGTTTCCCTGTTTTATCTTTTATTCAAAGATTTTATTTTCCTAATGACATGTAATAATAATTTCCACATATGCTTTCTGGAATTATAGGATCCAAATTGTATCCCTCTTTCACTTCCCTCTCCCCTCTCTGAGATGGTGAACTATTTGATCTGGATTACACATGTATTATCATGCAAAACATACATCCATATTGGTCATTGTTATAAGCAAATACTCATAAAAACAAAATGCCAAAATACAACCATAAATAAACTAATGTGGAAGATAGTATGGTGTGATCTGTACCTGCCTCTAATAATTCTTTCTCTAGAGGTCGATAGCATTCTTTGTCTTAAGTCCTTCAAAATTGTCTCATATCATTGTATTGCTGAGAGAAGCTGTCTTTCACAGGAGATCATTATACAATAGTGCTGTTACTGTGTATAATGTTCTCCTGGTTCTGCTTATTTCACTCTGCATGAGTTCTTGATCTTTCCAACTTTTTCTGAAATCATCTTGCCCATCATTTCTTACAGCATTATAGCATTCCAGCTCCAACATATATTATAATTTGTTCAGCTATCCCTCAGTTGATGAACATCCTCTCCATTTACAGTTCTTTGCCAACACAGAAAGAACTGCTATAAATATTCCATCAATTTCTTGTGAAAATGATTGTACCCTTGTACATGTTCTACTTACCTTTCAGATCAGTTCGACCAGATGAAGAATAAGTAGCTCCCACTAAAATTAAAACCTATTTTGGATGGTGAGATATTCACCTTAATTCTTATTTTTAGATCTTGTACTTGAGTTTCTAACATGTTCACTTATTCACCCCAAGAGGTAGAAAGATGGGAAGGAAGGAAACAAAAATTTATTCATTACCTACTAGGTGCCAGGAATTGTGTTAAATGCTGTACAAATATTATCTCATTCAAGTCTCAAAATAATCCTGGGAGGTATATGTTATTATTATCCCTATTTTATAGTTTAGGAAATAGAAGTAAACAGAAGTTGAGTGATTGACCAGCTAGGATTACTAGTAAGTGTCCAAGGCTATTTTGAACTTAAGTCTTCCTCACTCCAAGACAAGACCTACATCTAATGTACTATCTAGCTATCTTAGAGAGAGAGAACTAATCTGCTATATGTGGCAGTAATTAAGAAGTACTGTGATATAGCAATGATAGCAGTAGATAAGGATCAAAGGATTTGAAATCCAACTTAGTTTTCTCATCTGTAAAATGGGATTGGACAGCAGTGGCTAGTGTCAGTTCTGTAAACTGAGGGAACTCTCTTGACACCACAAGGAAAGGCAATTTCTGAACTCTATAAAGTGACTATCAGAAAGCTAAACCAGGCCAAAGTAGAACTTCTTGTTTTCCTGGCGGGTACTCAGTCATTACGGAGGATAATTATGAATGATAAGGAGACTTTAAAATAAAGATGAGAAATTCCATTAGGATCCAGGGAAGGAATTTAAGTAAATCAACTTAGTGATCTGAAATTCCTGAAAAATGGAGAATATGGAGATGAAGATGGCTCTTCTTAGATGGAGAAATGGAGAAAGAGAATTTAGATCATACTTCACGTCCTATGGGCAAGGGCCCATCTTGCCTTCTTATTATCTTCCCTGCTGATGTCTTATTTTTCTTCCTTACCTAGAAGAGCATCCTGTGGACCAGAACTCCAGAGAATGACCCCCCTCACTTGCCCAGGGAAGTCAGTCTTCTTAGCACTAAAAACATTGCTCTGATGTTGAGCCTGTGAATCTTGAAATTTCTCAGACTTGTGAATGTTAAAAAATTCCCCATTGGGGAATCTTTCATTGGGACAATTCCCTATTAGGGACCATTCCCCATCTAAAATGTGAGAACTCTACTTAGATCAGAAATGTGAAGACCTCTACTCCACCTGTACTTAAGACTGCTTTAGGGGAGAAAACTCCTTGCTGAACAATGAAAAATACTTACATCCATACTTAATCCATGCCCATTTTTAGAATTAATTACAAAGGGGGCTAAGTACCTATAAAGGTCAGGCAACTTGTGAACTTAAAAGGAGCAAAGAGGAAAAAACTTACACAGAGATTCTAACCTACTCAGGTGTGGATTACTAAAAGGATTAATCTACTCAGGTGTGAATTTAGAATGGGCTGTCCTTTGGAAAACGTCTACTGTGATTGGTAGATGGAAGAACTTAGGGGAGGTAACATAGGAGAAAACCCCCTATATAAGAAAAAGGACAGACTGTTGAGAAAAAATCTCTTGAGATATACAGGCTCTTGAGAGACAATCTCTAAGGAGGTCTTTCAAGGGAGACTGACTCTGGCTGGAACTCCCTCTGGGGAGAATCTGTCCCCCTGAATCCTCGCTTGAACAGATCTTATGGTGAGTGATTAAGATATAAGGACTGACTGATCTTTTTTTATGGGCTTAGGCCTGGGTTGGCCAGGGCTGCCTGGGCCGGCCTATTCTTTTCTCGTTTATTTCCTTTCTCTCTCTCTCTCTCTCTCTCTCTCTCTCTCTCTCTCTCTCTCTCTCTCTCTCTCTCTCTCTCTCTCTTTGATTCCTCATTGTATTATTAATTAAAAATCTCTATAAAACCCAGTTGACTTGGGTATATTCATAATTGGAAATATTTCCCTGGCGACCACCTTAAATATTTGATTTAAAACAAGACACTCTGGTGAAAACATATTTCCTGCGGTCACAATTTACTCACCCACTTTTATATCTATCACAATTTATATATTCCACTATTTTAATCACTACAGTTTACGACCCTCAACCATTTTAACTCTTACAGTTTATGGCATCCACTCTTTTAAATGCCACAAGCCAAGAGAATGAACAAGTACAAATTTACCTAGCCCTCTATATCTAGCCAAACCTAGACCATTGTGTCCACCTTTGCATGCTCTGAATGTTTTGCCATGTTGTCCTATTGAAGCACTCCAATATACTTTTACTTTCCACCTCTTGCCTTGGGAATAGCAATTAGCATTATTATTGTTATTTGTAAAGGGTGCTATAATTTATGGTTCTATGGCTCCATTTACCACAAAACAGAAAGAGGAGCTGCTGTTTTCCCCCTAATCAAAAGAGTTCCTAATATTTCTAGAGCATGATAAAACTCAGAAGTTGACGATTTAAGTCAGTTTTTTTTGGTTAATTGTGTGTCTGAGTCTGTGTGTGTCCATGTAATGGGACAGGAGAGAATAGAATAAGAGGATATTTGAGAAAATATCTTAAATTTGTCATCAAGTCTGGGGCACAGTTCTAAATTGGAATAGCAGTATTAACTTGGAAGGAAGCATTGGATTTGTAGTTTTCTTATTTTTTTAAACATTTAACTAAACATCATTTTGGAACTCTCAATTTCAATTAAACAAAAGACTTGTTTTTTGTTGGTGGTGGTGGCAGTGGTAAGAAATCATTCCTCATTTCAACCCTTAAATTTACCCTGACAAATTAAAAAAAAAAATCTCCTCAGGAGATTAGTTACAAAGAAAACTATAATTTAATCCCTTTTTAATTAAAGAAACCACTAGTTTACTAATAATTGATGGTAATAATAACTAGCTTTTATATAACACAACTTTTATATGACATACAACAATTCTTTCATGTGATCCTCACAAAAACCCTGTAAGGTAGGTACTATTATTATACCTATTTTACAGATGAGGAAACTGAGTCCAGCAAGTTAAATGACTTATCCAGTATTGTAGGCTCTCCTTCTTGTCTGAGGCAGGATTTGAATTCAGGTCATTCTGACTCTAGGTCCAACACTCTTTCTACTGTGACAGTCTAAAGAAATCATCAAAATAAAGAACAATCTTTGCATAGGCAGGTGTGTAGGTAGGCAACCTATAGCATTTTTTACTATGGTGATCCTGATAATAAGAAATAACTCAGACTCTCAACAAAGAGAAATTTCAATAGTTCACTAAATATATATTTAGTGTATAAAAAGAGTTTTTCTTAATCTCTCCTTCTGTCTCTTTAAGAGGCAAGGGAGTAGAAAGATTTCTCAGTAAGAGTTTCTTAGCTGACAGTTGTCTGTGTAAGAGCTCTGAAGGTTCTGTTACTTAGGAGATGAAGTAGTGATATAAGGGAAAGAGTATTTTGAAGTGGGCTTTTGCCTCTGGAGTTTCCCAAAGTGAAGGAGCTCCTTCTGTCTTTGTCTCAGTCAAACTGGCAGTTGGAGTTTCTAACTGACAGTTGAGGTAAAGAAAATGGATTTAAGGAGGGTGGAGTTTGATTAATGCTTATTGATTATATTAGGTTGGTAGTTAGATAGTGAATATAGACTTAGGCAGACAGGATAGTTAAGACAGGCCAGACCTGGCCCAGGCAGAAGCATCTGCCCTCAAAGGAAGTTAGATCAGAGTTTTCTTAGAATTTTTAGGTAGGATTGGGTTTTTAGGTCTAGTTATACGATATTAGAGTAATATTCTCACTTTCCTCCTTCCTATTTCCTATCCGAACTTCTCCTTAAATAAACTAAGTATTTTGTGTATTACCAAGCTGCTCTCCTTACATTTGTCAAACTCCTGACAAAATTTAACCCTTCACAAGTGGTTGTTTGTTTGCTTTTTTAAAAATAGTGTTGGTATGGTAGATTGACCTTGGGCTTAGGAGGATGTGAGTTTAAATTCTATAATAATAATAATAGCTAGCATTTATGTAACTTTAAGAATGTTATCTCACATGATCCTTATAACAGCTATATAAATACTGTTATTATCTTTATTTATAAATGAGGAAACTAAGGCAACATGAGTTAACTGACTTGATGAGGGTCACTCAGCTATTAAGTATCTAAGCAGGATTTAAACTGACATTTATTGACTTGGAGGCCAGCATTTAAACTACCCTACCACCAGGGTGCCACACATAATTTGTGTAACCCCTATGAAGTTACTTGACTTCTCAGCTAGTAGGTGAAAACCTTTTGGCTCCAAGGGCTTCCCTCTATTCACTAAATAGGCCATTCCTTTCAGTGGAAGGAGTTTCTCCAGATACTGATGAACTTCTATGTCTGGAATCTACTTCATTAGAATATTATACTCTGCTCCTTCCATAACTTAAAAAATTTTATAAAGATATTTTATTTTACCAATTACATGTAATAACAAATTTCCACATAAATGTTCTGAAGTTATATGATCCAATTTGTCTTCCTTCCCAGAGCTGGCAAGCATCTGGGTTATACACCTATGAATTACTTTTAAAAATCATTTTTATGATGTTATTCCTGAGGAAATCTTTTATTCTAAGATGCTGACTGACTTTTATAAATAAACTATATTTAATTTTATGATTGTATTGATGTCTACTCTCCAATTAGAGAAAAGACAGATTGTGAAGAGATAGATAAATAAGCCTAGAACAAGATTGTTCTGGTTGCTATGAAAAGAAACATTTGGCATGTTTGGATTGTTGGGCAACATGTCTTTGGCAGTTCAGTGGTTGATGATTGCTGCATTTTGCTCTGGCACAGGAGCCTTCCAAACTAATTTTATACTTTATGTATTTTGAACTCTCCTAGAAGTCATATCTTGAGTATAATTGTTCAAGTTACCCAAGGTTTAAATTTCCAAAGTGTTTTTTCTTTCTATCTTGTCTTCTCTTCTTCTCTACTCTTAACTGAGTGAACCTGGCCACAGCCACTTTGTTTCTATAACTACAAAAAGGAATTCAAATGCCTAGATATTTATAAATGTTACAGGAATTCCCCTTACCTCAACTATATGAGTAGTTTATATGTAAATTATTTAGTGATTAGATAGATCCCAGATGCATTATGTAGCAAAGGATATTTGGTAGCCAATTGTTTTGATCCATTTTAAACCCTGTTTTGTTTAAACTTTGCTGAGGTGGATGCTAATAAATCTTACCTGGTCCTTACAGTGTGCCTCAGCTGATCTCTACCTAGAAACATTGTTGACATTTTGTTTGAGTAGCTGAGTAACTAAAAGTCAGAGAAACTACCCTATAATGTAGACTTTTGAAGAAATCTGACACGCCTCTTCCTCCTTCCTGCCCCCACCCTAATTAGTTCAAATTAATGAAGTCTTATCATCTGAAAATTGTGGGAAACAGTGGTAGGAATAGTAGAGACTTAGTTTCTTTGGGAATAACTTTACACTATCTTCTATCAGATAAGTGAATGGGTGAGAGGTAATAGAGAAGGAAAAAGATGTCATTTTTCCTTTCAAGACAACTAAACCTTTGGTCTTTTAGAGAAGCAGCAGTTTGAACTCAGTTCAAAGTCCTGTTCAGGAGCTAACATCCAAATTCAGTAAATAACCAATAATAACTAATGGTCCCACTTTGCATTCAACTAGATATCTTGAAAAATTCAGAGAAACTTAAAGGGAGGAAGAGGGGGGACAGATACAAATATCACCCTATTACCTTATACTTATTAGATTTCCTCATATACCTGGGCAGAGATTTCAAATGTTATTTTGTGGGCAAATGGAAATTTTACTTATATCCATCACCTCATTAGTATTTAAAATGTAAGCCCCCTGAGGCAAGTACTACTTCACTTTTGCCTATGTGTCTCTACTTGAGATAGAGTAGGCATTTAATAAAGGCTGCTTCACCAGGGTAGCTCACAATGCCTACATGACTCCTCATCCTGTGTTTACATATATCCTTCATAGAAGGTCCACCAAATACTGTAGAGAGCTTGCTTTGGACCTTTTAATATTTCTTAGGTGCCAGAGTAAATGCTTAAGATTTCAGTTAGTCATTTCTCACTTCTCTGGGTGTGAGCAAACCATATCTTGCCATACATGTTCTAGCTGAACTAGTCTTTTATTGCCAATTTGCATTCACAAGTCATCATGGACAAATACTGCAAATGGGCAGTGGACTGACCCCAGAAAGGAAAAGATGGGGGAGAATTGGAAGGTATTTTGGAAATTGTATACTGCTTTTAATGCTCCCAAGGAGCTCATTGCTTCTGAAGTTCCCCTTCCCTCTTTTTAAAGAATCAATAGTTTCCCATTGAGAATATCTGACTATAAATCACATGGAATACCACAGTCTCAGAAGCATCAAACCTTCAGGTGGCCCATACTGGAAAAAGTTATTATTGGTATAAGAAAACTAAATTATATTACCTGTAATGCTAACCTAAGGCAAATATGAGGGAATTCCAAACTGCAACCTGTAAATGACTTAATAGATAAAGCCTAGGGAATTGCTTAAGAAGCCCAGAAGTTAAATGACTTGTCCAGCATAACATGGCCAATAAGTATCAGAATCAGATATTGAACCCAGATCTTATTGGTTCCAAGTCTTATGCCTAGAAAAATAAGGAAATTCTTTGGAAACATTAACTTGACTGGCTCTGAGCCACTGTGTCTTTGCATGAGATTTCTAATAGACCAAGGCATATCCTGGAGTTTGTAGAAATTAAAGCCCCTCTGGGATGGCATTCTTTAAGAGTACCAGAGGAGCAGTGCATTTAAATGTAGTCATTTATAACCAGAACACATGAACACATGTAATTACTATATGGAAAATCTCTTTAGTTTGCTATATTTTGAAATCCCTTAATGATCATCCATTATTTAAGGCACACAATGTCCTCATGAAATAAGCATTATCCACATTTTTATAACAAGGCATCAAAGAATGAAAAAAAATTAAATAATTGCTCAAGATCTCTTCGGAAATCAGTGAGGGTAACTTGATTAGAAGAGAGAATTCCCAATTCCCTGTTCTGAGGCCACAAAATCATGCTAAAATCTCCAAAAGACTTTAAAAGCAAGAATTACTATGAAAAAGAGATCATTTGATCATAGGAATGAATCTCAGGGGCCATCTAGTCCAACCCCTTCTTTTTACACATGAGAAAACTGAGACCTAGAAAGGTTTTGATTTAACCAGGGTTATATAGATGGTAAATGTCTGAGGTAAGATCTGAACCCATATCTTCCTGCTTCTAAGTACAGTGTACCATATCGACTCCACTGTTTCCCCTCCCATTATTAATCTGAGAATAAAAACCAAGAAAAACATCACAAAATCAATTCAAATCAAATTGATGGCAGATGGATTATGCACACATAAAAAACCACTTTCCTTTTGCCCTTCAATTTTAATATTTATGATAATTTTTGACTTTGTATTATCCTTATTTCTAAAAATGTACTCCTTCTGTACTACTTTGTGAAAATTTCTTAGTGCAAATAAATGAAATAGAAAAAAATGAATATACAATTCAACAAAACTAATTCATCAGCCAAATTTGTCAGCATATCCTGTGTTTTACATGTATAGTCTCCATTTCCCTAGGACAGGATGGAGATGCTTAGAAAAATGTATTTATTTTAAATATTCATGCACTGTAATTCAACAAATCAAGTTTCTTGCTATTGCCATAATGAAAACAGTGGAAAGAACATCGACTTTGTAATCAGAGAACCTAGGTTCAAATCTGATCTCTTTTGTTTGTTTATTTCCTGTGTTACCATGGGAAGTCACCAAACAGCCTCAATTTCTTCATCTGTAAAATAAGAGGGTTGGACTATATGTTCTCTATTATCTCTTCTACTTTTAACTATGTAGTCCTATAGAAAAGTGGGAGGAGGATCGGTGATTTTGTTAGTGGAACTCCTTCTACTAAAGCAGATCCCTGTCTTAGTTAAGTTTCTAAGGCCTTGACTAAATCACAGAAAATTTAGATGATTTACCCCTGAGTCACAAAACTATTATGTCAGAGTAAGGATGTGAATTCAGGTTTTCTGGGTTTTTTTTTTTATTTTTAAAATGTATTTGAAAAAATTTGAGTTCCTAATTCTCTCCCTCCTACCAGTCACTTCCCCACCCATTGAGAGGGCAAGAAATATGATACCCATTATATGTATAAAACCATGGAAAACATTTCCATATTAGTCATGTTGCAAAAAAGAAAAGAAAAATTTTAAAAATGAAGAAAATTCTTTAGACCACTCAGAGCTTATCAGTTCCTCTCTGGAGATGGATAACATTTTTCATCACGAGTCCTTTAGAATTGTTATGGATCATTATATTGATCAGAGTAACTCATCTTTCACAGCTGTTTTTGTTGTTTATTCACTTCAGTTCTATCTGACTCTTTGTAAAGCCTATTTGGATTTTCTCTGGAGTATTTTGCCATTTCCTTTTCCAACTCGGATGAATAACCGAGGCCAACAGAGTTAAATGATTTGCCTAGGTACATAGTAAATATATGAGGTCAGTTCTGAATTCACAGAGATGAGTCTTCCTGATTCCAAGCCTAGTCCTCTGTCCCCTGTGCTACCTAACTGACCACAGCTGATTCTAATTACAACATTATACGATTTACAAAGTTCTGGTTCTGCTCATTTCACTTTATATCAGCTCATATAATTCTTCTTAGATTTTCCTGAAACCATCCTCTTTATCATATCTTGCAGGACTTGCTTATCCATTCCCCAATTGATGGGCATACTTTCAGTTTCCAATTCTTTGCCATCACAAAAGAACTGCACTTTTTTCCCCTTACATATTGGTTCTTTTCCTTTTATTTGCATCTCTTTGGGATACAAACCTAGTGGATTGGTAGGTCAAAGGAAATATAACTATGGGCATAGTTCCAAATTATTCTCCAGAACACCAGCAGTGTATTAATATACAGATTTCCTTAATTCCATTCCAGAAGTCTCTTCTCTCTATTATGCTATCGTTTAAATTTTGAGAAATAGATGAAAGATGACTTTCCCCCCACTGAAAAACAAAAAAAACATATACTAAAAGTACAATGGCAGGTAAGAAATAAGAATGAATATTGCTTATCCTGATGTGAGCCAAGGAAGACCAGTAAAGAAGGCAAAAAGATCTTAAGAAGGTTCATTCATATCTACCATATTTAATAAGATTAGATAAATTTGTTTCATTTGTTTAGCAGAGAATATTTTAAAATAAATTTCTTTTTTATTATGAACATACCAATCACCAGCAAACATGTACATTTTAACATATAAATAAAAAGAAATCTTGAACTATTATAATTTTGGGGAGTGGAGTGTATATTAAGTTTAACAGTAGTAATGCAATTGCTTTTTTTTTTTTGCTGTTTTTTCTAAATATTTTTTCTTCTGTTTATATTTAAATGTTTTATTCTCATTCCTTTCTATCTTTATTCTGTCTTTCTATTGCTACCTACTTACTCCTTCCCAAATAGAAGGCTCTCCTTGAGTATAATTAAACAAAACAAATCTACAAGTTGGCCACATCCATAACTATACATTCTGACTACATATAAAGTTATCTAGAAGCAGAAAACATTTTTTTTTTATTCCTAGCTCTGATTCTGGCAAGATAATTAAATGTTAAGGTTATTGTCTTAGTTTCAGAACTAAAAGTTATTCAATTTAGGGTAACTAACCATAAAGCACCTTTGTTTGATTTAAAGAGTATTACATATTTATTATCTCATTTGAGCCTCATAACAATCTTGTAGGGTAACTATAATTATTCCCCCATTTTATAGAAGAAACTTAGTCTGAAAGAAGTTGTGACTTCTCCAGGGTCAAGGGTAAATCTCAGGGGTAGGAATTATATGAAGGAAGATTTGAACTTCTGTTTTCCTCACTCCATGTCTAGCATATGATACAATATTAACTTAGTTATAAAGTAAATATATATATATATATTTATATGGTAAATATATATATATAAATATATATATAAAAGTTATATATATATATATATAAAAGTAAAAGTTATAAAGTAAATATATATATAGTAAATATAAATATATATATATAAATATATATATATATATATATAAAGTAAATCTAAAGTGTAGAGCAGGACATTATCTACATTGTTATTTGAGGTATATACAAGAAGGCATTCTTGCTCCAAAATATCTCTGGGACCCATCTTTAACTTATAACTAAAACCCTATCTATCATCAGTGCTTTGGGAACAGCAATGTGATAGTGCTCTGGATCTGGAGTCAAGAAGACTTGATTTCAAATTCAGCTTCAGATACTTACCACCTTTGCCACCTCGGGGGCAAGTCACTCAACATCTGTTTTCCTCACTTTCCTTACCATTAAAATGGGGATAATATTAGAACCTGTATTCCAGGATTATGGTAAGGATTACCTGAGATAATAATTGTAGAGCACTCAGCATAGCAATGCTATCGAGAAGTTACTATTATTTTTAAATGAATTGAAACTTATTACAAGGTGGATGCACCTGAGAAAGGAAGCAGCTAGGTGCCTCAGTGGATAGAGTGCTGAGCCAGAAGTCAGAAAGATCTAAGTTCAAATTTAGACTCAGACCTTTCCTAGCTATATGATACTGGGCAAATAACTTAAGCTTTGATTATGTGTCAAAAAGATCTCCCAGAGAAGGAAATGACTCTAGGATCCTGGTCAAGAAAACCCTTCAGATAGCAATTGTTCATGGGGTCACGAAGTATTGGAGCACTAACACCTCTGAGAAAGAGACTTTCTAAAGCTATAATGAATTATTTAATCAGAATTTCTCCAGGGTGACTGCTAGCTTTCTGCGGAAAAGAACACAAAGGAGGTAAATTTTGATGTGGCAGAAAGAGAAAAAAGGACATTGAGAGACAGGGCACTGCCTCCACCAGGCTAGCCAAGAGGGGCACTGAAGATGCTGTATGTGCATTGGGACATATTTGGAGTGGGGTTAGGAGGTTGTGGAATGCTGAGAGAGAGTAAAAAGGGATTGGGGATAGAGGAAGAATCCTGGAAACAAATAGCCTACTTTGCAATTTTGCCCCAGGCCAATTATGAGCAGCTAGATTAACCTCAAAATAGGCTGAATGCCTACTAAAATTGCTGTTGCCTTTTCAGGATAATGATGAGTCTGGGTTTCGGTAATCCAGGAAATTGACAAAGTTGTTGGCAAAAGTTTTCTGTATGTTCTGTGAGAGGTTAACCTCCTGCATTATTAGGGACCTGTCACCACTGTCATTGACATGCCCTGTGCAATAAAAACCAACTCCACCTCCACCCAGTCTGTTCTCTTTTTCTTTCTTTCTTTTTAAAAAAATATTATTATTAGATTTTAATCAATTCAGACCCCTAAAAGGAAATCTTAAAGCTGAAATGAAATGGAAATTATTCAACAAATACATTTATCCCAGTGACAAAATCCTGAAAGGAGAAACAGGCTTGAAAATCAGTGAGCAGGAAACTCCAAAGATCAGATAAAAGAGTGAGATGTAAAACGAAGCCATTAAACCAGAGAAAATGTCAGAAGGGTAAAGCTTACATTCATGACAGGAGAATCCTGGCTCATGCCGTTAGAAGCCTTTGCATGAATGAGCATCCAATATGTTGTTCTATTTGTGTTTTGAAAGTTTGGTTTTGTTTTAATGACCCTTTGGAAGCTCATAGGAAACCTGGTGTGATACCAAGTTTCTATTTCCCAAATATGTAACTTGGGTTGCTTTCCAGGGGTGGTTGCTGCAACTTAGACTTTGGATGGTGCAGGAGCCAGTATTTCCTTGATGCCTGGTTTATATTCATAAGCAAAATGAAAATCTGTTGATTGAACCCTGGTAGTAATGCTTAGGAGTGCGTTTATTTTGTTTTTTCTCCCCTTCACTTTTCTTTTCTTTTCTGTAGATACACTGTTATCACTTTATATGAAGTCTGATAAACACTATATATAGTTGAAGGGGAATAGATGTGCGAAGGAGTACAAGGCACTGTCCAGAGAAAAAATATGGGCCAAAAAATTGAGCCAAGAAATAGTATCAACAGTAATGAATGAGGAAGAATGCAGGAGAAACAATGATTGAAGAGGAGAGCAAAAGGTGAATTCATTGTTGTTTTTTCATTAGGCTTCATTTCATAAGAAAATTCTTGGGCAGCTTTGTAGGCTATCACTTGCCTAGTCCTGGTTCAAGTGCAAATAAAGATGAAAATTCCTCTTTGCAGCTGGGCTATTGTAACCTCAAGAGGATTGAATCTCCTTAATACACACATGATTACTCTGCATTCTCTTCCTGTCTCTCTTTTCTTTGTGTCTATCTTTTTGTCTCTGTGCCTCTGTTTCTTGTTTCTTTCTCTACTTGTCTCTCTGTCTCTGTGTCTCTCTGTCTCAGTCTCTATTTCTGGACCTCTGTCTCTCTTAAATTTTCCATAAGTAAAATTTTCTTCCTTCTTCCTTCCTTCCTTCCTTCCTTCCTTCCTTCCTTCCTTCCTTCCTTCCTTCCTTCCTTCCTTCCTTCCTTCCTTCCTTCCTTCCTTCCTTCCTTCCTTCCTTCCTTCCTTCCTCCCTCTCTTCCCTCCCTTCCTCCCTCCCTCCTTTCCTCCCTCCCTTCCTTCTCTTCCCTCCCTTCCTCCCTCCCTCCCTTCCTCCCTCCATTCCTCCCTCCTTCCTTCCTTCCTTTATAACTTTCCCCTTAACTTCTGACATATCTATTCTAAGGCAAAAGAGCAGTAAGTTTAGGCAACTAGAATTAAATGATTTGCCCAGGGTCACAAAGCTAGAAAGTGTCTAAAGCTAAATTTGAACTCGGGTCCTCCAGACTTCAGAATCATACTTCTTAGCTGCCCCTGGGAAATATTTTTCAAAACAGATCATTGCTCTCCTTTGGCAAAATTCACTTTTTCAAGTTTACTTTTAAATGTTGGAGGCTGTGGCAGATATTTACTGATTTTGGATTGTGTATAAAGGTCCTTTCATTTAGTAATAGTTTGCTGCTGCTTTTTAAGTCACCTAGCTAATAATTGGATCAGAGATTCTGGAAGGACTCTCAGAAGGCATTTATATAGTCTAAACACAAAATTATACAAATCTGGAAACTGAGGTTCAGAGAAATTTAATGACTTATCCAAGGTCAATACTATAATCCATTTTCTCTGACATTAAAACCAGTACTCATTCCACAAGATCAGATGATTTCACCTCAACTCTGCCATATTAGTCTTTAAAGCTCTGGCCTCAGTCAAAATCCACAGACATAATTTTCTGTTGAAGTCAAGACTACATAGATCATGGAGAAAAAATTTGCATGTGGCTTGAATTATCTAGATATCTGCAAATTCTTTACTTTTTATTTACTATATAATTTGCTGCTTAGAGAATTTACTTGCCCATGATTTAATAACTGAATGAATGGAAGTTTTAGAGTAGGGGCACATAGGAACTAAGCATATAAGCAATAATTGGAAAACAAAGGCATCTTTTAAAAGATAATACATACGATAGGGTATTGGTCCTTTTAAAAAGTTCTTTTAAATTAATAGTAGATAAATAAGAAAATTTCCATGGAGTAAAAAATTTTAGTTGGATTTGCCAGTTTTTTTGTAATTCTCACAATGGGTGTTCTCTACAGGATGTCTTCATATTAGTACCCTTCATTCTCTCTCACCACCTTGTTGTCATTTAGTTTAATGAAAACCAGAAATTCCCCAAATTTCTCTCCCCATGTCACTTCACTGTTTGACTATGGTGTCATAGCAGCAGGCAGTCATTCAAATATGCAGGAGAAAACCATATGACCACCAGCTTCTTTTTCTTCCTAGTGGCTGTTTTTCATCTCTGTGTGGCCAATCCATATCACAGTAGGTTACCATGTGAATCATGTCCAATGACTCCAAAACATCCTTGCACAGAACTTTAAAATATGATGTAAAGGGCTAATATGAAAATCAGAGACTAGTTCTTTTAAAAAGGGATATTTTGTTAGCCCTGAAAGATATGTTATTTCTCTCATAAGAAGACTACTAATGATGCCCTTCTGGTAACTATTCTTTATAATATTAGGAATCTTTGTCATTTTGAAAAAAGTTTTAATAATTTGCAGATTTCTTCCCAGATTTTTGTACTGGACCAAATCTTCAGAAAATATGTTAGCTTATAATATGAAGATTTGAAAGGCACCAATGCAATACTACATCTTTAAGGGAAAGGAGAGATCTATACGTGTTCAGGAACAGCAGCAGATGGATCAGATATCTGGGGAATGGTTTCTTTGCAGAGGTGGCGGGAGAAGGGAAGAAGGAAGGAAGAAATAAAAAAAGAAAGGAAATAAGAAAGGGAGGGAAAAAAGGAAAGGAGAAAGAAAGGGAGAAAAGAAGGAAGAAAAAATGAAGGAAATGAAGAAAAAGGGAAGAAAGCAAGGAAGGAAAAAAGAATAGGAAGAAGAAAGGGTCAGAGAGGAAAGAAATTAGCAAGGGAAGGAAAGAAAGAAGAAAAAGGAAGGAAGGAAAGAAAGAAGAAAACAAGTAGGATGGAGGAAAGAAAAGAGGGAGGGAGGAAAAGGAGGAAATTGAAGGGAAGAGAGAAAATATAAATGAATAGACTTTAATAGACAGATTAATTTTTTGATGCAGAAGGTTCAGATATTAATATCCTGATTACCCTCATTTTGAGCTTCTCTTTGGGCATGAGGAACAGTGTATTTATCACACTTGCTGAGAGTGAGAGTTTGGCTTCAAGCTTGCCTTCAGCTCTTAAAGGTTGCATATGTCAGTGTGACACTAAAGATGTGGAAAAACCTGGTTCCTCTCTTTTGTGTATTTACTCCAAGGAATTTGCAATATGTGAACTATATAATAACCCTCAGATAATCTGAGACAGAGACATCTTTTTTTTGTGTAGGAACTCTAGCAGACTTTTTCCTACCTTTTTGTTTCACACTTATTGGCCCCTTTCTACCATTCCTTTGTCCCTTTGAATATTAAGCTTAGCAATAAAGGATTGTACAATATTTTTCCCATGTCTGCTTCAGGAACTGCTTATGAAGTAATGTAGTTCAGTGGAAAGTGCATTGGTTTGCAAAGAGCAAAAGGAAGAGCATACCAGGCTTCCAGGATAGCTGAGGTAAGGAGGAGGCAGAAGATGGAATGCTGAGTGAGAAAAACATCAAATAGGCCCATTGTGTTTGAGAATAAAAATATGTGTGAGTAGTAATGTATAATCAGCAAGCAAAGATTGGCTGGAGCTTTGTGAGGAGCTTTAAATGCCAAACAGAGGAGTTTGTATCCTAAAGTAGGGGTTCTTAACCTTTTTTGGTGTCATGGATTCCTTTAACAGCCTACAGACCACTTCTCAGAAAAATGTTTTTTAAATGCATAAAATAAATATAGGATCACAAAAAAAGCAAATTAGATTGAAATTTAGTTATCTTTTTTTTTTTTAGAAACAGGTTCATGTTCAGAAATGGAAGAATCCAGAACAACTCCAAGGGACTCATGACAAAAAAAGGCTATTAAAAGAACTGAGGAAGTCTAAATACAGATTTTATTTATCTATTTTAAAAATATTTTATTTTCCCAATTACCTGTAATAATAATCCTTAACATACATTTTCAAAATTATAAGATCCAAATTGTATCCCTCTCCTCCTTCCCAACTACTGTAAAAATTAAAGTTAGTATTCTAGTACTCTAAGTATTATGTTTAATAATATTTATTAAATATTTATCTTGAAGTATAAGGAAGTGAAGCTAGCAAAAACCAAGAGCCGCTCCTCCCTCTCCCACCATGGAACCAGAAAGAGTGTTGGGGGAAAACAGAAACTGAAATCTCCCTCCACATAAGGAGACACACAAACAGGAAAAGTATAAAGGGGATTATGGGAGATGTATTCTCTACTGTTCAAAATTCTAAATCAACACATTTCACCCTTTGATTCTTTGGGAGACCAGACTCCCCCAATGAATCATGAAAACATAACTAACATAACTTTAACTAGAGTTATGTTAGATAACTATTATATTATATATTATATAACTAATTATAAATATATACACAATTATATAACTAATAATATATATTAACATAACGTTAACTAGAGTAACTATACAAATGTTAGTTTTTAAAGGGAAATTACAATAATTTGGAGATAAGAGGAAAATAAAAGGGAAAAGGAAAAAAAACAGTAATAGATGCACTGACAAAAAGCCAATTAGGGGGCACTCCCCTTTGGCATAAGAGTGTACATTCAAAACAAAAGCATTTCAACCCCTCCAAAGTCCAAATTTGCCATATTTCAAAGTTCACTCTGGATCTTCTGATACAACATGTGGTCTCTGCAGGCATCTTCATGGTGCCTTCTAGATTCTAGGAGGTAGCCTCTTGTTCTAAATTTGGCTGAAATTCAAGTCAAAGTTCATAATAATAACATAGCCCCCCTCCTCCCCCCGAGGAAAATAATACATTCCCCCCTGAGGAGGATACATGGATGCATGTAGGAATTACACAGGGATACATGGTTGAATCATAAGGCATATGAATCAAGTATCAAAAAACATCAAGGAATCAAAGAAATTAAAATTGAAAAAAACTTCTGAGTCAGATTAAAAAAATGTAAAAAGAAAACTTGAAAAAATTCTGGGAAGAAGGAAAAAAGGGGGAAAATAATCACAATTCACAACAGGTTCTTGAAGTGATCCATGTTCCATAAGTGTACAACAATTAGTCACTAACCCAGTTTAGCAGTCTGGATAACAGTAAGTTGTCACATCATGAGAGAAAATAGAAAAGAGACTAGATCTCACAACAAATTGGAAATAGAATTTCCTGGTTTAATCCTTTTCTTCATTTTTTTGGGATAATGGAGCCAGAGCAAATGATGTCATATGCTTGATATAGAGTGTGGTACAAGGAAGTCCTGCATTTAACACATGTTAAACAGTTGCAACCTTGAGTCTCACACATTGTGTCATTGTGCTTTTTTGTGCAGTAATGTCATCAATCGTGTAGGATTGGTTTGGTTTCCTCACCTTTTTGTGCTTGTTTGGCACTTTGCAAGTCAAGTTCTGTGATTCTTTGTGGTCCATTTGTCCTTGGATTAAACATAGTCATCAAGCTAAAGTCTCAAAATAGTTAAATAACTAGTGGCAGGTTGCCATAGTCAAAAGCTCTTTGGGTATGTTTTTTATATGCTAGGTAAACAAATATCTCATCTTATGCTATTGTAAAAAGTAAAAACAATTCAATACTAGTGACATGTGTGTCAAAAGCAAAAAATGAGAAAAGAAGGGAAAAAATTAAATACTATATGACACATGTAGGAAGAAAATAAAATGGTAAAGTTGTATATATTTCACAATTATAGAGGTAAAGTATAGGGACTAGTTTTCAAAAAATAAGATTCACTTCCTGTTTGACTTACCATTATCCATAGTGTGAATGCAAATAAAACAATTTGAGTGCAAATGAGATAGACAAAGCAATAATACATTCAAGAAAATACAAAAACAATTAGTAAAGGCACAAAATGCTACAAAAGGCACATCAGGTCAATATAAGTCACTAATACAGATTTTCTTCTATGAGGTAATACATGTATTGCCCTACAAGGCAATTTGTGCAAATACAAGGATCAATCAAATAAAGTGCAACAAAATAGTACAAATCTAGCAATAAAGAAGTCTAATCACATTCAATAGTCAAATATAATCAATGCAATCAATTATTCACCATCAACAGACAGTTCTCATTTTACATGGCTACAATGAATCCATGAGTTCCTCTCTCCATTTTTTTATGACTGTTGGTGTAGTTAATAGGATCTGGAATGGTCCATCATGAGCAGGTTTAGTCAACCCAATATGTTTGAAATTCTTTATGTACACACTATCACCTGGGTTTAAATCATGAAGCAAGAAATCAATGGGGCCTGCTTGAACAGCAGCTCCAGAGTCATGGAGTTCTTTCAATTTTCTTTGTAATTGCCTGATATATGTAGCAATGGTTGTATCCCTTTCTAACATTGAGGTATATACAAGTGGCAAATGGTTTGCCTGAATAGGTGGATGTCCAAATAGCATCTCAAATGGAGAGATGTATAAATCACCTCTGGGTCTGCTTCTGAGATAAAATAGGGCCAGAGGTAGAATTTCAGGCCATTTTAAATGAGTCTCTGTGCATAATTTGCCAATCATTGTTCTAAGTTCTTTATTCATTCTTTCAACTTGACTGGAGTTTTGGGGATAATATGGTGTATGAAATATAGGAGATATCCCCAGACATGAATAAATTTGAGATAACACTGAATCAATAAAATGAGTTCCTTTATCTGAATCAATAGGTGTTGGCAGGCCAAAACAAGGAATTATTTCTTTCAAAACGATTTTAGCAACAAAAGCCACTGTGACATGAACAGTAGGAAATGCTACAGGCCATCTGGTCAGTTGAACGACAATGACCAGACAAAATTTATATTGTCCAACTTTTGGCATTGAGATAAAGTCAATTTGTAGGTACTCAAATGGCGTGTAAACAAGAGGAAGTCCACCAAAGGCTTTTTCTTAAAAGGCGTGTTGATTAAAGGCCTGGCAGGTAGGACAAGCTGTACATACTTTGGAGGCAATTGTAGTTATTCCAGGTGCTATCCATACACGTTTAATAGAGTCTACAATGCTTGGATGCCAAAATGACCATGTTTATGAATAGAGTGACAAATCTGGTTATAGAAAGTTTTGTGGATACTAAATTTAGCCATGGTTCATTTATCTGTTTTGTTTTAATTTCTTCTTCCATTTTTCCACTTCCTTGTCATTATAAGAAAGGGATAGATTCAAATCATCACTAATTGTTAGTGGCATAATTAATCCAGGGCCATCTGAGATTGCTAGTTTTGCTGAGATTTCTACTTGGTTATTTCCCCTGGAGACAGGGTCAGTGCCACATGTCTGTGTAGAGCAGTGAATGACAGCTATAGCTTTGGGGAGCTGGACAACAGAAAGAAGTTCAGTAATAAGTTTTGCATTGGCAATACATTTTCCAGCTGATGTTAAGAATCCCCTCTGAAGCCACAGCATGCCAATGGCATGAGATATTCCAAAGACATAGGAGGAGTCTGTGTAAATGTTGACTCTTATCCTTTGCAATAAAACCGGCCTGTTTCAAGGTTGTGAGTTCTGCACTCTGTGCGCTTACATTTGAGGGCAAGGAAGCTGACCACAGAGTATCAAATTCAGTAACTACTCCAGCTCCTATATAGCACACACCATCCCTCATGAATGAAGAACCATCTGTAAATAATATCAAATCTGAATCATCCAAAAGGGTGTCCAATAAATGATTACGAGGTTTATTAACACTAAATATGTACAATCGTGTAAAGGTTCTCCAGAAATTGGTAATAATTTATATTCATATAAAATATATAAATATAAATTATTACCAATTTATAAATATATATATATTTATAACAATTAATAATTTCATCAAGGAAAATTACAATGGTGAGACATCCTTTCAAACCTTTTGGGATGCAGCCAAAGCAGTAATCAGAGGTAAATTCATATCCCTGAGTGCATATATGAACAAACTAGGGAGGGCAGAGATCAATGAATTGGAAATGCAAATAAAAAAACTTGAAAGTGAACAAATTAAAAACCCCCAGAAGAAAACCAAACTAGAGATCCTAAAAATTAAGGGAGAAATTAATAAAATCAAAAGTGATAGAACTATTGACTTAATAACTAAGACTAGAAGCTGGTACTTTGAAAAAACAAACAAAATAGACAAAGTATTGGTCAATCTAATTAAAAAAAGGAAAGAAGAAAAGCAAATTAACAGCATCAAAGATGAAAAGGGGGAACATCACCTCCAATGAGGAGGAAATTAAGGCAATCATTAAAAATTACTTTGCCCAATTATATGGCAATAAATATAAGAATCTAGGGGATATGGATGAATAAATACAAAAATACAAACTGCCTAGACTAACAGAAGAAGAAATAGAATTCTTAAATAATCCCATATCAGAAAATGAAATCCAACAGGCCATCAAAGAACTCCCTAAGAAAAAATCCCCAGGGCCAGATGGATTCACAAGTGAATTCTATCAAACATTCAAAGAACAGTTAATCCCAATATTATACAAACTATTTGACATAATAAGCAAAGAGGGAGTCCAACCAAACACCTTTTATGACATAAACATGGTACTGATTTCAAAACCAGGCAGGTCAAAAACAGTGAAAGAAAATTATAGACCAATCTCCCTAATGAATATAGATGCAAAAATCTTAAGTAGGATACTAGCAAAAACACTCCAGCAAGTGATCAGAAGAGTCATTCACCAAGATCAAGTAGGATTTATACCAGGGATGCAAGTCTGGTTCAACATTAGGAAAACCATTCACATAATTGACCATATCAACAAGCAAACCAAAAAAAAATCACGATTATTTCAATAGATGCAGAAAAAACCTTTGATAAAATACAACACCCATTCCTATTAAAAATACTAAAAAGCATAGGAGTAGAAGGGTCATTCCTAAAAATAATAAACATTATATATCTAAAACCATCAGCTAATATCATCTTCAATGGGGATAAACTAAATGCATTCCCAATAAGATCAGGAGTAAAACTCCCAAAAAATTTCTTTATTGATTTAGAAAAAACCATAACAAAGTTCATTTGGAAGAACAAAGGATCAAGGATATCCAGGGAAATAATGAAAAAAACACATATGATGGGGGCCTTGCAGTCCCAGACCTTAAACTATATTATAAAGCAGCAGTCATCAAAACAATTTGGTACTGGCTAAGAGACGGAAAGGAGGATCAGTGGAATAGACCTGGGGCAAGTGACCTCAGCAAGACAGTATATGATAAACCCAAAGATCCCAGCTTTGGGACAAAAACCCACTATTTGATAAAAACTGCTGGGAAAATTGGAAGACAGTGTGGGAGAGAATAGGTTTGGATCAACACCTCACACCCTACACCAAGATAAATTCAAAATGGGCAAATGACTTGAACATGAAGAAGGAAACTATAAGTAAATTAGGCAAACACAGAATAGTATATATGTCAGACCTTTGGGAAGGGAAAGACTTTAAAACCAAGCAAGACTTAGAAAGAGTCACAAAATGCAAAATAAATAATTTGGAATACATCAAATTAAAAAGGTTTTGTACAAACAAAACCAACGTAACTAAAATCAGAAGGTAAGCAACAAATTGGGAAACAATCTTCATAAAAACCTCTGACAAAGGTTTAATTACTCAAATTTACAAAGAGCTAAATCAATTGTACAAAAAATCAAGCCATTCTCCAATTGATAAATGGGCAAGGGACATGAATAGGTAGTTCTCAGCCAAAGAAATCAAAACTATTAATAAGCACATGAAAAAGTGTTCTAAATCTCTTATAATCAGAGAGATGCAAATCAAAACAACTCTGAGGTATCACCTCACACCTAGCAGATTGGCTAACATGACAGCAGAGGAAAGTAGTGAATGCTGGAGGGGATGTGGCAAAGTAGGGAAATTAATTCATTGTTGGTGGAGTTGTGAATTAATCCAACCATTCTGGAGAGCAATATGGAACTATGCCCAAAGGGTGATAAAAGACTGTTTGCCCTTTGATCCAGCCATAGCACTGCTGGGTTTGTACCCCAAAGAGATAATAAAGAAAAAGAGTTGTACAAGAATATTCATAGCTGTGCTCTTTGTGGTGGCCAAAAATTGGAAAATGAAGGGATGCCCATCAATTGGGGAATTGCTAAACAAATTGTGGTATATGTTGGTGATGGAATACTATTGTGCTAAAAGGAATAATAAAGTGGAGGAATTCCATGGAGACTGGAACAACCTCCAGGAAGTGATGCAGAGCGAGAGGAGCAGAACCAGGAAAACATTGTACACAGAGACTGATACACTGTGGTACAATAGAATGTAATGGACTTCTCCATTAGTGGCAATGCAATGTCCCTGAACAATCTGCAGGGATCTAGGAGAAAAACACTATCCACAAGCAGAGAACAAACTGTGGGAGTAAAAACACAGAGGAAAAGCAACTGCTTGACTACAGGGGTTGAGGGGACATGTCTGAGGAGAGACTCTAAATGAACACTCTAATGCAAATACCAACAACATGGAAATGGGTTTGAATCAAGAACACATCAAGAGCCACTCCTCCCTCTCCCACCATGGAACCAGAAAGAGTGTGGGTGGAAAACACAAACTGAAAGCTTCCTCCACATAGGAGACATAGAAACAGGAAAAATAAAGGGGGATTATGGGAAATGTAGTCTCTAGGGTTCAAAATTCTAAATCAATACACTACTACCTGAGAAGATAAACAATTTGATCTGGATTATACATGTACAATCCTGTAAAACATTTCCACATTGGTCAAGTTATGAAAGAATATTCATATAAAACCAAAACCGCAACATAAAAACACATAAATAAAATGAAGTGAAAAATAGTATGCTTTGATCTGTATTCAGATTCTATCAGTTCATTCTTTGGAGGTGGATAGCATTTCTTTACAGAATTATCCTGGATCACTGTACTGGTAAGAATAGCTGTCTTTCACAGTTGATCATCATACATCATTGCTGTTACTATGTACAATGTTCTTTTGGTTCTGCTTCCTTCACACTGTATCAATTCATCTAGATCTTTTCAGCTTTTTCTGAAATCATCCTGCTGATCATTGGTCATATTGCAATAGTATTCTATCACAACCATATGCCACAATTTGTTAAACCATTCCCCAATTGAGGGACATCCCCTCAATTTCCAATTCTTTGCCAACATTTTTGCTATAAATATTTTTGTACAAATGGGACGTTTATCCTTTTAAAAATCATTTTTTGGGGGCTACAGACAAAGTAGTGGTATCACTGGATTAAAGGGTATGTATTGTTTTATAGCTTTTAAGTTTTAGTTTCTAATTGCCTTTCAGAATGGTTGTATTAGTTCACAATTCCACCACGAATTCATTAGTGTCCTAATTTTGTCTAATCCCCTCCAAAATTTATCATTCCCCTTTATTGTCATAATTGGCAAATCTGATAGCTATAAGGTAGAGCTTCAGTTATTTAGATTTGCATTTCGTTAATCAAGAGTGATTTATAATACTTTTTCATACAATTATTTATAGTTTGATTTCTTCATCTACAAACTGTCCGTTCATATTCTTTGACCATTTGTTAATTGAGTAATGACATATGCTTATAAATTTTGTAAACCTTAAAATTTCTTAGACTTATGAATTTTGGAAATTTCCCCATTGGGAAATCTCATATTGGAAAAAATTTCCTACTGATAGTAAGAACCCCCTTCTCCTCCCTACTTGGGACTGCTTTAGGACAGAAACCTTTTGCTGAACAATGGAAAGGGCTTTGACCTATGCTTAAGCATAGAACAGGAAGTTCTTTGAGTCATGATTGATTTTAGAATTAATACAATAGAGATATTTGGAATGACAGAACCAGGTCTTGGAAAATACAATCTCCACCCTACTCAGGGTAACAGGATTTAGGAAGGGCTGCAGCAAAGGATCAAGATTTAATTATTTGAGAATATGACCTTCAACAGACATGTGCAAAGGGGCAGACCTCTGGGTGGTCCTGGGTTAAGCTAGAGCCACCATTGGCACAGGGAAGACATGGACAGTGATTGGTAGATGTGAGAACTGAGGGGAGGGAACTTGGATGGTTTCCTTAAAGATAGCGGGGTCTGAGGACTGGGGGGGTTGAGGAGGTTTTGCTCTGAGGAGGTTGCTCTGAGAGGAGGGCTTGCTCTGAAGGAGGCTGGAGGTGGAGGCCCCTGAGACTGTTTCTCCATTTTGGTCACGTGAGTGATAGGGACTGATCTCTTTTCTTTGCCTCAACTATCTAAGGGCTTGGGCCTTTTGGCTCAGCCTAAACAGAGGGGGTATTTAAACCCTATTCCCTTCCCCCCCCCTCTGTCTCTGTCTCTGTCTCTGTCTCTGTCTCTGTCTCTGTCTCTGTCTCTGTCTCTCTCTCTCTCTCTCTCTCTCTCTCTCTATCTATCTATCTATCTATCTATCTCTAATACCTTTCTTCCTCCTGTTTGTAATTAAAAACTCCATAAAAGGTTGACTGCTGACTTGAGTTTTCATTTAGGAATTACATAGCTGAATTCCTTGGTGACCTTAAATTAATATATATCAGTCTTTTAAAGTGATTTCCTTGTCACAATTTAATACATTTCTCCATGTATTTGAGAAATGAGACCTTTATAAAGGAAATTTAGAGATCATAGAAAAAGTAAAACTTCCCCCTCCCCCACAGCTTTTTGTTTCCCTTCTAAATCTCTATTACATTGCATTTGTTTGTACAAAAACCTTTTAATTTAATATAATCTAAATTACTCATTTTATATCTCATGATTGTGAACATTAGATTACTCCACCCTGCTTAGTCTAATAAAACCAGGAATGTCTACACCCATACCTAAGGATTAAATATTTAGGAGGATGGCCTATGACAGACATGTGCTAGCAAATGACAAATCAGAAACAACTGATAGACCCCTGGGCTGTCCTAAGTCAAGCTTAAGCTACCATTGGCACATATAAGACACAGGAAAGTGATGTAAAAACCATCTATATATTTCATGTCACTTCCTCTCTTGGGGCTCTTTCGGCAGAGAGGTGGCTCTGGCAGCAGCTTGCTGAGTGTTTTGGCATCTTGGCATGGTGGCAGCGGTGAGTTTTCCTTGATAGTATACTGGGAGAAGCTGAGTAGCCTAGTTCAGGTGAGGCATCTTAGCTAAGCTCTCTAAGAGTTTAGGCTGATTCCTTTCGCCTTTACCTTCCAAACCCTATCCTCTTAGAAAGCCTCAAATCTTCTTCAAAGACCTTGTCATGGAGGTCTTTGAACTTCCCCTGGCACAGGACAGGCAGGAGAAATCCTATACCCTCCTCTCCCTTCTCCTTGATTTCTTCCCCCTATATTAATTAAAATCACCATAAATTTACAACTGGCTTGGGTATTTTATCTGGGATTTTCTCTGGAGACCAAAACCAATTTAGATTTAAGTCACAACCCTAAAATTATACTTACATGATGTTCTCTGTCTCTTGTTTGGTCACAAATTCTTTCTTTGTCCACAGATCTGTCAGGTGTCAGTAAACTCCCGTGCTCCCATAAATTTGCCTTTGGTCTCACTCTTTATGTTTAAATCATATACCTATTTTGACTCTATCTTGGTATGGTATGAGATATTAGTTTATTCTTAGTTTCTACTATACTGTTTTCCAGTCTTCCCAGCAGTTATTTCAAATTGTAAGTTCTTTTCCCAAAAGCTGGTATCTTAGGGTTTATCAAACACTAGATTGCTATGTTCATATACACCTGCATATTGTGTACCTCATCTATTCCATTGATCTACTATTCTATTTCTTAGGTACCAAATTGTCTTGGTTACTGCTTTATAGTATAGTTTGAGATCTGATAAAGCAAGGCTACCTTCCTTTGCAACTTTTTTTTCATTAATTATCTTGATATTCTTGACCTTTTGTTCTTCTAGATTAGTTTTTTAATTGTTTTTCTAGTTCTATAAAATAATTTTTAGTAGTTTGATTGGTATGGCACTGAATAAGTAAGTTAATATATGTAGACTTGCATTTTTATTATGTTAGCTTAGCCTACCCATGGGTAATTAACATTTTCCCAATTATTATATCTAACTTTGTGAAAAAGAAACTCTTTTGTAACTGTTTTTATGTGATTCCTGTGATTGTCTTGGCAAATAGACCCCTAGGTAGTTTTATTGTCTACAGTTATTTTATTATTATTATTATTTAAAATCCTTACCTTCTATCTTGGAGCCATATTGGCTCCAAAGCAGAAGAGTGGTAAGGGCTAGGCAATGGGGGTCAAGTGACTTGCCCAGGGTCACACAGCTGGGAAGTGTCTGAGGCCAGATTAGAACCTGGGACCTCACATCTCTAGGCCTGGCTTTCAACCACTGAGCTACCCACCTGCCCCATTCTACAGTTATTTTATATGGAATTTCTCTTTCTATTTCTTGATGCTGGACTTTGTTAATAAAATAGAAATGCTGATGATTTATGTGGGTCTAAGTACTACAACTTTGCTGCAGTTATTAATTATTTCAACTATTTTTTTGTTGATTCTCTAAGTATAACATCATATCATCTTGTAAAATGGAGATTTGAATCCCAGACTTCAATCCCCAGAAGTCCTTGGTATTTCCCAGAATTTCCTATAATCTCATCCGAGTCTCCACCTGGGCGAGATCACAATTAGTATTGAATTGGCTCTTTGCCTTCCATGGGCTCTCTCTGCTTGGCCATTTGCAAGATGTAGTAAGTAAGCTTTGAATGGGCTAATCAGCCCTAGACATGAGTTGTTGTTTTTTTTTATTTCATATTTTCTTTATTCCTTGATTTCTAATGATCCTTAATAAGGCTCATAAAATATGTACTTTTATTACTAGAGACGAATTTAATTTTTACAGTAATGGCAACCACGAAGGTATTTAGATTCAGAAAAGATAGTAAAGCACAGGCATTTTTCAAGGTGAAGAAGTATTTGTGCTGGAGTCCCTAGGGTGTCAGGGCTGAAATTATTTGACTTTAAATTTAACACTGAATAGTATTGAACATACTGGGTTTTAACTACTGTTAAATTCTGTTGCTTTCCCCCCATAACCATACTGAACAAATATTATTGAATAAGCCCATATATAAAAATAGTGTTTTTCTATTTTTGACTTTGTAAATTGTCACAAACAGGATAGATGGACTTCATCAGAACTGGTTACAATTGTATAATAACCTTTTGAAAATTTGATTAGCTAAATATCTCAAATTGATTTTAAGAGATCTTTTAGACATGATTTTTAGATTTTTTTTCCTCAACTCTGATCATTTTGCCCGCCTCTAACAGGAGGTAAGGTCCATTTTAGTAGCTGAAGTGAAATACAATTATAATTACCACCTCCCATATTTATAAAAATGTGAATGAATGGGACATTACAGTCTCATACCAAAGGAGCTGGGAAGTTAATCCCAGGGCATTGTACCCCTGAATGACTCCCCAAAGAGGAGCATCTCTCATTTATAACTCTTCAGCTCACTTACTTCCATCAGAATGATATCTAGATTTTGTGATGATGTTCTAGACCCAATTAAGTTTTATTTTGTTTAAAAATGTATTTGCCAAGGTAGGAAGATTTGTTACATTTGTAATAATTGTGACATATATCCATCAGTTCATAGGTTCTTTAAATGTCATACAACAACTTATGTAAAATATGATAGTGGGTTTGTTTGTTATTGCCATTAAATGGGCTATTATAACTTTGGGGATTTTGATACGCTGTACTACTATTCTTTATGAATAAAACAACTGTTACCTTGTGAAATTCATTTGCTTGTACTCACAGTGGATCATGGCCAGGTGTTAAGAGGAAATGGATGTCATTTTTGGTGAGAAACCTTTGTATTCTATTTCTATATTTCTATTTTTTTTATAGTTTTTTCAACTCTTACCTTCTGTCAACTTTGGTTATGGAACCCCCAAATTTGCCTTTGTCCCTTGGGAACTTGCCTTAAGGGAAGGCCCAGACTGATCTTGTCTAAGACTGAAAAATAAACTTTAAAGTGCCTAATGGTCTCAGCTTAGATAGAATTAATAGATATCATAAAATATGAAGTATACTTTTGTCTTAGAAGTTTCTCCCGTTGTATCAGAGGCCTCTCCCAAGTAGTCCAGTCCTTGGTTGGAAATTATCCTTTCCTTGTTTCCATTGTAAGGCATCAGACTTTCCCAGGAAAGTCTAGCCCCTCGCTGGACTCCTCTTTCCCTTGTGTCCATTGTAAAGCCTATCAATCAAACCATCTCATTCTAAATTCCTCAAAAGTTATATAAGATCCCAAGTTCTTTAGCTCATTGGAAAATCTTCTTTGGAGGCTCTTTTCCCCTGATACATTGTTCCCAGAGACCCTGAGCTTTTGCTCTGTGTAGTGGGTGATCTGAGCATTGTCTTCCATGTTCTGATTAAAGACTTGTTCTTTCTAACTACACTAGTGATTCTGTGTTTTTTTAAGGTTGACACTTCCTAGAATCAATACTATGTAACTAATACATAGTATTAGTTCCAGGTATTAGTACCTTTCCCAGAAAATTACCTTGTGTGTTTTATGTACAATTTTGTATATATTTATATATCTGGTGTGACAAGGACAGAGAGAATATATGTTGCTTTAGGTCCTGACTATTTTCTTTTTGTCATTATAGGTCATAAAGTGTTCAGGGAGGATGAGCACCTCTGATATGAGATTGGCCAAGTCCTTTTCACAGTTTCACATACATCTTTTGTGTCTACCTTTCACTCAGTTCTCACCTGTGCCTCCAAAAAGCATGCCAATCAGCCTTACCCCTATAAAACTGGCTCTGCAGACTGGCTAACCCAGGTTGAGCCTAACCAACAGCATTAGACCTGTCAGTGATTTAGGGGAATGTCTACCCCAAGTATATGAAAACTTCTCTCAAGTGAATGAGGGGATGAGAACAATTCTTCCAACAGCCATGAGCTAAAATAGGTGGCTAAAATAGTTTCTGTGTAGTGCTTTGAGCTTGGTCAGACATTGAAGATGCCCAGGTCATCCTCTGTCTTCTGGGTAATCTCTAGTAATCCTAATTTTTGTCTTGCCAATGGACTTTGATGGCTCTGAAAGACAGATATTGCTTACTTTGTGCAACCTTCTCTTACTTAAATCCAATTCATTTACAAGCTATCACCTTGTGATATGTAACAATTAAAAGAGTGGTCGGTATAAACTGTTACAGATAAAAGAGTGGTTTCCTTAAATTGTGACCGAGGAAATATGGTTTAAATCAAATATAACGTGGTCACCAAGGAAAAATTCCCCCAAACTAAATATACCTAAGTCAGCTGGGTTTTATGGAGATTTTAATTAATACAAATTAAGGAATTTAATGAAAGGGAGAGGGAGAGAGTAAGAGGAAATAATGAGAAAAGAGCTAGGCCAACCTAGGCTGAGGCCTTAAGAGAGATCAGTCAGTCTTTTATCAACTCACCACGAGATTTGTTCCAAGCAAGATTCTAGTGTTCAGAGAGACCCACCAGTTCAGCTTTGGCAAGCTGAACTAGGTTCAGCCACCAAGTCCTTCAAGGCAGCTCTGGAAAGCTGCCTCTCTCCAATTCAGCTTTGGCAAGCTGAATTCCCTAGAGACCTCTTTTTTTTCCTTTTAAAGAGAATTTTCTCCTATGTTACCTCCCCTAAGTTTTCACATCTACCAATCACAGTAGAAGTTTTCCCAGGACAGACCATTCTTAATTCACACCTGAGTAGACTAAACTTTTGAGTAATTCACACCTGAGTAGACTAAACTTTTGAATAAGTTCACACCTCTTTGCCCCTTACAAGTTTGCAAGTTGCCTGACTTTCATAGGTACTTAGCACCCTTTTGTATTAGATCTAAAAATAGTAACAGCTCAAGAGCTTTTACTTTACTATAAGTATGGGTTAAGTATTTTTCATTGTTCAGCAAGGAATTTACAACTTTATCTTCCCCTAAGGCATGCTTAAGTATGGGTGAAGTAGAGGTCTCACATTCCTGATCAAGTTCCTTCATTGTTTAAAATGGGGAATGGTCTTAACCAAGTGTTCTGAAGTAGGGTCTGAGAATTTTTAAGATTCACAGATATCATTAGTCCTCTTTGAAAAAGACTGATGAACAATAACAACAATAAATGCTTGTTGATTGAGTGTATTGTAAACAAGTAATACCCTATCTTGCATGTATCAGGTAAATTAATAAATACTATTTGGTGTTATTCAAATTCCACTCATTGATCTTAATTGTACCTCTGGGGTTAAAACAACAATAAAAACATCATCCTCATCCTCATCATCCTCATTATCCTTATCAACAACAACAAATTAACTACTCTGCAACCTTAAACGGTGAAAACCTTTTAAAGATTTAAACACCTATCATATTATATCTGCACTCCCACCTCCTTCTTCAGTGTGGAATATACATAATTCCTTTCATTGATTCTCATAAGGTATGATAAGGACATCCTTTACCATCCTGATTGCCTTCTTCTAGATCAGGAGTTCTTAACCTGGGATCCATCAATGAGGCATGTTGATAGATTTCAGAGGAACTATGAATTCAAATGAGAAAAGTGGCATTTTTATTATCCCTATCCTTTCGTTTCTTCTGCAATCCCCTGAATTTTATACATCCTTCTGAGAAGAAATAAATCCAGAAACTTAATTAGACTACCAAATGGGTCCATGACACAGAAAAAAGATTAGGAAATTTAGTTCTAGATTCTTTCTAGATTATCAATGCCTTTTCTAAAATATGAACACATACAGAAATGAACTTCAGATGTCATCTGAATAATGTAATGGGAAAAGGATGGAGATAGGATAAGATTTAAGAGAAGTGGAAGGCTGTCTTTAAGGCACACTAGGAACTCAAGGGAAAGGATTTTAGCAGGCAGAAGGCTGAGGAGGAACAGTTTGAAAGTGACAACTGCTAGAATAGTGACTTCCTGTGGGAGATTGGTGGCTTCCTGTCCAGAATGGTGGAGGAAAGGCTGGGCTTGTCAGAGCTCATCTACCTCAACCTGACTGTAGAGAAGGAGTAAATCCCTAAATCATCTTTGGAGGTACTCTATTTGACTGGGAAACATCTAGAAAAGGATCTGACCATACCTGCTGTGCTTTCCAGAAGAATTTTATCTAAAAAACAATAGGCAGAGGATAGCAGAACTAGCCCTCATTTCTGGAAATGATGCCTCTCTTAATTCAGCCAAATATTGCATTTGGTTTATTGATTGCTATGTCACACCATTGATTCATGCTTTATTTCCACTCTACTAAATCCCCCTCCCATATCGTTTCCAGATGAACTATGTAGTCATACCTCCCACATCTTGAATTTGTGTTATTGATTTAAAAAAAAATACCTAAGTGTAAGGCTTTACATTTCTAGCTATTAAATTTCATTTTATTTAACTTGGCTCTACATACTGTCCTTTCAAGATCTTTTTGGATCCTGACTTTAATC
Organism: Monodelphis domestica; assembly: GCF_027887165.1. NCBI lineage: Eukaryota > Metazoa > Chordata > Mammalia > Didelphimorphia > Didelphidae > Monodelphis > Monodelphis domestica. Next base: position 159,962,993 of record NC_077229.1, on the reverse strand, counting down.
CAGAGTGTTAGCCATCCCTTCCTGATTTGTATCATTTGCAGATTTGAAAGGCATGATCTCTACTCCTTTATCCATTCATTGATAAAAATATTGATAAAATAGGACCAAGCAACAATTTCCAGGCACAATCCACTTGATGCCTCTTTTAAAGTTGACTTAGAATGTATATTCAAGCAACTCAAAAATTTTTGAGTCCACCAACTGTCAACTTAGAATCTGGAGACCCCAAGATTGCTCCTTCCCTTTAGAATTCACCACAGGGAAGTTTCAGACTTTTCAGATGGAAAAGTAGACCTTATGGTACTTAATGGTCCTAGTTGGGTGGTAGTAGACCTAAATCAAATGTTAAGTACCTTTTTGTCCTGGTAGTCTCTCTTTTGTATCAGAGTCCTCTGCCCAGGTAGCCCAGACCTTGGCTGAACCCTTTCCTTTGTATTAATTGTAAAGCATCAGCCTCTTCCTGATAATCTTCTCTTGGATTTCTCATTTCCTTGTAATCATGGTAATGTCAATTAATCATACTTCCCCATAGTTCCCCAAAAGGTATATAAGTTCCCCAAGTTCTGTTCTTCTTTGGAGAAATCATCTAACTAGGTACCTTCTCCAAGGTGTCTTCTCCCAGAGATAAGTTCCAGAGTCCCCAGGTTCTAGGCCCTGTGAAGTCTTTGGCGCTGGGTTCTGTATAGCAGCCAATTATTAGACCTATCCCTCTCCTGATTAAAGACTTGATGTTTTGAGTACTTTAGTAGTTGTGTGTTTTTTCCAAGTTAACACAACTCTACTTCAATCTTTTCCATAAGAATATTGTAAAAGATTTTGTCAAATGCTTTGCTTAAATTTAGCTATACCTGTATGGGGCAGGTAGGTGACATAGTGGATAGAGTGCTGGAACTGAAATTAGGAAAATTCACCTTCCCAAATTGAAGTCTGGCCTGACACTCATTTGCTATGTGTCCGTGGGGAAGTTACCTAACCCTATTTGCCTCAGTTCCCTCATCTTTAAAATGATCTGGAGAATCAAATGGCATGTGACTCTTTGACAATAAATCCCTAAATGGGGGGATGAGTTGGGGGTGGGCAGGTGGGTGGCTCAGGGAATCCTCCAGGCCTTGAAATGGGAAGTCCTGGGTTCAAATCTGTCCTCAGACACTTCCTGGCTGTGTGATCCTTGCCAAGGCAACTAGCTTCCACCATCTCTCTTCTGCCTTGGAACTAATACATAGTATTGATTCTAGGAAGTGTCAACCTTAAAAAAACACAGAATCACTAGTGTAGTTAGAAAGAACAAGTCTTTAATCAGAACATGGAAGACAATGCTCAGATCACCCACTACACAGAGCAAAAGCTCAGGGTCTCTGGGAACAATGTATCAGGGGAAAAGAGCCTCCAAAGAAGATTTTCCAATGAGCTAAAGAACTTGGGATCTTATATAACTTTTGAGGAATTTAGAATGAGATGGTTTGATTGATAGGCTTTACAATGGACACAAGGGAAAGAGGAGTCCAGCGAGGGGCTAGACTTTCCTGGGAAAGTCTGATGCCTTACAATGGAAACAAGGAAAGGATAATTTCCAACCAAGGACTGGACTACTTGGGAGAGGCCTCTGATACAACGGGAGAAACTTCTAAGACAAAAGTATACTTCATATTTTATGATATCTATTAATTCTATCTAAGCTGAGACCATTAGGCACTTTAAAGTTTATTTTTCAGTCTTAGGCAAGATCAGTCTGGGCCTTCCCTTAAGGCAAGTTCCCCAAGGGAACTTGTTTGGGAATTCCATAAACTCCATAAAATAAGTTTGGGGGTTCCATAACCAAAGTTGACAGAAGGAAAGAGTTGAAAAAAGTATTAAAAAAAAAAAGAAATCCCTAAAGAGGGACAGGAAGAATCTAACATGACCGAAACAACTGAACAATATCAACAACAATTAAAGTATACAATGTGCTTTACAAATATTATCTCATTTGATCTTCACAGTAGTCCTGTGAAGGATATTCAATTATTATCCCTATTTTACAGGTGGTAAAACTGAGACTTGGAGAGGTCAATTGATTTTTCCAGAGGCTCGGTTCTAAGTACCTAGGGCAAAATTTGAAATCAAGTCTTCTTGAATCCTACTCTTACATTTTACCCACTGGTTAGCCTAGATGTCTCAAATGAAGTCAAGTTTACTGGCTTATAGTTTTCAGGTTCTTTTCTCATTTCTTTTTTGAAAATTTTGAAAAATGATTTTTTCTCTTTTCTGATCCTTTGAACCCTCTCTCTTTTGGAGCAATGTTTCAGAGATCACTAATAGGAGTTCAGTAATCATATCATGCCCAGATATTTCATCTGGGCCTCATGAATTGAACTCATCATTGGGCAGTATGCACTTTCCTGATATGGGGGTACAGGTTCCCTCCTATTACACCCTAAACTCAAGAAGTGTTCCAGGTCAAATAGAACATGGGAAATTCCTTTCTGCTACCCAAGGGGAATACCCCCCTTGAACTTTCCCCAAGATCTTCAATTAACATAGATATGCACCTCCCAGTTGCACCCTGAGAAGCACTGGGTGGTACCTAATCCAATCATCCCTTGAATTCCACAGATCATCCCTTATACTCCCTCAATGAATACAAATACAACCTCAATGAAAATTACCTTATTCCTGATTCACCCCATCCCCCCTTTCTTATCCTGTAACCCCTGTTGTCAAAGGAGCATAAAAACCCCAAACCTCATCTCTTCAGGAAGGCAGTGTTCGACCTGGACACTATCTCCTGGCCATTCAATGTGGCTTCCAAATTAATAAATTTATCCTTTTATTTTTAAGCTAATTATGGAGTCTTACAATCTTGCAAAGGGCAACCTGTCCCAAACCTGGGGATTCACCTCAAAGCTCTCCCACAATATTCCTAATTATCACCCTATTAACCTTTTGTTGTTGTTGTTTGTTTTGTCTTTAATTATACTGCCCATTAGCCACTTTTGGAATTGAGCATCTCTGTTTTCCCTCTATTCCAAGTATTCATTGTAACAGTTAAAATTAGTTTCTCTACTAAAAGTATATTTTATGAGGTATATTAGCGATTATTAGGAATCAAGGATACAAAATAATAAGCCACCAGAGCCCATTCAGAACCACTTACTTTACATCTTGCCTGATAGGTAGAGAGCTGTGTGTGCTTGGAAGCAGAGGCAGGGAGAGAATAGGAGGTACAGTCAGTTTAAATACCCATTTTGTTCTCCCACTCCGGTGAAGACTCAAGGAGATTATAGGGCATTCTGGGAACTTCAAAAAACTTTTGGGAATTGAAGTCCAGTGTTCAAATCTCCACTTTTACATCATTGACCCATCCTGAGTACTGAACCTCTTCTTTGACCATCTATTTTTCTCTAATATAGCTAAAAAAATAAACAAGCAAACAAGAAGCCTGTCTTTTTGCCATACTTAGCTTTTCGTGAGTTTCAGTTCATTTTGAATTAACATTATTTGCATTCATCCTCTATTTCCTGCCCTTGTTTCTATCTTCACTGTATATTTTTTTATGAAATTGGTTGAAAGTTTCTTGTTCATTCACATTTGTCTGTTTAGATATTTTTTTCATTTTCACTGGAATTATTTCTCTGTCTTCAGAATTTCATCCTTGAGAGCTTTCCTTCCCCTTTTTGTTAAACTTTTCTTTGGAACTTTGGTCTGTAGGATATTTCATATCTTTTTTTTCAAACTATTTAAAATTCTGCTTTGCAAATCTAGGATGAATGTCATATTGATATATGGGGGTACAGGCTTCCCCTACAGACCCAAAAATCCCAGATTGTGTCCCAGGTCAGAGAGTACATAAAAGACTTATTTTTCTTTGCATTCCTGTAGTGCTAAGGGAAGGTGACTTTGAGCTAAGGGGAAGATCCCCTCTGGGTTCTCCCTTCATTGTTTTTGTAAATTAATTTTTTTTATTTAAGTATTTTTCCATGGTTACATGATTCATGTTCTCTCCCTCACATTTTCCCCCTCCCAAAGTGGACAAGGAATTCCACTGGGTTATACATGTATTATCACTTAATACCTATTTTCATATTAATAATTTTTCTAATAATATTTTAAAAACCAAAACCCCACACCCAATACCCATATAAACAAGTGAAAAATCAAATGTTTTCCTTTTGCATCTCTATTCCCACAGTTCTTTTTCTTGCTGTGGATAGCATTCCTTTTCATAAATCCCTCAATATTGTCCTGGATCAATGCATTGCTATAAGTAGCAAAGTATCCCCTCATTCTTGAAGAGCACAGATAGACACCTCCCAGTTTGCTCCTGATAAGTGTGAACTTGAAAAATTACTCCACCCTAATTAGACATACTTTAGGGGAAGTTGTAAACTCCTGATTGAACAATGAAGGTACTTAACTCATACCTTATAGTGAAGCTAAGTCTATTTTTAGATCTAATACAAAAGTATGTTAAGTACCTATAAAGGTTAAATTAATCACAAAAAGGTCAAGTAACTCACAAAAGGTAAGCTTAACAAAGAAATGTGAAGTACTCAAAAGATATACTCTAACCAGAGAAGGTGAGAACTAAAGAGTGGATAGTCCTGGAGAAAATCTAATCAAAGAAGGTGAGAACTAAAGAATAGGCAGTCCTGGAGAAAAGTGTCTACTGTGATTGGTAGATGTGAAAATTTAGGGGAGGTGACATAAGAGAAAATTTCTTTAAAAGGAGGCTAATTCAATTCAGGCAATTCAGTTCAGAGTGCAATTGGATTCGGAATTCAGTTCAGGACTGGAACTCAGCCTGGAGGATCTCACTCAGACAGCTTCCTTGGAGATGGTCTTGTGGTGAGTGATAAGACTGACTCTCTTTCCCTTGGGCTCAGGGAGGCCACTTTGGCCAAGGCCCTTAACTACTTCCTGGCTCAGCCTGAGCCAGAGCAGTTTAAATTAATTCTCTCTCTCTCTCTCTCTCTCTCTCTCTCTCTCTCTCTCTCTCTCTCTCTCTCCCCTTTCTGTAATTCCTTCTCTCTATATTAATTAAATCACCATAATTCCAGCTGACTTGAGTATTTTGTTATTTGGGAATTTCCCCTGGCAACCATTTAAATCTAGATTTCAAGTCACAAAGCTAAAATTATCCTTACATAAGCATCTATTTTATATCCCAGATATCTGGTTAACTGAACCAGAGACCCAGTAATATGCCATCATCATCCTTTCTTTAGTTTTGGAGACCATGTTGTCAAAAAGTTATATAAAGGCCAGAACACATCTCCTCTAGAAGGTAGCATTCCACCCATTCTGCCTCCCTCATCCATCCCATTTGACATATTCAGATGAATAAATATCTTTCATTTTTAGCTAGCTATTTGTATAATTGAAAATCTGTTACCCTAAAAAAGAACTACCTTTCCCAGGAGTCCACTCATTTCCTGTAATTACTGACTTCTTGTAGATAGGGAATATTAGGCAGGGATGTGGAAGGTCCCACCTTTTTACTTCCTGTCCCAAGCTTGGTGGTGGTAAGGCGGGTGTATGAACTGGCTGATCAGCCATGAGCACATGGTCTTTATTTTGTATCTTCATTATTCCTTGATTTCTAATGATATTTAATGAACCTCCTAAACTATAATGTTTTTATTATTAGAGATTTAATTTTTACATATTGGAGTCGGTCATTCTTGACAAGGGCAGCTTATCCAGATCCAGGGTTTTACCTTAAAGATATCCCATGACAATATGATTATTAATTTTTTTCCGTCATAAACTCTAAAATGGAGTGGTCACTTCTATTGCATGGTACTCATCATTTACACACCAGCTGAACTCCAGTGGTTTGTGAGAAACTTTTCCAGAATAGTAGCTCTAGTCTTTGGTTCCTCCAGTTTTTGAAGAATAAAAGTATGTTAAGACAATATAAGAAAGTTTTATCTTCTCACATTGTGTATATGTGTGTGAGAGAGAGAGACAGACAGATGGAGAAAGACAGACAGAGAAAGAGACAGAAAGAGAAGGAGAGAGACTTTTGTTCTTATGGGGCTTACCATCTGTAAGGGGAAATAACATGGATGCATAAAAATACATACAAGATAATAGTAGTATCAGCTCAGGGTATCAGAAAATGCCTCATGTAATACTTGACCAGCTTGGAAAGAAGTTAAGACTTTCTTATAGGCCTATTTGCAAATTAAACTTCATTAATATATTCACAGTATAAGCTAGCCAATTCTGGAAGAAAACAAGTATTTAAGTGCCTACTGTGTTCCAGGCACTGTTAAGTGCTTTATAAATATTATTTCTGTCTATGTAAAATGTAAGTTTTAGAAAAGAAATAATAAAATGACAAGAGTTAACCTACTAATGAGGACAAACAAGTGCTCTATGGCTTTCTATATTATGTGACTCCTTTCCAGATTGTTCTTTAAATTTCTTTTAGAGGATCCATCCAATGTGCTGAAACTTTCCTCCAGGTTCTTGAAATATTCCATGGAAAACTGTGGAAGTATTCAGTTTGTCTGTTTGTAATTCCTTGCTCTTACTATGTGAGAAAATTACCACTTTTTCTAATTGTACATGTTCTTAATGAGTGAAAGAATGGGGGGAAATGATTAAATTCTATATACTAGACATTGTCCTGAACACCCAGGATACAAATAAAAAGTGAGATAATTCCTGCCCTCAAGTAGCTTACATTCTAGTAAGGAAGAGAAAATATAATTTATAAAGAGTGTTAGCCAGAGAGGGATATTTTGATATGGGGAATAATATGGATTGGGAATTGTGCCATAGGACAGTTAATTGTCACATCCTTTCCAGTGACAGTAGTAGTATTGCTTCAATTACCCAGAGCAAGAAGTGGAAGGAAGAAGCAGAAAGAGAGCCATAATAGCTTCCCAGATGTCTAAATAAATAGTGTCTTTATACTAGATTTGTGATCTTTTCTCACATTAACATTAATTTCTTCTTCTTGGTTGGGTGTTCTGTGGCATACTCCATAAAATATCACATCTTTTCCTCCTTCTATTGGTCCTTATCCAAATGTTTTCCTACATTCATTTCCCTTTAGGTTCTGAAATTTTCTCTGAGTGTATCTTATAATTTTAACATTTATATATGCCTGGCACTGTGAAAAGTGCTTTATAACTATTATCTTATTTAATCCTTACAACAACCTTGGGAGGTAGGTGCTATTATTATTCTCATTTTTCAGAAGAAGAAACTGAAGCAAACAGAGATAAAATGAATTGCCCAGGGTCACATAGCTCAGATTTGGACTTGGGTCATCCTGACTCAAAACCCAAACCCACTTTATCCACTCTCTCTCTATCCACTCTATCATCTGGTACACCACTATCCTCTTGATCATGTTCTTTTGCTTTAATCTTTCCATGGATGTATAGCAGGCATGAGTCAAATCCCACACCATCTCAAACAATATGAAAGTCAAGCTTTTTTTTTTTTGGTCATTATGGACCCCTTATGTCATTCCTCAAAATGAGAGTTTTCTCACATTTTTCTTTTATAACTCTCAATCTCAAACTCTGACCTCTTCTTTACTTCACTGTGAAGACTGGTGTTCTCTGAGATAAGCCTTGCAAGACTCCATTTGCTAAAATTTCTCAAGATCATTGCAGAAGAATTGTCTTTCTAGTAAAATACTTGTGCCCTTGATCTCATTCCTTTGTGTCTCCTTCAGGACTTGAGGATGTAGCCACCCCTCTTTCTGTTTCATTTTCAGTCTTTTTTCTCATTACTGGTACCATTTGCCTACTAATATTCTTGTTTTTAACAAAAACTAGTTCTAGCACCATCACTCTTTAATTGTCTCACTGCAAACAAACTAAAGAAAATCTTCCCCCTACACCTTCACTTCTTCATTACCTATTCCCTAACTCTTTACAATGGGGCTCCTGCCTCCAGGGCTTTCTCTTTTTAAGACCAACAATGATCATTCCAGTGCCAAATCTAATGGTTATTCTCCCAGCTCTCATTCTTCTTGATTTCTCTCCAGCCTTTGGCATTGCAGACAGCCCTTTTAAGGGACATTTCCTTATCTTTAAGCTTCAAAGACACTATATTCTTTTAGTTCTTTTACTTCCCAAAGGAACTCCTTTTCTGTGATTGACTTAATTTCCTCCTGACTTCTAATTGTGTTTGTTTTTTTCTAGAAAGAATCATCCTTCTTTTATTTTCTCCTTATCTATGTCACTTGGAAAACACATCCTAGCTTCAGCTACACTATGCCGTGACTCCTTGGTTATGACTCCTCCCCATTATGGCATAGTGTAGTGAAAACAGTGTCATTTTGGGAATTATGAGAGGTGAAAATTTTAATTCCAATTTGAGTCCATTATAAACAGGTTATAGTTTTAAGACTAAATGAGAAATAGTTGCCATTTTATCCAAAACGGTGATCCAGGCATGCCAGAAAAATCTGTTGCCATAGAACTCAAAGGCAGGTTGGTGGTACATTGGATAAAGCAATAGGCCTAAAGACAGGAAGATTTGAGTGCAAATCCAGAAATCAACACTTACTTAGATGTGTGATTCCATGCAAGTCATTTTACCTCTGCTTCAGTTTTCCTCAATTATCAAATAGGGATAATAATAGCACTTACCTCATAGGCCTGTTGGGCAGAACAAATGAGGTAATATTTATAAAGCACTAAGCCCAATGCCTGACATATAGTAGGTGTTATATAAATTATTCCCTTCCCTTACCTTCATATCCACTACTCTCAGCAACTTTTTGAAGATAAGGCAAAAGACTTCCCATATAAAATATTATTATAGTTAAGAACAGTAGAGCCATATAGCTGTTAATGTTTCCTGGAGGAAGTCAATGTTTTAGTTCCAAAAATATTGCAAAACAACTTTGACAAATGTGACATAGGAGAGTTGGTGGGTGACCCAAAGGTGTTTGGGTTGGTTGCACACATCTATCTCTATATACTATAGTTGAATAGTGCAAAGGAGTATGAGACTAATGAACATCTCAAGGATCCAGAAAGTCCCTTGATAACTATATACATGTGTAAAAAAATATTTAAAAAAATGCAAGGGCTTGTATTTCCCCAGTCTGAAATTCTATACAGTTCATTCAAGCCCAAGAAAAATGTGCGCTATAAGCAAAAATCCATCTTTGCATCTGAAACAAAATATTAATGTTACCACTGATGCACCACTTTCCCAAGACGTTTTTCATTTCATATACTCCTAAAGGAACCTGGACACTGCAGCTAATCAATCCACATTAAAATCACAGCAAGAGGACTTGACATTACTTTTAGAAAATTCCACATGTTAATATAAAGTCTGGCATTTTCCATAGCATTAATCTGCATGAAGTAAAAGCTGCTGTTTAAAAACACATTTTACTCCTTTTTTAATAGAAGAAAATTTGTCATATCTTTTAGAAATGCAACAAAGTATCCTATAAAAAATATAGCATTTTGGTGGTGGTGTTTTTTTTTTAAGCCTGAGCACTAACTTCTACTTCATTGCTAATTATCCAACAAATATAGCTAATCCTAATCTTTGTCTTCTTGCATACTGTGATATAGTTTATTTCCCAAATCACTATTACCTTAAGTAACTCTAATAAGCACATTACAAAAGGACCAGTGAAATGGACCTTGAAGGATCAACTTCCAATTAAAGGTAGGGTGATCTAGGGGAAAATATACACAAAGATGATAGATCTTTCTAGAAAAACTGGAATTATTAACCTCTGTTTGCTTCAATAATACCTACTTCTCAGAGTTACATGGAAATTTAACATTAACCCATAACCCTTTTTGGGGTATTAACTTTTAGATTTTAAAGGAGAAAAAAATAACCTTGAGACTCAAGTTTTTTCACATTCTGAACAGTATTTTTGTAAGACTAAAAATAATTACTAATTTTATTAGCTTTATCTTGATAGCATCAATATAATTAATGTCAGAAGTGATCATTAAAAATGTTTAGACTTTTAAGATGTGTGAAATTTAGATTACTCCACCCTACTTAGATCTTACTTTATGAAGAAAATGAAATTGTAATCTCCTGATTGAACAATGAAGGTACTTAGTTCTTACTTTATAGTGAAGCTAGAACTTTAAGCTAAGTCTATTTTAAGATCTTAATACAAAAAGGTGTTAAGTAACTATGAAGGTTAAATTAATCACAAAAAGGTTAAGTAACTAACAAAAGGTGAACTTAACAAAGAAGTGTTAAGTAACTCAAAAGATATAATCTAATCAAAGAAGATGAGAACTAAAGAATGGGCAGTCCTGGAGAAAGCCTCTGGTATGATTAGTAGTCATGAAAATTGAGAGGAAGGGACACAGGAGTAAAAGGTCTATATATTTCATGTCACTTCCTCTCTCTGGTACCCTTTGGCAGTAGAGAGGTGGCTGGTGTCAGCGTGCTGGGCCTTTCGGCATCTTGGTGTGGCTACAGTTATTGTCTGGTTCAGTGGTGAGTTTCTGGCTGAGTTTTTCCTCCTTTACTTTCCAAACTTTATCCTCTTAGAAGCCTCTAATTTCCTTCAGAGACCCAGCAGCGGAGATCTTGAACTGCCCCCTGGCACAGGCCAGGCGGGAAAAATCCTATGACCTCTTCCCTCTTTCTCCTTAAAATCATTCCCTTTATATTAATTAAAATTACATTAAATTTCTAGACTGACGTGGGTATTTTATTTGGGATTTTTCCCTGGTGACCAATTTTTTAGATTTTAAATCACAACCCTTAAATTATCTCTACAATCGACACTGCATATATTTTTTCTTTGAATGCTTTATCTCTCATATCCCTAAAGTTTTGCTGATTTATGATAATCAAAAGAATCAAAAGGTGGCCATCAGTTGCTCCTGTTTGTGGATGGCATTGTAAAAATGGCATTAAGCCCCAGAATAATATAGGACATCCTCAGCAAGCTCCATGCCCACTCACAAGAGATGAGTCTAACAATTCACACTGAAAAATACTACAAAGCAATTCTTCTGAGAGCTAGACCCTAACCACATACCTACTAACTTGAACAAAAGTCCCCACTTCTCCCCCTATTCCAATTTATGCTCTTTGTGACACCCTTTTCCCAAGCCTCTTTGTTTGGAGCACTTGAACCTCACGATAGACAAGAGATAAGGGTCTTCTGAAAGACCAGAAGTCAAGAAACCTTTAGAATGGTTGCCCAGTGTGCATGTCCACTTTTCCCTGTTATACTATCATAAGAAGCTTGTTTACAGATAAATAAAATCCTTTGCATCCATTTTTATTCAGCAAGGGGTTGAGAGAGAGAAGTTTCAGTCAAGATTAAACTTTTTTTTCTTTTAAAATTAAAAAGTTGTCTTGGGGTGAAAAAAAGGGGTATAGGCTAGTGTTATATTTCCACACAATTCTGGGAGGTAGGTGTTATTGAGGCAAACAAGTTAAAGAACTTGTCAAAGGTTACTGTGCCACCTGGCATTCCCCATATTTTATTAAATATTTAATAAGTAAATAAAAACATATAATATGACATGGATAATTTTAACTTGTGGTTTTCTTTATCCATATGCAGCTTTCAGGGACCTGTTTCTATTTGAGTTTGACCTCATTGCTATAAGCCATGGAGAACTATGGGAAAAAAGAAATTTTCCCAGTTGGAATGACATGATGAAAATGGCATGATAAAAAGATTTACATGACAGTAGAGTGCAGGGAAAGGGCAGGGCATTAGTTAGGAAGTTATTACAATAGTCAAAGAGTGATGTGATGAAGGTCTAAATTAGGGTGGAGGCAGAGGGAAAAAGAAATGAATATGAGAGACATTTAAAATTAAGAATCAACAGGATTTGATGACTACTTGAATAACAGGGCATGAAGGAAAGGTTTAATCAAAACCAGTTCCAAGGTTCAAACCTAAACAAAAAAATAGAGGTTAGTCCCACTGGTGAGAGAAATGAGGAAGTTATTAGACACAGCTAAGGGAAAGGATGGGAAAACTTAACACTGACACTATAATAGGACAATAAAAGCAGGGAAAAGCAATATTCTGGCTCAATAATATTTAGATTTTCTTATAAATACCAAGATTTTTTAACCATAATTTCTAATACAATTTCAACCAAATGATGGACTTTTGCTGGAAGAGACCTCAGAGGTTATCCATTCTAATATTTTTATTTGGAAAATTAGGAAACTGAGACCCAGAGAGAGAAAAAAAATATTTGGCTCCAAAGTAGTTTAAATTGAACATTATTTTTTACTTCCTTTTAGGAACAAAAATCCAGGTAAGAACTTACTTATTATTCTCAAAAAGTCAAAATACCATACATGCCTTAATAGTTCTGAATGAATAAACTTTTGGGGAGTGGAGCCATTTTCTTATGTGAGACTAATGCCAATTATGTTTATTGTCATTGTCATAATAGAGAGGACCTCATATTTGGATTCTTCTCAACAGCATTTTGACATTCTTTTTCCTCCTAGAGAACTTCTCTACATACAAGTGAATTTATATCCTTTGTATCAATTTTATAAATTTGAGCAATTGCATACAGGTGGAAAAATGATTGTGTCCATTCCCAGGTTGTCATCTTAGATCTTTTGATAATAGATGAGGACAAATGAGACCCCAGAAATAAAATGAATGTTCAGTTCAGAAAATAATGAATTTCAAAACCTGAAACCATTCACCCTTTTAAGGATAATATTAATCACCCTTCAAAAATATATCCGGAGTCAATGATTTTGTTCTCTGCAACTCTTTTCTAATCTGTCTTTAACAAATTGCTGACATTATATCCTCCACAGGAGGAGCATGGAGATGAGACTCTCATCTTTAAGGAGATTCAGCTGTAATTTCAGTCACTGTGCAATAATAATTATACTGATAATAGAAACTAATTTTTTATTTCATATTTAACCTAAAAAGTTAACACATCAATGATTGAAGTAATTTTAAGAAAGCACTTGGACAACTCTTTACTCTCTCTGATGTCCTCTCTCTGGTCTTTGGTCCCATAGTTAGAAATATTAGGTATATTTGAATAATTTTTGTCATTTTATCATTATATTCTTTTGTTATATAATTTTGAAAATTCAGTAGGAAATTGGCTCTTTCAAGGAAGAGAGATGGTTTTTTTACTTTGACTTTGGATACCCCTTGTCTTAAAGAGTGACTTAAAAAAAAAAAAGCAGGTGTTTAATAAATGCTTGTTAGATTGGATTGGAAGTCAGGGTGAATTATTCATACTTTCTAGTTTCCTGTACTTGGAATATCCTACTTCTTACTATCTATCAAATACCCTTTTCCTCTCTATTCAAACCTCTCCTAAATGTCAGTACCTCCACATTCTGTCCTTGGCTAAACAGGAACAAAGTGGAGGTTTCTCTTAATCCTGTCCACTTGAATCTGACAAAAGATTACTCCTATGAGTAATTATAATAACTGGCATTTATATGGCACCTACTATGTGCTTGAAACTGTACTTTATGAATGCTATCTCATTTATTCCTCACATCAACCCTGGGAGACAGGTGCCATTCTTATTTCCATTTTATAGTTAAAGAAACTATGGCAGACAAAGGTTAAGTGACCTACCCAAGGTCAGACAGTAAGTCTCTGAAGCCAAATTTGTACTCCACGTAATGAAGACTGAGCCATCTAGCTGCTGTAATAGTGAAATAGGAAATGTTTGCATCTTTCTATATTCTGTATTACTCACTTTTGGATCCCCAGGTTCCATATATTATTCCCTACATGATCAGGGCACACCCCAACTTTCCCATAATGCCTTGGTACTATTGATGCTTACTCTTATTTCCTCATATCACTCCATGGTCTGAAAATGTCCTAACTTCCTTTCCCTAAATTTCAATCTCTTGTGTTCTATTCCCTCAAGATTTTATTCTTTTCTTTGGGAGAGCTAGATAATCCCAGGGGTTAAACTATGCCATGTGACTCTTTTATTAGATCATATTATTTTTGCTTTTGTGATCATGTAATAACCTGTCACTGAATTTTTAAGGGACGTCTTAATGTGTACATCTCAAAGAGAATCAATAATTCATCAGGGCCACTTTATGAGGCATTGTAAACAAGAGCAACCAACTATTCAGTCAAACAAATCTTTAGTTTCATCAGATTCTGCCATAATATTGAAAAGGGAATTTTGGATTTTTGTATAGCTTTTAATTTTTTGAATTTTTATTAAAACTTATAAATTGATCCATGAAAGTCTTTGGATTTATAAAAAGCATGTATTGTTTGGAATCTTCTATTGGACAAATAGGCGTTAATAGAGCTATAATGGGAAAAAAACACAATTAAGCTTTAAGGAGCCATTAGAGGACATGCCTCCTGATGAGATATTACTTTCCTTGGGTATGTCATGACGCACAAAACTAAAGGCCAAGTGACTTCATTCTTCCCAGAAATGGCAGTTTCCCAGCATGACACACCCTGGAGCTTATTCTTGTGGTTTCAGAATTAACTGCATGGTTTTTAATAATTAAAATATTTTGTAAAATATATTCCCATATCTAATGAAGTAAAAGATTAAATAGGAGACATTTCTAATATAGATTATGTGTTATAGATACATAAATATATTAGTTATATATTTGGTTGTTTGTTAATGTTAACATTCCCAGTTAACTCTCACTGTCCTTCCCCTTCCCCCATTAAGAGAAGGCATTATTTGATAAAAAGATATATGTATATGTAAAACTATATCTTTCTTATTTCTTTCTATCAGTTCTTTCTCTGGAGGTGGAAAAGTCATTCTTCAAACAATATTTCTGTTGCTATGTATAATGTTCTACTCATTTCACTCTTCATAATTTCATGTTTTTTTCCAAAATTAACCAGTTTGTCATTTTAGGAGGTAGGATTCTGTTCATTCACAGGGCAGGATGCCCTCTATTCAAAAATGATTCTTTCCCTGGAAACGGGGCATAACCTTCAATAATCTTTGGAGCTTAAAGAGTTTGGAAAGTAGAAGATTGACTATAACCTCACCCTTATGAGATGAGCTGATGAACAGACTGCTTTACTAGTAGGGAGGAACATCACTAGTTGTGTGTACCTGGACCATCATTTCAAAACCTAGGCTTTCTATTCCTTTCTTTTGATTGTGCTTTGTCCCCTTCCAGTCATTCAGGAGAGAAATATATTTTTACCTTTGTTCCCATCTTACATTTTCCTCCCTCAGACCCAGCAAAAGAGCAGAGGCTTGGCCTTAAGTCTTATTCTCACTCTTTCTTTCTCTGTTATCTTTTTCACTAGGCAAAACAAGCAGAGGCTTGACAGTACTCCATTCTCTTTCCATTTTTCTCTTTTTTTCTTAGCCATATCTCTATCTTACCTCTTTTTCTGGAGGATAGAGCAATAGTGAATATAGAAGCTCCTCATCTCTTCTCTTACCAGAAGTAAATAGAGATGAGTAGAATGAATAGAGAGAACAGAATAATAAAGACCTGATACCCACTAACAATCATGGTCCATGATGGCGTGTTCCTTTCTTTCTTTTTATGTCTTTTTTTTGGATTTGGAATGAAGTCCCTTAATCTGCATGAGAAATAAAGATAAAGCCAGCATGAACCCAGGCACTACAGGCTTAAATGAAATGAAGACAGATTGGGAGGGGGAAAAAAAGTAGACAAAGGACATCTACAAGGCATTTTACTCATTCCTTTCTTTTCTACTGTGATAGGAGTCAGGAAGCCCACTGGGCCTAGGATAGGCATTAATAATTAATCCATCTCCTTCCTCATTTCTGAAATAATTTTTTGCCTTGCAGTTTTAGGATTCTTTTTAGGAATTCCACTTTCATTATACGAGTTTGTGTTTTGTCTTATAGATTTGTATTTTTGTTTTGAGTTAGGAAATTCCTCTAGTATTCCATATGCTCAGGCTTAACTTACATATTTATTTTATATTGTCATTAAACTATATTTCTTTTACAGTCCACATGCCTAATTTTTCCCATTAAATTTTTCTCTCAAACAAATTTGTGACTTTATTTTGTGAGATTTGGCTTCCAGGCACTCATAAGACTTGTGAAAATTCTAACTCCAACAAAAATGTAGCCATCCTTTTATCAGGGATTGGATTGAATGTCTAAAAAGATCTGACTTCTAAGAGGAGAGAAAGGCCACATTAAGAGAAGGGGATTGTAAAAACACTTTCGTACAGTCAAATAGAATATCACAATATAGCAGTAATAATAACAATAGAAACAGTGGTAGTGTTGTGTGCAGTTTCCCTCCTCAAACCCACACTATTTCCTAAGATCCTGGAGAAGGGGAAATCTAAAGGAGCAAGCAACAAGGTAATAACATTGCATTGTTGTAATCACAGAAATTGTACAAGTGGCCCTAATTCTCTTCCTAAATGTTACTTCTTCTGGGGCACAACTGCCACTTGTCTCTAAACCTATCCTTTTATTCTGTTAAAGGTGGCATTTGACTGATCTCATCTTATTTGGCATGAACACTTATAGTTGATCCTGTCCTTTAAATTTCTTTGGCCTACTTTGTTCATGGTATTAAGGTTTAGGATAGTTCTGAGAATTCCATGGAAGAGAATGTCTTTTCCCAGAACAAGACTGAGATCTGTGAGATTTAAAATGTTTGAGGTCTTAAACTGTAGTGATTAAAATAGTGGAAGATATAAATTATGATAGATATAAGAGAGGGTGAGTAAATTTGACTGCAGAAATATGTTTCACTACAGTGTCTTGGGTTTTAAAATCAAATATAAGGAGGTCACCAGGGAATCATTCCCAATTATTCAAATACCCAAGTCAATTGGGTTTTATAGAGATTTTAATTAACAATACAATGAGTAATCAAAGAAAGAGAGAGAGAGTAAGAAAGGAATAAGTATGAAGGGCCTCAAAGCCAACATGGCCTAGACCTGAGTCTTAAAAGAGAAATCAGTCAGTTTTTTATAACTCACCATAAGATCTGTCTAAGTTAGGATTTCTAATGACACAAGGCCAGCAGCATCTCAGCTGCTTTCACCAGCTCCCTCCTCCATCTGAATGTTTCAGAATCAGTCTCCTCAGAATGAGTCTCTCCAATCTGAATGTTTCAGAATGATTTCCCAGCTCTTCCCTGAGCTCTTATTTTTAAGGGCAAAATCTTCTCTGTCACCTCCCCTAAGTCCTTACATCTACCAATCACTGTAGATGTTTCTAAATGACCGCCCATTCTTAGTCCACACCTAAGAAGGTGTGGATTTTTGAGTAATTCACACCAGGAAAGCTCTGAGTAAGTTTTCCAGTTCTTTGTTCCTTGTAAATTCACAAGTTGCTTGACCTTCATAGGTACTTAGCTTAGGAAAAGTATGGGTTTAAGTACTTTTCATTGTTTAGAAAAGAGTTTACAACTTTATCTTCCCCTAGGGCAGACCCAAGTAGGTAAAGTAGAATTCTCACATTCCTGCTTTAAGTAGAGTTCACTGCCCAAATGGGGAATGGTCTTAATCCAATCTTATAAAGTAAGGTCTGGGAAATGTTAAGGTTTATAGATCTCACTAAAATATGTCTATGTATCTATCTATATTATTGATTTAATGCTTTAAGCTTTGCAAAGTAACGTAACAACCAAGAGATGTAAGTGCTATTGTAATCTACTTTTTAAAGATGAGGAAACTGAGGCTGAACTATGAAGTGATCTTTCTAGAGTCATAACATATCTGAAGTAAAATTTGAACCCAAATCTTCCTGACTCCAAGATTAGGACTCCATCCCCTGTGCCACTCAATTATCCTGTAGCCCATTTCTAGAATATTTTTTTCTTTAACTGAGGGTAAAAGCAAAAGTCCTTCATGCATTTCGTTATTTTTTTAATTTAAAAAATGGTTCTAAGTGTAAAGGTAATTTTAGGATTGTGATGTAAAATCTAAATTAATTGTTCACCAGGAAAAATCCCAAATAAAATACCCACGTCAGTCTGGAAATTTAATGTAATTTTAATTAATATAGAGGGAAGAATTTAAGGAGAAAGAGGGAAGAGGGTATAGGATTTCTCCCACTTGGCCTGTGCCAGGGGGAATTCAAGATCTCTGCTGCTGGGTCTCTGAAGGAGATTAGAGGCTTCTAAGAGGATACAGTTTGGAAGGTAAAGAAGGAAAAACTCAGCCAGAAACTCACCACCAAACCAGACAATAACTGTAGCCACACCAAGATGCCGAAAGGCCCAGCATGCTGACACCAGCCACCTCTCCACTGCCAAAGGGTACTAGAGAGAGGAAGTGATGTGAAATATATAGACCTTTTACTCCTGTGTCCCTTCCTCTCAATTTTCACATCTACTACTCATATCAGAGGCTTTCTCCAGGACTGCCCATTCTTTAGTTCTCATCTTCTTTGATTAGATTATATCTTTTGAGTTACTTAACACTTCTTTGTTAAGTTCACCTTTTGTTAGTTACTTAACCTTTTTGTGAATAATTTAACCTTCATAGTTACTTAACACATTTTTATATTAAGATCTTAAAAATAGACTGCTTAAAGTTCTAGCTTCACTATAAAGTAAGAACTAAGTAGCTTCATTGTTCAATCAGGAGATTACAACTTTATCTTCACCATAAAGTAAGATCTAAGTAGGGTGGAGTAATTTAAAATTCACATAAGGCAGAAGAGTGGTGAGGGCTAGGAAATGGGGGTTAAGTGACTTGCCCAGGTCACAAAGCAAGGAAGTGTCTGAGGCCAGATTTGAACCTAGGACCTCCATCTTTAGGCCTGGCTCTCAATCCATGGAGCTGCGCCCCCTCCCCGCTTCATGAATTTCATTACTGTACTACCAAGGATAGAATTCTAACACACTGGGCATTTCAAATCCACCCTATCAGACCCCAAGCCCAATATGGTTACCCTAAAAATGACATAAGCTTGATAAACATTTAGCAAAAGGATTTCATTCACTTCCAGTGGACCAGAGTTCTTAAAAAAAATTAGTAGAGTGAGGCAAATATGTTGCTTTCTTTTTGTTGTAATTAATCTTTGGAAAATGAAAGAGTGGGAGAAGGGGAAAGGTAAGTAAAAGAATGTACTGAAAAAAGAGTTTATGATTACAATATTTATACAATAGGAAATGAAGACTAAGAGTTAGTACAGAGTGTAGGACAAGTGACCACATTCTGCAAAAGAAAATGAAAAGTATTTCAGACCAAATTATTATGTGAATAAAATCTTAGGCATGTATCTTATAGCTAGTCATTAACCATTTTAATAAAGCATAATACTAACAAAATATTAGCCTAAGAATATCATACTGATGAAATGAATTATCCAAAATGTAATGAAAGCCATGTGTTTTCATTTAATTAAGTTTTAGAAATTAAATTTCAACCCTATTCCTCATGATGGTGCAATGAAAATATGGCATTCTCTATGTCTAGTATATAATAATGTGGTAACTGAAAAGTGGCTCTCTTTTTTATAAAGCTGTTAGTGGATCTCTTAAAAATAATTTTTTATTGATGTCTTCTGGTTTTTACATCATCATAGTTATTCCCAGTATCCCTCACCTCCCCCCCTGCAAGAGAGCCATCCCATATAACAAACAGGATTTTTAAAAGATTTTTTTAAAAAGAAGAAAAAATATCAGCTCAATAGATCCATTTATTAGGGGGAAAAATGTGTAAATAGCTCCCATCATGAATGGGTAGATTGGGAATATTCTCTATATTTTTGCATTTGAGTCAAGCTTATTTTTTTTTATGTTACATGAAAAAACTTTCTGACAATTGTTTTTGACATTTTAAATTCAGATTTTCTACCTCCCTTCCTTCCCTTCCCTCCTACTTAGGGTGGTAAATAGATGGATACAGGTTATACCTGTACTTCCACGTAATACATAATTCCATGGTACTCACATCATGATAGAAGACACATATCACACATACAATAGAAATCTTGTGAAGGAAGTATAGTGGAAGATGGAATGGTTTGGGATTTGCACTTAGATTCCAACAATTTGTCTTTGACTATAGACAGAATTTTCATCATGAGTGCCTCCCTTGTGGTTATCTTAGAGATTTGCTTTGCTAATAATGTCTTTCATAGATGATCATAGCATCACATTTATGTTACTGTATATATTATTCTCCTGGTTCTGTTCACTTCATTTTGCATCAGTTCATATAAGTTTTTTCCATGTTTTTCTTAACTTATCCGGTTCATCATTCCTTATGGCATAGTAATATTCCATTACAACCATATACTGAAATTTGTTCAACCATTTCACAAGTGATGGACAACTCCTCAGTTACCAATTCTTTTCTACTTCAAAATGAACTCTTAAAAATATTTTGGTACAGGTAGGTCCTTTTCCCTTTTGTCTTATCTATTTGGGATATAGACCTAGTTGTGGTTTTTATAGTTTTGGGGCCCTTTGAGCCTGATTCCATATTGCTCTCTAGGGTTTGTTTTGGGAGATAGACCCTCAGGTATATTATTTTGTCTGGAGTTATTTTTAATGGAATTTCCTTTTTATATCTTGCTGTTGGATTTTGTTGGTGATAAATAGAAATGTTGGTGATTTATGTAGTTTTATTTTGAATGTAACTTTGCTAAAGTTGTTAATTATTCCATTAGTTTATTGATGATTCTCTAGATTTAGCATCTGGAAAGAGTGATAACTTTGTTTCTTCATTACCTATTCTAGTTCCTTCCATTTCTTTTTCTTCTCTTATTGCTATAGCTAGTATTTCTAGTACAATACTAAATAGGAAAGGTGATAATGGGCATCTTGCTTTATACTTGATCTTATTGGGAAGGGTTTTAGATAATCTGTAATACATGTAATTCTTGCTAATTGTTTTAGATACTATTTATCACTTTGAGAAAGGTTCCATTCATTTCCATGTTTTCTAATGTTTTTATAAGAAATGTATATTGTATTTTGTCAAATGCCTTTTCTGCATCTATTGAAATAATTATGTGATTTCTGTTGGCTTTGTTATTGATATGGTCAAAGATGCTGATGGTTTTCCCAATATTGAATCATCCTTACATTCCTGTTATAAAACTCACCTGATTATGGTTTAGGATTCATATTCTATAATGTTGTAATATTCTTGCTAGTTCTCTATTTAAAATTTTTGCATCAATTTTTATTAGGGAGATTGGTCTATAGTTTTCTTTTTCTGTTTTGACTCTTCCCAGTTTAGGTACCAATACCATATTTGTGTCATAAAAAGAGTTTGTAAGGATTCCCCCTTCCCCTATTTTTTAAAATAGTTTATGTATTATAGATCTTAATTGTTCTTATAATGTTTGGTAGAATTTACTTGTGAATCCATCTGTCCCTGGTGTCTTTATCTTAGGGAGTTCTTTGATGGTTTGTTCAATTTCTTTTACTGTAATGGGGTTGTTTGAGTATTCTATTTCCTCTATTGTCAGTCCAGGTATTTTATATTTTTATAATATTCATTTATTTCATTTAGATTATCATATTTACTTGAATATAGTTGGGTAAAATTACTTCTAATAATTGCTTTAATATTTTCTTCATTGGTAGGGATTTCACCTTTTTCACCTTCGATACTGGTAATTTGATTTTCTTATTTCTTTTTTTAAACGAGTTAACCAATGGTTTATTTATTTTACTTATTTTTTCATAAAACCAACTCTTTGTCTTATTAGTTCAACAGTTTTCTTACTTTCAATTTTATTAATCTCTTTATTTTCAGGATTTCCAATTTGGTGTTTAATTAAGGGTTTTTAATTTGTTCTTTTTAAAATTTTTTTAGTTGCCTGCCCAATTTATCTGCTCTTTTTCTATTATATTGAAATAGCATTTATAGATATACATTTTACCCCAAGTACCACTTTGGCTGCTTTCCATAAATTTTGATATCTTTGTCTCCTCATTGTCATTTTCTTTAATTGTTGACTGTTTCTATGACTTGTTCTTTGATGCATTTATTATTTACTTTCCAATTAATTTTTTAGACTTTTTTTTCTGCTGTCTTTAACTGAGTGTGATTTTTGTTACATTATGATAGGAAAAGTACACATTTAATATTTCTGCTTTTTTTACATTTTGATGTGAGGTTTCATGTGAGGTTTTTATGCCTGGTATGATGTCATTTTTTTAAAGGTACTATTGAGAAAAAGGTGTATTATTTTCTATTCCCTTCTATACCCAGTTTTCTCTAAAGGCCTATCATATCCAATTTTTATCAAGGTCTATTTATCTCCTTAACTTCTTTCTTGTTTATTTTCTAGTTGGATTTATTTACTTCTGAGAGGGTAAAGGCAAGGTCTCCTACTAGTAATGTTTTATTATCTATTTCCTCATATAAGTCCCATATTTTTTCCTTTAGCATCCTATGCCATTTGGTTCATATATGTTTAATATCAATATTGTTTCATTGTCTATGCTATCTTTTCTCATGATGTAATTTCCTGCCTTATCTCTTTCTATTAGATGAATTTTTACCTTTGCTTTGTTTGAGATCATGATTGCTACTCCTGCTTTTATTTTATTTTTTTAACTTTAGCTGAGGTACAGTAGATTCTACTCCAGCATCTTACTTTTACTCTTTAAATGTTTCCCTGAGTAAATGTGTTTCATGTTCATTTGTGTACATTGTATATTGTGGGGTTCTGGTTTTTAATTCATTCTGCTATCTCTTTCATTTTATGGGTGATTTCATCCTATTCACATTCATAATTATGATTATTGTATTTCCCTCCATTTTATTTTCCTCTTTTATTCTTCTTTCTCTCTTTTTAGCCTTTCCATATTCACAGATGTTTTTGATGATCACCTCCCCTAATTCATTTTCATTTTGGCCCACCCCCTTTCTTATTCTCCTTATTCTCCTATTTGTCTATAGGGTAAGGTAGTTTTCTATAGCTGATTGAATGTGGGTATTATTCCCACTTTGAGCTAGTTCTGATGAGAGTAAAGTTCAATCATAGTCACAACCCCATCTTGTTATTTACTCTACTTTTTAAAAAATGTTTTTTTATTTATTTAGTTTTTATTTGGTCAATTTCAAACATTATTCCCTGGTTATTAATCATTTTCTATTCTTCCCTCCTTCCCCCCTCTCCTCCCCTCCCCTCCTGTAGCCGACCTACAATTCCACTGGGTATTACATGTGTCTTTGATCAGAATCCATATCCATAGTGTTGGTATTTGCACTAGGATATTCATTCAGAGTCTACATCCCCAATCCTATCCCCCTTGACCCATGCAATCAAGCAGTTGTTTTTTCTTTGGTGTTTTTACTCCCACAGTTTTTCCTCTGGATGTGGATAATGTTCTTTCTCATAGATCCCTCCAAGTTGTTCAGGATCACTGCATTGCCACTAATGGAGAAGTCCATTTTATTCGATTCTACCACAGTGTATCAGTCTCTGTGTAAAATTTTCTCCTGGCTTTGCTCCTTTCTCTCTGCATCAATTCCTGGAAGTTGTTCCAGTTCCCATGGAATTCCTCCAGTTTATTATTCCTTTGAGCACAATAGTATTCCATCACCAACATATACCACAATTTGTTCAGCCATTCCCCAATTGAAGGGCATCCTCTCATTTTCAATATTTTTGCCACCACAAAGAGCACAGCTATGAATATTCTCGTACATGTATTTTTCCTGATTATCTCTTTGGGGTACAAAACCAGCAATGCTATGGCTGGATCAAAGGGCAGACAGTCTTTTAGTGCCCTTTGGGCACAGTTCCAAATTGCCCTCCACAATGGTTGGATCAATTTACAACTTCACCAGCAATGCATTAATGTCCCAACATTGCCACATCTCCTACAGCATTTATTACTTTCCGCTGCTGTCATGGTAGCCAATCTGCTAAGTTTGAGGTGATACCTCAGAGTTGTTTTGATTTGCATCTCTCTGATTATAAGAGATTTAGAGCACTTTTTCATGTGTTTATTAAGGGTTTTGATTTCTTTGACTGAAAACTGCCCATTCATGTCCCTTGCCCATTTATCAATTAGAGAATAGCGTGATTTTTTGTGCAATTGATTTAGCTCTTTGTAAATTTGAGTAATTAGACCTTTGTCAGAGGTTTTTGTTATGAAGATTGTTTCCCAATTTGTTATTTCCCTTCTGATATTGGTTACATTGGTTTTGTTTGTACAAAAACTTTTTAATTTGATGTAGTCAAAATTATTTATTTTATATTTGGTGTGTCTAAGTCTTGCTTGGTTTTAAAATTTTTCCTTTCCCAAAGGTCTGATATGTATTCTATTCTGTGTTCACATAATTTACTTATAGTTTCCTTCTTTATGTTCAAGTCACTCACCCATTTTGAGTTTATCTTGGTGTAGGGTGTGAGGTGTTGATCCAAACCTAATCTCTCCCACACCGTCTTCCAATTTTCCCGGCAGTGTTTATCAAATAGTGGATTTTTGTCACAAAAGCTGGGATCTTTGGGCTTATCATAGACTGTCTTGCTGAGGTCACTTCGCCAAGTCTATTCCACTGATCCTCTTTTCTGGTCTCTTAGACAGTACCAAATTGTTTTGCTAACAACTGCTTTATAGTATAGTTTGAGATATGGTACTGCAAGGCCACCTTCCTTTGTATTTTTTTACATTATTTCCCTGGATATCCTTGATCTTTTGTTCTTCCAAATGAACTTTGTTAGGTTTTTTCTAATTCAGTAAAAAAGTTTTTTGGAAGTTTGATGGGTCTGGCACTAAATAAATAGATGAGTTTGGGTAGGGGTGGTCATTTTTATTATGTTAGCTCGTCCGACCCATGAGCAGTTAATGTTTCAATTGCTCAGATCTAGTTTTAGTTGTGTGGAAAGTGTTTTGTAGTTGTGTTCATATAGTTCCTGTGTTTGTCTCAGCAGATAGATTCCTAAGGATTTTATATTGTCTAGGGTGATTTTGAATGGAATTTTTCTTTCTAATTCCTGTTGCTGTGATGTGTTGGATATATATAGAAGTACTGATGGTTTATGTCAGTTTATTTTGTATCCTGCAACTTTGCTAAAGTTGTTGATGATTCTGACTAGCTTTTTAGTTGATTCACTAGGATTCTTTAAGTAGACCATCATATCATCAGCAAAGAGTGATAGCTTGGTCTCCTCATTGCCAATTTTAATACCTTCAATTTCTTTTTCTTCTATAATTGCTACTGCTAGTGTTTCTGGTACAATGTTAAATAATATAGGTGATAATGGGCATCCTTGTTTCACTCCTGATCCTGTTGGGAATGCATCTAGTTTATCCCCATTGCATATGATGTTGGCTGGTGGTTTTAGATAGATACTATTTATTATTTTTAGGAAAGACCTTTCTATTCCTATACTTTCTGCTGTTTTTAATAGGAATGAGTGTTGTATTTTGTCAAGGCTTTTTCTGTGTCTATTGAGATAATCATGTAATTTTTGTTGGTTTTCTTGTTGATATGGTCAATTATGTGGATGGTTTTCTTGATATTGAATCATCCTTGCATTCCTGGTATAAATCCCACCTGATCATAGTGGATAACCCTCCTGATCACTTGCTGGAGTCTTTTTGCTAGTATCCTATTTAAGATTTTTGCATCTATGTTCATTAAGGACATTGGTCTGTAGTTTTCTTTCTCCATTTTTGACCTGCCTGGCTTTGGAATCAGTACTATATTTATGTCATAAAAGGAATTTGGTATAACTCCCTCTTTGCTTATTATGTCAAATAGTTTGTAGAGTATTGGGATTAGCTGTTCTTTGAATGTGTGATAGAATTCACTTGTGAATCCATCAGGCCCTGGGGATTTTTTCTTAGGGAATTCTTTGATGGCCTGTTCAATTTCTTTTTCTGATATGGTATTGTTTAAGAATTCTATTTCTCCTGTTAATCTAGGCAATTTATATTTTTGTATTGTGGAAAGGAAACAAGACTGACAGTTTGTGGGGGAAGGGGGCAGTTGAGTCTTGTGACTAGCACTTCCTTCCTGCTGGGAGTGGCAATTGAGTCTTGTGACTAGCACTTCCTTCCTGCCGGGTGGGACTTGCTTCCTGATGTTGGAGGAGGTAGGAGCTTATTCAGCCCAGTCTGGTGTGGTGTGCCACTTCTTTCTTGGTTCAGCCTGAAGATTCAAGCCCAATCTCTTCTGAAGGTTAGAACTGTTATTGTTTGCTTTCTGTCTACTGCTAAGATTCTAAAAAACGACAAAACTGGACTGATATAGAGTAGAGGGAGAACCCTCTGTCAGCCTCTGGTCTGGCTTTAACTCTGAAGCTGAGGAAAGAACTCCAATTCCAACTGGTTATTAATAACCAACTGGTTATTGAACTTTATATTATTTGAATTCGCAGTCAGATAAGTGTACTATCTTTTCTGGTCATAGAGGGAGCTGAACTTCATTTCAGTCATTCCAGGATAAACAGGCCTTATTGGACCCTCTCAGCAGGGGGCATCTCCCTCCCTTGACTCACCATGCAATATACCCTCTCTACCCTTAACTCCTCCATACCCCATACAAACCTCCCATTATCCCCCATTTTTCCTATCCAATTTCCTTTCCCAATAAATATTACAGTAAATATTCATCTATATCACCTAGATTGGTATGTTTATTGCCATATATTTGGGCAAAATATTTTTTAATGATTGCCTTAATTTCCTCTTCATTGGAGGTAAGTTCTCCCTTTTCATCTCTGATACTGTTAATTTGATTTTCTTCTTTCCATTTTTTCATTAGATTGACCAGTACTTTCTCTATTTTGTTTGTTTTTTTCAAAATACTAGCTTCTAGTAGTATTTATTAGTTCAATAGTTCTACCACTTTCAATTTTATTAATTTCTCCCTTAATTTTTAGGATCTCTAATTTGGTTTTCTTCTGGGGATTTTTAATTTGTTCGCTTTCAAGTTTTTTGATTTGCATGTCCAAATCATTGATCTCTGCCCTCCCTAATTTGTTATTATATGAACTCTAGGTTACAAATTTTTCCCTGAGTACTGCTTTGGCTGCATCCCATATATTTTGAAAGGATGTCTATCATTGTAATTTTCTTCAATAAAATTTTAATTCTTTCTATGATTTGTTCTCTAACTAACCGATTTTGGAGAATTATATTGTTTAATTTCCAATTAATTTTTGATTTGGCTCTCCATGTACCCTTATGGATCATTTTTATTGCCTTATGATCTGAAAAGCTTGCATTTATTATTTATGCTTTTCTGCATTTTTATGCCATGTTTTTATGACCTAGTATATGGTCAATCTTTGTGAATATACCATGTGCTGTTGAAAAGAAGGTGTATTCCTTTTTGTCCCTATATATTTTTCTCCATATATCTATTAACTCTAATTTTTCTAAGATTTCATTCACCTCTTTTACCTCTTTCTTATTTATTTTTTGATTTATCTAAATTTGATAGTGGTAGGTTCAGGTCTCCCACTAGTATAGTTTTACTATTTATTTCCTCCTTCAATTCTACTAGTTTTTCCATTAGAAATTTGGGTGCTATACCATTTGGTGCATACATGTTGATTAGTGATATTTCCTCATTGTCTATACTCCCTTTTATCAGGATGTATTTACCTTCCCTATTCCTTTTAATCAGGCCTATTTTTATTTTGGCTTTGTCAGATATCATGATTGCAACTCCTGCCTTCTTTCTATCAGTTGAGGCCCAATAGGTCTTGCTTCAACCTTTAATTCTGACTTTGTGAATATCTACCCACCTCATGTATGTTTCTTGTAGACAACATATGGTAGGATTTTGGATTCTAATCCACTCTCCTATTCATCTACATTTTATGGGTGAGTTCATCCCATTCATGTTCAAAGTTATGATTGTCACTTGTGAATTCCCTAGCATTTTGATATCCTCTCCTAGTTCTGTCCTTTCTTCTTTTTCTATATCCTTTTAAACCAGTGGTTTACTTTTAAGCAATCCCCCTAATCCCCTCCCTTGATATGCTTTCCTTTCTGGTCCCTCCCTTTTTTCCCTTTTTGTTCCCTTCTTGTTTTTTTTAGGGTGGGTTAAGTTCCCTCCCCCCTCTCCTTTCCTCCTTTTTTGTACTCCCTCACCCTTACCCCCCTTAGTTTCACCTTCTCCCTTACCCTGTAGGGTAAGATAGAATTCAAGATCCCAATGGATCTTGATGCTCTTCCTTCTTGGGAGTTGATTTCACTGAGAGTAAGGTTTAAGTATTATCTATTAGCACTCTCTTCCTCTCCTTCTTATAAGAGTATTCTTCCCCTCCCCTTCCCCTGTGTATCTTTGTGTGAAAAAGATTGTTTTATTTATTTTATTTCTTCAAGTATCTCTTGGTACCCTCTTTGTTCCCCCCCACCATTTTTCTTTTTTTGCATATCATCTTATGACCCTTAATGCCCCAATATTTTCCTATGAGTGATTCTTCTAATTACTATTATAATGAATACAGTTTTTGAGAGTTACAAGTAACATTTCCCCTATATATATATATATGTGTGTGTGTGTGTGTGTGTGTGTGTGTGTGTGTGTGTGTAATTTCATCTAATTGTAGTCCTTAATGAAGAGAGTTTGAATACAAGAAAATAAAAACAGTTTTCTCCTTTCCCTCTTTTTCTTATTTACCTTTTTAGGTTTCTCTTGATCTTTTTGTTTGGATATCAAACTTTCCACTTAGTTCTGGTCTTTTGTTTACAAACAAATACTTGGAAATCTTCTATTTTGTTGAATGCCCATACTTTCCCCTGGAAGTATATAGTTAGTTTTGATGGATAGGTGATTCTTGGTTGAAGACCTACTTCTCTTGCATTTCTGAATATCATATTCTAGGTCTTGCGGTCCTTTAGTATGGAAGCTGCCAGGTCTTGTGTGATCCTGATTGGTGCTCCTTGGTATCTGAATTGTCTCTTTTTGACTTCTTGTAGAATTTTCTCCTTAGCTTGGAAGCTATGGAATTTGGCAATAACATTCCTGGGAGTTGTCTTTTGGGGAGTTAGTATAGAGGGTGTTCTATAAACTCTTTCAATGTCTATTTTGTCCCCTTGTTCAAGAACATCAGGGCAGTTTTCTTGGATGGCTCTCTCTCTAATTACTCATTGGTCAAATCTTGTCATTTCTACCTTTGTAACATCTATTACATATGTTCTTCTGTCCTTTGTCTTTGCCATCATATTGGTCTAGGCTCTTATTACTTCATACCTGGTACCTAGAAGATAACAGCCTTTTGATTGGTATCATCTCTTCCCACTTTCAGTTCATTTTTTGTTGAGTTCAAATTGATCTTCCTAAAGTAGTAAATCTAACTATGTTATTTTCTCTCCCCAAGTTCAGTCAGTTCCAGTGGCACCCTATTACTTCCAGATATATTTTGTCTAGACAATTTCTCTCCTGGTTTCTGGTCTCATATCCCCAAATGTGTATTGGACATCTCAAGCCAGGTATTTTGTACACATCCGAAACTCAACATATGTGAATTAAATATTATGCAATTATGAACTCAATACTATCTTTAAAAACTTTTCTTTATACAGCTGAACCTATTGTAATCTAGTAACACTGACCTTTTTGCTTTTCCTTTCCATTTCCTGACTATGTTTAAAACTCTCTTTTCTCATCTTTGACTCCTAGATTACCTTACTTTTTTCAAATTGTAGCTAAAATATCACCTGCAAGAAGCATTTCACAGTCATCTTGTGACTTTCATCTGAGATTATTCGTTATTCATCCTTATAAAAATGCATATGGTGAGTTATAAAAATAAAATATTTAGATGGAAAAACTGTCCAGTATATGTCCAAAACTTTTCGGATACTTTTGAAAAGTATCCTTAATGATGAAGGGAAGTTCAAATGTGAACTTCCCTTCAGGGACAGGTACAAGGACACTAAAGAGACTCATTACAAAAATAAAATATTTATTGAAATATATAAGGATAAAGAAGGGTTTCTAATTATAAGGGATTCTAAATCCACCCAAATAAACTCCCTGGTTCTGCAAGGAATTGCTTCTCCTGTGTTTCACAGGCTACACTAGCCCTGTCTGATCTGACTAACCCAAATTTACACTATCTAAATAAAACTACCACTATTATCCTTATAAATCTTAACTTGCAAGGCTAGCTGGTTAAGTCTCAACAAGAATCAAATTAGGACTCTGAGCCTTAACAGACTTAGAGTCCCAACCAAAGACAAGGCTTTTTCTTTGGTCTGCTTAAACAATCTATAAAAACCACAATAGACATTCAATAGTGTTTCCCAAGTTCAGAAAGGAAAACACTGAACTTCTTCAGATCTTTCCCTCAGACAGAGAGAGGCAAAGTTGTTACCTCCTATAGCCCTGAGGGAGAGCAACCCCCAACTGCCAGAGAGAGTAATTGACACAGAAAAATGGTTGTAACTGTCAACATCTGAAATCAATATGCTTTCTCAGCTCTGCTTCAAACTCCAGTTCTTTCTCAAGCCAGCCACTTTACTTCTTATCCCTAAACTATTAAAACAAAACATTTTCTAATATCATCCTTACATCCTATATATAGCTTGCTTTGTATATATTTGTTTGCATGTTGTCTCTCCCATTAGTATGAATACCTTAATATCAGGGTCCATTTTTAACTTTCCTTATATTCCCAGGGCTGAGTATAGTAAGAATTTAATAAATGTTTGTTAACTTAATTTGACTTGACAGAAGAGATGAAGAGAATATAATAGACTAATTAGGTGAATTCAAAATTGGTTGAATGGCCTGTCCCAAAAAGTAATCACAAGTGTAATGATAACTTGAAAGGAGACCTCTAGTGGAATGCCACAGAGATTTGTGTTTGGAACTGTACTGTTTAACATGTCCATTAATGTCTTGGATAAATACATCAACAAATGTTTATCAAAGTTGTAGTTGTTCTAAAACTAAGAAGAATCATAAACTTATTGGATGACAGATGATGAGTCAAGATTCAAAATGACATAGTCAGGCTAGAACATTGAGACAAATATAATAATAAGGCACTTAACAGGGATAAATGTAGTCTTAAACTTGCAGGAAATAACTTGAACTTTGCAAGCTCAAGATGGTGGATGTATAACTAAATTCCAGTTCATCTGAAAAATAAAAAAGGATAGGGAGGGCTTAATGAACTCTAAGCACAATATAAGTCAATAGTGTAATGTATTAATATATAAAGACAATATATAAATATTTTTGCATGTGATATGGCTACTCAAAAATGGAATGTGATCTTAGATTATATTAACAGTTAAATTGTTTAAAGTCAAGGAAGTGAGAGTCCTATTGTATTCTGGCTTGGTCGAATTGCATCTGCATTACTATGTGTAAATGAAGATATTGGGCAATGGCAAATGCATCTGCAAAAAGAAAAGGAGCTCTGAACTTTGTGAAATGCCAATCAATTGAGATGGGGAGATAATTCCCATGGAACCTTGGGAAAAAGCAGTTAAGAAGCTTCAGCTGGCTGAGAGAGATTCCCTCTCTGGCTGTTTGACCAGAAGGTGTAAGACAGTCCTCTTCATCTCCTCTCTAGCCATTTGTCTTCTACATAGACTGTGAGCTGCAGAGAAATTTGGTTTAGCCCAAAAGAGACTTGTTAGCAGTGCTGTGAATATTTACCCTTAGGGAAAGATAAATTTGTGTCTTGAACTGACTATATTTCAAATCTTCAATCAACAAGATAACCTAGAAATTAGGGAGACCCTAAGTTCCCTCTTCCCTTCCCCTAACCTCTTCTTATCCTTTCTCTCCCCCCCAAAAAAATAAAATTCCCTTTAGTTAAAGGACTGGTTGTGGGATTTAGTCATTAAGGGAAAAATCTACAACTTACCATCTATAAGAAGACCATTTTCCAGACAGTTGAAGGAAATAGGAAGTAATATGGAGGAGGGGCTCAAAACTCAGTCTTTTCCCTGGGTTGCTTCCTGGTGCAACCTCTCGAAAAATTCTCCCCTACTATAATTCACCAAATTTTAATATCTACTTAATATGTTCAATTCTACATTTTAAAAAGGAGCACATAAAGGAGGAAAAGGGTAAATATGGCAAGAAATATGTAGGAAAACATGATTTGTGAATAATAATTGAGAAATAACAAAGACTAATACTCTAGATAAAAGCACCCTGCCTTGGTATCATGATTACCTTCTTTGACAAAAGAAAGGGTAGCTTCTAGGCAGAAAGAATATCAAATATCACCACAAAAAAATGAAATGTGTTATGTTTAAGATATTATTTTTGTGGAGATTATCCATTAATTAACTGTCTGTGTACAATCAGACCACTGGTTTATGAGAGCATAAATCAGAATTAGTAAAAAGTAAAGTGAAAGGATTGTAATTATAAAAAATATGGTGTACAATCAAAACAACTCAAACTTGAGTTATTTGAACAAGTAATAGACAAAATAGAAAGTGAACAAGAAAAATTACATCAACTTTGACTATATTAATGTTACACAGAAGTTTAATTGCTATTTTGCTTTTATAATAACAAGAAAACCAAAAGACCCTAAAAAGGCACTTCATCAGAAAATATTTTACTCACTTGCCAACAGAGAAAGAGCTGGAAACAAAAAGCAACACTAGTTTTGGTTGTAACTCAATTGTAAATCTAATGAAAAAAGGGTGATGTCTCAAAAAGCAGAGAAAAAGTGGTGAAAACTTAGTTTAAAGAAAGTTTGACAAGATATGGAACTAAGTATATTTAATCCAAGGACATTTAAGGATAAAAATGAAAGGAGGATAATAAACAAGAAAAATAGAAAAAAATATCTGCAAAGATTTCTATAACAAACTGTATTCTCTGTCAAACAGAGCATATCTACCATACTTCAATCTGAACATAACAATCTCATGTATGTTTATAGGGGAGGTAGAAATAGTACCAAAAAGAACAAGACAACTAAAGCATCTGTATTGCATCCTGACCAAATGAACACAGAGGAGACCCATGTTGGAGATAATACAATCATGAAAGTATTGAGGGATCAATATGGAAAGTATTTGAAAGAAGAAAAGATACCAAAATTACAGTGGAAAAGTCTTGAATATTATTTATATCCCAAAATAGCAACTAAGAAACAAACCACAATCCTTCTATGACTATCCTTCCATTAAAATTTTTTTCTGAGTTTTTACTCTTTCATACATTCGTAGATAATATCCATGGTGAGAACATTAGAAGAGTACAAGGAGGCTTTTGCAGTAATATTCACTGATGGATCACAGCTCTACAATTTTGCAAATGTCTGAAAGATGGAGTATGTATGAGTTCACTGCACTTACTGTTTGCTGATTATGAAAAAAAGCCTTTGATTTAGTAGAGCAAAATACTACATTAAAGATTTATTTTCACAAAAGTGCCTCCCATTCATAGTAATCATTCAAGATTTCTTGAAAGATACAATTGAAACAACTCTGTTCAATGACTCTTTCATCATAAACATCAGGGAAAGCATGAAATAGCAAGAAAGATGCTAGCCAAAGGTATTTGCCACCACAATGGAAGAAATACCATAAAGAATCCAAATTTAAGAGAGATTTTCAGTTGATGGTGAGGTCTTTCACATATTTATTTTTGTGGATGACATTGAAATAGTTGAACTAAATTCTGGAACTTTTCAGTCTCTTAAAAAAGATATATAATATTAGATCAAAAGACTTTGCCTTAATCATTTACAAAGGAAAGATCAAGCACATGAAGAATATCTTTTGCCCCAAATAAATGTATTTACATGTAGGTTGTAATAGGACTTTTATCTACCAGATTTCCTATTCCCCCCATAGTTCATATGGGCTAGAGCATTTTTTTCCCCTCAAAAGCAGCAAAACTGCATCAGACTTTATTGGGCCAAAGGGATAAGGCTCAATCTTTCCCTACTCTAATGTGGCTTCCTTATCAATCCACATTGACATGGCTCCCTGGCCACATTCTGGACCTTCTATGACAATATAAACTAAAGTTTAAAATGAGGACCTGCTCTCTTACATTTGTATAGAGAAATGTTCATATATTTTCATGTTTTCAAGTTCATAATAATAAAACATTTTTTAAATAGTAATTGTGATGTGTCCAATGTAGTGGTCAACTCCTGAATGGATCACTAGGAGACTATATCAAAATATTTAAATAACCAGCAGTTCTCAAATTTGAATGTGTTCATATCTATAGAAATTAGTTTATGGTGTTATAGTCTACTGGCAATTAAGTTTTAAGAATGGGGGCGAGAGAAAGCAACTGGGTGGCTCAGTGAATTGAGAGCCAGACCTAAAAACAAGAAATCCTGGGTTCAAATCTGGCCTCAAACACTTCCTAACTGTATGACCCTGGGCAAATCGCTTAGCCCCCATTGCCTAGCCCTTACCACTCTTATGCCTTGGAACCAATATATAGTATTGCTTCTAAGATGGATGGTAAGGGTTTAAAAAAATCGAAGGGACTAGCCAATTGCAAAAATTAGGAAAAAAAGATATTGAAGATATCTTTAAAGTGGAGAAATTAGAATTTTGCAAGCAGGTAGAAGCTAATGGAAAAAACAAACATGGTCCCCTTTTCTCTTTTTTTCCTTGTTAGGATAAAAATAACAATGGATCTAGTATATATATATATATGTATGTATGTATGTATATATATATATGAGTGTTTATAAGTAAATATATACTCATATACAAATCCTTACAAAGCAAAAGGTCTGGGCTATGCTGTAAAAAGATACAATACTTTAATTTTCTCTTTCTGTATACAGAGAACCCAGGAGAGATGTACATATTCTACCTACCACCTGGCAGAAAAATGAGACATGCATTTGAGGACATGAGTTTGTTTTGCTGAAATATACATTTTCATTATGAAGGTTTTCTTCTTTTTTATTTTTAATGTATGGAAATGATAGGGAACAATAATAAATGCTTGCATAAATAAATAATAGAACTAAAAGAAAATAAAAATGGGTCTGTTGAAGCACTGAGAATTTTCTATTCACTTCTTCAGCACAGTTTTTCACTGTTGACCCATGATTCTCTTTGAGTTAGGTAGTCGATATACTCCATTTAGAATCCATCCTATCATTACTATTTATTTAAAAAATAAACTGCTGTCTAGACCTGCTGATTTCTTTTAACAACATGTAATATCAAAGCCATATGTGTAAGCATTATTGTAAACTGCTGTTCTAAAATGTCAGGGAGCTTATTGTCCTAGGAAAAAAGGATCATCAGAACCAAATAATTGCTTAGATTTAGGCAGAATGTGTTATGCAAAGAAGATATTTGATGTGACACTTGCAATTGTCTGTTATTTTTCTGAATTGTTTTCCTGAAATTTTTACACCAAGAAGACAAGTCAACTCAACAGTCTAAAGGAAATCAGCCTGTAATTGAACAATGAGGTTATCTATGGTTGAATAAACCAATGCATATAATAAGCTAGGGACATTGTGAAGAAGAAAACAAGATGTAAGGTAAAGCTGCATTTAATTTTTAATGCTTTTGTGGTCATCAAATTATAACCCTGTAATCCATTGATTCCACAGAAATGTTTTCATTTCCTTTGGAACAGCTGATGGTGAAAGCAGAGATAATTATTTTCAGGATTTCCTACATAGTTGAATCCCCCCTGCTTATACAATAGGGCACATGAGAACTGCATGGTGCAACTGTTTAGTGAATTCTTTGTGAATCAGTCTGCCCAATAAAACCTGGGTGCTGTCCAGTCATTTGTTTATGATGGAAAGAACTACACAAAACGAATTTTCTAACCTCAATCTTTTATGTGCAGAATATTTTTTGATGGCAACAGCAGTGTTGACAATACTAAACTCTACAGGTATCTGTAGCCAAAATGTAGGATCCATAGGGGTTGAATTGAAACTAAGAAAGCAACTAGCTTGGATAGTTCAGACCAAAATACAGACCCATTTTATGTTTGGGGAAATCAAATATGATCACATCTTAAGCAAAAAACTTTTTTTCTTTTTTCCAGACCTGTAATTTCAACACTGTGCAGAAATTCTGGCATGGAAACTGACTTTGTGATTCAGATTAGTGATTTTATTATAACTTAGTCTTAAAAAGTGCCTTGGGGGCACTCAGAGGTGACGTGACTTGTCCATGGTTACACAATTTGTGTGTGTCAGAGACAATACTTGAACCTCTGTCTTCCTGACCCCAAAGCTAACCTTTTATGTACCATACCACTGCCTCACAAGCAAACCATTATAACTACCATTATATTACTAATATTTAAAATGCTAACAACAACTGAAGCAGCTTCCAGTTCAGAATACAAAGACAAAAATGAAATAGTAATTGCCCTTAAAGCCCTTACATTCTCTTGAGGAAGTCAGTATACATATAAATATATAGAAAATTCTGATTTATATTAAAAATAAAATTTACATACAATATTTCCTGCTACAAATATAATGGATAAATAATATTATAAATATTTAAGTGTTTTATTATGTTGTGTTCATATTATAGATGAGGTATGAATTAACAAGCACTTATTAGATGTTTACCATGTGCTAAGCACTATGGTAAATGCTGAGAATCCAAGAAAAAGCAAAAATTGTCCCTGATTTCAAGGACATTATAGTCTAATGTTTGGAAAAGCATGTATGTCAGAACATGCAAAAGATAAAACATTTATTGAACACTTACTACATATGACAGGCACTTATGCTAAATATTTTATAAATATTATTTTATTTGATCCTCAAAATAATCCTGGGAGATAACTGCTACTATTACATCCATATTTCAGTGAAGGAAATTGAACTTAAGTGACATCCAGAATCACACAACTTATAAGAGTTTGAGGCAGGATTTGAACCATGTTTTTCCGACTTCAGACTCAGCACTCTATCCTCTGTGCTACTAAGCTGCCTCTATAAAGTAAGTACAATAGATGGGAAGTAACCTTAGATAGGATGGCATTACTTGTGGGGGAGGTATGATTACCTTTCAAATAAATAATAGGATCAATCAATCAACTAACATATATGCAAAAATATACAAGGGAGGAAGCAAACATTTTTTAAGTTTTTAAGTTTCTACCAAATGGTAGGCACTGTTCATTACACAAAGACAAAAATGAAAGGCCTTTGCATTCTCTTGTGGGAATCAATACACATATAAATATATACAAAAGAATACAAGATAATTTAGGGGAGGGTAGAGTAGAGCAATAGCAAGTGGAGGGTCAGGAAAGGCCTTATGATAGAGATAGCTTTTGATCTGAGTTTTGAAGGAAGTTAGGGAATCTACAGGTCAGAGGTAAGAAGGAAGTACATTCCATGCATGGGGGAAAACCAACAAACACACAGAGGTGGAGGATAGGCCATCATATGTGAGGAATGGTTAGAACACTAAGACTATACAGAGGAGTGTAGCCAACT
This sequence comes from Monodelphis domestica, assembly GCF_027887165.1. NCBI lineage: Eukaryota > Metazoa > Chordata > Mammalia > Didelphimorphia > Didelphidae > Monodelphis > Monodelphis domestica. The sequence goes on along the minus strand of NC_077229.1, from coordinate 159,925,725 downwards.
GCCCTAAAAGATAGAATAGGAAGCACATTCCAAGTTTAGGGAAATAACCTTTGCATAGACATGGAGGTAGAAGATGGAATGCCGAGTGTGTTAGAACAAGTAGAATAGATTGACTGGAACACAGAAGAAATACATATATTATAATCTGTGCCTTCAGGTTACTATTCAATTGACTTTATCTATTGTTTGTATGAGGGAGTAGTATTAAAGGTGGTTTTCATGAACATTATATCTGAGCAGAAATTATATGATGTGAAGCATCCATTAAGGCATCAAAAATCATTAGATTGGTATTATTCAATGTGATAATTAAAATTGTTATAATGGATATTTTTATTTTGTAAATTTAACAGCTTTCCTCTAAAAATCATAACTGGGAGTCAGGAAGAGCTGAGTTTTAACATTATGGTCCTGTCATCCTGGCCTCAAAGCTTTTGTTCTTGTTAATATCTATTGTTCAAATCAATAATCGTTATGTATGCCAAGGCTGCTCTGCTAGTAGTACTAGAGTCTTCAGTATTGTTTTTTTATTCTTATTTTTATTTATTTTTAAATTTAAATTAATTTATTTAGTCAATTTAGAACATTATTCCTTGGTTACAAGAATTATATTATTTCCTTCCCTCCCCTCCTCCCACCCTTCCCACAGCTGATGCGCAATTTCATTGGGTATTACATATGTCCTTGATCAATACCTATTTCCATGTTGTTGGTGTTTGCATTAGGATGTTCATTTAGAGTCTACCTCCCCAGCTGTATCTCCTCGACCCATGTATTCAAGCAGTTGTTTTTTTTCTGTGTTTCTACTCCCACAGTTTTTCCTCTGGATGTGGATAGTGTTCTTTCTCGTAGATTGCTCCAAGTTGTTTGGATCACTGCATTGCCACTAATGGAGAAGTCCATTACATTCGATTGTACCACAGTATAGCAGTCTCTGTGTACAATGTTCTCCTGGTTCTGCTCCTCTCACTCTGCATCAATTACTGGAGCTTGTTCCAGTTCTCTTGGAACTCCTCCCCTTTATTATTCCTTTGAGTACTCTTCAGTATTGTTAATAAAGTCCCTAAGTAATACCTGTAAATGATGACAAAATTCTACTAACTTCTATTGGTCTTTCTGAAAAAAAAAAAAGAAGTCAACATCTGAGTTTTTCCAAGCTTATAAAAAACTGATCATAGATAATGTTTCTGAATATGCTTAAGCAATTTTAACTCGTCAAAGGGGCAGACCAAGTTAGGTAACTTTGGTTTGAAATTGTTGTTGCTTGAATCTTCCAGGGTATTACTTTTTAAAAATCTTAGACATGGTAGCATATTTCTATGATGTTCTGACTAAGAGACTATGAGAGAGTGGACTTGAGGAAATCATCTTGGTACCGTGGAAATAGTCCTGGATTTAAATTCAGATTCCAGCTGTACTCATTTTAAGCAATATGATCTTGGCCAAATTATTTAACCTTTCTGAGTATCAGTTTTATAAAAAATTGAGTTAGAGTAGATGACCCCAAAGGTCTGCTTTAGTCCATAATCTATGATTTTAGGTTGAATTGATTTTAAGGATTATGAGCAAATGAGCTGTCTGTGGTTCTAAATCTAATGAGGTACAGAACTGTTGTCCAAAATGATGCCCTAGAATACAGACATGAAGTCAATGGGGAAAAATTGCCCTGAATGAAGTCTGTAGTAACTTTAGTGGCATTTTAACCCAGGCAGTTGGGAAAACAGTCCAGTCTAGCCCTACATATTATGTTTTTAGATCAGGATACTGAGAGACTGAAGATGTGTGTGTGTGTATACAAAGACACAATGGTTTATACAAGAATTTCATGTTATATAAAAGCATGAATGAGTTGCAATTTATGCTAATGAAGGGAGGTTTTGTAATTATAAGACCATTGATCTTTAAAAGCATGAGAACATAAGTTATACTGGGATTTTGAGAACGATTGCATTTTGAGGGTAGTATGACTTCTACTCAATCTTTCAAACATGTCTTGCAAAAAGAAGACAGATAGTTAATGAGTTAGGAAGAGGAGGCCTGGCTGAAGTTTGAAAAACTGCAAAATTATTTTAATAATTCCAAACTTCTTACAGAAAAATGACCCATATTTTCAATAACAACATTCTGCTGGCACTGCTGTATGGCACTAAGACAGAAAATATAACAGTCTATGAAGAATTAAAAATTAAGATGTAGAAAATAATGGAGAGGCACTTGTTTGAAGTCAATACAAGCTAGGTATTGCAATGAATAGAGTGCAGAACTGGGAATGAGAAAAATCAGAGTTTGAATCTTAACTCAGACATTGCAGAACTGGGAATCAGAAAGATCTGAATTTGAATCTTAACTCAGACATTGCTAGTCTGTCTGCTCAATTTCTTCATCTGTAAAATGGGAATAATGGCACTTACTTCTCATGGGTTTTGTGAATATCAAATGAGTTAGCTCACTGACATTTTTAAGCACTATATAAATACTAATGTTGTTGCTGCTATGTAGTCAGTGAGGAACTTTGAAAAATAGGATTAAATGATATCATCAATAAAATGTATATTAGGAATAGAAGACAGGTTGGTCAGGTGACAAGAGGCAGCAGCTAGAAGGCATTGATGATACTCTTGTGATATTAGAAAAAATAAAGAAGGTCTCAGGCATGTTGGATGGACCCCTTGTAATGAACCTATAGAAAGACATGGATAAGAGTAGACAGAGAGGCAGGCATGAATAGACTATGATTTGCATCTCTAGAGGAAACTACTTAATCAATGAGATCTTAACTATTTGAGCATTTGAAACTGATTTCTTCTATACAAGTTGTCAATTGCAATAAAAATAATACAGACTGCTTGGAATAACCCTTGATTTTTCCATTGCCCTCGGGTAACCTAATATTCCAGCATACACATTCATAAAACATCATTTATAGGATATTAGTATTTAATAAAATGGGCTTCAGTAGGAGGAAACAGCTTTGAATCATTGAGAATATTGCAGTTTCTCAAATGTGACAGGGTCTGTTCTCTTCCTATTCAATTATGGATTCAGCTCATCACCCATTTTCAAGGGTTAAATGAAATATATGCATTAACAGACCAATCTGGGGAATATGAAGTCTTCATTCTCATGGTTTTTCTTATGTAGATTATAAAGTAAATGTCTTTTCAATGGTTGCAAATCTCATTTATGAGGTTCTGTGATATTAACATAACATCTTCCCAGAGACAGTATAGTATAATGGAAAGAGATTTGATCAGGGAGGCCTGGATTCAAATCTTGCCTCTGATACAAACTAACTCTGTGAACTTGTAATAGTCACTGAACTTCTCATGATTCTATGCAACATCTTAAGACTATAACTTGCAAAAGTGCTAATCTGCCTTGGTATAGAATCTCCCTCATTCAAAGTTTCTTCATATCAGTGAAATCAGAGATCCAGACCATAACACCTATCTGTATTTTTTAGGGGACATTTTTATTACATAAATGAGTCACATAATCTTGACTTCAATCATGCAGTGTATCCAAGAATTGTTTACATTAGAGCGCTGGCTACAAGTTATATCTGATGGTCTAAAATTGATTCTCATATTGAAAATAAGTAAAAGTCTAGAACATGCCAGAATATTTGGCATAATTTTTTCATGGAGACTACTCTTTGTAAAAAAATTCATTTTAACATTTTGGAACCATTTTGGGGAAACTACAGGATTTACATAACTCCTCAAAATGGCTCAGAGTATCTGGTTATGGCTTAAACCTCTTGAAAATGAGCTAGTATAGTCAGAGACTATGGGCTAAGATCTATATAATGGCATAGACTACCTTGCAACCTTATAACAATGGTGGACACTTCATGCAATAGCCACAACCTTTACCTTCAGCTATGACAAGAAAAAGCTGTCCTTTTTCACTGAGAATACTACAACAAATCAATGAAATAGCACCAAGAACCTTTTTGGTGGTAAAATGAGCTAGAGAAAAAAAGGGAAAACTACTCCATCATCTTTGCCAAGAATACCCCAAATGAGGTCAGGAAGAGTTGGACATGATTAACAGACTAAACAACAATAAGAATAAAGAGCATAACAAAATTTCTGCTGAGTTCTGAGAACTATAGTGATCTATAGTGTGCTAAATTCATAGTATGACAATCACCACTTTTCTTTAATGATCATAAACTCTATAAATACCATAGTTATCTATTGCATCCTGGCCCATCTCCAAGCCATCTTGACTTTTTTCTTGCCACTGGATTTCAATAAATGGAACAGAGAGTGAGATTGAAGACTTTGTGGAAGGACGTCTTACTTAAATTCAGTTCAAGACGTCATCTCATGATAACAATGGTTCTCTTTAAGATTTCATTCACTTCTTTTACCTCTTTCTTATTTATTTTTTGATTTGATTTATCTAAATTTGATAATGGTTGGTTCAAGTCTCCCACTAATATGGTTTTACTGTCTATTTCTTCCTTCAATTCTCCTAGTTTCTCCATTAGAAATTTGGGTGCTATATTATTTGGTGCATATATGTTGATTAGTGATATTTCCTCATTATCTAAAGTCTCTTTTAACAGAATATAATTACCTTCCCTATCCCTGTTAATCAGGTCTATTTTTGCTCTGGCTTTATCAGATATCATGATTGCAACTCCTGCCTTCTTTCTGTCAGTTGAGGCCCAGAAGGTCTTACTCCATCCTTTAATTCTGACCTTTTGGGTGTCTACCCTCCTCATGTGTGTTTCTTGAAGACAACATATTTTATAGGGTTTTGGATTCTAATCCATTCTGCTATTCGTTTACATTTTATGGGTGAGTTCATCCCATTCACGTTCAAAGTTATGATTGTCACTTGTGGACTCCCTGGCATTTTGATATCCTTCCCTAATTCTAACCTTTCTTCTTCAGCTTTAACTTTTTAATCCAGTGATTTACTTTTAATCAGTCCCCCTTGTCCCCTCCCTTGATATATTTCCCTTTCTAGCCCCTCTCTTTTTGTTCCCTCCCCCACCCCCTCTTCTTCCCTCCCTTTTTTATGTTCCTTCCCCCCTCCCCCCTTTGGTTTTCCATTCTCCCTACCCTTGTTGGGTAAGATGGAATTCAAGATCCCAGTGGATCTGGATGTTCTTCCCTCTCAGAGTTGATTTCCCTGAGAGTAAGGTTTAAGTAAACACTCTCTTCCTCTCCTTTTTATAGGAGTTTTCTTCCCCTCCCCTTCCCATGTGAATCTTTGTGTGAGAAAGATTATTCTATTTGGTCTTTCTTTTCCCCCTATTTACACATTACATTTTCCCCACATATTAATATACATAGATTGATATAAATGTAGTCCTTATATAAGAGAGTTTGAATAAAAGAAAAAGATAACATTTTTCTCCTTTTCCCTTTCCTTCATATTTACCTTTTCAGGTATTCCATGCTCTTTGTTTTTCGATATCGAACTTTCCAAAGAGCTCTGGTCTTTTCTTTGCAAAAACTTGGAAATCTTCTATTTTGTTGAATGCCCATATTTTCCCTTGGAAGTATATAGTCAGTTTTTCTGGATAGCTGATTCTTGGTTGAAGACCCAGCTCTCTTGCCTTTCTGAAAATCATGTTCCATGCCTTATGGTCATTCAGAGTGGAACTTGCAAGGTCTTGTGTGACCCTGATTGGCATGCCTTTATATCTAAATTGTCTTTTTCTGGCTTCTTGTAAGATTTTTTCTTTTGCTTGAAAGCTTTGGAATTTGGCAATTACATTCCTGGGAGTTGTCTTTTAGTTTAGTGTAGAGGGTGTTCTGTGAACTCTTTCAGTGCCTGTATTGCCCCCTTGTTCTAGAATCTCTGGGCAATTTTCTTTGATTATAACTTGTATTATGATGTCGAGTTTGCTGTTTATTTCTGGTTTTTCTGGTAGTCCAATTATTCTTAAATTGTCTCTTCTCCCTCTATTTTCCAAGTCTATGACCTTGTTGGTGAGATATTTTATGTTCTCTTCTAATTTCTTGGTCTTTTGGCTTTAAGAGCTCATTGTCTTCCAGTTGCCTGATTCTGACCTTTAAAGCCTGGTTTTCCTTTTCAGTTTGGTCAAACTGGTTTTGTAGATGTGTGAATTTCTTTTGCATTATTTCCCACTTTTCTTCCCTGAAGGCTTCCATCTTTTTGATCATTTCCAATTCAAATTCTTCATGGGTTTGTGGAGAGTTTCCGTTTTCTTTGGAAGGTTTCGGAACATTTGCTTGTGTTTCCTCTTCTATCTCCTCTGTATTTTGTATTTTTTCTCCATAAAATGTGTCCAAAGTCGTCCCCTTCGTCTTGTTTTTCTTGGCCTTTTGAGGCGTTTCTGTGCTGTTTTCCATCTCTATCTGAGTGGGGAGGTCTAGCTTTTCTTATCTCTGTCTGGTGTTCAGAGGCTTTAGCCCCAGGTAAATTGTCCGTTCACGGATGTTACTGCTCTCAGTTCCCTCCTGATGCTTTTTCATTGCCTTACTTCCACGCTCAGAGCCTGGTTTGGCACTGTCCGAAAGGTATCTCAGAGCCTTTGTGGGCCAGAAGAGCCTGCACTCTGAGGGGGAAGGGGCCGTGGCTTCCCGGAGCTCTGAGAGCTCCTGGTAGGATTAACTTCAGCTGGGTAGGACTGAGTGTGTCTTAATGCAGGGACCTTCCCTGAGAATTGGACAGAAGGATCCAGCTAGGGGGTTACAGGCTCCCCTCTGTCTCTCTATGTTTCCCTGCTGTCTGGGTTACCTTTGTGACTGGCTCAGGTTGTTTTCAGGATGTGGACTTCTGAATAGCTGGCCCTAATGTCCTTTTGCCGGCCCTGAGGGTTACTGTTGTTTTAGAAGACCCTGCACTCTGAGGAGGGGAGGGGCCATGGCTTCCCAGAGCTCCAAGGGCTCCTGATAGGATTAACTTCAGCTGGGTTGGACTGAGTGTGTCTTAAAGCAGGGACCTTCCCTGACACTCGAACAGAAGGATCCAGCCAGGGGGATACAGGCTCCCCTCTGTCTCTCTCTGTTTCCCTGATGTCTGGGTGCCCCCGCGACTGGCTCAGGTTGTTTTCAGGATGCAGCCTTCAGAATAGCCGGCCCTGAGGTCCTTTTGCTGGCTCTTAGGTTCCAGCTGCTGCCTCGGACTCAGCGCTCTGGGTTGGGGGGATGGGCCATGGGACCTTCCTTCTGCCTACCCCTTAGATCCGAGTGATCTCGGGTTTTGGCTTTTGGGGGGACGTGCCTTTTTATCCCTCTCTTTAAGCCGCCATCTTGACCAGAAGCCCCTCATGGTTCTCTTTAAAAACAAAGGATTGTAGGAAATCATCAGCACTTATATATATATATATCCAACACATCACAGCAGCAGGAATTAGAAAGAGAAATTCCATTCAAAATCACCCTAGACAATATAAAATCCTTAGGAATCTATCTGCTGAGACAAACACAGGAACTATATGAATACAAAAACACTTTCCACACAATTAAAACTAGATCTGAGCAATTAGAAAATCATTAACTGCTCATGGGTAGGATGAGCTAACATAATAAAAATGACCTTCCTACCCAAACTTATCTATTTATTTAGTGCCATACCCATCGGACTTCCAAAAAAATTTCTTTACTGAATTAGAAAAAACCATAACAAAGTTAATTTGGAAGAACAAAAGATCAAGGATACCCAGAGAAATAATGAAAAAAAATACAAAGCAAGGTGGCCTTGCAGTCCCAGATCTCAAACTATACTATAAAGCAGTGGTCATCAAAACAATTTACTACTGGCTAAGAGACAGAAAGGAGGATCAATGGAATAAACTTGGGGTAAAGGACCTCAGCAAGATAGACTATGAGAAGCTCAAAGATCCCAGCTTTTGGGACAAAAATCCACTATTTTACAAACACTGCTGGGAAAATTGGAAGACAGTTTGGAATACATTAGGTTTGGATCAACACCTCAAATCCTATACCAAGATAAACTCAGAAAGGGTGAGTGACTTGAGCATAAAGAAGGAAACTATAAGTAAACTAGGTGAACACAGAATAGCATACATGTCAGATCTCTGGAAAGGGAAAGATTTTAAAATCAAACAAGACTTAGAAAGAGCCACAAAATGTAAAATCAATAATTTCAACTACATCAAATTAAAAAGTTTTTGTACAAACAAAACCAATGTAACCAAAATCAGAAGGGAAATAACAAATTGGGAAACAATTTTCATAACAAAAACCTGTGACAAAGGTTTAATTACACAAATTTACAAAGAACTAAACCAATTGTACAAAAAATCAAGCCATTCTCCAATTGTTAAATGGGCAAGGAACATGAACAAGCAATTCTCAGTCAAAGAAATCAAAACCATTAATAAGCACATGAAAAAGTGCTCTACATCTCTTATAATCAGAGAGATGCAAATCAAAACAACTCTGAGGTATCACCTCACACCTAGCAGATTGGCTAACATGACAGCTATGGAAAGTAATGAATGCTGGAGGGGATGTGGCAAAGTAGGGACATTAATTCATTGTTGGTGGAGTTGGGAATTGATACAACCATTCTGGAGGGCAATTTGGAACTATGCCCAAAGGGCGATAAAAGACTGTCTACCCTTTGATCCAGCCATAGCACTGCTGGGTTTGTACCCCAAAGAGATCATAAGGAAAGAGACATGTACAAAAGTATTCATAGCTGCATACTTTGTGGTGGCAAAAATTGGAAAATGAGGAGATGCCCTTCAATTGGAGAATGGCTGAACAAATTGTGGGATATGTTGGTGATGGAATACTATTGTGCTCAAAGGAATAATAAAGCAGAGGAATTCTATGGGGACTGGAACAACCTTCAGGAAGTGATGCAAAGTGAAAGGAGCAGAACCAGGAGAACATTGTACACAGAGACTAATACACTGTGGTATAATCATATGTAATGGACTTCTCCATTAGTGGTAATGCATTGATTTTGAACAATCCCGGAGGGATACAGAAGAAAAAACACTATCCACATTCAAAGGAAAAACTTTGAGTGAAAACACCAAAGAAAAACAATTGCTCAATGACATGGGTTGAAGGGGATATGATTGGGGATATAGACTCTAAATGAACATCCTAGTGCAAATACCAACAACATGGAAACGGGTTCTGATCAAGGACACATGGAATACCCAGTGCAATTGTATATTAGCTACAGAAGAGGAGGGGATGGGGAAGGGGAGGGAGGAATAGAAAATGATTTTTGTAACCAAGGGATAATGTTTGAAATTGACCAAATTAAAAAAAAAAAGAAAGAAGAGAAAAAAAGACAGGTTTAGAAAGATATGTCAAATTCAACTCATCCAAAGACTTCACCATCAAATTCTAGTGCTACATTAATCAAGAGGTAATTTTAGAAGAAAGAATATTTATCAAGGAACCCTGAATCAGATCAGAGTTGTTCTCTATAATGAAAAGACACCAGCTGGAACATGATCCATAACTAGATAAGGGAGCAAATAAACATAGAATTTTTTTTTGCAAACAAAAAGATTATGGAATTAAAAAAAACTAAAATCTGTTTAAAAAACAATAACAATACTGATAAACCATTAGCTGACTTGATATTTTCAAGAGAAGAAAAAAGTAAAACCAGCCAAATAAAATATGAATAATGCCATTCTAATCCTATGCCTCCTGAGAAAACTTGAAGCTTAAGGCAAAAATGGCTGATCATTATATGTGCTTAAGAAACCATTTAGTCTCCTTGACAGCAAATTCACAAAAATTGTCTGCTGGCTTAAAATTTTTTTAAGGTAGACAATTCAGTCCTGCAGGAATGAAAATTTAACATGTGTAAAACATTTTACCTCTGCCTCAGATGGTACTTTTTCAGATCTTACCTCACAGTTCTATTTATCCATCACTAAAAAAATATTCCTGAGTTTGGCAGGTCACCCAATGCTGCAGATGAATGATTAATGGGAAAGAAAAAATAGTCCATAAAAGACAAATTCAATAAATGATTTTTTTTGTTTAAAAAAAAAGGATATAAGTAGTATTGCTGCTAAATCAAATTACAATACTAAAAAGGCCATAAGTTGGATAAGGATTTTATTCTCATTCCCTTTCTTTTTATCTATTTGTAATGTAAATATTTTGAATATCACAATCTTATTTTCTGCCACGTGTGTACTAAGATCAGCATCTGTCTCAGTATTATAAGGACAAGTACTTAGTGCAAAAGAGACATAGACCTTGATATAAATTGAAATAGAAATAAAGCATTGCACATTTTCTGTAAATCAATTTCCATCCAGTCTATCTTAAGATATCAGTAAGTCTTCCAAGTAAATATTATAAGAATTTTATATTTTTTCTACATATTAAAGAGTGATGTGTCATATAACAATGAAGATACTTAGCTCTTTCTTTATAGTGAAGCTAGAATTATAATCCACAAAAAGGTGATAACTTAGTATTTAAGTAGTTCTGCCCATTTTAACCACAAAAGGTGTTAAGTAAAAGGTGAATTTACCAAAAGAGGTGTTAATTAACCCCAAAAGATATAATCTAATCAGAGAAGGTGAGAACTCCTGGAGAAAAACGTCTGCTGTGATTGGTGTGATTTAGGGGAGGTGACACAAGAGAAAAAGGTCTTTAAATAGAGGAAACAAAGTCTAAAGAAGGACAGTCAGTCACCTGGGCTTGGAGTGAAGGATCAGTCACTCAGAGCTGAAAGGAAGACAGGCATTCGTTCAGAGATTCAGGCACTGACTTGGAGGATCGACCAGAAGGCAGACACTCAGACTTCTTTAAGACTATCTCCATTGTTGAGTGAAAAGCTGACTTAGTGACCCTGTCTTTCTGGAAGAGTGAAGCCTCCAGGAAAGGCCCATCATCTTGAGACTCTCTTCCCCTGGCTGGGGCTTAGAAATTCTAACTGATATCAGAAGAAGCCAGAGTTTGTTCTCTCTCTCTCTCTCTCTCTCTCTCTCTCTCTCTCTCTCTCTCTCTCTCTCTCTCTCTCTCTCTCTCTCTGTCTCATTCCTTAATATCTTCCTTCTATTGTAAATATTGTAAATAAACTACCATAAATTCCATTTACTTTAGTAATTCATTTTGGGATTTAGAAATTAAATCCCTGGTAACCACCTAATTAAATATATGCAGAGTTCCAATCACAAATAAATTTACCATAATACATATACAGTGTGTATATATAAATACATGTATATGTATATATATAATATTATATGTATAGTGGACAGAGTCTTATACTTAGAGTCAGAGAAATATGGCTTCAAGTTCCATCTCTGACAATTACTAGCTTCATAACATTAGGTGTTAATTTATGTCTGAGTTGGCCAGGTCCCTACTAAGTCATAGGGATATATGAGGTGTTCAGGGAGGACTAGAATCTTTGATGTGAGGACTTGCCAAGACATTTTGGGACTTCTCACCAACTTTGATGTCTTCCTTTCATAGAACTCTCACCTGTTTTTCCAAGAAGTTATAACATCCCTAGCAGCCATACTATGGTGAAGCCAACTCAGTAGATGGACTGAGTATCCCACAGGGTTGAAACCCATCAATGAGGGGGGGGGGGTGTCTGACCAAAGCATATTAAGACTTTTCCCCAGCAAAATGGGAGTATTAGAACACTTTGTTCTAATGGCCATGAAGCTGACTGAAGCAAGTGCTGTGGAGTGTTAGAGCTTTTTAGACATTAAAGATACCAAGGTCCAATCTACTGCATTCCAAACTAAGATGACTCTGGTAGAGGGAGTGAGGTTGAGTACTTTGTGCAACTCTGCTTTACTTAAATCCAATTCACTCCAAGATAAGCATCACATTATGATGTCACTCGTTCTCTTTAAAAAGAATGGACAGACAACAATATTTAAACTATAGATGTGTTGCAAATTGTATTAGCATAGGAAGTTCTCACATTGGGAGTTTTCTACATTGAGAGAGTTGCAGATTCATCATAAGTTCAAAAATTTAATTGACCATTAGTTTGGCATTAGGTAACTGTAGCTTAAGTGTCTAGGTTATAAAATTATGTGGAATAATTTTGGAAAAGAAAAAAAATCAAAGAAACAGAATAATAAACTGTAGAATTTGAACCCTTACTTTTCCAGTTTAGTGGATAGCTCAGTTTCTAATTTGTCTGTGTTTTTCACCTCATTCTGATCTCACTAATATCCTATTGCCAATCATTCATATTTATATAAATCTTAAATTTTCTGGTATTCCAAAAATGTGTAACTATTTTTAATATTTCACAAAATGGAAAAATCTTGTGTGCTTCACATTCATAAGTCAAGCCCAAAAGACACTTTCATTTCATAAGAATTTAATTAAATACAAAAGAATTAATCTGAAGAAATATATCTAGTTGGGGGAATAGAATTGCATAGAAATTTTGAATTTTGAATTCTGAATTTTGAATTTTGAAACTATTCTGGATAAATGTAAAATTGAGGCAGTAACCTTTTAAAAAAAGATTATTGGCTTTTCTTTTGCAAACTTTGTGTTGGAGTGGGGGGGGGGAGGTAAGAAAGATAGTTGCTTTCTGCATTTGTTCAGATGAGATTTCTAAATAACTGGCCTTCACAGAGGCAAAAAAGCATCTGAAAGATCAGAAAGGTTTTCACAGAGTTTTGAAGTGTTTCCACTCAACTCATCCTGATTCACAATGTTGGAGTTTTCTATAAATCTTCATTCTTCCTCATCCTCTATACCTAATCAATTGCCAAATATTGTTGTTTCTCCCTCTAAATTAATTCTTTTGTTCTATTCATTCCATTAACAAGATTCTAATCACTTATTGCCTTGACTAATATAATATCCTCCTCATTGGTCTACCCATCTTAAATCTCTCTTTTGGAATCTAGCTGTCAAATTGATATTCTTAAAACACAGGTCATAGCTCTACTTGGTGCCTATTGCCTCTGCGATAAAGTACAGACTCCTTTAAATTGTTCAAATTTGAATGTAGCCTACATTTCCAGATTAATTTCACATTATTCTACCTGCATTCACTCTATGTTCCTGCTGTCCTATTTGCTGTTCTCTATGAATGACATTTCATCTCCTACATCCTTATCATGTATAGATTGTCTTTAATGTCAGAGGTAAAGGAGAAGTGGGGGTATATAGAAAACATTAGTGATAGTTTGATGTCAGCTAATATGAGAAGTCACCATGTAGACTGAAGTTGCTAAAGATTAGTAAAGGGATTAGGGGATCCAAGAAGATTGTGAGCCAAGTATTGAACTCTTTGAGAAAGAACAATGACCTGAGGGCTGATAGATAACTGCCACCAGAATCTGGATAGAGTAATATGTCTGGTTAGAATAAACCTTAAGGAAGAAAAGATGGCTAAGCAATGATAGCAGAGGGAGGGTCTGGAGTTAGAGTAAAGTACTACTATATGCCTACTCTTCCTCTTGGATACATATTTCCAAGTCATGAGAAAAGATCCATTCCATTGCAGAGGGTTGTCAAAGATGTAGGTATATTAATAATAATCATCATCATTGTGATAGCTAATGTTTACATAGCAGTTTCAGTTTGGGAAGTAGGTACTATTATTATCCTCATTTTGAATATAAGGAAACTGAGATTGAGAGAATAAATGATTTGTTTTGTGGCCTCAGTGGAACCAGGTTAAAAAATGAAAGGAGATCAGAGGAAAAAAGTCTAAAATGAAGGGAAGTTTTTTAATGATGGGCTGGGTATCCCAGAAAGCACAATGGAAGGGGAAGGCAGAGTTTGATTAAAAATGGACAGGTTTAAGGTTGAAGAGGATGGGAGATTTAGAGAATAATATTTGAGCAGTGAGGTATTGATCTAAGCTGTCTGTGATTGTGTCATCAGAATTTGTAAAAGAGGAGGGAGGGGGGTAGCATAGGATAGGGATTTAATGCCTTTTGCCTAAGGCTTTCACCCTCAAAGATCCTGGGAAGCCTGAGAAAAAAAGAAAAAGGTTCAGAAAGTATTAAGAACTAATCTGTTGCTAACTAGTCTTGTGATTTAGAATCATTATAAGCCAAGTCCTTCATTATTCTCTATACACAAGATCTATGGAAGGAATTAGAAGAGTCAGTCTTTCTGAGGGATATAAAGCACAAAAGGACTCAAGGAAAGTCAAGTAGAAAAAACCATACTGCTGCACAGACATGTCACTGGACTATTTTTCTCCAGTCCTCCAAAATCTATAATTTCAGTATAAATGGGTTAGACCAACAAAGCAAAATAAAACAAAAACCCCCAAACTGAAACAAACCAATATATCAAATAAACAAAAAACAGGCTAGAGATTCTGACCCTCCCTGCTTTTATATGAAACTTCAAAATAAGAGAGAAATTAGTGCCCTCTGTTGGCAACAGCTACTGCTTTCCTGCCTCTACAAATCAACTACTTTGTCTTCCTGATCATATGTCTGACTTCCTAAACTTTGGGAAGGAAGCCTCATTAAAGGATTAAAAATATGAACAAATTAGTGGACATTCTCTCTTCTAAATCTCTCATAAACTTCTTATAAATGTAATGGCTAGGCATGGTGTAATGGAAAGATAATTGGAGCATGGGTCATAAAATCTGATTTCAAATCCTGCTTCTGGCAGTTAGTACTTGTGTAACCTTATAGGTAAATCATTTAACCTCTCTGTGACTCAGTTTCCACATCTGTGAAATAAGGTTTGACTAAATCCACACTAATATTCCCTCTAGGTATAAATCCTATGAATTAGTCCCTCTGTCTCACTGAATTTCTTTTATTCATCTTTTATTGATTTTTATGCATTCCTCACAATGGCTATCATAGACCTTCTGCATTTATACTTGACAGTCTACTTTTTACTGAAAAGATTGAGTCCATCCAAAAAGAATTTATGTCAACAAGCATTTTTTATGTGCCTATTATGTGTCAGCATTATGCTAAACACTGGGGATACATAGAATGGCAAAAATGGTCCTGTCTTTCAAAGGACTCTCAACATAATGGCGGAAACAATGTAAAAATAACTATGTATAAACAAGATTATAATAAATTCAAGATAATACTTGAGTCAAGGGACTAGATTAAGGAAGACTAGGAAAGGTTTCTTCTAAAAGATGAGATTTTAGCCAAGACTTGAATGAAGTCAAAGAAGGCAGAAGTTGGAGATGAAAAGAGAAAGAATTTCAGGGATTAGGGGATAGCAAATGAAAATTTATATCATGATGAGATGGAGTATCATGTGAGGAATAACAAGGAGGCCAGAGTTGCTAGAATATAAGAGTATACAGAGGCAATTAAGTGATTAAAAAGATGGGAGAAGCAGGAAGGGGTCAGGTTATGAGGGGCTTAAAAGCAAAAGGATTTTATATTAGATAGTGATGATAATAGGGCAATAATGGAATTCATTAGCTTGGTCAGATCTGAAATTTCAAAGGATATATTTGACAATTGAATTAAAGATGAACTAGAATAGGGATAGACTTTTTTTTTAAGCATTATTTTATTTGGTCATTTCCAAGCATTATTCATTGGAAACAAAAATCATTTTCTTTTCCTCGACCCTCCCCCTCCCACTACCTCTTCCATAGCCGATGCATGATTCCAGTGGTATCACATGTGTTCTTGATTCGAACCCATTTCCATGTTGTTGGTATCTGCAGTAGAGTGTTCATTTAGAGTTTCTCCTCAGTCATATCTCCTCCACCCCTGTAGTCAAGCAGTTGCTTTTCCTCGGTGTTTTTACTCCCACAGTTTATCCTCTGCTTGTGGATAGTGTTTTTTAGATCCCTGCAGATTGTTCAGGGACATTGAATTGTCCCTAAAGGAGAAGTCCATTACCTTCGACTGTACCACAGTGTATTAGTCTCTGTGTATAATGATTTCCTGGTTCTGCTCCTTTCGCTCTGCATCACTTCCTGGAGGTTGTTCCAGACTCCATGGAATTCCTCTACTTTATTATTCCTTTTAGCACAATAGTATTCCATCACCAACATATACCACAATTTGTTCAGCCATTCCCCAATTGAAGGGCATTCCCTCATTTTCCAATTTTTGGCCACCACAAAGAGTGCAGCTATGAATATTCTTGTACAAGTCTTTTTCCTTATGATCTCTTTGGGGTACAAACCCAGCAGTGCTATGGCTGGATCAAAGGGCAGACAGTCTTTTATCGCCCTTTGGGCATAGTTCCAAATTGCCCTCCAGAATGGTTGTATCAATTCCCAACTCCACCAACAATGAATTAATGTCCCTACTTTGCCACATCCCCTCCAGCATTCACTACTTTCCTCTGCTGTCATGTTAGCCAATCTGCTAGGTGTGAGGTGATACCTCAGAGTTGTTTTGATTTGCATCTCTCTGATTATAAGAGATGTAGAGCACTTTTTCATGTGCTTATTGATAGTTTTGATTTCTTTGGCTGAGAACTACCTGTTCATGTCCCTTGCCCATTTATCAATTGGAGAATGGCTTGATTTTTTGTACAATTGATTTAGCTCTTTGTAAATTTGAGTAATTAAACCTTTGTCAGAGGTTTTTATGAAGATTGCTTCCCAATTTGTTGCTTTCCTTCTGATTTTAATTACATTGGTTTTGTTTGTACAAAAACTTTTTAATTTGATATATTCCAGATTATTTATTTTACATTTTGTGACTCTTTCTAAGTCTTGCTTGGTTTTAAAATCTTTCCCTTCCCAAAGGTCTGACATGAATACTATTCTGTGTTCGCCTAATTTACTTATAGTTTCCTTCTTTATGTTCAAGTCATTCACCCATTTTGAATTTATCTTGGTGTAGGGTGTGAGGTGTTGATCTAAACCTAATCTTTCCCACATTGTCCTCCAATTTTTCCAGCAGTTCTTATGAAATAGTGTATTTTTATCCCAAAAGCTGGGTTCTCTGGGTTTGTCGTATACTTTCCTGCTGAGGTCACTTACCCCGAGTCTATTCCACTGATCCTTTCTGTCTCTTAGCCAGTACCAAATTGTTTTGATGACCGATGCTTTATAATATAGTCTGAAATCTGAGACTGCAAGGCCCCCTTCCTTTGTATTTTTTTTTCATTGTTTCTCTGGATATCCTTGATCCTTTGTTCTTCCAAATGAACTTTGTTATGTTTTTTTCTAAATCAGTAAAAAAAAAAATTTGGAAGTTCAATGGGTATGGCACTAAATAGATAAATGAGTTTGGGTAGGATGGTCATTTTTATTATATTGGCTCGTCCTACCGATGAGCAGTTAATGTTCTTCCAATTGTTCAAGTCTAGTGTTAGTTGTGTGGAGAGTGTTTTGTAGTTGTGTTCATATAGTTCCTATATTTGTTTCGGGAGATAGATTCCTAGGTATTTTATTTTGTCTAAGGTGATTTTGAATGGGATTTCTCTTTCTAGTTCTCGCTGCTGAGCTGTGTTGGAAATATATAGAAATGCTGATGACTTATGTGGGTTTATTTTGTATCCTGCAACTTTGTTAAAGTTGTTGATTATTTCAATTAGCTTTTTGGTTGAATCTCTAGGATTCTTTAAGTAGATCAACATGTCATCCACAAAGAGTGATAACTTGATCCCCTCCTTGCCTATTTTAATGCCTTCAATTTCTTTTTCTTCTCTAATTGGTACTGCTAATGTTTCTAGTACAATGTCAAATAATAGAGGTTATAATGGGCATCCTTGTTTCACTCCTGATCTTATTGGGAATGCATCTAGTTTATCCCCATTGCAGATGATATTAGTTGATGGTTTTAGATATATACTGTTTATTATTTTTAGGAATGACCCTTCTATTCCTATGATTTCTAGTGTTTTTAATAGGAAGGGTGTTGTATTTTATCAAAGGCTTTTTCTGCATCTATTGAAATAATCATGTGATTTCTGTTGGTTTGCTTGTTGATGTGGTCAATTATGTGGATGGTTTTCTTAATATTGAACCAGCCCTGCATCCCTGGTATAAATCTTACTTGATCATGGTGAATGACTCTTCTGATCACTTGCTGGAGTGTTTTTGCTAGTATCCTACTTAAGATTTTTGCATCTATATTCATTAGGGAGATTGGTCTATAATTTTCTTTCTCTGTTTTTGACCTGCCTGGCTTTGGGATCAGTACCATGTTTATGTCATAAAAGGAATTTGGTAGAACTCCCTCTTTGCTTATTATGTCAAATAGTTTGTATAGTATTGGGATTAGCTGTTCTTTGAATGTGTGATAGAATTCACTTGTGAATCCATCAGGCCCTGGGGATTTTTTCTTAGGAAGTTCTTTGATGGCCTGTTGGATTTCTTTTTCTGATATGGGATTATTTAAGAAATCTATTTCTTCTTCTGTTAGTCTAGGCCATTTATATTTTTGTAAATATTCATCCATATCACCTACGTTGGTATATTTATTGCCATATAGTTGGACAAAGTAGTTTTTAATGACTGCCTTAATTTCCTCTTCATTGGAGGTGAGGTCCCCCTTTTCATTCTTGATGCTGTTAATTTGCTTTTCTTCTTTCCTTTTTTTAATTAGATTGACCAGTACTTTGTCTATTTTGTTTGTTTTTTCAAAGTACCAGCTTCTAGTCTTTTTTATTAGTGCAATAGTTCTATCACTTTCGATTTTATTAATTTCTCCCTTAATTTTTAGGATCTCTAATTTGGTTTTCTTCTGGGGTTTTTTAATTTGTTCATTCTCAAGTTTTTTGATTTGCATTTCCAGTTCATTGATCTCTGCCCTCAGTTAATATATGCACTCATGGATATGAATTTTCCTCTAAGTACTGCTTTGGCTGCATCCCATAAGGTTTGAAAGGATGTCTTACCATTGTTATTTTCCTCAATGAAATTATTAATTGTTTCTATGATTTCTTCTCTAACTAAACTATTTTGGAGTATCATATTATTTAATTTCCAATTAATTTTTGATTTGGCTCTCATACCATTACTGATCAATATTTTTATTGCTTTATGATCTGAAAAGGTTACATTTATTATTTCTGCTTTTCTGCATTTGAGTGCCATGTTTCTGTGACCTAGTGTATGATCTATTTTTGTGAATGTGCCATGTAGTGCTGAAAAGAAGGTGTATTCCTTTTTGTCCCTATTTATTTTTCTCCATATGTCTATTAACTCTAATTTTTCTAAAATTTCATTCACCTCTTTTACCTCTTTCTTATTTATTTTTTGGTTTGATTTACCTAAATTTGATAGTGGTTGGTTCAAGTCTCCCACTAATATGGTTTTACTGTTGATTTCCTCCTTCAATTCTCCTAGTTTCTCCATTAGAAATTTGGATGCTATACCATTTGGTGCATACATGTTGATTAGTGATATTTCCTCATTGTCTATATTCATTTTTGAATATAGACATACTGCTTTGAGTATTCATTTTGTGAAAGAATATGGATTGTTTCCACTTATTCACTTGTGTATTTTTAAAAATGCATATAAAGGCCAAATATTACTGTGTTAGGCTTTCTGTGAATACCCACAAAACTATAACAGGAACTAAGATGAAAATGGCAAGAAAAATGGTTAATACTAATGTTCAAGAAAAGCATCTCATAGCAAAGTCTTTAGGGAAAAAAATGTAATTTAAATTTGGAAGAGCATCCCAGGAAAAGTCCTAAATGATCTCCATTTGTTTAAGTTAGACTGAGTGCACAAGCAGTATCTCCAGGGAATCTCTTGCATGAGAAAGAGAATAGTTTGCATCATCTGTTTAGTCTTTTCCATATCCTTATTTTGGCAATTCTCACTTCCAAAAGCAAACATACTTTGGTTCTGAAATCCCTAAATAAACAGAATTTGAAACTGAAATTATGTTCTTATATTTTCTTTCATTGTTTTACCCAGTTGCTATTACTGTACTTATTGAAGTGTAGTAAAAAATTTGTTCCAATGTGAAAATGTTCTTCGTTTCATCACTCTCTTGTCCATAGCACCAAACAAGATGAACACTAATGTGGAGAATATTTTTTTTGGTAGGGAGTTTCTAGAATATACACAGTTGTGCATATTTATTCTACTTTACTGAAAATTTCATGGTTACATTGAAATGATTTATTTTTCTGAATAGACATATATATTCATGGTGAATGTTGTAATATGAAACCAAAAATTCTATTTAAAGTCAACAAGCACTTAATAAATTTATTTCATGCCAGTCACTGTGCTAAAATGATAGGCATAGGGCATAGGTTTCTTTTTTCAGCTATAGTTTGGAGTTTTTCTATGGAAAGGGATATTCAAAGGTCTTTTTCCCATGATTCATGAGGACAAGGGGGTATTGCTCATTGGAAGAGATTCTTTTTTTTTTTTAATTTTTGAGGTTTTTTTTTAAATTTGAATTTATTTAGTCAATTTAGAACATTATTCCTTGGTTACAATAATCACATTATTTCCCTTCCTCCCTTCCACCCACCTTCCCACAGCCGATGCACAATTTCATTGGGTATTACTGGAGTCCTTGATCAGAACCTATGTCCATGTTGTTGCACTAGGATGATCATTTAAGAGTCTACATCCCCAGCCATATCCCCTCGACCTATGTATTCAAGCAGTTGTTTTTCTTCTGTGTTTCTACTCCCACAGTTTTTCCTCTGAATGTGGATAGTGGTTTTTCTCGTAGATTCCTCCAAGTTGTTCAGGATCACTGCATTGCCACTAATGGAGAAGTCCATTACATTCGATTGTACCACAGCATATCAGTCTCTGTGTACAATGTTCTCTTGGTTCTGCTCCTTTCACTCTGCATCAATTCCTAGAGGTTGTTCCAGTTCACATGGAATTCCTCCACTTTATTATTCCTTTGATCAAAATAGTATTCCATCACCAACATATACCACAATTTGTTTAGCCATTCCCCAATCAAAGGGCATTCCCTCATTTTCCAATTTTTGGCCACCACAAAGAGTGCAGCTATGAATATTCTTGTACAAGTCTTTTTCCTTATTATCTCTTTGGGGTACAAACCCAGCAGTGCTATGGCTGGATCAAAGGGCAGACAGTCTTTTATTGCCCTTTGGGCATAGTTCCAAATTGCCCTCCAGAATGGTTGGATCAATTCCCAACTCCACCAGCAATGCATTAATGTCCCAACTTTGCCACATCCCCTCCAGCATTCATTACTTTCCTTTGCTGTCATATTAGCCAAACTTGCTAGGTGTGAGGTCAATGGAAGAGATTCTAAAGACTGTCTTCCATAATGATTTGGAAGTTCATGCAATAGCAGGTCAACAGTGTTCCTGAGTGGGGCAGCTTGGTAGTTCAGTGGGATTGAGAGCCAGGCCTAGAGATGGGAGGTCTTAGGTTCAAGTCTGGCCTCAGACACTTCCCAGCTATATGACCCTTGGCAAGTCACTTAAGCCTCATTGCCTAGCCCTTACTGCTCTTCTGCCTTGGAATCAATACACAGAATTGATTCCAAGACAGAAGGTAAGGGTTTTAAAAAATACAAACAATATTACTGAGAACTCAGGCTAGTAAAGAATGTCTTAAAAAAATGGGAAGATTCATTGGAGACAAAGATCATTTTGTCTCCAATGAATAATGCTCAGAAATGACCAAATAAAATAATGTTATAAAAAAAATGGGAAGATTCAAAGAGCAAGGAGAGAATGAGTATCAGTGCAAGCAGGAGAGGTCTGTTGGAAGGGTGAAGAGAAAGAAAACATCTATGTAGAATCAGATGGCTGTGGAGTCCCCAAATTCTAGCTATAAATATGAACCATGATGATTTTTATTCATTCAAAGGGAAAGAAACACTAAGAAGCAAAACTGTATTTTAGGTGTCCTGTCCACCACTGGGAATATGATATGGATTCTGAATCAGCTCTGCCCTCCTGCTATTTGAAGGAGTCAAAGGGACTGAAAAAGAATTTGATTATAACTCACTAGATCCATAGTAGATGGTTATATTAAGTATAGATCATTGTGTATATAAATACAGATAAAATATTTCTACTTGATTGCCTTTATATTATTTATAATTTGACCTCTTAATTAAATGCCTTTTGTATATGAAATGATATGATTGATCTAGAGGATAGAGCATTAGGGTTATAAGCCAGATGGGGACTGGGCCAGGATCTGAAAACTTACTAGCTCAAAATAACTACAATAAACATGGAAGTAGACAAAGTGCAATATATTAGTTAGTTAAGGCCACTGCAGGAATCCCTTCTTACTTACATTTTTAAAATAAGAAAAATTACAAATGTTATTCTTTTAAAATGATGTACTGTCATACAAAAATCTTCTAGGAATGAGAATGAAAATCTTTTAGTGGATAATAAGTACCAGCTGAATATATTATGCCAAGTCCCAAAATTATTATAAATAAATACAAGCAATAAAAATATCAGGAGATAAAACTATGATTTTTAAGTAGAAAGTTGGTCTGCAG
Organism: Monodelphis domestica; assembly: GCF_027887165.1. NCBI lineage: Eukaryota > Metazoa > Chordata > Mammalia > Didelphimorphia > Didelphidae > Monodelphis > Monodelphis domestica. The sequence continues at coordinate 159,903,398 of NC_077229.1, read as the reverse complement.
AGAATCATTAAACTTTAAAAAATGTTAAAATAAGCAAGGAACAGTAACATCTGCCATAATGAAAATGCAGCTAAAATGCCATTAGAACTTGCCATGATGGTCATGACTGGATTTTTTTTTTTTTTTTGCATCTCAGAGATAGAAAGTATTGTCTAATCCTTCCAAAGCACTGATTTATCCTTCTTCTCCCATCTTTTCCCTAGATAACACCATTACAACAAAAGTTATGTCTGGGGATCAGTAAGAGAAAACTCATGTTATTAAAATTTTCAGAGATATTAAATGTTAGTAAAATGTTCCTCGACTATTTACTTTTCATGTCAAATAAATATGAGGTTCTTTTTTTAGAGGCTAAAATAAAACCATAATAGTACTGTAAAAGGAAATTCTTAATCCCTTTTTCTAATTTAAGGGTGATCTGGAGGTCCTTTTACCATAGAGATATATAAAGACATACCAGCCTACAATGAAAGGAAATAGAAACCAAAGAGACAGGAATGAGGCAAGAAGGGGATAAAAAAGGCCAATGGGAGGTCTGAGAGGGGGCTTTTTGACCTTTTTTGGGTGGGGAGGTACTTGATAGTTAGTAGTTGGTTGTTGGGTTAGGGGTATGTGTTGGTGATTAGTTGTTGGTTGGGAAATATATATATATATGTGTGTGTGTGTGTGTGTGTGTGTGTATTCTTTTTGGTGAGCTGAGCTGAAGGGTGATCAGGTAGACTTTTTCTAATGGCAGTTATAGGTAGTTATAGAGTAGCTAGTTAGGTATTAGGCAATTTCTTTCTCTACCACTTTCCTATATTTCTCTCCTTATCTATATTCATTTTACTATATTCTTTTGCTATCTCTATTTTAATAAAAGCTAAATTATTAAGTGTTAAAAGCTGCTAGAAATTTTCTTTTCTCTGGCTTAAAGGATAATATTAATTTACAACTCTACTATATTCTCATTAAAACTTAATAAAACCTGTTCTCTTATTTTGTCAAAACTCCTAATTTAGGACTACTGAAAGGTTTAGAATTGCTAAAGGTTAAGTCATGGTCCAGAAAATAGGCAAAGAGTTCCTAGGAAGTAAAAAAAGAGTGCGACAGAGGGAAGGAACTCTCAAGCAATTTTTTTTTTTACATTTCTGGAATTTATTTTAGCAGAATGTTATAAATGTAAGATAGTGATTGGCTTTTAGTAATTATGAAAAATTAGTACCTGAGTAAAATGAAAAATAAGAATAAAAAAACTAAAAAGTCAGCAACTTAGAAGAAAGTCATAGACTTAAGCAAGTTGCAAAAAGCAATATTGTGACCCTAAACATGGCAAGAACCTCTAGGATAAAAACCCAGATATAGCCACTAGTTTGTCAGAATTTTTGGATCACAAGAATCACAGAGCTGGTAGGTATCTCAGAAGCAACCTATTCTAACAATGTAATTTTACAAATAAAGAAATTGAGGCCCAGAGAATCAAATAACCCACTCAGGATCATATAAGTGGTAAGTGATAGAACCAGAATTTGATTTCAAGTCCTCTGATTCAGAATCTGTTGCTATCTTCAAAGCACACTGCTGCCTGCCTCTCAGATCCTTACTGATAATGTATCATTCTCTTTATAGGACAAAAGGGCCCATCTCTGGTGTATCCCAACATTAAAAGAAAACTGTTTACTATCATTCATTTTGCACATCAAACTATCTTATTTTAAAAGAATATTTCAGTTTCTCATCATGGGCTCTGAAAGGACTGTGGCCTAGATTGAATAGGTTATACCTATAAAAGAATCCTGAACATACCTAAAGAGTAGCTATTCAGTATTTGCTTGGAGACTCCAAATGAAGAGGGAGCCAACATACTCCTAAGAAGTACATTTCACTTTTATTAGTTAAACATATATATTTCCTTTAACCAATTTCATAACTGGAAAATTTTCACCATCCTATATACCTTACTTTGAGCTCCCCAGCTTAACAATATTATTCCTAAGATTGGCTAACCAGAGTAGGTTACAGTTAATATGCCCTAGTCAGAACCTTAAGGTTCTGACTAGGGCATATTACAGAAGAATTAATAGTTTCTTAGTCCTGTACCCCAAAGGTGTCAAACAGAACAACACTCCCCAGTGCAGCTGGAACCAGATTAAAATGTAACTGGGAAATAATGTAATAAAATACAAAAAGATACAACAAAACACAAATACTATTAATATGTGGTTTTGAAAGTCAATATAGAGTCCAAATGGATCCTTATGCATGGTTTAGTGGCTCTCATTTCTATCCGGGTTTGACATAGCTGTTGTACACTATTTCCTTCTTAATGTAAGCTAAGATTGCATTAGCATTGTTGGATGCCATATTCTACTCTTTATTAATATTGTGCTAATTCACTAGCATTGAATATACTAATAATCCCTAGATATTTATAACAATAAAAATGCTTCACCATCAATGTGAGAATGCTTACAGAGGATATGCTATGCTGGAAGATAGGGCTCAGGTTTAAGAAATAAAAGAGGCTAAAGGTTTATAAATTATTTACAAACCACATAAGTATCATGTCTCCTTTTCTTCATAAGAGAATTAAAAGATACTGGAATTGGCAAGTGCCAAGCAACAGATTAAAAAATAAAACTGACAATAGCTTAACGGAATTGTCTGCACAAAGTAAGACCATCTACTTCTTAGAACAAATGTCAAAATTAAATTAGAAAAAAGGATAAAAATAAAATAACAAGAATAACTATAAAAATTTTAACCTGAGTTATTCAAATGAACCACCGATTTTCTCCAAAATAGGAAATGGAAAAAGGCAAAAATATTTACCTTATCACCATTTCCCACAAAAGCTTAACCAATGTAAAGCAGCTGCCACAACAAGGAATCCAAAAGAGCTTAGAAAAGTTATAGCCAGAAAACATTTAATCTCTTTGCCAAACAGAGAGACTTGCAGCCAAGGGCAACATTAGTATAGAATATAAACTTATTTGTGAAATACAATGGAGAACTATGGCAAAAGATTATAAGAAGTAATGCCTCATAAACCAACAAAAAGCAAGAGAGCAAAAACAAATCTAAAGAAACTTTGGCATGAAACCCTGTTGAGTTACATCATTCCAATACCATGTAGAGATGAAACTGGAAAGAGGACAACAGACACAGAATGGAACACATTTGTCAAGATTTCTGTAACAATCTATTTTCATCATCAGTGACAGAGGAATCACCACATTTGAACTGTAACACCTCAATCCCCAAAGTACTACATGATGAAATTGAAGGGTACTTAAGAAGATGAAATCCCGAAGAGTTGCTGGACCAGACCATGGACTCACTGAGTAAAACCAGGCTGGATGTGACATAATCTTGAAAACAGTGACAGATTGTTTTGTGCAAATTCTCAGGGACGGGAAGCTACAAAAAAGAATGGAAGAAATTAAAGATGACATTATTCCCTAAAAAGGACACTAAAAAACAATAATTATGGACAAATATAGTTTTATTTTACTACCATTTTAATAGAAGAATTTAATAGAAGAATTACAAGAATCATCCAGGCACACACCAAGAAGATATCCTTGCTAAATAAGCTCACTGACATAATTTGAATAATTCACCTATTTTTTTTTTTTTCTGAAATCAGGACAGGATTTGATTCTCTCCAGTACTGTTGCAGCTCTTTTTTTCTACAGTTTGTGAAAGATGACTGACAGAGGTTAAGTGCAGTTCCCAATTCTTTTAGTACACTGGAATCCAAGCCTTCTTGATGGTTTGTACTCATTGGGGGCATCTAGGTGATTTCTCTTTAACACTTAAATTATCTGATATCTCAACCCCCTTTTAATTATTTTTGTTCTTTGCTTCCTCATCAAAAATAATTTCCTTGTGATAAAAAACTGAAGTAAAATCAAATATTTCTGCCTTCTTTCCATTACCTGTCATCATTTTTTTTAAACCCTTACCTTCCGTCTTGGAGTCAATACTGTGTATTGGCTCCAAGGCAGAAGAGTGGTAAGGGCTAGGCAATAGGGGTCAAGTGACTTGCCCAGGGTCACACAGCTGGGAAGTGTCTGAGGCCCTGTCATCATTTCTTTATCTGTTTTAAGAAGTGGTCTTATTACTACTTTAATCTCTTTTTCTTCATAAACATAGGTATGAAATCCCCTCTTTTTGTTCTTATCATTCATCAGCCTACAGTTATATTAATGGCAGATAATGAATAACTTAAAGCACAATAGTTTGGTGAAACCTATGCCATAGCTGTAATAATCTATTTTCAGTTCTATAAAATGCTGTAGCATTTTCTTAATAATGATTTATACATTAGAAAGGATGTAAGGGATATATTATCAAGGAAATGACTTACCAGAAAAAATATGTTGATTATATAGTAAAAGCAACGGAAAGCAGATGGAAAACCCATGTTTTACTATTACCTACAAAAAGCAAAAATATTAAATGCATTGGTGAGACCTTTTGTGGCTAGATGCTCTGAGAGAATATGGATAATACTTGTTCAAACTTAGAAGACAAGGATGAATGAAAAGTCTACATCAATGAGGTCATAATTCCATTGAAGAATTTAAAAACTGAAATAGGTATTCACCACCCCTCTAAGTTCAATCTGAGATTAATAACTTCTGACACACTCATAAGACCTAGTAATTCTTTTGTATTTATCCTTGTTACATGACACTCTTATCTTTTCCTAATGTTTTTATAAAACCTAACTTGATTAATAAGTTATTTGTGTGCACATGTAGACTTACTAGTAGCTGTTCAAAGCAATTGCTTTTGTTTCCTTGTTGAAATTTTTTGTCTCATCAGAATTTCATTGTTGAAATTTAATTTTAATTGAATTTAAATTTAACTTTTTGAGGGGATACACAATTTTTATTTCATTTGTGTAGTTAACTCCTAGCATAGAAACACTCTTCATTGAAGTAGATTAACAATTATTATCAGCAATTATTTTGTAATTTGTAATTTTAGACAATTGTTTGGGAGCTCTGCAAGATTAAGTGATTTACTCCTGGTCTCCTAACTACCATGTATCTGAGGCAAAAATTGAACCCTAAACTTATTGAATCTAACCTAGCAATGTCTCCATATTTACATTCTAAAATTTTAGGTGCTACCCATCCTTTTTAAACAATTTTTGAAATTTTTTCCAAATTCAATGGTACAAGTTAAACTGCCCCTACCTTTCCTAATTTAAAAAATATGCTATAAACTCTAAGCCAGAAGTCATTAATTTCCATGATTGCTGTTATTTTCACCTCAGCAACTAGTTTTTTACTGGTGAGAATCTAGTCTAGAGAATAATTTTCCTTTTGTTACTTCTTGGCATCTTTCAAAAAAATGAAATTATCATCAAAACAAGTAAAATGCTGATCAGCTGCTCTTTTTTTTTTTTTTTTGCAAAGCAAATGCTTTGGTAGGTTTTCAGATTACTGCTACAGCCTTCCTCTACCTTCCAACTTTGAAATTCAGTGATTTGTAAAGAGTTACAACTTGCCCAATTTAAACAAATAATTGACTTTGAAAAATAGGAAATAAACATTGGTAGCAATATTGACTCTATCACCAGTTCTTAGAAATGTTTATTCAATATAAGGTAGTTGTTAAAAGAAGGAAGCCAAAAATCACTTCATTCTCCAAACACTCCAAACATCAATAAAAGAAGCATGGCAACAAAGGACAATATCAATTTAGAGTACAAACAAATTTGGAAAACTTTATTAAAGAAAATGGTGGAAGATTATGAATAGCATTCCCTCACAAAGAAGACAATACTGCAGGAAACTTGGTAGTAGATCCAAGCAAGTCAGATCATCTTATAGTACTTATAGATGAAAGGAAGGAAGAAAACAAATAGCATTGAATGGAGGCAATTTACCAATATTTCTATAGTAGTTTATTCTCATGCTTGATGACAATAGACCCCCACACACACACACATTTTGAATCTTATTCCTCAGTCCCCAATTTACAATAAAGGAAAATTAAAATGAGGTTTAATTAAAAAAAATTTTTTTATTTTATTTTAAAATATTTTTCCATGTTTACGTGATTCATTTTCTTGCCCTCCTCTGTTCTCTCCTCCCTCCCAGAGTGGATAAACAATTCCACTGGGTTGTGTGAATGTTATCACTTGATATGTATTTCCATATTATTCATTTTTGCTATAGAAGAATCAAAAATGAGGTTTAAAGAGACTGGAAAGATCCAAGTTCAAATCCCACATCAATCATTATAATAATTGTGTAGCTTTGGGCAAATCACTTAACTTCTCTTGGCTTCATTTCTTTGTGTTATAGAATGAAAGAGTGGGCCTGTAAGATCTTTTCCAGCTCTAATCTTTGATTCAATTAAAAACACAGAAAAAAAATTGTTTTTCCTGGAGGTGTCACAATTCTAATGGTATTTTGATGAATGAAATTCTTGAGACACAGTATTTCTTAATTTTAAAATAATTTATTAAAAGGGTTAATAGGATTCAAGACATTCTAATCTGGTAAAATATTTTTTTCAATAATCAAAAGACTCCCTCTCCTCAACTCAGGTAACTATATATATACTTTAAGGCATCTCTAATTGGTAAATAGCTAATCAGGGGATGGTCCATCAAATTGTCCATGCCTCCTTATTCCCTTGTGATGAAGGTCACATGGGCAGGAAAAGAGTTGTCTCACTTTTCTATTAACCAAATTTTGTTAAAAGGAAGACATTGATTGGGATTCCTAAGGACAAAGTAAATGTAAAAAGCAGAGTCTCTGACCCAAGACTAATACATAGGAATACCCCAAATTTTCTCTAACCCATGACCTTTAAATAGAAATTAATGTAGTACATGAATTCTCACAGTATTCAGAAGTTGGTTGTCAAGAGAACTTAAATGGAAAAGATTCTAAAGAATGGAAAAGGTCATGATTCCCAGTGTATTAAAAAAGTTTATTTTTTTATAAATGAAAATATTTAGTTTATATTTAAATTAAATATTGATTATGTTCAAAAAAATTACCCTTACCTTCTGTCTTAGAATCAACACTAAGTATCAGTATCAAGGCAGAAGAGTAGTAAAGGCTAAGCAATTGGGGTTAAATGATTTGCTGAAAGTCATACATCTAGGAAGAATCTAAGGCCAAATTTGAACCCAGGACCTTTTATCTCTAAGCCTGGCTCCTCTTCCACCCAGGACCTTCTATCTCTAAGTCTAGTTCCTCTTCCACTGAGTCACCTACTTGCCCCACCTTTCTACTGGGAAGCAAGAAAGCCAGTTTTGTCACCCATGTTAAAATCCCCAAAATAACCTGTACAAGGGCTCGAGTGGCGCCCCCAGAGGGCTGTGAACCACATCAGACACGAAGCAGAAGGCAAGGACTGAGCAAGGCCCTCTAGTGTCACAACACAACTCCCCCCACCCTCAGCTCACCCTGACCCCATCCCCAGGCAGCTGTACCCCAAATCCACTTCAAAGAGAGAGTAAACAGGAGAAAGCCAAAGCCTAAGGGCGGAAGGAGGTGTTCAGAGAAACTCAATGAAGAGCCTGCCTGCCTTGGTCCAGTTTGGGCAAAGGCAAGGCTTGCCTCTCTCCTAAGCTAAAAGCTTACTTTTTACTATTTGCTTCCATTTATTTCCCCCTTAATTGACAATGCACTTTCTTTATACCTATTACTTGCTTCAATATGGATCAGCAATATCATGGATGTTGGCACTCTCACCATTTATGGAGATTACAACTCTTCTGATATTTCTTGACTGTACTTCTATTCTGTATTAGCTATGAATGTCACAGAAATTTACCATAAGTGCTAGGAATCTTTCTTTTAATTTCTTGAGATTGACTTTGGAGACATAGGTGACATCTGGGCAAAAGACAAGACAACAAAAGTGAACGAGCAGCTCTAAAAAGACCCCAGAAAGCCCTCACATCAGAAGCGCTACCCATTCGGGATATCAACCTGTAAGGAATTAAATTTTAAGATAATACTGTGGTTGCCAATTTTAAAATTAATACAGTCCAAGTCAAAATGACTTTCAGTAGCTTTATTTATAAAGAAGTGGAGAGAGTGAAATTAGAGAAATATAAAAGAGGATAGAGGAAATTTCTATCCTACTACACTAAATATTTCTCCAGTGCTTGGCTCAACCTATGCAGGGCTCATTAATCCCTCAGCTGGAGGACTCAGTAGTGAATTAAGCAAGGGTTCAACCCATGTGGCCTCCTCCAGGAAGGGGAGGCCCCTCCAGAACTAATCTCTCCAGAAACCAGGAAAGAAGGTCATCTTGTCACTCAATAGGGGGAAGTTCCAAAGGGAGGAGATCCAGGAGAAGTCTTACCAGAAGCAGTCCAAGAGCCAGAGTCCCAGGTTCAAGTGAAGCTGAAGACCTAAGTCCCAAGGAGAAGTCAAGAAGGAGAAGATCCTTCAATCCAAAAATTCAGGATGAAGACCTCTTGCACAGGAAGTTCATCATCTTTTATAGTCCTTTTTTATATCACTTCCTGTCCTTTCCTCCACTTTACAGGGACTAATTGTAGTCCTTAAATTTGCTTAGCACTGCCCAGGGAGGTAGTCAGTTGTCTCTGGAGTTGTCATCCACTTTAGTAAGTGACTTATGGTCCTCCCCTACTTAGTGTTAAGTAGAGGTCTTCAAACTTTGGTTGATAAGTTCAAAAATAGGTAAGGGTAGAGTCAATCTCTTCTTCACAAACCCCAAACACATGAAGACTCCCTTGTGGTGGAATGGGCAGATGAGAACAATCTATTCCAAGAGCCATGAAAGCATCAAAAGGAAGCCCTGTGGAGCCCTTTGAGATTGATTAGACACTGAAAAAGCCAAGGTCATCTACTGCATCCTGGGTCATAATCAGTAGTCCAAACCTTTGCCCTGCCACAGGACTTTGATGACTCTGCAAGAAAGGGTGAAGCTGATGTCTTTGTGCAATTCTATCTCACTTAAATCCAGTTTATGCACAAGAATAAATAGCAATATAAACTTGACTCAGTTCTTTATATATATATATATATATATTTTTTTTTTTATCAGAGAAACTTGGTGTGAAATTTTTTCCAGTTTCCTGCTTTCCTTCTAATCGTGGTTACATTACATTGGGAGTGTTGCCTAAAACTAAACATTCTGTTTGAAGCTCTGGTCATGTTTTAAAATTTAATGGAACCAAGATTATTCACTTTAACTCCTGTAATACTTTCCATCTCCTATTTGGTCAAAAAATTTTCCCTTATTCATAGATCTGACAGGTAAAATTTTCTGTGTTCTAATACTTTCCTTATGTTATCACCTCTATGTCTTAATCATGTACTAATTCTGACTTTATCTTGGTATGCATTGTGAGATGCTGGTCCACATAAAATAAATTCTTTACTCAGATTTATCCTGTTTAGTTAGCTAAAAGAAAAATGTCCTAATGCCTCTCATTTTAACATCTATAGTATAATATAAATATACAAAGATAAGCATTTCTAACATGACCAGAGCTTCAAACAGAATGTTTAGTTTTAGGCAACACTCCCAGTATAAATATAACTATTAAAGTATGTACATAAATGTCTAAAGGAAGCATTTCTAAATTTTCCCAAAATGAAAGAAATTCTAGATGTATTCTATCCTTTACTGTTTCAACTGTGGTACAGAAGAGTAATTATCAGTTTGGGAAGTCTACTGTAAAATGACCAAAATGATCTCACTCGAAATGGTTCCCAAAGATTCCCTTATGCTTTAAAACATGAGCAATTTTTCCCTTTCTAAAAAAAATAGTTAATTTCAAATGAATGGCTGGCACATTTAAAGAAATATAATGCAAACTACAGCCCACTTGGTGGAAATAATGGAAATGCCTCAATGCTCAAATGTGTAGACAGAAAGGGCATAGTATCTTGCGTATTTAGGGACCTATATTAAATTGCATAATCTTTTTTAAAGATACATAAAGGCACTATTCAGTAAATTTCTGGAATAATTCCATGTAAATCTGGCAGCTTGTTTAGTAGGATTGATCTCCAGGGAAAATTGCCTTCCAAACATTAAATCTGAACAATGATAACTTCTACAGACTTGTAACCAAAGATAACAAAAAGCTTTCCTTTTAATTGAGTCATTTTCCCCTAACTACTAAAGGATAATGGGAGTCATTCATTAAATTATATTCACAGAATTATAGAGTTTGAAAGTACCTCAAAGTCCATCTAGACCAACCTGTAACTTCATCTACTACACACCCAACAGATAAATTTCTAACCTTTGTTTGAAAACCTGCAGTCAGGAGAAGTCCACAAGGCCCTGCCATTTCATCTTTGGATAGCTCTAATTTGTTTATGCATTTAGGCAATAGACTGAAGAAGAAGCTCTGTGCCTTTCTTGGAACTAACCCAGCTGGACATCCAACACTCTGATAAGCTGATCCACTATCCCAGGAAGCAAGATAGGTCTACTGCAGCTTGTTCTACTCCAACCAACTGGTCCTGCATTTAGAATACTATGTATAAAGATGTGTGCCCCAAAGACTTGGAAATACATTTTTTCCAACTTCATAAATGAGACTTCCATAGAGTAGGACAGAGGAATGGTGATGTCACCATTCAAGATTGTGGCTTTAAAATAGAGAGGACTCTATACTCTGAATCCCTCATAACCTAACCTAGAAAGCAGCATTTCCTAATATTCTCCTCCAAGGGTAGCCCTTCCCCTAACACCTCCCCCACTCCCCACCTCCACTCAACTCATATTCAAAAGGTCTGAGAGTGTCCTCTCAGCCAGTTTCTTGTTGTCTTCTGTTTGCTGACTCATGAATATATTTGATGGAGGGGAAATATGACAAAATGTACTTGAATTTTATTTATTAGCTATGTAGTTAAATGAAAATCACTCCTACTTGATATGATATATAGGAAAAGATGTGGATTCTATGCCAGAAGACCTTGGATCAAAACCTGCCCCTCCCATTTTTATCTTGTGACCTTTAGGAAGAGATTTAACCTTTAAGTCTTGATTTACTTTATAGGTCTACTGCAGCTTGTTCTACTCCAACCAACTGGTCCTGCATTTAGAATACTATGTATAAAGATGTGTGCCCCAAAGACTTGGAAATACATTTTTTCCAACTTCATAAATGAAATGTAAAATGTAAAGTGAAATGTAAAATGAAGGGATTTTACTTGTATTGGATCTCCTCTAAGCTCTAACTTTCAAGCTCTCTATGATCCTATGATTCTAGACTGCTTTCTCCAATGCTAATAACTAATCCAAAAGTTTATTCTCGGTCCTCATCCTTCTGGACATATTTTTAGCATCTAATATTGCTACTACTCCCTCTTATTATATATTTGTTTTGTTTTTAGTTTTTTTTAAACCCATATCTTCCATCTTAGACTCTGTGTATTGGTTCCAAGGCAGAAGAGTGGCAAGAGCTAGGCAATAAGACTTGCCCAAGGTCACACTGCTAGGAAGTGTCTGAGGTCAGTTTTAAATCCAGAACCTCCCATTTCTGGGTCTGGCTCTCAATCCACTGAGTCACCCAGCTGCCCCCCTAATACTTGAGTTTTCTTGAAATTACTTTCTCCTGGTTTTCCTCCAACCTGTTTGACCACTTCAGTTTCTTTTGCTGGCTAATCATCCATATTCTGTACCCTAAGAGTGCCCCCTAAAATTACATCTTGAGTACTTTTTTCCTTCTCTCTTTTTGTGATCTCAGAGGTTTCAATGGATTAATTTACCACCTCTCTATATATAACTCCCAGATCTACATATCCAGTCATAGCTTCTATTAAAAACTTCAATCCCTCATCACCAAGTGACTGTTGTACATTTCCAAATGGACATTCAACAGGCACCTTAAACGTAACATGTCTGAAACTAAGGATTTGCTAATAAATGTTTAACAACCAATTCACAAAAAAAATATTATGTATGGCACTTTTAAATTTAATCTGCAAAATTGATATTTTCTTTTATCACTTAAAACAACTATTTAATTTCTGTCTTAGTAACAACACTAAGACAGATGGGCAAGGTTAGTCAAACAGGTTTAAGTGACATGCCCAGGGTTACATAGCTAGGAAGTGTCTGAGATCAGATTTGAACCCAGGCCTTGCTCTCTATCCACTGTGCCACCTAGCTGCCCTTCATCACTTTCTTAACAATCAACAAAACAATAAATCAAGCTTTCATTTATAGCATCTATAGATTTATGAAGTATAATGCTCTCAATGGGTCTTGTCAATTAGTAAGAGCTACTTACATCATGCCAGATGTGCTCTTTCTCCAAAAAGCCACCATTCCTTCAAACCTTTTTATTTCTGCTGAGAGCATCATTATCTTTTTCCAATCACCTATATAAATAATCTTGGAGCCATTCTCAACTCTTCCTTCTCCCTCATCCTGAATATTTGATGAGGTGCCATGTCTTGCTAAATCTACAACCATATCTTTTCCTCTAATCTATCCCCTTTACACCATTAAATCAATTCAATTAACAAATTAAGCATTTGTTAAGTGTGACCTACTCTGTGACCTGCTAGGTGCTCAGGACAGAAAGGCAAAAATAAGAGTCCATATCCCAAGAGTTGGAATTTTATTGGAGAAAACAATATGTGTACATATAAATAAATGCAAAATATATACAAACTATATACAAATGTTACTAATGGTGGGTGTTGATGAGGTAAAGGGAGGAATCATCAGGCAAAGGATCAAGAAAGGCCTAATGTGGGAAATGGGACTTTTTAAGAAACTAGAAATCAAAAAAGATGGAAGCAAGAATGGAATACATTCTAGGCATGAGAGTATGTGTGTGAAGGCATAGAAACTGAAGATGGACTCATGTGTATGAGTTGCATCAGATAAAGTGGTTTAATTGTAACATAGAATATGTGAGGCAAGTAATAAGTAATAACTCTGGAAAGGTAGACTGGAGCTAGATTTGTCAAACAAATGAGTTTGTATTTCATCCTGGAAGCATTAAGAAGCCACTGGAGTTCCAGAAACAAGGCTTTCCATTTCCAGAAAGACACAGGAATCTCAGCAACTGTCAATCCTTCTTGCATACTCTGGATCTGAAAATAGCTTGATGTTCCTTCTCTTCATTAAGTTTCTTCAAATTACTTGGACAATTTCAAGGAAGTGTAGTTTCTCAGTTCCACCTGTGCATCCCTTGTAGTTTCCAAGTCTTTGGCTTCTCTCATTCATTCTTCTGATTCTTGCTTTCCAACATATTTCTCACCACTCTCATAAATTTCCATCTTTGAAATGAAGTTATCAAAATATATGTTGATTTAATTTGGAGGGTTTTTCTATAATTTCTCTACTCATTCCTCTGCAACCAGTTTTGTTATATAAACTACAACTATTTTTTTCATAACCTTTTACATAGATTCTCATATGTATTGTTACAATGAGATGACCGAATGAACTATGAAACATTACTTGCTGCCTTTGGTTACAGAAACCATAAAATATACTTTTCAATAAATCACAAAAATCATATTTAGTGGACCCTGAAATACTTAGACTAATGTGAGAGCCTCCTAATTGGAATGCTGGCTGTTAATCTTGCCCTTTTCATATTCATGCTCTGCTCAGTACTCAAATGGATGTGTACGCACCTCAAATTAGATGTTCTCTCCAAAGATGCATATCACTACCTATTCTTGCCTAACTATATGGACTCTTATCCATGTTCTTCCATAGGATTACTGCAGCCCTTCTTTTCTTTTTTTTCTGATAAAAGAGAAAGATTAGTGAAGTACTCAGTTAACTTATTCTTACTCTATATCCAATATCTTATTCCAGTACTTTCACCTATACCTATAATTTATGCTGTTTGAATTTGGAAAATCCTATTATTTTATTATGGTAGAATTCTACAACAGAAATCTATGCATAAGCTGTAATTAACATGTGGTCTTTTTGCAAATGCTTATCATAAGTATTTATAAATGATGTAAATGTTAGGTCTTATTTTTATTGTTAATTATTCCTTTTAATTCTAGGAACAGGAAGTAGAGTTCCTAGATCTATAAGCTTCAGCCATAGAGTCTTGAAGACAAGATTCTAGACTAGATGTTATTACCAGTTCAGTCAGGAAGCCCTAAGAAACCAAACTCCCTAGATGAAAGCCTACTGGAACTTTGGACTTGGAATTTTGTGGGTCTTCTACTATATAGGAACTGAGTGAAGTAGTATAGAATTCCCTTACCTCTCCAGAGACTGAGGTGTCAAGAATGGATTATATTTTACTAAATATTGGGATGGGAGAAATGTTTGTATATTTATTTTTGCATTGAAACAAGTCTTTGAAATAAATATTCCTTTGTAAAAGTTAATTTGACCATTCAGTATTTCAATGGAACTGGGGTGTTTGGATCCCTAAAATTGGAGACAATACTATCAATTGCATCTTGCGCTAGAAACTCCTAACTTTTCAAGAGTATCCAAGAATCTTGAGGGCAAAGTAAAATGCGAACAAACCTGTACTACAAGCAATAAGGGCAATGGTTGTGTTACATACAGATGGAGAAACTGAGCCTCAAAGAGGGTAAATGGCTTTCTGGTGGTCAGACAGTTATTAAATCTCAGAGCTAGAGTTGAAATAGAGCTACTTTAAAATAGAGCTACTGTATCAGCAGATAAGGTCCTGGAATGGAATAGTAACAATGGGAATAGAATGGAGTGAATGATAGTAAACTATATACATAGCTGATGAAGGGATATCAGGTAAGACCATATCAAGAAGGTATTAACACATAAATTACAGAATCAGAGGATAGGTTTAGAAGGGACCTCAGGTCATTTAGTCCAAACCTGTCCTTCAACAAGAGCCTTCTTTACAATACAGCTAACATGAACAAATTCAAAATAAACATTTGCTAAATGTAGATAAAAATATAGCTAAATATAAAACAGAATAATATATGCTAAGTATTTTAGAAAGGTATGATGCAAAGTGTTATATACTTGAGGGAAAAAATCATTAAGGGCAGGTAGAAATTACAATGAGAAAATGGCATCAATATGAAAAGGGAAGGAAGGAAAGAAATTTCAATGAGGAACATTGTGAGAAAATGTATTAAGGACAGAAAACTGAGACATAGTATGGAGGCAGAAAAACTGGAAAATGAAGAGTTCTGTTTCTTAGAACACAGACTGCTTGGAAGACAATAGTATCAGATAAAGTTGGATGAAGGAAGGAATGGGATCAACAGGATAGGTGGAGAGATTAGCATTATAGAACATTCAATATAAATAAAAAATTTTTCTTTTAAAGAATGGTGTCTGTTATGTTTTCTATTACTCAAGAAAGATAAGAAATAGAGAAAAATTCAGAGAAACTACAATGATCCAGAAGTAGGAGAGGAAAAGACTAGGATTAAAAAATGAAGATTCTTTAACTCAGAAAGGTAAAAACTAAGCAGTGTACTATATAATTATATCTTGAATGATGTGGATTAGTTGAATATGTTATTTTGGCCCCTAAATCCAGAATATTAGCAGGATGTGTTTCCATTAGGCACTTGATCTAAATTAATTGAGAAGAAACGAAAATATTCTTACTTGAGGTAGAACAAGTTAACACATTAGTTTTCAATTCATAAATCACAGAGCCATGATGAAAGTGTTCAGGGATCCAACTTTATCTTGTAAGGTATATGTCAAAAAATCTAGGCATTTGTCTTCCAAAACATTTTGATACTCTTTTCAGAAACAGAATATGAACATTGAGTTGGACTGATCTGACAATGGCTCTGACCTAATATGGCAATTCTTTTTTTTTTTTTAAACCCATACCTTCCCTCTTGGAGTCAATACTGTGTATTGGCTCCAAGGCAGAAGAGTGGTAAGGGCTAGGCAATGGGGGTCAAGTGACTTGCCCAGGGTCACACAGTTGGGAAGTGTCTGAGGCCAGATTTGAACCTAGAACCTCCCGTCTCTAGGCCTGGTTCTCAATCCACTGAGCTACCCAAATGCCCCCATAATATAGCAATTCTAATATGTAAACAAAGGATAAAGAAACTACATTGCTTCTTTCAGTTTCAATTACTTTTTTCCCCTACAAAGATAAAAATAGTTCAGATTTTCAAAAATTAAAAGAGAAAATAAAGTGTCTGTAGGAAAAGAAGTGAGAGAGATCAGAGATCTAGAGTTAATTATAAAGTAAATCATGAAGCATCAGAGACACCTGAGTTCAGATCCCAACTTAAAAGACTTAGGAACTTTATGATCTTTGACAAGTCTCTTAATCTCTCTCAGCCTTAATTTTCTCATCTTTAAAATGGGGATAGTAATAGCATCTTTCTTAAAGGATTATTGTTTTATACATATATAAATCCATGTATGCATATAGGTATATATGCACATATACATATATATTTAATAGTATACTATAAACTTTAGAGGGATTTCAGGTCCAGGTCTCTATGGAACTATGATCTAAGTTGAGCAGTGGACTTGGAGGACTTCAGTTTAAATTCAAACTCTGGAATTTTACTATTTGCCTGGGTATAATCTTGGGAAAGTCACTTAACTGAATCTTTAATCTGAGAATATTCCAATTTCTCAAAGAGTTAGACTAAATTATATCTAAGATCCTTTCAAATTTTTTATCTTAAGCACTTGCTTGTGTGTTTAATATGGGGGTTGAGACTGGGAGTCCATTAAAAGATGGAAATATAAGGAAGTAAATTTGAAATTGAGTTTCAAAAGCCTAGAAGGGCAGTAGAAATGGACTAAAGTATGGATGAACAGTTACTTTAAAAATGAAACAAGGACCCCAGGCTTTATACTTAAAGTATATAAAAGGCAGGAAAGGATACTGTGTTGAGAAAACAGAAGAGGTCTCCAGTAGGGACACAACTGGACAAAGAGCACTGGTAATAATAATAACACAAAATAATACTTAAATGCTTTTAAATTTGCAAAATGCTTTTTATATGTTTTCTCATTTGATAAGCCTCATACCTATCCTGTGAAATAGTTCTTGTTGATCCTATCTCCATTTTATGAAGTAATTGTGGTTCAGAGTAATTATCAGAGTAATTAGATTACCTAATCATTATCAGAGTATGTATTTGAATACTGGTTTTCTTGATTTCAAGTTTACTTGCCTCTGAGACTTGAAAGTCAATATGCTCTAGCCACTTAGTTACAAATTTAACAAAAAGTAATTGTAGGGCATGGGAAAGAAAACAGGTATAGAAGTCAGAAAGAGGTATTTGTAGTGACAGGCAGAAGTTGGTCAATCAAGCAACGAACATTTGTTAAATGAGGGGACCCAATGACTGGGGACCCAAGAAAAGGCAAAACAGTCCCTGATCTCAAGGAGCTCATAATTCAGTGGGAGAGACATCACATCATGAAAACAATTATATACAAACAACTTTATAATTTATTTTTATATATGTTATATATAATCTTGTTTATATGTAAATATAAAATATATACATACAAATACACATATGTACATATAATAAATCTTCTTTGTACATAATTGATGAAAAATGACTAAACTGAGTTTTGAGAGATTAAGTGACTTGTCTGGGATTGCCCTTCAATATTTCTCAATCTTCCCATCTATCCATCCACCCATTTATCTATCTAAAATTAAAAATAATCAAAATAGGGAGGAGATATACTTTAGAAATGGACAAAATCCCCAGAGTTTGGGCCGCAGCTTTCAGTACCTGTCATCCTACCTTCTTCACGCCCCTTCACTTGGCCCCGCCCCTGCATGACTCTGCCTCCTTAATTCCGAGCCTTTACGCAGCAGCAGGCCCACGTGCACCGCTTTCCTCAGCCCACCTCCCTCTTCTCGGCCAATGGACTCGCTAGTACGTCATCAGTTACCGCCTACGGCGCCGATCACGTGACACCCGGCCGCTGCCCTCCTCTTGCGTTGCCGCGGGTTTGAGGAAAATGGCGAAGGTTTCCGAGCTCTATGATGTGACCTGGGAAGGTAACCGTTTAGAGGTTGGGGCTGGAAGGGTACAGAAGAGCCAGAGCTCCTGATGTTCCTGGGAATCTGGGTCATGTTTCTCCTCCTGCGGATTGCCATGCTTGATTTCTAGCATTGTGAGATGAACCGGGGTCTGAGGTGGACCCCGGCCTAGGCCCTGGGCGGCGGCCTGGGACTGGCCACTTTGGGCTGGCTTCTTCAGGTTTGCTCACCGGTGGACCTGTCTCACTTATCCTGGGTTCTCCCTAACGTCTAGGCGGGATACGAGGCAGTTGTTTACTACGACGGAGGCAGTGCAGGTGATTAGAGCGGTCCCAAGGATGTAGTGCTGGGCCCTGGCGGTGACACCCGAATGAAGGAGAGGGTTTATGAAAAGTCCTTAGACTGTTACGTACTTAGTTTTAAAGGCTCCATTTCCCCCTCTTTGTTTCATCTATAGTTCCATTCATTTTTTCTCCTGCCAGATCGTCAGTCAGTGGATGAAAAATTCTAGGCCCCCATTTACTCTGGCAGATCCTTGAGAGCCCAAGCATTTCGCTGTGCTTGACTTGAGCACACGGTGCGTGTACTTTATGCCTGGAATACCCTCAGTCTCGCTGAACTGAGTTAGTTAGCCTTTATTAAGTGCTTTTTATGTGCCAGGCATTGTGCTAAATGTTGGGGATACAAAAAGAAGCAAAAGACAGTACCTGCCTCTAAGAATCTTACAGTCAAATGGGGGAGACAATATGTAAACAAATATATACAAACTAAGCTATATACAGGATAAATTGGAAATAATTTACAGAGGGAAGGTACAATAAAGAAGCACTGAGGAAAACATCCAATAAAAGATGGGATTTTAGTTTTGACTAAACGAAACTAAAGAGGTCAGTAAGTGAAGTGGAGGCAAGGAAAAGTATTCCATGCATTGGGAGACAGCCAGAGAAAATGCAGAGAGATGGAGTATCTTGTTAGTGGAATAGTCAGCAGAGCAGTGCCACTGGGTAGAATGGTATGAGTTGGAGAGGAAAAAGGCTGGAAATGTAGGTGGCCCCTAGATTATAATGGACTTTGAATGCCAAACAATTTTATATTTGTACCCTGAGGCAATAAAGAGCCATTGGAATTTATTGTGCAGGGGTTAAGGAGGTGGAGGACTTAACCTGCATTTTAGAAAAATTTCTTCAGTCTCTAAATGAAGGATGAATTGAAATGGGAAGAGACTTGAGGTAGAGGGATAGATAGGTAGATATCTTAACACGTGTATGATAAATTAGAGTTGAGCTGAGGGAAGACCCTACCTAGCATTAAAGGCAGATCAGGTAAGGCTTCTTGTGATTGGTGAACTTTAAACTTGGTCTTTAAAGAAGCCAGAGTTACTGGGATAAGGAGGAAGTGCATTTCAGGCTTGGGGGACAGCCAGTGAAAATACTGTCAGATTTAGTGTAAAGAGGCCAGTGTTACTGGATCAAAGAGTACATGGTACAAAGTGAGGTGTAAGAAGTCTAGTTTTGAATACCAAACAATGAATTTATATTTGATCCTGAAATTCATAGGGAACCAATGAAATTTATTGAATAGAGATATTCTTAACCTAGAATTTGTGAACTTTATTTAAAATTTATTTTGATAACTCTCAATAAATTGGTTTCCTTTTTAATCCTATTTATGTTTTTAAAAGCATCATTCTGAAAAAGATTCATAGTCTTTACCAGACTGCTAAAGGGAATATGACATTTGAACTCCCAAACAAGATCATTTAGCATATATAATACTAATGATGTGTATAGGTTGTCAAAAAAAGTTTTAAGAAGCCTTGGCTTATTTGGTAATCTTGAGCATTGAACAACTTGGGTTGACATCCTGTGTCACCATGGGCAGATAAGTAGCTAAACTTCTCTGAACCTAGGGTTTCCTCTTTGTACACTGATAATCAAAATATCTACAAAATATTTTTGGCAAGCTTCATCTGCTTCAATTAAAATATTCTGATGGAAATCCACTTTAAAAAGTGTTTGATAGGAACACTCAGAATTAGATTTTCATTTAGCGTCTTAAGAACTATAATGGAAGACTAATGGTCAGAATTCTTTCCTTGCTGGTATAAAAAAATCTTTTGGCAAATTGGAGATGGTTTGTTTCTTGATTTTGAAAATTTTTTGTGCATTTTTTTACTTCATATGAGAGAAAAACAAAAGCAAGCTACTTTATATTATTTGGAAAAAGACTACTACTATAAGTAAAATTTTAGTGTATAATGTCTATAAATAATTTCTTCAAAAAGCAGTGGAGTGGAAAGACTATTAGGCTGGAATTAAAAGTGAATTCTAGGTCTGACAAGGGCAATAACTAGTGGGGTGGACTTGAACAAATTGTTTGGGCTATAAAGTGTGTATATAACCTGTCACTTAGAAGATCTAGACTGCTGGTCCTATTTATGCCATAAAGTACTTCTGTGACTTTGACACATTCAGGGGCTTTTGAATCCTGATTTTTCTGTATATAGAATATGTTCATTTGGTCCTATTTTCAGAAAATGTGAATTCAGGTTCTGTTCTGATACTTGTTAACTTGTAGACAAGTCACTTCATTATTTTTGAGCTTCAGTTTTCTTATCTGTTATGTAGAAAAATGCTTGCATTTCCTATTTCAGAGTTGTTGGGAAGAAAGTATTTAAAGCACTATATAAATGTGAGTTATTGCTATCATTTATTATTAAGTCTTGGAAGTTTTGTTAAGCAGTTATGATAGTTGATAGACTTAAAATAATTTCATCTCTCCTATCCTTTTCTTTTTCTAGACAAACTTAGGTTGAAAAAGAAGAGGAACTATCTCACCTAAAAATAGTTTGTAGAGTTTTATTCTTTGGAAATTCATATTTGGGGATAGTTTCCTTATAAATCCATTTGTGTATTTTCAGGAAAGTATAGTTATAGAAAACATTCTCCTTTTAGTTTTTGGAAGTCAAACTAATGTCTAAAATTGTGTACTTCTTGAGCCCATATTATAGTAGAACCTTGAATGCCAAAAAACTTTTGCAAATGCAAACTTTGCACATATACTGATTTACTGCAATTGTACATTGATTAAGAAAATATGCTTACAAGTGCTTTTAAATGGATTTATTTTATTAATATCTACATAATTTGAAAAAATGCAATATATATTATGAACCCTGTTTATTATATAGCAGATACATTTATTTAATATTTACTATTTATATAATTATTTAAGTTTCTCAATTATGGATTGAGAGACCTCTTGCATCTCTAGGACTACAGATTGGGAACTAGTCAAGCATTATATATATATATATTTTTTTTTGTTTCTTTTGTTTTGTTTTTAAATCCTTACCTTCCCTCTTGGAGTCAATATTGTGTATTGGCTCCAAGGCAGAAGAGTGGTAAGGGCTAGTCAATGGGGGTCAAGTGACTTTCCCAGGGTCACACAGCTGGGAAGTGTCTAAGGTCGGATTTGAACCTAGGACCTCCTGTCTCTAGGCCTGGCTCTCAATCCACTGAGCTACCCAGCTTCCCCCTCAAGCATTATATTTTGAAATAGATGGTAAAATCAGAAATGACTATTTGCTGAGCAGCTGATATATGCCCTGATGGAAGCCTGAAAGAATGACAAATCAAAATGTATACTTTTGTACTATCACTGTGCAACTTCTTTTATTGTAGAATTTTGGATTTGAAATTCTTTAAAAGTCATCTAGCTCATTTGCCTACCTGATGCATGTTATGATGGCTTTCTACCTACTACCTCATGCTTAGGGATGTTGAAATTATGAATGTTGAAAAATCAATTGTAGTACTCAAAGCTTGATCAAATAAAACTGGATGAAGAAATTAATTTGTTATTGAAAGTTTATTTCTGTAATGATGAACTTGAAGCTTAAAAGTTTTGATTTGGAACAGTCTCTTGGTGTTAGACTAAGTGTCATGAAGAAAGAGATAGGAAGGGAAGGAATCCAAATGATATAAGCTCTGAAAAAGAGATTCTCAGCTGAGAGGTTTCAGAGAAGGTACCATGAGACACTTGAGGGAAAGAAAAAGTTGGAAAAAGCAGCTGTTGTGAGTGGGTGGGCTTGTGGATTAAGGACTTGTAAAAGGATTAATTTGCTGCAATGGGAATTTGAGATTCAGATTTGTAGTGGTCCTTTTCAGCATAGTTTTGTGATTTTCAGTTCAGCAGCATGAGAATAGGAATGAAGGCAGTGGATGGTAGGAGTAATTCAAGATTGGGACTTGGCAAGGCATCCTTAATATAAGAAGACAAAAGGCTAGAGTGTGGATTGGTTCACTGGAGAAAAGTATAGGCAATACAGAGTGGAACTCTTAGGAGTGGAGGAGTTCGGGGTTTTGGTGACATCTAATGAGATGAAGAAAACAAATAGGGTTACTTATCAGGAGTCTTAAGCCAGAGAGAAAGCTAGAATGTTAAAATATTAGAACCACATAAACTGTAGTTCATAAACATAAAAGCAGAACACTTGTGGGTAATGGCAAGGGCATGGCCATTATATGTAGCTGAGGTAAAATGGAGGAATATGTTATAGGAATTGATTAGACTGAAAAACTGATGTTAGGGTGCTTGAGGGAGGATCAATATGTATTAGTAAAATCTCCCACTATTAGGGTAGGGGTGGGAAAGAAGAAAGGAGAGATTGTGAGCCAGGCATTGAACTCATGAGGAAAAAAGGAGAAATGTCTTATTGAGAAAATGCTATGAGAATCTTTATTGGATGATAAATTAGGATTGATTGAATATCAAAGGAAGAGAGAGGTTACTAAGTGATGGTTGTAGAAGGAGAGTCTGGAAGTGACAGTAGGGAGCAAAGAGTATTCTGAATTCCCATACACACCATCAAGAATTTGTTAATTCAGGGGTTTGAGTGAAAATAAGACCAGTTCTTAGAAGGTGCTCCAGGATGCTGGGTCATTAAGAGGGAACCAGGTCTTAAGTGAGAACCAATGGATGGTAGGGAGTTAGAAGAGAAAAAGTTAAGATAAAAGGAGTTTCTTAGATGTGGAATAGGCATTCTAGAGATAATAGAGAATATAGAGCCTGAGGAAGATGGAAGTAAGGAAGAGAACAGTGGGAAATCTGGAATGGAAGTTTGTGTAATCACTAGACTAGTCATGGTGGGAGTTTGCTAATCATTAAGTATTAAGTCCACCAGGTTGGAGAGAAATCTGTTCTATTTTGATTTCTATACCCTTTCCTGTCAGTTCTCCCTTCCTCAAAATTGCTTTGGGTATATTTTGCATTTATTTATCTTTCTATACATTATTACCTCCAGTAGAAAGTAAGTTCTTTGAAAGCAGAGGCCAATTTTGCCTTTCTTTCAATTCCCCAGTGCCTGGCACATAATAAAGGTCTAACATATTTGTCAAATTAAAGGTTTGCATGTAGTTTTAAAACTATTTTTCAAGGAAGGATTTGAACTAAAGAATTAAAAAGTAGCTTTTATATGTGTGAGGCCCAGTGCTAAGCAATGGAGATATTTCCTGTTCTCTTTTAATGGGGGAAATAAAACATAGCAGAGATTTTATTTCTAATTTCAATGGAACGTATGATCCCCATAGCCCATAGGATGCAGATGTAAAATGGTGTGAAACATCTTTTAATATAATTTCCACTGATGAAAGCTTATCTGTGGGGCAGCTAGGTAGCAGAATGGATAGAGAGCCAGGCCTGGAGTCAGGAGGACCAGGGATCAAATGTGGCCTAAGACAATTCCTAGCAGTGGGACCCTAGGCAAGTCACTTAACCCCACTTGAATGTCACTTGCCACTCTTCTGTCTTTGAATGGATGGCCAAAAGTAAGAGTTTTTATATGGATGTGTATATATGTATATATACACAGGGACACATATACATACAAACCATACATACATACAATCTGTTGCTAGTATTATTATTACTGCTTGGCATTTGACAGTGCTAAAGACTTTGGTGGGGAGAACTTTTTTTTTTTAAACCATAGCTACTGAAAGGGCTAAGGCTTTTTCTTCCCAGGTGACAAGAGTTGCTTCCAGCTACTGGGAACTTAGATGAAAATAGGACCCTGATAGTGGGGGAAAGGTGCAGCTATTCCTGAGATTTGGGAGTTTTGGTTAATGGCTAGTATTGATGGTAGAAGTTATGGTAGGGCTCTTCTCTACAGAAGTTACTTTCCTCAGTGATGGAGAGAAGCATAGGCTGGCAACAGGGACCAAGTGATCTGGGGAACACTACTATTTCCTTTGAGTCAGAGGGGAGATGGTAATACTTGAAGTGAGCAGTGATTTTCCTCACTTGGCAAATGCTACTTCCTATTTACCCCCAGTATGCCTTCCTGCTTCTGCTAGGCTGGTTGCCTGCCCTAGAGGTAGCAGTTGGTTGGTATTTGATTTGAATCCAGGGCTATATTCCAAGTTTGCCAGTCTAGCACACCATCTACTACACTAGTGAGGTCAGACTCAAATAGAAGTGGTGACCACTTAACCATACAGCTGGCCACATATTGACTTAGAAAACCACATATTAACATTATGTTCTCTCGTATTTTTATTTAGTTTGTGAAATATTTTTCAATTCTATTTTAATCTGGTTTGGCCCTGTGGATGTTTGATCCCACTGTACCATGCCACATTGCTTCAAATATTTTGGAGTTGCTTTTTTAGAAAAACATGTATGGTAGTGATGTTCAGAATCTAGCAGCTATATGGGCCAGAATATTTTATGTTACCTGGATGAAATTTAGCATTCTCTACTTGTCATATAAAGTTTCTCAAAAAGCTTCTTACCAGTCTACTTATAGTCTGTTTCCTGTCACCATGGTATTGCATCCTCTCCTTCTTTCACCTCTACACATCCTACAAGAGCAGTAACCCACTTGCTGTTTCTTGAACACAATACTTCCTCTTTTATCCTCCATGCTTCTTTCTCATGATTTTCTTAGGCTTCCTAAGACCCTTTAGAGGCTCAAGTGAAGCCTACACTTTTTACAGGAGGCCTATCCCCAGGTGCTAGAGCCCTCTGTTCTGAGATTTCTTCCCATCAACTTGGTATATACTTCATATGCTCCTAGTTACATATTTTCTCCATTAGCTCATAATCTACCTGAAGGCAAGTACTGGTTTGTCTTTGTATCACCAATACTTGGCACAGTACCAGGCATATTGTAAATACTAGTTGATTGACTATGTAGCAGTCTAGATCTGTGGTGATAAGAACTGAAGATAGTGGTAATGGAATAGAGAAGAATCTAGAAATATTTCAAAAAATTTCAAGCACTTTCAAAAGTGCTGCTAAATGTTGTAATTGACCCAATGAAAGAGTGGAAGGAAGTGGAGAGGAAGAAAATTTTAAGTTTACAAAGTAGTATGTGCATGTATAAGTTAATAAGGTTAATCAAGTTTCTGAAGAGATTAATTTTTTACAAATATGTAGAATTTGAGTTTAAGGGACATTGTGATAAAATGTTCTCCTAGAAGGTATTATTACTATATATTTTAAATTTGTATTTTATATATATAATATAACATATACATAATATAAACAATATATTATATAACATATATATAAGAATTACATAATATAATCAATATAATTGATTGGCCTATTAATAAGTATTTATTAAGAGCCTAATATGTGTCAGGCACTGTGCTAAGTGATGGGGATACAAAAAGAAACAAAAGACAGTCTCTGTACTTGAGGAGGTCACAATCTAATGGGAGAGCCAAGGTAAGCAAGCTTTATAAAAGAGGCAATTCCCCTAGAATTGAGGTGATGGAAAAGGCTTCTTATAATACATGAGATTAACTAATTATACTAATAATAAATTAGTTAAGACACAAAAAAGCCAGGGGAGTCAGAATGGGAGCATTCCAGGTATGTGGAGCAGCCAGCCAGAGGGAATACTTGGAGCTGAGAGGAATATCTTGTTTGTGGAACAGCAGAGAGGCCAGTCAGTGTCACTAGGCTGAAGAATATGTGGTGGGGAATGAGATGTAAGAAATGTGAGAATGGAATGGTTGGAGGGGGCTAGATTATTATGAAGGGCTTTAAATGCCAAACAAAGTATTTTGTATTTGCTCCTCAAGGCAACAAAGAGCCACAAATTACTTTGGTGGATGAATGAAGTTATCAATGAATTGGAATGGGGAGTTCAAGGGTGATTGAGGTAAAGTCAATATGTGTGTTAAAGCCCCCTAGTATTTGGGCAGAAGTTGAGGAGGAGAAAAAAATATTGTGAACTCTTTGAAAAAGAAAGGGGAAGGACTAGAGATTCTATAGGGAACAGCTACACATATTTTGATTGGTAGTAAATATGGATTGTCTGAACCTCAAAACAAGAGAAGTTACTCAGTGATGGAGGAAGAAGGAGACTGTGGAATTGGCAGCAAGGAGTTTTCCAACTACCTGGGCTTGAGGAGAAGTAAGTGAAAATGCTGCTAGTATTGGAAAGGATAGCCCAGGAGGCTGTGTCATTTTGGGGAGCTATGATTATTTTCCTGCATCTATATTTCTGAAAATAATATGAATGCCTCCCTTTCTACACCTAAGCACTACTTTTTGGTTTGTGGTTACATAATATTTAGATGAGCAAAGGACTAGTTGCATAATTGTTTTTCAGTAATAATGTAGGCATGAACATAGACTTCTTTAAAAAACAAAAACAAAATGCAAAACCCTACCTCCTGTCTTAGAATGGGTCAAACATTAAGAGATAGCAAATAGGGGTTAAGTGACTTGCCCAGGGTCATACAGTTAGGAACTATCTTGAGAGTAGATTTGAACTCATGACCTTGTATCTTTAGGTCTGGCTTTCAATCCATTGAGCCACCCAGCTATCCCCTATTGTAATAGCCTTCTAATTAACTGATCACAGCTATGTTCAGTCTTTGGTTTCCATTTGTTGCTTATACTTTGATGTTTATAGCTCTTGCTTGAAGTATAATTTTAACCAGATTTCCAGGCCTTATTTCTCATTCATGTATCCTGGGTATAGCCTAACTAGACAATTCAGAGTTCCCAAAACATTCTTTCCTGATTTTTTACTTATACTGCTTTGTCTACCTGTATATCTTCTTTTAATTTTACCTATAACTTTAGGATAATCCCTCAAGATTTAGCTCAAAGCATAAGTAGTTCATAAAACTTTTTCTTGATTCTCTGAGTACTTCTCCCTCCTACCCCAAAGCAATTTTATGTTATAAGCTCTTATATTGCTTTTTATCTATCTATTGAATTTTTAAATTACATTTTTTATTTCACTTATTTGCACATGTCTTATTTGTTGTAGTAGGTTTAAGTTCCAGGATAGTTAGGACCCATATTCTTTGCATTTCTAGTGGAGTGGAAGGAACTCTTTCCTCTTCATTTCCATCTTCTAGATTATCTTCCTTCAAGTCTCAACTAAACTTTCACTTTCTCTAAGAAGCCTTTCCTAGTCCTTCATTACATTAAACCTTTCCTCTGAGATTATCCCATATTTATCTTGCCTTTATCTTGTCACTACATAGTTACTTAATGAACTTATTGAGAACAGGGACTGCTTTTTGCTTCTCTTTCTATCACTTAGCAAAGTGCTTGACACATAGCAGGTTCTTAAGAAATGTTAGTTGACTGAATGAATGAAGGCTTTGCTTGATTTTACTTATTACCTTTTTAATTTTGAGTAAGTTACTTCTCCTAGCTCTAATTTTCCTCACCTTGTGGATTTAAACTATAAAGTTCCAGTCCTATTTCTCTAATCAGTATATATGAAGTTTAAATAAAATAGGGAAGGATATCTTAAACAGTAGAAATAGTCTGTCACATGTCATTAGTAAAAGAAAAAAATTTTGACTTGTTATATACTGTAAATATCTATAAAGAGACCAAAATAAAATAGTTGACCCTCAAGCTTATTCAGAGTGTATAAGTGGCTGTTTACAGTGTAACCTTGTAATAATAGTTTAATAAAGCCATCTTAAATTCAAGCCACTTGGGCTATATATAAGAACAATGATCTCTGAGTTGTTTTAAACATGAATCCATATATTTACCCAGAATTAGTGAAAAGGGCTTCAAAGTGAAAAGAATATAGAGAAACCTGTCAATGTATAGCACTGTACTGCTGCTCTGAAATTTATTTTAATTTATGAATTGATTTAATTATGAATTGATTTTTCATTTTTGAATTTGTTATTGACCAAAGAAGTCAACATTTTTGTTTTTCAGAAATGCGAGATAAAATGAGAAAATGGAGGGAAGAAAACTACCGAAATAGTGAACAGATAGTAGAAGTTGGAGAGGAGTTAATTAATGAATATGCTTCGAAACTTGGAGATGATGGTAAGCCTTTAGTTTTTTAATTATATTAATAATTTATTTTTATATATCATTTTATAATGACCTCAGTTGCTAATAGTTGAATCTAATGGGTGACCTTGTTGATGAGAAAAAATGACTCAAGAAGTACAGAGAACCCTACAGATGTTTTCAGCTAGACAGCTTTTATACCACCTTTTTTCATTGTTGACTCCAGGTTGTAAATTCCCTTATCTGACCCATTAGCTACTGAATTTTGTTGTGGGTAATTTGTGCCCTATGTCAAAGATCAGTGATTTTGTCAGTGTCACTTCCTCCAGTTATACAAATCAGTAACCCAGCTTTAGTTTAGCAGATAATCTTCAGAAGTTATTGTGCTCAAAAATTCAGCTCTCTGCAGTTAACCTGGGTTATGTGATAGAGACATGAGAGGGTGAGATTTTGCAGGACTTGTGGACCAAGATGCAAGAGAAGATTCCTATGGAATGTCCCCAGTTGTTGGCAGTTTGAGCTGACAGTGGGGAGGGGCTTTTTGGACTTGGTCTCTGACTGGGAGATACACACTCTCTCCCTGGAGGTTTGAAGCTGGCTGAAAGACTTTGGTGAGGCTGATTTGATTTTTTTTTGTTTTGTTTTCTCTGGCTCTGAGCAGTGGAAGCTGATCAGGGGAGAAGTTTTTGAGTTGGTGGTCTATAAGAGAGTTGAGCTGGCCAGGAGAAAAGGAGAGACTTTGAACTTTGTTTCTTTCTGGGGTTAAGCTGAGAGACCTGGCTGATTTATGAAGAAGAAGAAAGAAGATTTTGAACTGCTATTGTCCTCCATATTTTTAACTGTCTAAGAGTCACACTTGTGACTCCCCAAACCCTCAATTTTATCTCATTTAGATTAGGGAAATTCCTCCTCCCTCTTACCTCAGTTTCCCATCCTGTTATCCTAATAAACCCCTTGACTGAGAAAGCAAAATAGAGTATCTTTATAGTTCACTCAGGAGGGAGGAAAGGAGCCAAAGGCTTCAAGGAAGATTGGGGAGGTGAGGGAGGCAAGGGAGGGAGTGAAGGAAGAAGGAGGTTAGGAAATAGATTGATCCATCAGCAAGTAGTAGGAATCAATTAGCAGACAAACCCCAGAATAAACCCCAGAATCTATCTAGAGCATCTCCCAGGGCATTCCCTTATAAGCAGTGTCCCCTGTGTACCAGGATCCCTGTACCTCCATTACAAATAAGCAAGTTTAGGTTCCTGTAGCAGCCTCTCTAGTCACAGCCAGCCATGGAACAACAGTCATTGCTGAAGAAACAGTTTTCCCTCAGTTTATCTTTATTTCAGTTAATACTTTCCAAATTTTGGCTAATTCTTGGGCAACATATATAGTAAATGCTTTACCAGGCCAATTACTAAAATCCTGTCTAGTTTGGTCGAATTAGCAAGACCCTGTTAGTACTGACTTAGACACTTAGACTTTGAAGAATCCAGAGTCACTTCCAAACCACAGTGAGATTTTGAAGGAGAACTTTAGTAAAGCTATACTTTTGTGTACCATACTACTGCATCAAAGAAATTCTGTTGTTCTAATGATTATAGTAAAAAAAAAAAAAGCCCTGATTTGGGAATTAAAGGAACCGGACTTAAAATCAAAGTGTTTGACCTTTGGTGAATTAATTCACTTTAATTCTCTTCCCCTGGGCCTCAGTTTTTTCCTGTAAAATTAGAGTTGGAGTAAGTGATCTTTTCTTTTCCAGTTCTGCCTTTCACCAGCTAAAGTTCATTGCCACCATAAATAAATCTTGATTTCAGCACAGAATTTGACCAACTTGTCTTTGATACCCATAAAAATAAAATTAGGTGGATTTGTGGTAGATTGAGCCGCTCTAGTAAGATTAACAAACTCTGTAACCTGCAGTGGTGGAGTTCTGTCCTTGGTGCTTTCCTTTTTGTTAATGTTTTGCTTAAGGATTTAGTTGACCTTTTTATCTAATTTCCTGATGAAATATCTAATTTTCCTATGTTCCATATGATCTTGATAGACTTGAATGGGCCAAAGACAAAGAAATAAATTCAGATATTTTAAATGTCATTGTAGAGAATAAGATAGGATGGTAGCATGTGAAAAAGTCTTTTGGATGTTAATTACCATAAGTTCAATATGAAAGAAAAAAGCAAATGTAGTATTTAGTAAATAAAGCAAAATGTCCAGATTATAAGAGGTAATGCAATCTCCCTATTCTCTTTTGATGATGGCCTTTCTCAGGCCCTATAGCAGCTATTCCAAAACCTTTCTGTTTTTATTAGTGTCATATCAAATCCTTATTATTAATCAAATATTTATTCAGTTCAAATGAAATGCTAGGCTTTGGGCTACAGTTATACTGAATGATATAGCCTCCTCACCAGGAGGTGCAGTACTCTCCCTAAAACCTCCCTTACCAATAGTTTTGCTTTCTGCAGTTTCAGTTACTAAGAAAGCAGAAAAGGGACTGATGCTGGATAAGGGAGGGAGCCAATTCATAAGTCAAGGACTTGTGGACTCCAGGGAAAGACATGCATTACAAAGCTCAGGCAGTCTGAATATAGACATAGGTGGCTGTGTGGGTGAGTGGAAGGAACAAAGATCTCTTCCCCCTACACAGGATATGCACCCACCTTGCCACTCAGGGGGTCACTTCTACTTTCACTAGGAATTGATTTATTTTAGGACTTTTTTGCGGGTGTTGGAGGTGGTAGGCCAAGGAGTTCTGACCTGAGGGGTAGGTACAGAGGGAAAGCACAGTAATATACAGGAAAGTTAACATAAGTGTTAAAAGTGAAAGCAAGAACTATCTGTATAGGATTTGGTTCTATCTGTGGTTTCAGGCCTACCCTTTCCCCCCTACAATTGTGTTAGTGTTAAGTTTTTTTTGATGTTCATTATTTCATATGAGTGAGTTGATTTTTCAAGTTATTTTAATTTGAATCTCTTGGATTATTAGTGAGATTGAACATTTTCCCAAATGATGATTAATGCTTGTGTTTCTTCTTTTGACAACTGTTTATATCCTTGCACCATTTAACTGTTGCAAACTAGAAAGGATTCTTGTAACCAGATATTATATAATTATATAATATCTGTCATATTTACTATAAATATTTTTGAATGTTATTTTTCTTTTGTGTTTTGTTGTGCAGCTTTTTAATATAGTCAGGCACTTTTACTTGGTCTTCTTCCATTTGTTAAAAAAATATTCCTTCCATTTGAAGAAGAAAAATAATTTTATAACTGAACTCCAGAAATAATGGTAGGAAAAGACTTCATCATGTCTTCACCGTGCATCACCATTTAAGTGAAGAAATTTACCAAATTCTCCTCTATGTACCTTTTCTGTATCTGTAATGCTGAATTCTTTTGGTACCTGTACCTTTCTGATCATTCATTCCTTCTCACTCTTTTTTTTTTGCTGCTTGCCTTTTCTTTTTACCTTTGATTATGTGTTCCACAAAGTTCTGAGATCTTTTTCTCTACTAATAGTCTCTTCAGTGATGAACCCCATCAATCCCATAGTCTCATGTTACAATTTCTGTTTTCTCTTTCCAGAAACAAAAGTGGATTGGTCTGTATCACATCTCTACCTGATCTTTCTACCTATACCTCAAATTTCAACAGAATTGGATTGCCAAAATCAGTTCATCTTGCTTGTCACTTTTTAATAGCATCATCATTTACACAGGCCTCAAAAGATGCATGAGTTTAGGCTCCCTACCTTCCCTTTATCTTTTCTATTTTGTCATCTACTGAGTTTCATGTATCCAGTCCCTATAATAGCTTTTGAATCTGTACTTCTACAGTAACCATTATAGTTCAGGCTTTTTATCACCTCTCACCCTCTGAATGGAACCATCTGAAGTAGTCTGTCTTTAATCTCTTTTTCCTAATCCAAACTCCCTTTTAAATTCCATCTTATATACAAGCGTAACTTTTTTTAATGAACAGCTTTGAACATGGTATTTATGATCAAAATCCCTTCAATGGCACTTTGTAGCCTATTGAATGAAATACAACTTCTTTGGTTTTCACTGATTTGATTTGCAGCCTAGTCTCTGAGCCTATTTTGTATTCTTTTCTTCTCCCAACATTGAAATACTACCTACCCTTAAGTAACAGTTCCAAAGTAATTTCTTCTGTGAAGTCCACCCTTGCATTCCTTCTTCATTCCTTCTTCCTCAGAACAGATGTAGTATCTTCCTTTGAACATTTTGCATTGGTCCATTTCTGACCATGAAGTTTCATATTTCTTTTTCTCTTATGTGTAATTTTCCAGATTAAGCCTCCCTGAAGACAGGGACTATCATACTTACCTAATCAGTAACTTTATTCAGTGCCTACTATGAGCCAGGCACTATTTCAGTCACTGGGAATACAAAAAGATATAAAAGACAATCCTTCCCCTCAGTGAACTTACAAATGTATATAAAGCAAGCTATATTTAGGATAGAGGAAATAATTAACAGAACAAAGGCATTAAAATTAAGAAGGATTTAGTAGATGGAGTTGAGGTGGGAAAGAGCATTGTGGACAGGTAGGACACCCAGAGAGAGAAGTGCCCTGAGCCCTATTATCCATAGCATCTAAAACAGTTTTCTAGAGGAGGTGCTTCATAAGTATTTGTGTAATGGATAAAAATGTTGATCACACAGATTTTGACTTTTTAATTCTGTGCTGGCATTAGATTTCAAAAGGAGCTTTGTCAAACCAGCTATCACCTACGTGAGGGCAACCAAAATAGGGAATTTGAAAGAAAAATATTGTGATAACATTTAAAATATGTGGTTATATTTGGCTTGGAAAAGACTTAAGAGGGAGAAGGATATGTACTCTTCAAGGGCTATTGTGTGGCAAAGAATATAGTCTTATTTCTTACTGATTTAAATAGTAGAACTAAAAACCAGTAGAATTTTGGCAATTCTAAATTCATTAAGTATTAAGTACCTAACTGTATGCAAAGGGACCTGGGAATACAAAGACAAAAATAAGTTTTTGCCCTCAAAGAATTTGTAAAGGGGATACATGTAGAGTAGCAAGATTATAAGAAGTAGGGAAAGAACCAGAGGGACCAGGGTAATCCTTTTGGAGGAGTGGCAAAGGAATTGAACTTTGAAGTAAGACATGTAATTTCAAGGCCCCTGGCTGAGGCAGTGCATTTCTGGCATCATGGATAGCTTGTGCCAATTTATGGGTCAGAAGATGGAATTTGGATACCAGTTATCAGTTTTTCTAGAATGTGGATCTTATGAAATGAAAGAGAGGTAGGAGGCTTTGAATGTCAAGCTGAAGACTGTTTTATCCCAGAATAAGTTGGGAAAGGAGAAAAAGGAGGAGATACTGAAGGGTTTTGAGCAAGGCAGTGACATGGTCAGACTAGTTCCTTAGGTAGCTATACTGAATTTAGATTAGAGAGGAGAGAACTGGCATTGGAGCCAGTAGATAGGAAGAAATTGAAGATAAGAAGAGAGAAAGATTAATAGGGTAGCCTCCTATAGTCAAGGGCACAAGGGTTGGCAAGGGGAAAGGGCACAACTTTCTCAGAGATTTTTCCTGAGCCCTCTTTCCCTTACACCTCCAGTCCAGTGTCTTTGGTGTTGTCTGGTTTTTCAAAGTATTGATTGCAATAATTTCCACTTATCTGTTTACATATTGTATGCTCCCAGTAGGATGTAAATTTCTTGAGAGTAGAGGCAATTTTTCATTTTGTGTTTGTATCCCCAGAAAATAGCATCATAAGCACTTAATCCTTAATGAATTGAATTAGAGAAAGAAGGAGAGAATAAATTAAAATAATAGGAGTTTTGAACAATGGCATAGGGAAGATGGGGGAACTGGTAATAAATGATTTTCATGTTCTCAGTAAAGTA
This sequence comes from Monodelphis domestica, assembly GCF_027887165.1. Classification (NCBI taxonomy): domain Eukaryota; kingdom Metazoa; phylum Chordata; class Mammalia; order Didelphimorphia; family Didelphidae; genus Monodelphis; species Monodelphis domestica. The sequence goes on along the minus strand of NC_077229.1, from coordinate 159,869,276 downwards.
GGAATTGTTGACAACTGTTGGGAAATAAATGGCGTGATTAACATGTTTTAGACATTTTTATTTTAAATTTATCTACTTGTTTATCTTTTTATCTATCTAGTTTGGATAATATATGAACAGGTGATGATTGCTGCTCTGGACTACGGTCGGGACGACCTAGCATTGGTAGGTTTTTAAGCTGTTTTACTAGCCTTGTATGCATCCTTTATAGTTACAGTTTAGCCTCAGAAGATGTGACATAGATTAAAAAAAAAATGCTTTGGTAGCAATCTAAGTTTTGAAAAAAAGATTGCTTTTAGTTCATAAATTGTTTATCTTTACTCAAATAGCATAGATGCAAAGAGTATAAGAGTAATAAATCTTAAATTATTTTAAACAACATTTGAAGACATGTGGTGTGTAAGGAATTTTGCTTTAAATGATACATTTATATGGTTGTTAGCTTCAAAGTTCTTTTCTTGGGAGTCTATCTGCTTCGCTCAAAATACTATCATCTCCTGCATCATATTATTTAAAAAAAATTTAATGATGGCAAATTTCCCCTTTGGATGAATTTTATTTGGGGAACAGCTCCAGTTCAATCAGGGTCAAGTTTATAAAAAGCTTTGTGCTGTATCACTAATCCTGAATTGTACAAAAATCTCAGACACTTCAGAATTTTATTTATTCCCACTTGTTTACTCTTTGCCCTTGTCAGATAATTTTTGCATTAACAGTGCTGTACCATCAAAGAACAAATTATCAGTGTATATTTTTTAACAATACATGCTTGCTTAGATCTTGAGAATGTTGGCATTTCTACTACACATGTTGATATTTTTTCATCCAGGTCATAATAAATTTACCATTTTTTTTATTACTTGCTACTTGTATCCTTAGGTTCTTTTTGTTCAGATCCTGTTGGAAGATCAGAACAGGCAGCTAGATCACAATATTTGGAGTCAGGAAGGCCTGGGTTTGAATTTTGCCATTAACCTAGACTTGCCATTAGATTTATGATCCTTAGCAAGTTACTTAATCTTTCTGTGTCTTGTCTACAAAAGAGCACCTACCTCACTAAGTTGTGAGGATGAAATGAATTAACATATGTAAAGAATTTTGCAAGCAGATCTTAAAATACTATATAAAGACTATTATTACTGTTTGTTTCTATTTTGCACTCAAAATACATGGTATTCTATTCCTCAAAATTCTTTTATCAAATTTTCTTTGAAAATGTTTCTTTTTTCAAATTAATATCTCAGCCATTGTTTTTGCAGTTGTCTCATAGATAAACATCAATAGTTTTATTTATTCTGTAGGCTTATCACAAATATCTTCCTTAACAAATTAAAAAAAATTAATTTATTTTGATATCTTTTGTTTTGACATCAGTTATATGTTCCCTTACATCTCTCCTCCTAACCCCCCTCATATGGTGTCCCCATTTTTTTCTTAAAAAGATTAAAAAATAACAATATCAATACATTTAATCAGTGCATTGAAAATAATATGATATTACATGTTGTTTCACACATATTCATCTCCATCCTGTGTCCAGTTCTTAGCTCAATGCCTGAAATGCTAATTGATCAACTGATTTCCATCTCCACAAAGGAGGAGGAAAGTATCTTTTCATATTTCTTTTTTGGTGCTGTGCTTATTGCTTATAATTTTACAACATTCATTTTCCTTTTAAAAACACCTTCCTCTTTAGAATCAGTATTAAATATTGGTTCCAAAGCTAGAAGAGTGGTAAGGGGGTAGGCCTGTGGTGCAACAGGTTCAAGGCCCATTTGTTATTCTTAGCCTATTTTAGCCCATTTGCTGAGGTATATTACTGGGGTGTGACCTCTATTGTTATAATTAAAATAGGTGTCTGTCTTAAACTGTGGCAGTTAAAAGAGTTAAGAGTATAAACTGTAGTGAGTAAAATAGTGGAAGATATAAATTATAGTAGATATAAGAGTGGGTGAGTAAATTGTGACTGCAGAAAATATGTTTCACTACAATGTCTTGGTTTTAAATCAAATATAAGGTGGTCACCAGGGAAATATTCCCAATTATGAATATACCCAAGTCAACTGGGTTTTATAGAGAATTTAATTAATAATACAATGAGGAATTAAAGAAAGAGAGAAAGAGAGAAAAAGGAAATAAGTATGAAGGGCCTTAAGCCAACATGGCCTAGACCCGATTCTTAAGAGAGAGAGATCAGTCAGTCAGTCTTTTATCACTCACCACAAGGTCTAAGCAAGGAGTGACAGTCTCCTCAGAGAGAGTTCCAGCCAGAGTTCTCCTCAAAGAGCCTTCCAGCCAGAGACTGTTTCAAAGGGCCTCTCTCAAGAGCCTCCAGAGGGACAGAGTCCCCTCAGAGGAGCTCCAGCGAGACCTCCTTAGAGATTGTCCTCCAAGAGCTTCCCTTCTCCAGAGCCTCTCCTCAAGAGATTCTCCTCAAGCGATCCTCATAAGAGATTCTGCTTTTTCTTATATAGGGGATTTTCTCCTTTGTCATCTCCCCTAAGTCCTTACATCTACCAATCACAGTAGATGTTTTTCCAAAGGACAGCCCATTCTGAATTAACTGCTGGGTTGACTAATCCCTTTAATAAGTTTGAATCAGAAAAAAACACTGCTGAATAAGTTTTCACCTCTTTGCTCCTGGCAAGTTTACAAGTTGCCTGACCTTTAATAGGTACTTAGCACCCCATTGTATTAATTCTAAAAATAGGCATGGCTTAAAGAACTTTTTGCCTCATTATAAGTATGGGTTAAAGTATTTTCATTGTTTAGCAAGGAGTTCTTTCCCCCAAAGCAGTCCCAAGTATAGGTGGAGCAGAGGTCCTCCCATTTCTGATCCAAGTAGAGTTCTCACTGTCAAAATGGGGAATGTTCCCAGTAGGGAATTGTTCCAATGGAGAATTCCCCAATGTGGAAATTTTTAACATTCACAAGTCTGAGAAATTTCAAGATTCACACTATGCATGCTAGAACTTCTTGGAGTTATAAGTGAGAGTTGAGTGCCAGACACTAAAAAGCTAAATGAGCTACCCTGAAAAGGGCTTGGTAAATTTAACATGATAGTAAGTAAACTGATCTTATGAATTCCCTTCTGCTCCCTTCTGTGTCCTTTTTTGAAAATTTATTTATTTAGAATATTTTTCCATGATTCCATGATTCATGATTTTTCCCATCCTTCTTCCCTCATTCCTCCTGGAACTGACAAGCAATTCCACTAGGTTATACATGTATCATTGTTCAAAACCTATTGCCATATTATTCATATTTGCAGTAGAGTGATCTTTTAGCCGCAGAATCCTAATCATATCCCCATTGAACCATGTTTTTCTTCTGCATTTCTACTCCCATAGTTCTTTCTCTGGTTATAGATAGCATTCTTTCTCATAAATTCCTCTGGATTGTCCTGGGTTGTTGCTTTGCTGCTAATAGAAACATTTATTACATTCGATTGTGCCACAGTGTATCAGTCTCTGTGTGCAATATTCTTCTGGCTTTGCTCCTTTTGCTCTGCCTCAATTCCTAGAGGTCTTTCCAGTTCATATCCTTCTGTGTACTTTTAAAATGTTTCATTGACATAACTTCTTTCCTTATTTCTTCACTAGACACCAGTTTACTATCTTTTAAAAAAAAAAAAAGTCTATTCAAGCAGCCTGAACATATATGTGTCATTCTTTTTGTTTAATCCATTGCCATTTGTAAGAGTTAGCAATAATACTTCATTTACCTTGAAGTCATGAGTGGTTAGTCATTGCTGGATTTAGAGTTCCTGGTTTCCAATCCTGATAGCTATCTTATATATGTGACCTTTTTTACAAATCATCTATCTGAGTCTGTTTTGGACATTAAGTTGTCTATAGGACATCCATTTTGAGATGTGAGGTATAAAAATGTCTTAATAGTTGGAGATGAGAGATAGGAGGTTTAGGGAGAGTTTAAGGCTGGAGTTACATCTGAGAGGCATCTGCACTTATGGCCACAGCCCATGTTCTTTATGCAGTGTCTGTTCAAGAGGTGTGTGCTTATTGATGGATGAGCTTCATGGTTTTGAGTTATCCAGCTGTGAATTTTAGCCTAGAAAGGAGGCATGCTTTTCTCCACTTCAGACTTTTGAGTGGTTATGAATTTCTTAGGAGTTTTGGCAATGTTCTGGACCTTGTTTCATTAATACAATGTCAGCCATTAACAGAAATATTTTGAATATTTGCAATCTATATTACATTCTTATTTGAATTTGAGTATATTGTAAATTTTTGTCAATTGCAAATACCTTTGGCAAGTCTGAAGCTTTGCTTTTGTATTTTGTTTGATGATAGTAGAACAAAGTTGTGGCCTTTTAGAATATTGTGCTCCATTTGTTTATGACCTAGGATTTATAGCATGTTTTATCATATTTCAGACCTTTTTCCTGACTGATTTTTTCTCCCCCTCAGTTTTGTCTTCAGGAGCTGAGAAGACAATTTCCAGGAAGTCATAGAGTCAAACGATTAACTGGTATGAGATTTGAAGCCATGGAAAGGTAGAATTTTTTTAAACATTTCAGTTCAGAAAACACATTAATGTAATTTGTTAGAATTTCCTTAAGGAGATAATTGAATTCCTGATTTGGCCATTTGGGACCTTCTAAATTTATTCTAATTATTATATGACTCCTTATTACCAGTCTGTATGAATGGTCAGAACCTTTGACCTGTTTTCACCTGTTGTCCAGATTTTTGGTAAAAGATGGTTCTCTGATGGATGTGTGTATGTGTGTGTGCATGTGTGGTGTGCGTGTGTGTATATGTGCACACATGTACTATGGCCCCCATAGTCATATGGTGGGTGTGGGGATGACAAGCAGCTGTTTGCCTTCATGGAGTTGCCCAGTGCAGGCTGCAGCTGGTATTAATGTTATTTTTTTAAGTCTAGTCAATGTTCTGAGAGAATATGACAAAAATAGGCTAGTAAGGTTATAACTCAATTAAATAGAGAAATGCACTGGGAAAAAGCCTCTCATTCTCTATCTTCCTTTCGACTAAAAAGACAAGAAAAATAAAAAACAACCCCCCTAAACAGAAACAAAACCAATCCCACAAAAATTGTAACTCAAAAACAAGGCAACTACTTTTTATTTTTCCTTGATTGACAAATGAAGATCAATTTTTCAGATTTCCACTTGCTGCTTATACCGACTTTTCTAGTGAAAATTTAAATTTAATCCCAGATTTTTAATCCTGAAATGACCATTCTGGTTTAAACCTGAGTAGTTCAGCATATCAATACTAGATATGACAAATGCTGGGGGGTAGCCGTTTTTTCTTAGAGAAATGCAGAGAATTCTAGTTGTTTGCTGTTTACTGAGATTTCCATAACAATAAAAGTGGTTCGATTTATGGTTTGTGGGTTTTCCTTTAAAATTATTCTATAAATTACAATACTCTTCCTGCCCATTAATCCAGTTCTAATATTATTACTTTTTCTTCATAGAAATAGCACTGTGTAGGCAAGAACCAAAGAGGACATTTGTTGTATAAGATTATTACCTATAGAAAATGTTGAGTGAGTTCTTCCGAACTCTTACAATTTACTACGTATAACACTCATTTTGCCATAATTATGTATTGCCTTTAAAAACAAACTTGATTTTTATGTTTTGTCACCTCAAATAAATTATTAGCCTTCTTTCAGGCAAAGATTATATTTTGTATTTTGTACCTTAATTACTTAGCACATAACAGATGCTCAAAATATATATGTATATATATTGACCAAAAACTGTGAGGAAATAGCTTTGTAATAGAATCCTAGAATAAAATAGGCATTGGCATGAATTTGATATACTTTTTTTTTTTACTTAGTGGTTTTAGGTTTCTATTGAATGGTATGAGGTATTTGTCTTATTTTTATTGAGGATTTCAGCATAGTTTATAATATTTGTTTTACATTGTGATATTATGGTCAGTGTCTAAATTGGATATTTAATGAGAAAATTTTCTGCAACTTTTATTTTAATGAGACTATATTAAATAGCTTCAATTTATCTTTTTTGGAACTAATTTTTTAAAAGTTTTAGTGTAAAAGTGAACAAATACATAGCACAAAGGATTTCAGACTTTATCCAAGATTTGTACTTTATCTGTATTCAATTTTTTTAAAAATTAATGTTTGTTTAAAAAATTTATGTTTGTTTCTTTTAAAATCAATAGGTATGAGGATGCTATACAGCTTTATGATCGAATTTTACAGGAGGATCCAACAAACACAGTAAGTTACTTGATAATTTGAAATAAGCAGTATGAAACTTAACACTAAATTAATTGCAAGTCAAAGAAATATCTTTTAAAAATAGGGGAAAATAGTGTATCTCAGAGTCCAAATTTATTCATTTTTTTATTAATGGAATTTAATTCCAGGTATCTCATCCCCACCTTCTCTTCCTTATACCATAGAAGGCATCATCCAACAAACATATATACTTATATATAATTCCTTCATGTTTCTGTTTCTTAGTTCATTCTCTAGAGGTGAACATTCATAAGTTATTCTTCAAATATTAAATCTTTAGCTGTATGTAATGTTCTTGCTTCTATTTGTTTCACTCTTCATTGTCTTATGTAGTTTTTTTCCAACTTGAAAAAAAATTAATCTGCTCATAGTTTCTTACAGCACAGTAGTATTACACCACAATTTTTTTAGCCATTCCCAATTGATGAATATCTCCTTGATTTGCAGTTCTTTGCCACCACAAAGATAGTTACCCTAAATATTTTGGAACAAATAGATTCTTTTCTTTTTCTCTCAACTTTTTGTGAAATAGACCCAGCAGTACTATTGCTGGGGCTAAGAGTATACATGCATAGTTTTATAACTTTGAGTGTGATTCCAAGTTGCCCTCCAAAATGGTTGGATCAGTTCACAGCTCCATCAACAGTGTATTAATGTCCTCACTTTTCCATATTCCCTTCTAACCTTTATTGTTTTAGCTAATTTGATGGATTTAAGATGATACTTTAGAATTATTTTGGTTTGCATTTACTTAATCAGTAGTGTTTTAGAACATTTTTTCATATACCTGTAAATGACTGATTTCTTCATTCAGAAACTGTCTGTTTATATCTTTCGGCCATTAATCAGTTGGGAAATGATTCTTATTCCCCTAAATTTGACAAAAGTTCTCTTTTAAAAAAATGAAAACCCTTACCTTCTATCTTAGATTCAATACTGTATATTGGTTCCAAAGCAGAAGAAAGGTAAGGGCTAGGTAATGGGGACTGAGTGACTTCTTCAGGGTCACTCTGCTAGGAAATGTGTGAGACCAGAGTTCAACCTAGGACCTCCCATTTCTAGGCTTGGCTCTCAATCCATGGAGCCACCTAGCTACCTCATATGTATTTTCAATATGAGACCTCTCTCTGTGACAAAATTTTCCCAATTTTCTGCTTTCCTTCTAATCTTAGCAACATTTGTTTTATTTATACAAAACCTTTTCAATTTAATGTTCTCAAAATTATCCATTTTGCTTCTTAAAATACTCTTCATTTTGTTTCTAAATTTGAAAAATAACTTTATGATACATTAGAAAAATCTTCACTGAGAATATAATTTTGGCTTATATAGGAAAATATTAACAGAAGCATTATATCATTTATATTTTGAAATTGCACTGAGTCTCTTTCTTGTGTAAGCATTTTATGATCTGAACCCAATTGATACTATTCTAGATTTCTGTTTGTAAAGGTCACATACTATATTTTTACATCTGTAGTTTACATTTTTAAAGTTTATTCTTAGCATCCTTTTTTTTTATTTTGAGTTCCAAGTTCTTTCTCCTTTTCTCCTCTTTCCCATCTACTGAGAAGGCAAGCAATATGATATCCGTTATACATGTTAAATTATGCAAAACATATAGCTGTATTTCAGAAAAAAATGCAAGAAAAAGTGAGGAAATTGTACTTCATTTTGTAGTCAATTCATTAGTTCTTTCTGGAATTGGTGTATGGCATTTTTCCATCTTGAGCCCTTTGGAATGGTCTTGTATCGTTGTCTTAATTAGAGTGGCTAAGTTTGTTACATTATTATAGCATTGCTGTTATTCTGCCCAGTGATCTCCTTGTTCTTCTTACTTCACTTAAAAACAATTCATAAAGGTCTTGCCATGTTTTTCTAGTACTACCCTTTCCACCCCTACCTCTCCATCATTTTCCACAGCAAGTACTAGTATGCTTTCACAATCGTATACTACAGCTTGTTCAACTATTCTCTAATTAATGAGCATCTTTGCCATCACAAAAAGAGCTGTTATAAATATTTTTTACTCATAGATCCTTTTCCTTATTCTTTGTAAACCTAGTAATGCTATTTCTGGGTCAAAGGATTTTTTTGGACCTGATTCCAAATTATTTTTCAGAATGGCTGTACCAGTTCACTGTTCCACCAACACTTCATTAGTATATATATATATTTTTTTTTTCCCTCATTCTCTCCAGCATTTGGCATTTCTGGCTCCTGATGTTGGGAATACTATTGAGGCTGATTCATGTGTGGGCTCCAGATAGGCTTTCGCTCCAGTATTATAAACTACTTCCATCAATCTCAAGTTATTTTCACCCTGATCTTTTGTTGCCTCTTCCATTCCCAAAATTTGATTTGAAGCATTGATCTAAAGTTGTTTGCTGGGTAATATTAAGAGAGTTCAAATGGATTGCCTCTAATCCACTGTCTTGCTCTGCCCTCCTTTTTATATACTGTTGATACATACAGTTTTATAGTTAGCTATCACTAAGAATCACAACATAGTAAGTAAGGGGTTTGTTTGATTTCTTAAACTTAAAAAAAACCTTTTGATTGTTGAAAAGGTTTTCTTTCCAGTATTAATTAATTTGACCAAATTTGGAACTGAATTTATTAGAACATTTTACTTAATGTGTTTTAAATAAAATATATATGCCCTGACAAAGTTCTTTAGTTTCTAGAAATAGTGATGTAGACATTTTCATTTTTAAGATAAGTTTTTATTGATATCCTTTGTTTTTAAAAAGCCAACATATCCCAATGTACCTATTACTCTTTCATCTCCTAAAATGCCATCCCATTTAGCAAAGAATAAAGATGAGGGGAAAAAACAAAACAGTTCAGCAAAAATAACCAACATGATGAAGTAGTTTACTATTTTATATAGTAGTGTTCCATACTCATGACCTTCCCCCCCACCCCCACCCCCCACTACAAAGATGGGAGACTCTTTCGTATCTCTACTTTGGCTAAGGTTGGTAAATATAGTTTTGCATACTCATTTCTATTGCCTTTTTTCCCCCTTTATATTGTTGTAATTGCATATGTTATTTTCTGGTTCTTCTCACTTTACTTAGTTATCAGTTCATATAAGTCTTTCTGTATTTTTCTGTCTTTATCATGTTCATTGTATCTTAGGCCATAGTAATATCTTATTTCTTTTATATTATCACAATTTGTTTAGCAATTTCCCGATGTAATTTTACATCTACTTTGTTTCCAATTATTTTTACAATTACAGTAAGTTTTGTGTAAACATTTTTATGTACAGAAGTCCTTTATTTTTATCATTTTCTTCCTTACTTGTATATCCCTAACAGGAATCTTTGGGTCAGAGACCCAAAGAGACAGAGTGTAGACATTTCTTAACACATTTCCACATTGCTTTCTAGGATTATTAAACTATTTCCCAGCTGATGGAGAAACATTTAATATGAAACAAATTTTGGTTTAAGATACCTTCATCATAGCTTTTTCTAATTTCACTTTTTATTAAATAAAAGTTTCTATTTAACTTTTGTTAAGTTGTCAAATATTTTAATTGTTTAGCTTGTTAATTATTTCCATGCATACATGTGGCTTCCCTAAGAAAATAAATGTTTCACGGTTTTAACAGGAATAGTTACTAAGTTTATTTATTTATTTATTCATTCATTTATTTATTTGTTTGTTTTTTAAGCCCTTACCTTCTGTCTTGGAGCCAATACTGTGTATTGACTTCAAGGCAGAAGGGTGGTAAGGGCTAGGCAATGGGGGTCAAGTGACTTGCCCAGGGTCACACAGCTAGGAAGTGGCTGAGGCCAAATTTGAACTTAGGACCTCCCGTCTCTAGGCCTGGCTCTCAATCCACTGAGCCACCCAGCTGCCCCCCTAAGTTTATTTTGGGGTTTACCTCAGCTTATATTATAGCAGTTTGTATACTGATACAAGGAGTTGTTCAGATATATTAAACATTTTTCTGTTTGACAAGTACTGCATATAAAACATAGACACTGGTTCTGTCAGGTCTTAATAAAAATAACTTGAAGAAATGAGAATGTTTGATAGTTCTTTAAAGCTAATTGTTGCCTAACAAGAAATAAGTACATATAATTATTAAATTCTAGCACACCTACTTTCATGTTTAAAATGTTAGTCAAAATGGTTGCCATCTAAAGCATTAAAAATACTACCTCAATACTTATTATTTCTGTCCAGCAACCCCCAACCAAAGTAAATTTATTTTTATATCTCTTTTCCACATAGTCTACCTGGATGCCTTGCATATCATTAAAAAGGTCTTTTATGGAGAATTTCTGCTTTGCAGTTTGCATCTTTCTTTCACAGAGATTTCCTACTCTAAACAATGCCCTATAGCAAATCAACTTTCTTTAGGAAAATTTCCATTATTTTATGAGGTACCCAATTGAAAAATATTCCTTGGGAAAGTTTTGAGAAATTTGTGAAGCTGTGACAAAACTAAAAGCTTGATAATAACTAACAGAGCTTGTACTTATCTCCCCTGCCTCCCAAAGGAACCAAAAGGTAGTTATTAAATTTGAAATTACTTCATTTTAATTGAGTATCTTGCCATCTGTTAAGTGTCTCCTTAAAAAAATTATTTTGCTCCAAAAAAGAATTTATATTAATAGTTTTCTTGTCTGATTATTTCACTATAAAATAATATAGCACCAAAATTTCAAGACCAGCTATAAATTTATACTTTTTAGGCTTAAAGAAAATAGAATTTTATTCATTGAAATAAAGTATCTAAACCTTTGAATCTAATGGCAAGCTCAAGATGTTAAACTTTGAATCTAATGGCTAGCTCAAGAACTGGAATCGAGCATTTATGGCTTAGATTAATCCATTTTTTTTTATTATTTTCAGATGCCAGCTTTTCTTTAAATTTTGTTTTAAACTACATTCTTTTAATTTATCTGCTTGCTAAATGATTTTTTTTTAATTTTAGATTACAAATCCTTACATTCTTTCTTAGTAAAAACTCAAGACAGAAGGGCAAGGGCTAGGCAAATGGAGTTGTGACTTTCCCAGGGTCACATAGTTAGGAAGTATCTGAGATCAGATTTGCACCCAGGTCTGGTGCTGTGTCCACTGTGCCACCTAGTGTAAGGGGTAAAATTATAGTTGGACTGATTTTATCAGAGTGTGGTCGCTAGGAATTTAATTAATACCAAATGATTTTTAGCAATTTGTTTATAAAATATAGAAAGAGTTTAAATAAGAAAATCAGAGAGAGATAGGGTAAGATATCTAACCTAACACTAAATATTTTGCTCCGACCCCTGGCTCAACCAGGCAGGGCTAATTAGTTCTCAGCTGGAGGAGCCTCAGCTTTGAGCCGAGGACCCAGGGCTGAATAAAGCAAAGACTTCAGTCATGAAGTCTATCTCAAGAGGGGAGGCCTCTACTAAGGCTAGTCCTTTCAGAAAATCCAGGAAAGGAGTCAGTCTTTTTCACTCACCCATGTGGTAGTTTAAAGGGAGAGATTTAAGAACAGTCTTATCAAGTCCAAGGTCTCAGGTCCAGTAAGCAGATTCATTATCAGCCTCTAACTCAAACTTGAAACTCTGAAGAAGGAAGAACTCCCACAGGAAGTTGTAACTCCTTTGTAAAGACTTTTTTGTGTCACTTCCTGTGCCTTCCTCCACTTTAAGTGTACCAATTCCAGCTAAAGCTTTGCTTAGGACTACCCTAGGAGCAGTCAGGGATTCTGATTCATCACCCACTATTGCACAGGTGGGTCACAGACCTCTCCCACTTAAGGATTAAGTGGGGTGTGTACACTTTTGGTAATTAAATCTAAAAATGGGCAGGGAAGAGTTAATCCCATCTTCATACTAGCTGCCCCTAAATGAAAACTTATGACTACAAAACATTTTAAAATTCTAAGTATTATAAAATAACAAAGTTATATCTTTTCATAGTTTATTATGCCTTCAAATTTAATAACTCTTAGTGATACTAGTAATAAATAAAAGAAAAATGAAGTCTACTTTTATTGATATAAATGTTAGCTATCATTACCTTAACCTTCCTCTCAAATGGCTGTTCTACTTCCTAAAAATGAATAATGTATTTCCTAGTATTAAAACACAATTTGTGTGTATATGTGTGTGAAAGAGAGAATGTGCATGTGTGCTCACATGAATGCACACATGCTTTCCCTTAAATTGCCAGTTTCCTTTTTTTCCTTTAAGAAAAGAGAAGTCTGTAACTGTCATCTTAGTTCCTTATTTCCCCACTCTTCCATTTGTTTTTATTAATTTCTATTTCCTCTGCCGAATTGAAACAGTCTCCAAAGTCAGGAGTGATCCAGCCAACTTAATTTGGCAAGTCAGTGACAATTTATTTAGTGCCTGCTCTGTGCAGAGCACTCTGCTGGATGCTGAAACAAATATTTAAAGTGGCATAGTTCTTGCCCACAAGGAGCTTATAGTCTTAAGGAAAGAGGAAAGATATCAGTAGAGTATTTTGGGAACAAAGATGAAGTTTCAAGTGATCTCTGAAAATATGAGAAAAGAACACATTTTATGTGTTAGAATTAATTGTGGTTGAGACTGAAATATATTATTAGGTGGTCGCCAGGGATTTAATTTCTAAATCCCAAAATGAAGTAATAAAGTAAAATGGAAGTTTTGGTAGTTTATTTACAATATTTACAATAGAAAGAAGATATTAAGGAATGAGAGAGAGAAAAAAAAAACTCTGGCTTCTTCTGATACCAGTTAGAAATTCTAAGCCCCAGCCAGGGGAAGAGCTTTTCAAGTAGATGGGCTTTAACTGGAGGCTTCATGCCTCCAGAAAGGCGGGATCACTAAGTCAGCTTTTCACTCACCAATGGTGACAGCCTAAAAGAAGTCATGGTGTCTGCCTTCTGGGCGCTCCTCAAGGGTCTGTCTTCCAGTCACTCCTCCAAGTCAGTGCCTGAATTTCTGAACGACTGTCTGAATGTCTGAGTCTGAATGTCCAAATGTCTGAATCCGATTGAATGATCCGAATCTGAATCCCAGTGTTCGAATGAATCTCCTTCTGCCTTTTGGTCCTCTTTTTTCTCTTGTGTCACCTCCTCTAAATTTCACATCTACCAGTCATAGCAGACGCTTTTCTCCAGGACTGCCCATTCTTTAGTTCTCATCTTCTTTGGTTAGATTTTCTCCAGGACTGTCCACTCTTTAGTTCTCACCTTCTCTGGTTAGATTATATCTTTTTTAGGTTACTTAACACCTCTTTTGGTAAATTCACCTTTTAGAGCTACGTAACACCTTTTTGTGGTTAATTCACTTTGTAGTTAAAATCTAAAGATAGATTATAGATTACAATTCTAGCTTCACTATAAAGGAAGAGCTGAGTATCTTCATTGTTACAGTAAGGAGATTACAAATTTATCTTTACAATAAAAAAAGAACTAAATATCTTCATTGTTACAATCAGGAGATAGCTAAATCCAATCTTCATATATGTTATATGTATCTTTTCTCTTTTATTTGACTGACCTTTTGTACATGAATCTTATTTTTGTCCTTAATCACAGTGTTCAGCACGGTGCCTTGAGCATACTTTAGGTATTTAATAAATATTACTGGAATAATTGGATTATTTTTTAGCTCTTCCTGAATTTTCCTATAGCTCACCAGGTGGTGAGGAAAAAAGAGAAACTAAATACTTGCATGTTAACCAGTTTTTATAGTCCTTAAAGCAAATTTAGGACACAACCTCAGTATGGGTTTATCTCTTCTACATTAACTCATTCTAATACATTTATTCTTGGTTTTGTTAGTTTATTTTTTCTTGCTCAAAAGTAAGACTGTAAAGCTGCCACTTTAGTTCCAGAAAAATGACTCTGGTACTATATTTTCACTGTAAGGATTGCCAGTTAAGGAAGAGCCCTCTTTGTCAGTTACTTTGTCAATATTTGTCAATATTTCTTCATAAAGATTGGTATAAAGTACGTGAGGAATTTGGGTAGCATAATGCTAAGGGCTCAGATTAGATAGGAGGAAGATGGTTTTAATTTTTCAACAACTAGTTTACTCATTGTGTTTAACATCCTAATTTATTTTTTATTTAGAATTTAGGGGCATTTTGGAAAAAATAAGATTTTATTAAAAGATAGCTATTTTAAAAAATGTTTTGTCTTATATCTGGTGAATAACTTGTTTATTTTTGAAGTTTCATTTTTTTGTAATTTGGATTTTAATACCTAGATGATTATATTCATTTACAAAACATTTTAAGTGTTGAATTTGCTTTTATACTGACTGGTAATTAATTCTTTGCATTCAAGTAATTTAGCATAAATTCATATTCTTTTGGAATCTTTTCCTATTCAAATGCAGAAATTGATAAATGTTCAAATACTTTCACTTTTGATGAGCTTAGCACTAATTAAAAGAATCATGACAAATGGAGCATTAGTTCTTTTGCCATTTTGGAGATTATTAGACTACTTGGAAAACGCCATTATTTAAATGTGAAATAGTAATGCACCTTTGCCCATATGATACTGATTAAGGAATAAGTGTTTCTTTTCTCTCATATATATCTTTCCATTAAGAAGATTGGCTTTGCATAGTTGGTCAGTAATTGAGAGTTTGTTTTGAACTCTGGAGGTATTATGTAGATGAAATGCCATACTTTATGACTATATAAAAATTTGATCAAGGCATACATTGATCATGTATTAAATTGAGGATTTTCAAAATATATTTTCCAAATTTGATCAATAAATATGTTAAGATGCATTATTTTCAATTTTTTTATAAGTAGAATGGGAACTTAGTCAATTCAGAAAACCAATAAAAATAAATTAGTAGTTGTAAAGTTAATAGTTCTGTATTTTGGAAGTTTTCCATCACTTATGAATTCATAAAACACATTTTGGTCAAATCAAAGGATTTTAAATCACTGTATATTTGATTAATTTCACTGTATTTCATGTTCTTCCCTTCAGGAGTCTTTGACACTGTTAAGTATTTTAGACATCCTAAATTTTGTCCTATTTCTTTAACCTATTTTTGTATCCAGAATAAACACACACACACACACACGTGCACATCCATACAAACACTCTATCTTGTAAGTTAGAACTTAAAATTTACTTGTCACTTATTTTTATGAAAGAATTTTTTTTTCCTGGACAAGATATTATTAGTATAGTAAAGAACTGGGGGAAATACTTGTTCTTAGTACATTTTTTTCTTGTAAACTCTTACCTATTGTCTTAGAATCAATACATACTATCAGTTCCAAGGCAGAAGAGTGGTAAAGGTTAGACATTTGAGGTTAAGTTACTTTCCCAGGGTCATGTAGCTAGGAAGTGTCTGAATCCAGATTTGAATCCTGGATGTCCTGACTCCAGGCCTGACTCTCAGACCCCTGAGCCACCTGACTGCCCCCAGTACATGTTTTTAAAAGAATATTTTCAGTTGCCTGGGGCACTGAGACTTTATGTGACTGATTCAGCGTCACATAGCCAATTTAGGTTAAACAAGTCTCTGAGGCCAGCTTTTCTACTACTATTCATAACTAGAAAGAATATTAATGATTCATTTATTTAATAACTTTGAGACTTACTAGAATTAATTTAAAACTTTTATTTTTTTTTTAAACTGAGCACATAGTGGAATATATGGCCACTGAGTGGACAGAGCCCATTAAAGAAATTGGCATTTTAGTTCAGTATTTGGCAGCATTTCTTTTATATCTAGTTTCTTTTTATAAACCAGTGACCTTTTCATACCCTGTAGCCATTAATTCATTAACAGTCATTTATTAATCACTTTTTATGTACCAGGTAATTTGCTAAGTGATGGGAATAGAAAGACCAAAATGAAGCCATCCCTGTCTATAAGGAGATTTGTCTGGACATTTGTTCATTTTTTCCTAATCATTTGTAATTTGCAGTATTTTTTAATCATGTTGCTGTTAATAGATTTTGAAAATGTTTTTGTAGTTTAGGAGTGACTTATTCTTATGCTAGGCATAAAACTCAAGAAGATCATTGATAGTAGGAGATCCCATATTCATATCAAGTTATATGTATAGCAGCACTTTTGTAGTAGCAAAGAACTATTAACAGAGAAGCCCATCAATTGAGTAATGACTGAACAAGTTATGGAATGTGAATGTGATGAATACTGAGAAGTGTGGAAAGACATGCATGAACTTATGCAAAGTAAAGAAAGTAGAACTGAAAAACAAGATACATAAACAACAGCAGCAATCAAAAATATGGAAAGTATCAGAAACACAAACAATTGAAAATATAAGTTGCAAAATTACAAAGAACAAACAGCTCCTCAGAAGAGATATGAATAAAATCTTTCCACTGATTTGCAGAGATGGAGATGAGAAAGGTCTGTATGTCTTTATGACATATTTCATATAGCATCCAAGGTTTTTTTTTCCATTTCTAGGTAGGTTTGCTGATTTTTTTTCTCTTCTCCATTTGAGAAAACAAAAAACTTTGTTAGAGGGGATTGCTCCCTGGAAGAGAGGGAGTTAGAGGGAGGAATAGTACAAAGGAAAATTTAGGTAATGGTGATCCAGGACTGATATTCGGAAAGAGATATGAGGATTGGATATAAAGTCTTAAGAGTCATCTCTGTAGAAAAAGAGAATTTGGAGCCCCCAGAATATGAGTTGAATAGTTCTATTTCTCTTTCATCTGTTACCTTTACACTATGTACCCATATCAGAGGATATTGCTAAGTTGATATTCTTGTTCCAAAGAAATTAACCTAAAGAACTTAAAAAAAAATGCCCTTAATATCTATGTGTATGTATCTCATTTGAGAATTTAGTTTCCTTGAAAGTTCTTACATATTCATATCTTTTAAAAATTTTGTTCTTTGTTTTGGGCTCCCTTTTCTACATTTTATGAGTTCTTTTACATATGTGTTGAAGAACTACCTTTTGATGATAACTTCTTTAGTTGACATTCTTCATCTTCATGAGTGGTCATTATTATAGTGTTAGATTTTCATTTCTGAGTTCCTCTCATGCCTCTTGACCTAGCTTCATTTATAATCAGGTTGTGAAATCATACCTAAATTTCTTTGAACTTTTTGTTGCTTTCTTGAAATCTAAGGTATGTTAGAACATGCCTATTGTTCATTTGTTTCAATCATGCCTCACTTTTCATGTCCCCATTTGATATTTTCTTGGCAAAGATAGTAGAGTGGTTTGCCATTTCTTTCTCTGGCTTATTTTATAGATGAGGGAACTGAGGCAAAAAAATTTAAAATTTAAGTAATTTGTCCATGGTCACACAGCCAGTAAGTGTCTGAGGCTGGATATGAACTTAAGTCTTCCTGGCTTCAGATTTGACACTCTATCCACTGTGCCACTTGACTGCCCATTTTTATATTTGACTATGAATATAGAGAATAATATTACTTTTCCCCAAAATTACTATCACTTCTTCACAAATAAGTTTGTCAGAATTTTCTGTTGTTGCTTCTGTCTTCTGTGAGATGAAATTAGTTTTGTAAATGTCCTACTATTTTTTTACTATTTATTTTTATTTGATTCAGCAAGTGTGCATTGGTTTATTCATTTTATTTTTCAATTGTTCTTTCCAAAGCTTCAGCATTTGTCCTCTTACATTCAAACCAATCTTTACATGTTAAAATGCTGTTAGCTTCCATAATGTTCTAGAAAACAGGGGTTGACTAATTAAGGAGAGTTTTTAAAGTTACCTTGTAGAATATTAAAGGAAAGAATTTTATAAAGTTGGATCAGCTTTCAGTACAGTGTACCAGTCAGTATTTTTTCCCCCAAGATGTAATTTTTTTTGTTCTATACATCCTTATGTCCCAGACAGAAAAAAAATAATTCTAGTGATCTACCTATAATCTCTAACTTAGTGTGTATCATAATTTCCAATTATATATGTCAGTATAATATTTTTTATGTTTAATTTAATGTTAGTGACTTTACAGTGTACTTTGTTGAATGCATGTGTATAACACTGTACTAAGTATTTAAAAGTATTTAAATACCTTCTGTTTAGGAGATTATGATCTCAGTGAAGTCAGATTTTTTCCTCTAAGTATACATACAGATGTGCATACATATATGTAACTAGACACATATACACACACATAAGTTGAAAAAAGAAAGACCTAATTCACTTTTAAAATAAACTATCTCAGATGTGGTCAATGTGTTGCTTTGCTGAAATGCTTTTTTTCTTTTGTATTAAATCTTTGTTACATGGTATTGTTCTTTGGATAGAGGAGGAGGAAGGGGTATGTTTGGAAATGAATGTGACGTAAAAACAAGAGGCATCATCAAAAATGATCTATTTAAATATAATCTCCATACTTCATATGTAGACTAGTGAAAGACTAACAGGTCACTAAATACTGACTATTTCTTTGTGTGCTTCCCTCCCCCTTAACCCCCCTACCCACCCCATTGAGTTCTTATCACCTAGTTAAGAACTTTGGTTTTCCCTGAAATAACTTGGTGTACTTGCAATATTGTTTATGTTCATTTTATAGACAAATAGTTATAGTAAAATCTCATTCTTCAAGAAGCATAGTTGTTGTAACTCCGGCATTATGGCCTTTCTCAAGTCATTAACATTATTTAAAGTAAAACAGCTGAATGATATTAAAAACAAACCACAAGAAATGGCTCATGCTTATTCCTGTTAATTGTTTTGTATAATAGTTTATCTTCTACCACCAATTGACCCATAAGGTGATTGTATTAGAAGGTCCCAGTGGCAGCAGTTAGACTATGATATAGTAGTTAACTCTGGTAAATACAATAGTTATTTTGGATTGCTCTATATACTATATTATAGAGCAGTTTTTATGGAATTAATGGCAACTACTTCTTATGTTAAAATGGGGAAGAAAAGGTGCCAAAAACTCATTTATAAATGGCAATCAAGTAGTCACAGTGGTATTTTCTAATCTTTGCTAACAAACTATCCCTAAGATACAGATCTTATGAATGACAGGTGGGGGACTTTGGACTGGATAAAGATTAGGATCCCCTGCTGCCTTGTAATTATCAGGATCTGGACAGTCATTTATTTGGAAGAAACGATGTGTGCACAGTGTGCATCAAAAGTAAAGCATACATAATGTGATTGTAAAAGGGGTATTTGAATCCTCCCAGTGGGATGTCATAGGGTATGTTTATAAACTCCAACTAAGCAGTTGCTCTGCAATGGAATTCCATTGGCATTGAAATAATAATTTGCACAGTCAAATTACCTTCTTTACAGAAACCCAGGGAATCATGAGAGCCTAATCCTTTATTAATGTCAACTCATAGGCTGCAAGAAAGCGTAAGATTGCCATTCGAAAAGCTCAAGGGAAAAATGTGGAGGCCATCCGAGAACTGAATGAGTATCTGGAACAGTGAGTGTTTTGCAAGAGGATTGTGTTTTGCTATTATGATAAATCTTTTTTTAATTAAAATGGAATTTACATTTGATTTACTCTTTTGCTTCCATGCTGTTCATTTACAGAATCACCACACACACATACCTTTTTTCCCCCCTCTTCCCACCAGGTTTGTGGGAGATCAAGAAGCTTGGCATGAACTTTCAGAACTT
This sequence comes from Monodelphis domestica, assembly GCF_027887165.1. Lineage (NCBI taxonomy): Eukaryota > Metazoa > Chordata > Mammalia > Didelphimorphia > Didelphidae > Monodelphis > Monodelphis domestica. The sequence goes on along the minus strand of NC_077229.1, from coordinate 159,849,427 downwards.
TACATCAATGAACATGAGTAAGTTGATAAGTCTACATAAACCTGCTAGCAGTGTATATCTCTTCTAAGTTAAAAGGGCTACTATGTATCTAAATTTTTGTGGGAAGGTTTGCCATATTTTAAATTTGTAATAAAAATGCTTTAACATATATTGAGTCTTTAATAAGATTAAAAAGCTATGAACTTATTAGAAACCATTTTTATAATTTTGGTCAAAAATCAATATGGAATGGTTTTGTTCGACTCATCTATTCAGTCATGATGATTGTTTTGATTTTTCTTTCAAAATCATTTTCATTCATTGGAATATGAAATACTATAACGTCTGTTAAAAGCATTATTTAAAAGGTTATTTTTAGAGTTTAAAATGTTCCTATATACAAAGCGCCTTATCCTTGCTGTATTTCAAAAAGAATGTCTCTTTATAGCTTGGTATGATTCTGTTGATTGTAAGCATTCATTAGTGTTCTTGCTAAGAGAGTCTGTTCTTCTGAAGGGGCGGGCATTCTGTCGCCTGGGTACAAAACCAAGCACAATCAAGAATGTTGAACTCACTTATTGGATATCTAATGGTTTTTGTGAGTTTTTTCTTTTTCTTTCTTCTTTTTTTTTAATTGCTATATGACAGGAGGAAATCCCAGTGTGGGAGGATTAATGCAAAGCCTTAGTGCAAGTTTTCTAATATCATAGCATTAATTTTAACCTCCCATTTTCAAGCATGTTTTTTTTTCCCTTAATTCTTTTGCCTAGACTGAATTATATCACATTGTTTGCTTCTTTCCTTTTAAGAAAATGTAAAAAAATCAGATTCTTATTGTCTGAAAGCAGCTAAGCCTAGTTCTCATAGAAATTAAAATATTTGACTTATGAAATAAAATATCATTATTCTGGTTTTTTTGTTTTGTTTTGTTTTGCCACAATCTATTCATGCAAAGTGAATTGGAGAATCATGGCAATTAATCCAGGATTAATTCAAACAAAAAAATTCACTTTGATGAACTATCTAGGTAGTTAAGCATAATTGTTTCAGTTCTCTAAATATTGATGCAGTTACAAATGTGTTTCTTCCATTTCTTAACTCACCTATTCATTTCAGATGTTTTCTGATTCTCTATAGGATGCAGAGTGTTTTAATTTAAAATTTTTAATTTTTCATAATCTCCATATTTTAAATTTTAACTTGTATGTAGCATAATTAATGGAAAGAGCCCTCAATTTAGAGAGAGTATTGAGACTCAGTTGTTGGCACTGCCATGTAGTACTTGTCTCACAAGAGTAAATGCTCTATGAAGTTTCTCCTCCTTTTAATTAAATCTTTGATCTTATTATTCTTTTACCTTAGATTTAAATGAATAGAACTGGATATAAGCTACAATGGAGTAAAAATAAAAGTATCTTTCTCTTAAATTTGCTATTTCTAAATGTTTATTAATCATGATTAACTGTGCAATCATGATTAAGTGTGCTTTCTATAGATTCATGACTGAATGATCTTGGGAATTTTCCCTTTAAAATACTCTCTTTTTATTTTTTAAATTTTAACTTTTGACAGTTTTTTTGAGAAATAAAATTATACCTTTTTATCTTCAAAGGGGGTATGGAGAAATGAAGTAGGGTGGAAAGTTCTCCTAGAATTAAACAGGATAATCCAAAGCTTTTTAGCTATAAAGTAGTACAAATTATAGTGAGAAAAGCAGCTGAAAGTAATTTGTTTCCTAAGGAAATGATAATTGTACTCATCTCACACTCTTCAATAGTGTTACAAAAATATATTTTGACTTTTAATCCAGTTAAGTTTACAAAATGGTCATCCATCTATTTTTTCCCCAAACTAAAAACTTGGAAGCATTCTGTAATTAAGGATAATTTAAAATATAGTAGGTTGTGATAAACATATTTTGAGACTATCTGACTTGAGCATAGGAAGTGATATATGTGTGGCAGAGAATTTAAAAAAAAGTTAATGGATTGAAACATAGGGTATTTTCTTAGTCATTAATCATTTATTAAACATTTACTATGTACCAAGAACTGTTTTGAGTATAAATAAAAGCAAAAATAGTCTTGCTTTAAAGGAGCTCATTTTCTAATAGAGGGAACTCATATATAACATTTAGCAATTTAAAAATGGTTAGATTGTTTGTTTTTTTTTAAGTAGGTTCTGAGTTGCTCTCATCTGTGTTTACATTGCAATAATCTCTTGAGGTACTTGAAAATGCTTACCTGGATTTTACAATGAACAGGAGCCATAGCATTTCTATGACTGAATTGTTTTACCCTAAGATCTTCTGTACTCTTCTCAAACTCTTGTTCTTCTTAGAAGAGGATATATAACTGGAAATAGCTTCTCACAGCTTTTTTTTTTTAAATCGGTGATATGGTATGGTCCAAACACTCATTAGAAGGGGAAAGGAAGGATGTTTGGAATCCGTCTCTTCATATGAAGTGAAAAATCACTTACTTTGCTCTCAGTTTTAATGTTTCTTTAGATTCCTTCAACACTGTTACTGGCACTTTTTCTTTGGTGTATTGATTTTCATATATGGAATCTATATATTTATATTTGAATCCAGAGTGGATTGTAGAGGGGAGAAAAAGAATAAGTAACTTGGATTTTTAATTCATAGCCATAAGAATTTTTAAGGTGGCATATTCTAATTTTTTATCTTCATATACTGGCAGAATATATAATCTCTTCTTTTGCTAGAAAGGAGTCCTCTTCTTTTTTCCAACTTAGTTGATCTTGTAGTACTTATGTCATTAGATTTCTTCTGAATAGTAATTTCACATATGAAATTAAGGATAAACTGTACATTACATTATAGTTGCTTTAAGAAGATGGTTAGTTCAGCATCTTTTTAAAAGCACTTATAACAATCTATACTTCATTTGTTATAATTTTTTTTTCCTTTAGCAAAGGTCTCATGCTATTAGTATCTCCTTAAAAACTAGTGTCATTATTTCTAAATAAATGTCCTTTTAAGATTTTTTTAAAGATTAGATTAATCTTGTAAATTTTAGAATTAACTTATTCATTGAGCTTGCTTAATTATATGGATTTTGAGAATGAATGTGATGGCAAAAATTGCTCTAAATTATTTTAAATTGCAGATAATCTACTGTTTTCAGCAGTTTTTAATTAACCAGTTTCTGTTCTTGATATTCTTCAGCTATGCAAAAGCAGCCTTTTGTTTGGAGGAACTTATGATGACTAATCCACACAACCATTTATACTGTCAGCAATTTGCTGAAGTAAGTTTTTTAAAAAAAAATTTGTTTTAATAATTTAATTTGCTGAAGTGTGTTTTTTAAACTATTATAAGTCATTATGTTTTTGTCATTGTTGCATAATTTGAAGGAATTAAAAGTAAAAGCTTTTTCAGTTTTGATGTTAAATATGTAATTTTTAAAACTATGATGAAATTTTAGTTTTAGGCTTAAAGTTTTAAATTCCTAATTATTTTTTGAAGTGTTGATTTTTTTAAAAATCTAGTATTTGGACTTTTTTCAAAATTAGATGGCATATTCTTTTTTTTTTTAATTTAGTCTCTAAGGTTTCTAAGAAGGCTGATTTTTTTTTTCCTTTTAAATATATTTCTAGTAAATCTGTAGGGGCAAGAAGATGAATTTTATTTGCATGCTACTATATAGGTGATATTTGTTTTGAGTATGAATAGCAGTTTCTGAGGTGATATTCTATCTCGGTAAAATTTGTAAAGTAATTACTGAGGCTTAGCTGAAGCACTTTAATAATAAAAATAATTGCCACAGGGCAGCCTTCACTCTTAAAGTTGTGTTTTATGTACTATTGGAAAGTCAGTGCACTAGTTCAATTTTTTTTTAGAAATACGTCATTTAAAGTTATGCTTTTTTCTTTTAATGAAAAGGGTCTTTATTTTTTAAGCATTCAATAATATGGAAAAGATCAAATTTCTCATAGAGTTCTGCTTTGTCTTGTTATACTTCAAATGGTATTTGATATTTAGATTAGTACTAACAACCTTAAGATGAGTTCCTTTAACATCTTGGACTTGGATATGAAATATCTAACTACTGCAATTAGCAATTCCTGTGGTATGATGAAACATGTTATATTTCAAAGTAGTAAAATAAACAGATTTCAGCCATCTGCAATTTTAACAGGTTAAGTACACCCAAGGTGGACTTGAAAATCTCGAACTTTCAAGAAAATATTTTGCACAAGCATTGAAATTGAACAACAGAAACATGAGAGCTCTTTTTGGGCTTTACATGGTAAGTAGAGGTGCATGCTAAATATTGTTTTTTAAAATCTGTCATTTAAAATTCATTATTATTTCTAATTACCTCCCATAACTCTGCCTCATTTAATTACTGATTGTATGGTTTTGATCTTCAGTGTAATTTAAATGTGTGTAATAATTTGAAATTCTAATGATTTTTAAATTATAAATAGCACTTATAATTTTTCATTGTTTATAATTTTTTTACATTTCTATAGTTGGTTTTAGTGAAGTTTTGAAACTAAAATTAGGTGTATAATATAGAATGAATGTAATATATATGTATATATGTACCATATGTGCATACACACAAGTACACACAAATGTTTACATAAGATGTCCCAGAAGTCTTAGTGTAGTTTTAAACTATGTATAAATGCATATATGTAATGGAATATATATGCACACATATCCACACATATAAAAGTAAATTGAGCAGTTTAATACTTTTCTGTAAAAAATAAAATTTGTCATTTAAAAAAATAAATCTGCTCCTTTGTTATAGTAATGAACATAAGCAACACACTGAACTAGTTTTATTTTTATTTCATGTTGATGAATTATGCTATACTTCCCATGCCAATCTCTTATCATGTATACTGCTTTTATTAAACCTACCTTAAGATAGTTTAAAGTATGATACTAAGAAGATGTCAGAATATGCATTATAGATTTTTCAAGGCATATTACATTACTTTTTTGCTGATGGGATAGGATTGATTCTATTTGGGGAAATAAATAATAAACTATTTCTGTTTATTACATATGACTAAAAGATAAACTTAGAGAAGAATCAATGTATTGCAAGTATTTACAGTATCCAGCATTGTATTGGATGTTGTCAAGAATGCAAAGAGATGTAAAATGTTGATCTTACCCTCAAGGAGCTTATGTAGTTAGAAAATAAATGAAACACATAGAATATACTCCTTAGGTGTCAGTGTCCAATTCCCTGGTTTTATAAAGGAAGAAAAGAAGGCCCAATGGTTTTAAGTGATATATTCACAGTCACACTGATTGTAAGTATCTAAGCTCATAGTCAGATATGTTCTTTATGAGGCCATGAAATTTTGAATTTTTTTGAGGAGATCCTTTTTTTGTAGAACATAAGGTTTGCAGAGTTTTTTTTTTTTTAAAGTAAAAGGCTTAAAAATTTTACTTTATTGATACCTTGAATCCTTCAGAATTTGACTAACTGTAATCTTTTTTTTTTTAATCCTTACCTTCTATCTTGGAATCAATACTTGTATTGGTTCCAAGGCAGAAGAGTGGGAAGGGTTAGGCAATGGGGGTTAAGTGACTTGCCCAGGGTCACCCAGCTGGGAAGTATCTGAGGTCAAATTTGAACCTAGGACCTCCAGTCTCTAGACCTGTCTCTCAATCCACTGAGCTACCTAGCTGCCCCTGACTATAATCTTTTGAGGAAATTTTAAAGGTCATCTTACTAGACTAAATTGAAAGGAAATTTAAAACTTTTTTAAACCAGGCTTGGTTGTTGGGTGAACCTAACTACAGAGCAGGTAGAAGCTATCAGTTCTTTTGGTTGGATCTTGTGAGATTATGTGGTCTCTTTAGGGTAGGGAAAAAATAACTTAAAATCAAATTTTGCTATCATAATTGGAAGACTATTCAAAAGTATTAAGTGATACAAAGGGCAATTGAAAAATTTAAGTAGATGGGTGAACCAAAATGGCAGAGAAGGTACAAAGATCTATTTGGTTTCTACTAAATTATCTACAAAAAAACCCAGATATAAGTTCTCAAAATGAATTCTGGAGCAGTATAACCCACAAAATACTTTAACCTTATATAATTTAGAAAGCTGATGTGAGGGATCTAGTGTAGACATGAAGCATAGCATGTCAGGGCAGGCCCAACTGAGGCAACAGGCCTTGGGTGCAACTGAAGTAGCAGCCAGAGCTTCTGGAACTCAGCCACAGAGAGTAAGGCGAGTTGGAAAATTGCTCAGAAGGAGATTACAGAAGTTCCTCATTCTGAGAGCAAAATTTTTGTCACATTGTCCATGCACAGGCATGGTCACAGGTTGAGGAGAAGCACCAGCATATACTAGCACTTGGAGCTGCAGGGATCCTGGTCACAATTTCAAGGGGTAAAGAGTGGTTAGTCACTTATAGACCAGAGTAGAGAGAAAGTATTAAATACACCTCTCCTTATATAATACCATCTTGGAAGAACTAAAAGCAGATAGATCTGCACTGCCAGCTCTAAAGGCAACTGTACAAAGAATATGAAGCCCGGGAACAGTGTCCCCTTCACCACAGTTGCAGAGCCAATAACATTTTTTTAAACTAAAAGAAAAGAAAAAGTTGGGAAAATGAGCAAAAAACAAAAAAGAAAGTTATTTTGGCAACTGGATAGACTCAAACTCAGAATAAGACAAAGTCAATACTATTGCATCCAAAGGCTCCAAGAAAAATATGAATTGCTTTCAAACAAATCAGACAAGAGAGGTATAATTAAAATTGGGAAAAGAAATGAGTGACACATGAAAATCATGATTTTCCTGTCAATATTTTGATAAAGGAGACACACACACAAAAAAAAATACTGAAGAACTTAGTACCTTAAAAAAACAGAATAGACCAATTGGTAAAAGAGGCACAAAAATCTAGAGAATTCCTTCAGAAGTAGAATGGGCCAAATGGAAAAAGGTATACAGCAGCAATGCACTGAAGAGAAGAATTCTTTACGAAGTAGAATTGACCAAATGGAAAAGGATGTACAAAAGCTCACTCAGAAAAATCATGCTTTAACAATTAGAATTGGGCAAGTAGAAGCTAATGAATTCATGAGAGATCAAGAAACAGCCAAACAAAGCAAAGTAAAAAGTACTAAAAGAAAATGTGAAATATCTCTTGGGAAAAACAATTGACTTGGAAAATAAGTCCAGGAGATGATAATTTAAGGATAAATTAAGAAATAATTTAAGAATTATTGGACATCCTGAAAGCCATTATTAAAAAAAGAAAGAGCTTAGACAATCTTTCAGGAAGACATCAAAGAAAACTGCTCTGATAGTCTAGAACCAGAGGACAAAATAGAAATTGAAAGAATCTATCAGTCACCTTCTGAAAGAGATCCCCAAAAGAAAACTCCCAGGAATACTATAGCCAAATTCACAAATTCCCAGGTCAAGGAGAAAATATTGCAAGCAGCCAAAATACCCCCCCAAAACAGGTCAAATATTATGGAGCCACAGTCAGGATAACATAAGACATTAAAGGATTGGAGGGCCTGGAATATGATATTCCAGAGGGCAAAACACCAAAAAACTTCATCATTATTAGGGCAGTTAGAAAGAATATGCATAAAAGACAAGGGTATGAGTTGAATATGATGGAATGCTATAAAAAAATAAATTAAGGCATGAGAAAGAAGAATGCGTTGGGAAGAGGAGGGAGAGAAAAATAGAATGGAGTAAATTATCACACCTAAAGAGGCATGAAAGTGTTTACTGTAGAGGAGATGGGGGAGGTGGGGAAGAGAGCATGTAAATGCTACTTTCTTCAGAATTGACTTGTTGAGAGAAAAACATCCTCAACCAATTAGGTATTGAAAGTTTTCTTACCCCATAAGGAAAATGGGAGAGGACAGGGAACAGAGAAGTGGGGTGGGGCTGATAGAAAAGAGGGCAAATTGGGGGAGGTGGAGGTCAGAAACTAAGTAGGTAGTAGGATAGGAAGTAATACACATTATTCATAATGGTTAAAAAAATTTTATTTTACAAATCTCTCATAAAAAAACCTCATTTCTCAAAAACATAGAGAAATGAGTAAGAATACAAGTCATTCCCTAGTTAATAAATGGTCAAAGGATCTGAACAGGCAGTTCTCAAAGAAATTAAAGCTCTCTGTAGTCATTAAAACATTTTCTAAATCATTATTAACTAGAGAATTTCAAATTTATAAACAACTCTGAGGTATCACCCCACACCTATCAGATTTGTTATTATAGTAGAAAAAGAAAATAAGGAAACTTGAAGGGGATGTGGGAAAGCTGGGACACGAATGCATTGTTGGGTGATTACAGTACTGATTTACAATACTGATCAGTTATTCATGAGAGCAATTTGACTTTTGTTCAAAGGCTTATAAAATAGTACATACCCTTTGACCCAGCAATAGTATTACTAAGTTGGTATCCCAAAGAGATAAAAGAACAAAAATGAGAAGAACCCATATATACAAAAATATTTAAGGAGCTCTCTTTAGGGGGACAAAGATTTGGAAATTGAGGGGATTCCCATTAACTGTGGAATGACTGAGTATGTTATAGTGTGTGTTTGCAATAGAATACTATTGTGTTGTAAGAAATGACAAGCAGGGGGCATGCAGAAAAACCTGGAAAGACTTACACAAACTGAAACAGAATGAAATAAGTAGAACCAGGAGACCATTGTACAGTGACAAGTATACTTTACAATGAACAATAGTGAATAATTGAATAATTGCCATTCTCAACAACATAGTGATTCAAAATTATCCCAAAGGATGCATGATAAAAAAATGCCATCTACTTCCAGAAAAAACAAAAAACAAAAAACTGAGTCTGAGTGCGAACCAAGTCAAACTTTTTTCACTTTCTTAATTTTTTTTCTTTTTAAGTTTCCTTGCACAAAAGGATTACAATTTATATGAGATTGCATACAATCTCAAGAGAGGTGGGGGGTAGAGGGAGAAAGAATTCAAGACTCAATATTCTTTGAAAAATGTTGGAAACTTTTTTTACATGTAATTGGGGGAAAATTTAAATTTAATATTATAAAAAATAGAAAGACGTGAGTAGATGTCTACACTATGTTGCCTAAATTATATGTAGGACAAAGTAAATGAGATTAGCTGGTCTTATATTAACAGTAAAAAAAAGAACAAATGGTTATCCCAAGTATATTGCACTGTCATTCACTGTCAAAGATATGTAGATATGCAGACATTACTATGTATACTGGTAGAGATAGTAATGTATCTGTTCTAATGAGATTAGGAGGATGACTGACAAATTCAATTAATGTAGTATTCTTTTGATTCATCATAATAGAAATCACCCTAGTTGTCTTGGAAGCCTATTATTATAGGACATAAGCTCTGATAGGTCCTATCAAGCTAGAAAGTCTGAGAGGGTACCAATTACATACCATTCAAATAAGATGCTACCATCCAAGGCCTAACCTAGTAAATTCAGTGAATTTCCTTTCTGATACTTTGACCAGTGATGTTTTTTTTGGTTATGTTTGTTTTGACCACAGCATGTCATGAAAAAGTCTGCTAAAGCACATAAAACAGTTCAGTGAGACAAAACATGATGAAGTTATTATCTCCATTTTGTGGAGGGAGCCCATATTGATAGAATTATAAATCTTGAAGAATAAGATCATTGACAGTGACAATACTTCAGTCATAGATAAAAAAAAAAAAGAAAACCTTCCCACCTACTTATCACTGTAGAATATAAGTCAGCTAAATGGAAGTTAATTTACTCTTTTTAAGAGTATATTCATTTGATGAAAAGGTGTTGTTTTTTTAACCTGCGGTCCATAGATTCCTATGTCTAGGTGGATTTTAGGGGGAGGAAAAATTGCATCTTTATTTTCACTAACCTTTGTTTTTTCCTTTGAAATTCTATTTACCTTATTTTATGTATTTAAAAATGCTATTCTGAGGAATATTCCATGACACAAAAAGGTTATAATTTTGTGATCTAATATAAAGTGAGGATAAATTTATTTCTGGTATTTAAGTATTCTAGAAATAGTGGTGGTCCAAAGAGATCTAGTTTCAAGATTCCTCTTAAAAATTTGAAAACCATTCAATTTGCCAAATACTTGTTAATCACCTACTCCATGCTAGGTACTGTGCTAAGCCTTGTAGATATTCATTTGTAGGGGGAAATCAGGTATACAAATAGGTAAATACAAAGTAAGAGAGAGCTAAGAAAAGCCTTCTTTTGGGAAGTAGAACAAGTCAGAGAAATATTTCAGAGGTTGTTCTTAAGGTAGAGTGTGAAATTGTTTAGTAATAAAAGTAGTAGTCTCAATTTTAAAAGCATTGGAAAAATGACCTCTGCTTTCACAGGTCTCTCTTGACTTGCTTTTCTTATATCGTGGTGGTCCCTTGTTCTCACTTTTTTTTTTAAACCCTTACCTTCCATCTTAGCTAGGCAATGGGAGTCAAGTGACTTGCCCAGGGTCACACAGCTGGGAAGTGTCTGAGGTCAGATTTGTACCTAGGACCTCTTGTCTCTAGGCCTGGCTCTTAATCCACTGAGCCACCCAGCTGTCCGTTCCCCCCCCCCCCCCCCCTTACCCCTTGTTCTCACTTTGATCATCATTCTGATGTGGTAAAATTTTTCCAGGCTTTTTTTTATTCATCTCTTTTTTTAGAAGGCACAGCATTAAATTGAATAAGCATTTATTATCTGATGTGTGCAAGGTATTAAGTTCTACATATACAGAGGCCCCAAGGGTGTGTGTGTGTGTGTGAATTCCTTGCCCTCAATAAACTTATATTTTACTGGGGTCATATAGTATGCACACAGATAAATAAGGAAGCAAGGATATTAAAGGCATGGGGGATAGCCTATACAAAACTATGGGGGTAGGACATGAAATGAGGAGCTCAGAGAAAAGCAATAAGAATAATTTAGAATATGCATTTTATAAAAAAGAGTAATATGAAGTAAAACTGAATTAGATTGAAGTCAACACAGAGGAATGACTTTCAAGAATTTTTTACTTCATGTTTCCAGAATTTCAACTCTCATGAGTAAGGAAAATCAGAATTGTATAAAGAGACCAAATTAATGTACAGAAAAATCACCAAGTAGCTTAGATTTTTAAAAGATGTACAGGATATGGGAACAAGTTCATGTAACATGAGATGAATATGATGAATTTGGTCCTGTAAAAATAGGGGCAGGATTACTAATGATACTTAGTAGTGGTAAGAATGAACTGAGATTAGTAAAAGATAAAGGCAGTAAAAATTGATTAAAAATTATGTTGAAGGTTTAAATCAAGAACAGATCAGGCCTGGCCAACCTCATTTTCTTTTGTTGATAGTTGATAATCCAGCAGATTAGGTGAATGATTTAGATATAGTTTGCCTAAATTTTTAGTAAAGCATTTGCTTAACTCCTAATATTCTTATGGATAAGATAGAGAAATGTGGATATATAATTAGTCCAGCTATTAGACAGGGTAGAGTATTGAATTGAATCCAATAATATTAAATTCAATAGGGTCAAATGTAATGCCTTAAACTTGTGATTGAGAAAATCAAGTACAAGATTGTGGAGTACATAGCACTTAATGAGGAAATCATGGGAGTTTTTTGTACTACAAGTCAAATAAGTAAATGGAGTCAGAGTGATAAAGCAGTCAGAAAAACATTAAGATGATTTTGGCCTTCAGGAGTAGAGGTACATCTTCCACGAACAAGGAGATAATAGTTCTGCTGTACTCTACATTGATCAAAACATACCTGTATACAGTACTGTATTTAGTTCTAGATTACATAGTTTCAGAATGACATTGATAAATTGGAGAACATTCAGTGGACTACAACTGGGATGGTGAAGGACGTAAAATCTGAAATGTACACCATGTGGAGATTGGTTGAAGGAACCGGGAATGTTTATCTTGGAGAAGAAAAGATTCAGGAGAAATGTTAGCTATCTTCAAATATTTCATTGTCTGTCTAGAAGGCAGAAATAGAAGTAATTGATAAATGTTTCAAGGTCAAATTTAGGCTGTCAGGAAAAGTTGTCCAAAAGTGTAATGACCTACTTCTGGAGGTAGTGTATCCTCCTCATTAGAGGTTTTAAAGCGGAGCATGGATGACACTTTTCTGATACATTATAGTAACATGACTTTTTAAAAAAATATAGATTAAACTAGAGAACCACTGAATATCCTTCCAAAGCTTATGTTGGGTGATTCTGCAGTTGTATTTTGTTATATAGTCAATGGAGCCTCTGAAGATTCTTTTAACAGTTGACCTATGCTTTAAGAATATTGGCAGTCATATGGAGAATTAATTGGAAAGAGAGAATAATGGACAGGAGAATAATTAGGCTATTTCATTAATCTAGTCAAGTAAGAGGTGATGAGGGCCTGAACTAGTTTGGTGACTTTGTGAATGGAGAGAAAAGTAGAGATGCAAGAGATATTGTGAAATGTTTTAGGTGGGTTTGGGGACACAGTCAGATGTGATAACAATTGATTATTTGGGGCTAGTATCAGGGTTTTCACACTGTGGGTTGAAAGGACCAGCAGTTAGCCCTTACCAGGCCAGAGCCTGATCTGGGTCTGGCACAAAGATTTGTCAGTCACAGAGCTGGATAAAGTTAATGGAAAGTGTAGTTTATTTCCACAGAAAGGTTTGAAGGGAAAAGGGGAGTCCCTGCCACTATTTCATTAGCTAATAACCCCAGATCTAAACCTTCTTAGGAAGGGTCCTTAGGGATTTGATGGTCTACACTTGTCACCCTCTCCTCTCTAACTGTACCCAGACCCTGGATGCAGCTACCCTGCACTAAAAAACCTCTCGATTATTAAAAGAGATGCTGGTCTGTGACAGATTAGACAGAGACCCAAGAGTAGGTCCAAGGTCTAACTGAACCCAGACCTCTGCTTACTGATAATGCAGATAGCTGGATGCTGGTTCAGGTTAGCGTTAGGTTCAAAGGATCTTCTTCCAAGGAAACGCAGCAAGAAGGACAGCAGCATGGACAACATCAGAAACCTCAGGACTTGGCAGTTACTCTCCCCAGGTCTACATCCAGTGAGAGAGAGCTTGAACATCCCCTGAGTTCCAGCTTAACCCTTCCTTCCAACATTCCAGAATCTTCCATCTTCAGGTCTCATGCATCTGTCCTCTGCAAACCTTCATCTCTCCTACTATACTTATCTCTTCCTCATAACAGAAGTTAGGGTTAACAAAACTTGGTCATTGATTGGATGCAGGGATTGAAGGAGTGGGACAAGTTTGAAGGACAGGGATAGTTTTTGAAGTTTTGTTAAACATCTAATATCCAAGAAAGTATTAGAATAAATGGAGCTTTCCTTAAAATGATAAAATACTATCTATCTAAAACCATCAGCAAACACTTTCTGAAATCGGGACAGGTTGGACCCCTTCCCAGTAAGATCAGGGATAAAACAAGGGTGCCTATTATCATCACTATTATTTAATGTTGTACCAGAACTGCTAACTCTCACAATAACAGAAGAAAAAGAAATGGAAGGAGATAGAATAGACAGTGAAGAAACAAAACTATCACCACTTTTGCACTGGATATGATTGTTATACATAGAAAATCTTAGAAAATCAACTAAAAAAATTAGTTGAAATAATTAATAGCTATTGCAAAGGTGGAGGATATAAAATAAACCCACATAAATCATTAGCATTTCTACATATTACCAAGCCCAGCAGGAAGAGACAAAAAGAGAAATTTCATTTAATTTAAAAGTAGAGAATATAAAATACTTGGGAGTCAACCTGCCAAGACAAACACAGGAACCATATGAACTTAATTTCAAAAGACTTTTCACACAAAGTCAGATATAAACAATTGGAGAAATATTAATTGCAAATAGACTGAGAAAATATAATAAAAATGGCAATTTTGTCTAAACTAATCTATTCAGTTTCATACCAGTCAAACTGCACAAAATTATTTTATAGAGCTAGAAAATAATAGCTATTATCACCAAAGTACTGTACTATCTATAAGAGCAATATAGAGTTGGGGAGGGGAGAGAAAAGGATACAACATAAATATACACTGACAGGGAAATAAATATAAAATGATTCCAATCAAATTGTACAAAAGATAAAATAACAAGGTCAAAGAAGAGTTAAATGTCCAAGGAGTTTAGGCAAAGATACGTGAGAGAATTGTGTTCAAACTGTTTTGGAGAATATATGGATTTTTAAAAGGCAAAGATATGTAAAGATTCAAATTAATATTCAATACTCCAAGTGTTATTTTAATTCTATTTATTAAAAAGTTTTTCCCAACTTTAAATTTATGAAACTAATGTAGGAGATAAGCATAAACTTGGAAAAAAGACAACAATCTCCCTTAGTAGAGAGAGAAGATAAGATTATTTTAGTAATGATATAGTCGAAACAATTGATTTTTGTCCAGATGAAGTAAAAAGAAATCATATAAACTGGTAAGAATTGGCATAAACTTCAATACTTATTTTGAATTTTAGAAAATTGATAATGAAGATTGTAGAATGCTTAAAGATTTTAAAGAAATATCAAAGTGACAGATGATTAAGATATTTACATTCCTAAAAATGGTTACTTTAGAAATAATTATTGCTGGGGGCAGCTGGGTAGCTCAGTGGATTGAGAGCCAGGCCAAGAGACAGGAGGTCCTAGGTTCAAATCTGGCCTCAGACACTTCCCAGCTTTGTGACCCTGGGCAAGTCACTTGACCCTCAATGCCTAACCCTTACCACTCTTCTGCCTTGGAACCAATACCCAGTATTGATTCCAACACGGAAGGTAAGAGTTTAAAAAAAAAAAGAAATAATTATTGCTTCTGATTGGAAGGACTAAAACAGATTTATTCTAGGCTTAACATAACTATTAGTTTTTACCATAAAATGTTATAGGAAATCCATATTTAAGAGTAAAATAGGTCTCTGATCTTATAGGTATGAATTTAGATCCCATTTACTCCATGTTTTCATATAAAATTTTTGTCAATCAATGATGTTCCATAAATCCTCTATGTAGGATTCACTCAATGTGTTGGGGGCAGGTCTTCAAGTTATGTAATAATTTTAAGTAGCTACTTTTCCTTCTCTTCTTTTTATCAGTATTTAGAATTAGAATTAGTATCAGTATTTAGAATTACACTTTCACTTTTATACCCGTTAGACTTTGATGTTCATAGCCTTTTAAATTATAGACTATTTCTGCTATGTTGTATAATGTTATAAAATCATAATTTTTTTATTAGTATTGATATAGTTCATGTCACAATCCTGACTTATTTGTGTTTTTCATTATTTTCTGGGCTAGAAAAAGGAATGTTTGATTTCTTTTCTTTTCTGTTTATAGTCTGCAAGTCATATTGCTTCAAATCCAAAAGCAAGTGCAAAAATGAAAAAGGACAATATGAAATATGCCAGTTGGGCAGCTAGTCAAATAAACAGAGCATATCAGGTTAGTATATAAAGTATAATTGTATATTATCAACCAATTCTGTTAATATATTATGTTTAAGTTCAGTCTACTTATGTAAACTGTACAATGAGTAGGTTTGATTTTCAGAATCAGTTGTTCATAATAGGAGGCTGCTTTTTGGAAGTACAGTCACTTAATATGTACAAAAATATGTAATATGTGAATTTCCTATATCTTTCATGAATGCCTCACTTTAATTAAAATAAATAGCTATATCCAAATGTGTAGTTTTGAGGATGATTATAATAAATGAACTTTAAGTTAAAATGTTAACCCTTATCAATTAAAAGTTTAGTCAGAAGTTAAGAGAGAATACCTGAAATTTGAATTTGAATTAACGATAAAAACACAATTTAACCTAAAAACAACTTTTTAGTGTTGTATTTCTATGTATATTTATCAAATTTAAAATGTCAATGCCAAGAAGCTACCATAAATTGAAAATTCAGAAAGTAGATTCTGGACTCTATTTTTAAAAAGAATTTTCATAATTTTATCATATTTTATTTGGAACCTCAGAAATTCACATTTCTGTTCATGTAACATAGTCCAAAAAGATGATTTATATGTAATCATGAATCTATTTCGTATTGTTTGCTTTTTAATGGAAGAAGTACAATATTTAATAGATGATGCATGTTACTTTCAAAACTGCTTCTTGATGCTTTCTTCTGGACTTCCTTTTCTCTTTTATGCATTTAAAAATATATTTCAGTTGTCCTCATTTTGGAGCATTACTGTTGCCATTCCTCTCCTTTTTCTTGCAACATCTCCCTCAACCCACTTAAGAAGTTAAAGGAAAATGAAACCTTTTATAAGCATAGTCATTAAAAATCCATATAATGAACAGCTTTAAAAATGTGTTTGAGTATCAAATGAAATGCTTTGCAAATCTTAAAGTGAATATATCCTTGCTAGCTATTAGAGTGTTAAGTGATCCAGATCCAACTCAGCTTTTTGACCTGAGCAAGTCACTTAATTTATGACTGCTCACTTCTAAAATAGGGAAAATAATAGTACTTACCTCCTAGGGTTGTTGGGATAAAATCTGATTTTATATATACAGAAAAAACATAAACTCATACTTTCCATCTTAGAATCAGTACTGTGTATTGGTACAGAGCAGAAAAGTGTAAAGGTTAGACAGTGGGAGTTAAGTGACTTGCCCGGGGTCATGCAGCTAGCAAGATAGTCTGAGGTTGGATTTGAACCCAGGATCTCCACATTTCTGATTTTCTAACTTGACTTTTCCAGTACCCTTTAAAGTTAAGATTCTAAAAAGACAATTACTTTTTTCTTTTCTATTAGAATATTAGTACTTCATCCATATATAGCTCTTTCCTATTGCTCAAGTAAATGTGCTTTTCTCAGTTTTGTGTCCTTGTTTATGCATCAGGAATGCTTAAAAGACTTCTATTTTATTAAAAATCCATTTTTTCTCACATGTAGGATTATACTCAAGCTTTGCAGGTCAATTATTCTTGGTTGTAAGACTCAATCTTTGGGGTTTTTGAACATTATATCTCAGGCTTGCTTCTTACTCATAAAAGAAACTTCTGTTTGTGATTCCGATTGTGATGCTTTTACTTTATTTATGGATGCTTATAAGCATTGTTTTTTCCTTAATGTTAAAGTTAAGGATTTTGGCTATGTGGTTCCTAGTACTTATACTTTTGTGCTTTTTTATGAGAAGGTAATCAGTAGATTCTGTTTTCATTTTAACATCTGGTTCTAATAAATAGATTTGGGCAATTTTCGTTTATGATTTCTTGAAATACAGTATTCAGACTGAGAAAATCATGGTTTTCAGGAAGTCTGATGGTTCTTAAATTATAGTTGGTAGCTTACATTTTTTGACTATCATCACAATACATACAACATATAAATGTGAGATTGTTATTGGTAACATGTAGCATGTATATATGTACATTTGAACATGTTTATTTTCCTCCTTCCCCATCTTTTTTTAGTAGCTTGTAAAACTCTTTATCCTCAAGATCTAATTATTGGATTGACTTAAATTGTATATTAACAGGTAGAACTTGACTAAGAATACTAATGTGTATTTTGTAGTCCAAAGAGGTTGGATATTTAAAGTAGGACCAAGTTATGGAGGGTCTTAAATTCAGCAGGCAGTGGAAAAACATTATATGTCCTGTTTTTGTTATTGTTCTTAAACCTTTATTGTCTGTCTTAGAATTGATACTAAGTATTGGTTCTAAGGCAAAAGAACAGTAAGGGCTAGCAGTTGGGGTTAAGTGATTTTTCCCAGGGTCACATAGCTAGGAAGTATCTGATGACTGATTTGAACTCAGAATCTTCCTTCTCCAGGCCTGGCTCTCAATTCACTGGGTCCCTAGCTGCCCCATATTACAGTTCTTAAATAGAGGAGTGACATGTTCAAAGAAATAGTTAAGGAATATTAATCTTCCCTATAGTGAAGGACATATCCAAGTAGATACTCAAAATAGTTGTTGGTTTTTACTAATTCAAAGGAGAAAGGCTGAAGAGGAGATATTTATTATCATATAGTCTTTATGACTTCAAGGCTTGAAAGAAAATGGCAATATTGGGAATGAACAGTTTGATGTAATTTGAGAGAAAAACCTGTCTAATGATTCTGAAAGAATGGAATAGAATATCACTGATTTTGAGTGTGAGGAAAGTGCACCACTGGTAGAAAGGAAAAAGTTTTAAAGAAATGCCCCTCAAAGTTGACAGATGACAACCAAGTCAAGCTAATACATAATTAGACTACCTATTTCATTGGAAAAATTGAGAAGGAAGCACTTTATGAATTGTAAATCATTGTTCAATGTGGGATTATTATTTATATGTGTAATCTTTTTACATTTTGCAGTTAGAGTAAGCAGTGTTATTAATATTTTTAAAGGGATAAATCAAGCATTTCCAAGCTTAGTTGGGGAGTATTGAGAAACTATTGAGTAGACACAGGAAAATGCTATAAAATTCTTAGTATCCATAACACAGGGACTTTTAAATCTATTATAATGAATAGTTATGTTCTTAAATAGACTGAGTACTTCTTGCCTTATGTCAGCACAAGTATAAAGTAAACGATTTCTAGTAGTATTTTTCTGAATACTTATAAACTAGAAAGTAGATTCTTAAGCATTGCTTCTCTTCCTTTTCACTTAATAATGGAAGAAATTATGGCCAGTTCTTGTTTTTCAATTAGTTCTTATTCTTCTTCCTCATAATTGGTTTAGCATGTTCAGTGGCTGAAGCATTTTCAGCACTGGCAGGCAAGTTTGATTAATGCTCATGAAAAACTTTAATGTAATCCTACTTGCAGTAATTTTCCAGATAACTGCTTCTTTGGTACACTGTTAAATTCTTTGGTGTTGGCAATCCATATGTTATTTATGATTGCAGAGGTGATTCTATTACAAACCACTTGGGAAATAGAAAATTAAATCATGATTTTGGGAAAAATAGTATTCCGGCTTAATCAGTTAAATTGCCATCTAATTTTGGAATAGACAAAATAATTGCTTGTCAGGTAAAATGCAAAGTGATAGATTTAGACTTTGAAATTTCCTTTTATTTGTTTTGACACAAAGATTTTTGTTTCTTCTAAATTAGTTTGGATTTCAGTAATGTTGACATTTTAATTCTTGATTGTATTTTATCAAATTATAAGGAGTCAACTTAATATAACTAATATTTTAATTTAGGATCTCAAAATATTTTGTTCTTTAGCATTAATATATATTGTTATTGAAATATATTGCATTCTAACATCAATTCTTGCAGAAGGTTGTTGTTTTTGTTTGTGGGTTATTTGGAATAAATGTTTCTGTATAGTATCCAATTTTCCCCCTTCATCAAACCTTTTTCTCAAAGAATTGGACAAGAAAGTATCTGATTAAAATGTTCCTGTTTACTTGGAGAGGTAGGATAAAAGGTTTTCTGTTCTCTCTAAAACCCTGTATGAGCCAATTAGTAAATGTAGTAGTAATGAAAGCAGTAAGTTTCTTACATAATCTGAGACTTTATTTTAGAGTTTTGTAAACACAAGTTTATAAATTAGCTTTGTATAATAAAATGTGTACAGTTGAAATTAAGCTAGACACTCAAAATTCTATTTTTCAAAATGATTTCCATCCTATATTGTTATTTCCAAATCTTTCTCCCACCTTTCTTTTTTCCTATCAAATGATATTTTAACATCAGAAGGCTAATGGTTTAGGAAGTAGGGGATCCTGAAGTTAAGAAGTAATATGAAAGGTCATAGACAGGTTACTAACTACTAAAGCTATTGCCTTTGTGATGTTACCTGTGTTTCATCATGTAATTTTTCTAAACAGGTTATGAGAAGTTTACTAAATTAAGTTAATTACAAGAGAAAAGGAACACATCATAAATCAAGAACTAGGTATTTCATATAGCATTGGTATTTGAAGAAAAATCATTCACTTGGAAATTTATTAAGTGTTTTTATGGTAACATTTAGTAGAGAATAGATTGTGTTTCTAGTAGCAAATTTTAGCCAACAATTTCAACAGAAGAGAAGAGTTTAGTGCAGGGCAGGTATGTTAAAACTCAGTTCATTTTTCCTGACAGAAAGCATCAACTTAGCAAATAAATCTGGGCTAAATCATTCTGATGAGTGATGGGAATTGTCAGTCCAGTTAGAAAACTCATTTTGAAATCAGCATGAGGTAGTCAGCACATACCCTTCACCCCACTTTGGTTACAAAATTGTATTGAATTTATTGTCTTTCAAAATATATAAGGATATTACTGGAGGCATTTAGTTCTTTCATTGAAATAAATTTTAATTAAATATACTGGAAGTACATCTTTTACATCATCATCATATATAAGAATATGCATTGCATTGGAAAATTCTGGACCTTTTTTGCAGAAATATAGTGTCATTTTCTTTTTTATGGTACAACTATGAGACAAAAAGTATTAAAAGCAAACAAACAAGAGTTAAATTACATGCTGCTTGATTGTTGTGGTAATAATTACTTGGATTTTTTGAATACTTTACTTTTTTCCATGCATTTTCACAGGGTGAAAAAATACTTTAAAATTAATGTGGTAGGTGATAATTACTGTTCATACTGAAATATAAATTCAAATTCTTCAATTTCATTAAAATTTTTTCTTGTCTGAAGTGAATCATTTTATAAAACAATTCTGAAGTTAAGAAGCTGACCAAAAGAAATTTTATTTTATAATGATTAACTGCTTATAATATAAATATAATATAATAATATAACCATTGCTATAAATAGCCTTTTAAATCCCACAGTGTTCTGTATTGGAAATAAAATGATAAACATATTCAGAGTCTTCTTGCTAAAATAATTTCTATTACCAGTCAATCAGAAGGCATTTATTAAATGCCTATTTATGTACAAGCTATTGGGATACAAAAATGAAAGTCTTCAGAAAGCTTGGAATATATCAGAGAGTCAAACATATACACAAAAGGGATTATGCAAAGTAGAAAGAAATTGTAAAGGGAAATCCCCCTACTAAGTGGAGGGATCCAGAGGGACTTTATGCTGAAAATGATGTTGGAACAAAACTTTAAAGAAAACTAAGCATTCTTAACAATGGAAGTGAGGAAAGAGTGAATTCTTGACTAAGGGAATAGCTCAGCATAAAGACATGGAGATAGGAGATGGAATGTTATGTGTGAGTTTCTGTTAAAAGGCTGGCCAGTCTTACTTTAGGTGGAGCTGAGTTGGGGGCCAGAAAGATCTGAGTTCAAATCTGGACTTAAACACTTACTATCTGTATGACCCTCGAAAAATGACCTAACCTCCGTTTGTCTTGTTTTCTTAACTGTAAATAATAAAGCACCTTTCTTCTAAGGGTAGTTGTGAGGATCAAATGTGTTAATATTTGTAAAACTTGGCACAGAATCTTGCACATAGTAGGCTCCATATACATGTTTATTTCCTTTTTCCCTTCTCCTAAAAGGCTGAGGGGCTGTTAGAGCCATATTTGAAGAACTTTGCTTATTAAAAAGAGGTTATTTATGTTTGATCCTAGTGGCAATAAGGAGAACTGGAATTTGAGTTAGGGGAAGAAGATGGTCAAAGTTGAGGTTTAGGAAATCACTCTGGCTGTTGAGTGGGAAGATGGATTAGAGTGGGGAGAAATTTGAGGCAAGATTAATTAGGAGACTTGCAGTAGTTCAGGTGAGAGAGGTGAATGATTTGAACCAAGAGAGTGGTTGTTTAAGTAGAAAGAAGGAATTTATAGGAGAAATGTAGAGGCAGAAACAAAATTTTGTCAGCTAATTGAATATATGGAATGAGAAAAGAATTGATAGTGAAGTTGTGAGTTTGGGTGACTGGGTAGATCATAGGACCCTCAACTATAATGGAAAAATTTGGAAGAGGAGTGAATTTTTGGGGGAAAGGATGGATTTTATTTTGTACATAACGAGTTTAAGGTGTGTACAATACACTAGTTTAATTGCATTTTCTTTTTAGTTTGCAGGGCGAAGTAAGAAGGAAACAAAATACTCTCTGAAGGCGGTGGAAGACATGTTGGAAACACTGCAGATCACTCAATCTTAAGGTTTTAAAAACTCACATTAATTTCACAATTCCACCATCATTATTATTGTCTGTGACTTATATACTATGTGCCCAGTGGTATTTATATATAGGTCCAATTAGTAAGACGTTTGTATAAATCTAAAAATGCCTTTTGCTGCTAAGCAGTATGATAGAGAAAGCTAACAAGTTTCTAAGGAAGAGAAATCTAAGAAGACACCATTAATTATATATGACTCATCAAATCATCTCTGTATAATAACTGCTTTCAAGCCATAACTGATGTAGAAAATAAACTTATTAAATGAAACCAAGATTATTTCTTAAACTTGTATATAAAACTGGATTCTTTCTCATTTGATGTCTACCAAATACTTACACTGTACAGTCAAGGAATAAATTTAAATAGAGATGAACAGATGAACATTTCTGGTCATCAGCTGATGATAAAGATTTACCAGTATGATTATTGAATCTAAATGTTTTTCTTAAGTGCTTCTGGTATATAGACAACTGTGCTAGGACTACTTGAGAGAGCTACAAAGCTTGGTGGGATATTACGTAGGCAGAAAAAAAATATTATGAAAGCATTAACATGGTGTTCCCAGAATTCTGTATTATGGATGGCTTCCTGCATAATGTCCCTAGATGAAAACAAAGGCAGATGATAGAGGATGGATATAAAGCAACTTCTGTGAATATTATGATGAACGTTGGCAAGCATTGAGCTGAGGTCAGTGGGGAAATGTAAGGTCAACAAAAAATTTATTTTGGTTGTTTTGTCTTTGAAATCATATCTGGAGAAAAGAAAGGAAAATGAAAATAACAGCTACTAGTGAAAAGATAGAACTGTGAGATTATTGTTTGGTTTTTGGCATTTCCTCTGAGGAGAATGCCTTCTGAACTGGGAAGGGTGGTACAGAAATACCTAATAAGGGATGGATATTCAGGACAAATAAGGATAATAAGAGAGATCATCATGCCTCTGCTTCATTATTTTTTAAACACTTAATTTCTGTCTAACAATAGATACTAAGTAACAGTTCCAAAGCAATAGAGTGGTGAGGGCTAGGTAATTGGCCCTATGTGACTTGCCTAGGATCACTACTCCATTCTTGAAGGAGGAGGTTGATCTTCTTGCTAAGGCTAACTCCTGCAATGGAGGTCTTAAATCCATCTCCTCCAAGAACTTTCCTCCTCAAACATTCTCTCACTTCATCTTCAGTATTGTCTTTTCTGTGTCTTCTTTCCTTACCACTTATGCCCAGCCTTCTTGCTTTAAAAGTTTCAGAGCTTAATAAGAATTGTCTTCATAGGAAAATAATGTTCAGTTACCATTATCTCTTATTTTTATAAATAAACTAGAGGTGAAGTGAGTTGTCCATGGTCATCTAGATAGTAAATGTCAGAAATAGGATTTGAACCTACATCTGACTATAAGTCCTTTGTGATTTACTTTTTTTTTTACATGTAGATATAATTTATTAAACTTTTTTGACATTTTGCAATCCATGTTCTCCTTCTCCTCCCTGAAATGATAAATAATATGGTCCAAGTTGTGCATATGTACTATCATGTCATATATACTTCCATGTTTGCCATGTTGTGAAAGAAGAAACAAATTGGTTATACTAGAGAAAAATTCATAAAGGAAATAAAGTGAAGAATGGTATGTTTAAATCTGCATTCAGACTCTCATTTCTTTCTTTGGCAGTAGAGAGCCTTTTTCTTCATAAGTCTTTTGATGATGTCTTGGATCCTTGCACTGCTGATAATATTTAAATCGTTCACAGTTGATCTCTATACATTATTGTTACTGTGTACAACATTGTTCTGGTTCTGTTCACTTTACTTTGCAGTCACTTTATATTAGTATATATATTATATTATTTATAAAGTGCAATCACTTTATATTATACTAGGTATTTTTGTGATTATCTTATTCATCATTTCTTTTGGCGCAATAGTATTCCCTTATAATCATAGACTACAACTTGTTCAGTGATTTCCCCAATTGATGAACACCCCCTTCATTGTCCAATTCTTTGCCCCTACAAAAAGAGCTGCTATAGATATTTTTATACAGGTAGGATCTTTTCCCCTATTTTTGATCTCTTTGGGATACAGATCTAGTAGTGATGTTGCTGGTCAAAGGGTATGCACAGTTTGATGATCTTTTGGGGCATGGTTCCAAATTGTTATCCAGAATGGTTGTTTCAGTCACAGCTCCACCAACATTGTATTAGTGTCTCAGTTTTCCCACATTCTCCTTCAACATTTGTCATTTTCCTTTTTTGTCATATTAGCCAGTCTGATAGATGTGAGGTGGTGATTCAGAGTTGTTTTATTTTGCATTTCTCCAATTAATAAAGTGACTTGAAGCTTTTTTAGCATATGACTAAAGATAGTTTTAATTTCTTCATCTGAGAATTGCCAGGTCATATCCTTTGACCATTTGTCAATTGGGCAATACCTTGTATTCTTATAAATTCTACTCATTTATATATTTGAGAAATACAGATTTTGCCAAAAGCACTTCTATAAAACATTTTTCCCCAGTTTTTTTGTCTGCCTTCTCTTCTTGGTTCCATTGGTTTTGTTTGTACAAAAACTTTTTTAATTTAATGTAGTCAAAGTTTTCTATTTTACATCTTGTAATATTCTATGTGTCTTATTTGGTCATATATTCTTTCCTTTTCCATAGATCTTACAAGTAATCTATTTTGTACTCTCCTAATTCTTTCTGCTTTTTGACAGCATCACATTCAACAGCCAATCTCCTCATTTTAGAAGTGAGGAAACTGAATCCGACAATTATTTTATTGCAGTTCACAGGTAAAGTGGAGCCTAGAACTGTATAAATGGAGATTTTTGAACCTTTGACTTCATTCCCCAGAAGTCCTTAGCATTTCCCAGAATTCCCTATAATCTCTCCTGTGTCTCCACGTTGGTGAGATCACATTAATGGTATTTAAGCGGATGTATGCTCCTCCCATGCTCTCTTTTTGACCTGCAACCAGGATGAATTCAGGCAGTTATCAATAAAACTTTATAAAATATAATATTTAGTTATTGTATATTAATTTTAATCTTTACATTTTGGCAACCATGAAGGGATTACAAATTCTTGAAAATTTTTGAGCAGATAGCCTTACAGTAAAGATGTTAAGTTTGCCTGGTCACCGCCCACCACGAGAGTCCAGTGGCAAGGTGTGCCTGAGCTCCTGCCACTTGCCTCTGCCTGCTATTTCTCCTGTTCATCTGCTTGAGCCAGCATTCCTCATTGCTCTCCATCCAGCTTGGAGGAGCTTGGAGCCTCCTGTTGCTGAGACCAGACCTGCCACATGAGCCTGCCAATCCCAGCCATTTTTTTTTTCCACAGAGGGTGACGTATAAAAATCTTTCTGTCCCAATCCCTTTCCACACTCTGCGTGTGTGTTTCTAGCCTGCCATAGCCATTTCTCAGCATGGAGAAAAGAACGCCACAGCTTCTAATTTTCAAGCAGATTTTTTTAAGCTGATCCTGGACTCCTAGTTTTATTACCTGTTATCCAGGATCTACATTAGATTTCTACTACTTCCTTTAGTGGTGACCTTATCATTCACATTATTTTAGTTACCCATATCTTCTTTCAGTTATTTTACACTGCAGCAGTTCATAAAGATCTTTCCATGTTTCTCTGAATTCCTTATAGTATTTTTCCCTTCTATCAGTCAATAAATATTAAGCACCTACCATGTGCAAGGTACTGTGCTGAGTTGATGGTGATAGAATTAAAAAAAGCAAAAGATCTTCCCTGTCTTGAGGAGTTCACAATCTAATCAGTGCCTAATTATATTCTATTACTTTAATTATAGTTTTTTATGCTATTCACCACTTGGTAGACACTTTGTTTACAATCCTTTGCTAGTACAGAGTGCAATGCATATTTAATATATGTTGGAATTTTGTCTTTGACTTCCTTGTGGTATATGCCCATTATTAGACAAGATGGATCAAAGTGTATAAAAAGTTCAACAAGCTTCATATATATAAATCCACATTTCTATATAGAATAACAATTTTGAGAGTTGGAAGATACCTCAACAGCCATCTATTTCCCTTATGAAAAAGGAATTTCTACAATTGGCAAAAGAAAAACCTTTGCTTGAATACTTCCTTAAAAGGGAAACTCACCACCTTTTGAGGTAGCCCATTCTAATTTTACATTCTACTAGATCAGCTAGGTGGAGTAATGGATAGAGCTCCAGATCTGGAGTCAGGAAGACCTATGTTTAAATCTAGCTTCAGACACTAGCTATGAGATCCTGAGCAAGTTACTTAACCCTGTTTGCCTCAGATTCCTCATCTGTAAAATGAGCTAAAGAAGGAAATAAACTGCTTCAAAACTTTGCCATTAGAATCTCAAATGGGTTCATGAAGCATGTGATTAAAATGCCCAAACAATAACAAATTCTACTTTTGAATATCTCTAATTATCTTTTTCTCAGGATAAGAATGTGTAATTCAGCAATTCTAGTATGTTATGAACTTAATTAAGACCCTTGATTATTCTGGTAGCCCTCATTTAGACATTCTCTAGTTTTTTTTCAAAGTTTATCTTAAACTATAATGCCCACAACTGAACACAATTTTCCATGTGAGAACTGACAAGGACAGAGAACAATGGGATACTGAATTTTGTAATCTTGGAAGCTGTGCTCCTCTTAATGCAAAACAACTACCGTCAAACTATTCCTTCCCTTATATTTGTGAAGTAGTATTTTTTTTAACATCTAAGTAACTAAATCTTTGTCTCTCTCTTTTCCCTTCCTCTCTCCCCTATTTTTCAGTCATCTTAAATCTTACCTTCTTCCATGTACCCTAATCTGGTGACACTAGCCTACTTGCAACATCTCATAAGACTTCACCTTTTGAATGTCTTTTTCCTGTTAGTCCCCTAAGGCTGAAATTCTTTCTCTTGTCTGACTTCTATGGCTTCCTTCAGTTCCCAACTAAAACCCTCACCTTCTACAAGAAGCTTTTTGTATTCTTCTTAATGCTGCTGCTTTCCCTCTAAGTTTATCTCTAATTTATTGAGTATATCTTATAGTTTGCTTGTTGTCTCCCTACTTAAAATCTTTTTTTGCCTTTCTTTGTATCCTCAGTGCTTGGCATAGTGCCTGGTACATAGCAAAAGTTTATTAAATCCTTTTTGATCTGAATTCCTACCCATCATGCATGCTGGCTTTGTGACCTTAGTCAAGTCACAACCTCTCAGTGCTCTGGACAATTCAGGCTGTTTCCAAAAAGATGCTGATATACATTGGTAAATGGTATTATAATATCCTTTTAAGTTGTAAACATGCTGTCAACACTGTGAAGATTGGATTTGGCTATCTCCTGATTGTAACAATGAAGGTACTTAACTTTGCGTGCATTTGGTGACAGGTGGCCAGTGATCCCCGATGCTAGAACCAAAGAGGATAAGGATCTTGATTCTCAGGTTTCAAAGGAGGACCTAGGTCAAGTCTTACAGCCCCAGCCTAAATCGTACTTCAGAAGTGTCTCAGTTACCAAGATAACTGGGCCAGATGGGACGGTGGAGGAGCGTTGCACTGTCGTCGACAGTGAGGGCCACAAAGAAACCACAGTGACCCGCCGAGAAGCAGATGACAGTTATAGAGATGATTCGGGCACCCCACAGCCTCCAGACTTGGGGGACAGCTCCTCCATCCTGAATTCATTCCTAGGACGATGGTTCCGGTCTTGATGGCCCAAGATGACTCCATGGAGGATTCCATCTCTCTCCTACATATTACCATCTGGGGGGGTCCTAACATCATTAGGTGACTGAGCTACTCTTCCTGCCACAGTGGGGGGGATTCCTGAGGATGGTGGGGAATGTGACAGGTAAAGGTAACATCTACTCTTGCCCATCCCCCCAAAATAAAATCTTTATTTATGCTAAAAAAAAAGGTACCTTTATTGTGAAGATTGAATTGAAATCCCCTATTTTTAGATTTTAATCCCCAAAGTGTAAACCCAGTATTTAAAATAGATCTACCTATTTTAACCACAAAAGGTGTGAACTAACTACAAAAAAAGTGCAAATTAACCACAAAGGGTGTGAACACCTATTTCATTGAGTAGGCAGTCCTGTAGAGGAGCCTCTGCTGTGATTGGCAGACATAAAAATTTAGGGGAGGTGACACAAGAGAAAAAGATCTCTAAATAGAGGAAACAGAGGCACAAGGAGAGGAATCAAGGATCATTTAGTCACTTGGAGTTGGATTGGAATATAAGAGTCACTCGGGGGAGGAGAGACTGGAAGAATCAGTCACTTGGAATTGGAGAGAAGAGAGACACTTGAGGAGAGACTGGAAGACAGACACTCAGACTTGGAATGAAGACACTTGGCTGTGGAACTGGACCCCTGGAGGAGCTCGTGTAGGAGAATCCACAGCCAAGTGTCTGAGTGACTGATTCAGGAGACTTCAGACTGCTTTCCTTTTAGAGGGCCACCATGGTGGGTGAAAGGCTGACTTATTTCCTTGCCTTTCTGGAGGTGTGAACCTCCAAGAAAGGTCCATCCTCTTGAGATTCCTTTCCCCTGGCAGGGGCTTAGAATTTCTATTTGGCTCAGAGGAAGCTGGAGCTCTGTCTCTCTTTTCCCCCTTTTCTCACTTCCTTAAGATCTTCCCTTTATTGTAAAATAAAACTACCATAAATTCATTTACTTTAGTAATTCATTTTTGGGATTTAGTAATTAAATCCCTGGTGACTACCAATTTAAATAATCAAGGCCAACCATAAATAAATTTAATAACTCCTTATCATAGCCTGAACCAGATTAAAATGTACTTGGGAAATATTTAACAAAATGAAAACATAATACAATATTGATAATGCTAATGTATGGTTTTCTAAGTTAGTAGGCAGCCTGCATGGATCCTTATATATAGTTCAGTGGCCCTCTTATAATATACCACTTCTCTACAATACTGGCTTATTAATCTTCCCAATTGCCAACTGATCCTCACAGCTATATGCCAGTGATTATTCCCTACCTTTATAAAATGTAAATTTCTGACCTAGCATTAAGGGACTTAAGATTTCTAAATCCAGTTCTACTCTTCCAACCTTATCTCTTGCTTCTCACCTTCACATTCCATTAAAAGAAGACTACTCCCCAGTTCCATCAGATCCCCTCCTACCTCTGTTTTCTTTATACTTCTATGTCTACAGATTCTTTCCTCTAAAATCCAATTTTGATGCACCTCACTCATCCACCAAATAAGAGGGATTTCGCCATCTTTCAGTTTCTTATACTACCTTAATATCTCTTGCACTTCTCATTCTCCCTTGTTTCGGTTATTTGTGCTTCTCCCTGCATTATATCACATGCTTCTTAAAAAAATTGGGTGTCATCTGATAATACTACCTAGTAATAGAACAGGTAGGTAGGTTCTATTATTCTTAATTTATAGGCGAGGAAACAGGCTGAGTGAGGTTTAAGTGATTTATTTAGGTTAAAACCATAAGGTTCTAAAGTAGTTTTTTAATTCAGGTCTTGCTGATTCCAAGTCCAGAACTTTCAATCCACTACATCAGAGAGGCCAAACATTACTGTGTAAAATTCAACAAATGAATAAAAATAAGATATAACATAGAGACTGTCAATGTTATTTTCTAGGTCAATTTGTTGGAATCTTTATGTATGGTTAATGCATGCATTTCTATTTGACACCATTGGGGAATGGATCACTGAACTGACTCTTTTAGTAGTGTCCTCAGAACCTTGGACAGCAACTTTAAATAGCAAATACATAATGAATATTTCAAAGAGCCTTTGTTTTATCTCTGCCTGTTCAGCCCCCTTCCCTAACACTAAGGCTAGTAATACTTATCTTTTAAGTGCCCTAGCAGGTGTTTCCAGTAGAATGTAAGCTTGAGGGCAGTGGCTGTTTTTTATTTTTCTTTATATCCCTAAATGTTGGATTTGATTTATTCTTGAGACTCTTCGGGATTTTTTTTTGACAGGATGAATGGAATATAAGATTTATTGAATTTCCTTCTCTTACATACTAAAGGAAATCTTGAAGAAATATGAGAAATAAGTTGCAATCTGGATATTGGCAAGATCACAAGTCCATTGAAATTCACTTCTCATGGCCACAAAATTATAGAAAAATGTATATGTTTTTCCATTTATTTTTACTGGATTTTCAATTTTTGAAATTTAAAAATCTACATGAAACATTTTACATTTAAAAAAACCAACAAAATCAATTGTGTTGTTACTGCCTGACTTTTAATGGATTTAATTTTTCTTTTTTTGGAGGCAAAATTGAATGGGAATGTCAGTGCTTTTAGTAAGGGGAAAATAATCCAACTACTCCATGCATTTTATTATACCATAGTGGTATAGCAGGTACAGTGGTATTATTTTAGCAGGGAAAGTAAAGAGCATTAGGGCCTCTCTATACTATATCCATTTCACTTTAGCCACTTAAGTGTTATTTAACATATTTAGTAAGTTTCAGGAAAATGTGACTAAATATTTAAAGTTCATCAAGATATTCCCCATTAGGTAACAAGGAATAAATTCAATTAAATAATTCTAAGACATATTTTAAGCCCC
Organism: Monodelphis domestica; assembly: GCF_027887165.1. NCBI lineage: Eukaryota > Metazoa > Chordata > Mammalia > Didelphimorphia > Didelphidae > Monodelphis > Monodelphis domestica. The sequence goes on along the minus strand of NC_077229.1, from coordinate 159,818,766 downwards.
TATTCAATGCCAGCCACAAGGGTCACAAAGAGAAAAATGAAACATTCCTATTTTTAAAGAATAATTTTACTAAGAGGGGAAACAGTGCATACTACACAGAGAAATACAAACTATATCCAAGAATACTATAAAGTATTTGAAGGAGAGTACTAACAACTAGAGAGATCAAGAAAAATCTCATGTAGAGGTGAGAGCACTGCAAATGAGCTTTTAAGAGATCTAAAGATTCTAAGAGGCTGAGAGAAGGGAGAGGATTCCAGTAAAGCATTTAAGTGCTTACTGTGTGCCAGGTACTTTGCTAAGGATAGAGGTGTGAGGTAATATTTCACACATAGGAAGTAGAAAGCAGGCTGGTGCAAAAAAGAAATAATATGCAATCTATTTAGAAAGATAGTTTGGAGCCTTGAAATTGTGAAGGTCTTTTTAAGTGCAAGACAGAAGAACCTGTATTTTTAAAAGTCACTGAAGCTTTTTGAGCAGGTAAGTAGTATGGCAAGTTCTGTGCCTCTGTTGGAACTTTTAATGATCACATAAGTAATGAAGCAGCTTCTTTAATGTAAAAATGCTTTAAAATGAATGTGTCTATCACTAATTTTTAAATCTGAAAGCACATTAGGCCTTCTTAATTTTTCTACCTCAGACAACTGCTTATGACAGTCCTGGTTCTTGAGATATGTCTGATAACTATTGTATGTGAAAGATAATGACCTGAAAGCACCTACAAATATTGAGATTGGTAATTGCATGGATCTATGATCTTAATAGTACAGGCCTTACCTCTACCAGTACAGTTCCTGATCCAAAGTTTTATCCTTATAATTCTTACCATCTCTTTCGATCAATTTTCCATCTGCCCAATGTGATAGGGGGGGTTCCTCTAATTTTTAAAAAATTCAAGACTACCAATAGAGCATTTGGATTATCCATCTCATTTAGGCCTTTCATTCAAATAGTATCAATAATTCTTTACAACATTGCTTCTCCCCAAATCATACTCGGTTGGTGTTCTTTGTTCAGCTTACTTATTATGGCCACCATATTTTCCCATTGCCCTTTGGGTTAGTTATAATTTTACTTCTACTGAGATCATGATGTTCTACATTTCAAACTATAAAAGAACACCACTAGGGGAATATAAAGGTCCAACTGATGGCGTTTGTATCTCTGAGAAGTTTTGAATAATTAAAATTGTAGTACTTTTATTATAGTTCAACTCGGACTATGTCCTCTTATCCAATTTTAACTCAAGCTCAATGTATATTTTCAATGACTTCCCAATATTTGTATTGTTGGAGTAACTCAAAAGACTATCCATCTCCCTGTTCATAATCTGGGCTCTAAATAGAAGCATCTGGATACCACTTCATTCATTTTTGGACTTTGCAAATGATACCTTCTATGACATTGGTAATAGTAAGTGAACACATTTTATTGCCTTAAAACTTGTTTGCTATTATTAATATTTAACAGGTTGCTGGACAAACTCTGTAGTGGTATTAGACTCTTATTTGATTTTAATACAATTAAAATTTAATAATTTAATAAAAATAAGACCTTGCCTGAGGAGAAACTTCAAGGTTAAATATATCAGTGAACACAACAAAGTCAAGATGGTAAAGTAGGAGATAGTACAAATAAGCTTTCCACAAAACTGCCAAACACACCTAGAGAATACACTATATAGAATTTTTGTTGATCAATTGTGTCCAACTTTTTGTGACCCCATTTAGGTTTTCTTCTTGGTACAGCTACTGAAATGGTTCGCCATTTTTTTCCCTCTGGCCCAATTTACAGTTCAGGAAACTAAGGCAAACAGGGTTAAGTGATTTGTCCAGGATCATATAGCTAATATGATCTGAACCCAGATTTGAACTCTGAGGAATTTTTCACTCCATTCCTAGCATTTTATCCACTATACCACCCAATTGCCCACTATATAGTATACTGATAGGGAAATCCAAAAAAAAAATCACAATAAATCACTTTTCTAGCTCAGATTGGCATATGAAGGCAGAGGGGCTTATGGATAGTAGGCACTGGGTCAGGAGCACAGCTTGTGTCTAGGGCTCTTTAGCACTAGGAAGAGGCTGTGCACCAAGATAAGAGAATGTACTAGATCTATATGGGTCTGTCTCCATCCGGATGGGCTGAGGCCAATTAGCAGTTTTGTTGCCAACCACATAGTTCTGGTCTAAAGCTCCAGGGCAGACTTGTGAAAGATAATGTACCAAGAAAAAAGGAAACTCAGATAAGCAGCAGCTATGTGGCCTAAACTCTAGGAGTAGAATGGGATCTCAAACTCAGTATTTAGCCTTTCTGTGGTTATTCTGTTACTCTGAGCCAACAGAACGGACTGATAGGTGATGAGTTCTACAGCATTCTGCTCTTACTCAAACCCAAATACAGGTCAAGAACTCACAGAACTCAGACCTGGGGAATAATAATCATACTTTATCCTGGAATAGGCAACTTTGGGAGTGCTGAAAGATTGCAGGTCCCCAAGCCTTAACTGTTCCTGAGATCTTGAATTATTGTTTGTCCTTCTGTTTTCCAAGAATAACAGTAATATTTTTGAGTGATACTTTGATGTGTGTGAATTGGATATAAACGAGGCAGAGTTGTGAGACTATATAACTTCTCTTCTAATGTCATCGAAGTCCAGTGGCAAGACAAAAGTTGGGGTTATTAGTAGTAGACTGAGATGCAGTGGCTATACCTTGGTGTCTTCAATGTCTGACCAAACTCTTAAGTGCTCCACAGCTGCCTTCAAGAAAACAGCAACAGGACTAGTCCTAATATCAGGTCAAAGTTGGGAAGAAAACTATAAGATAGAGCAAAGAAACAAAAATCCCACCATAAAAATCTTTTAAAGTAATAGACACTCAAGATGCAAACACAGAGAAGACAGTGACTCCTAAATATTTATAAGCAAAGCCTCAGAGGAAAACAGCTTGGGCACAAATTCAACTAGAATTACTAGAAGAAATAAACCAAGAAACTTTATTTTAATTGTAATTTTTTTAAAGGAATGAAATGAGAGTACTTGAGGAAAAATAACAGAAGAGAAATGAAAACTATAGAAGAAATAGAAAGGCAATAGCGTGGCACAAGATGTAACTAATTCCATGAAAATTAGATTGGGCAAAATAGAAGTCAATGACTCCATGAGACAAGAAGAAATATTAAAATTTAAAAAGTAATAAGAAAATAAAGAATATCTAAAATATGGAGAAAAAATAACTGATGGAAAATTAAAAGATAGGAAAATAAGAATCATTGAACTACCTGAATGCCAGGACAAAAAGAATTTAGACATCCTATTCCAAAAAATCTTAAAAGAAGAACCCCCAGATCTCTTAGAATAGGGCAAAGCAAAAATAGAATCCACTGGTGACCTCCTAAAAGAAACTTCCCAAATGAAAACTTCCAGGAACACGATAACCAAAATCCAGAGCCTCCAGGTCAAAGAAAAAATACTGCAATCATTCAGAAAGAAATCATGTATGTACCAGTGAGCCACAGTCAGAATCACACAATTTAGCAGTCACTACTATAAGGAGCAGAGAACTTGGAATACAGTATTTCAGAAAGCCTAGCAGGTTATGGGCTAATATGCTGTGGGGTGGGTCAGCTTCCCACAGGGGACGGGGTCTTGAAGGTAGGATGGTGTCAGCAAAATGATGGATGGTACACAGCTTTTGCATTCAACCCGCAGCACAGGTTTCACAGGATAAACTGCTCCACCTTGGCTGAGGCCTGGCTTTATTTTATACTTTCATGATCACACATCTAGTTGGCACACAGTTTCATTCTCAACATACATGGAACCTAACAACAGACAGGAAGTCTAAGGAGCTAGTCAATGAAACATTGTTGCTAAGGGCAGGATCAGTGGGTAGAATCAACATGACTCAGATATAGGTTAGGGAATTCAGAGCACAGATTTGCCAGAAGTTTTTATGCCTAGAAAAGAGGGTCCTATCTAAGTGGATATATAAGAATCCTCAGGTTTAATTTTGTAAGTGGGCTCTCCTGATAATATCCTGGGGGGACAGAATGGGACATCTGTATTAACCCTGCAAGCATGTTGCTCTCATCTATTTTTCCTGGGGCCAAGTAAGAATAATAATCATGGAAATTCCAATAATAAGAGGATGCTAATAATGGAAGTCACTTAGGGGGGTTTCAGTGGGTGTTTCCCTCCTTCCTAGGGGCTGCTTTGCAGTTCCCAGTTTCCACATGGACCATATCAAACAGCGTGGTCTTTGATGGCTCCTTGCACTTATAGCCAAGTATAATTTACCCTCCCCCGCCCAAGATTGAACATAATGCTAAAGGGGGGGAAATGGATCTTTAATGAAATACAGTCTTTCTAAACATCCTGATGAAAATACCAGAGCTGTGAAAAAACTCAGAAGTTCAAACACTTGATTAAAAGTGAGGAAAATTAATGTTGCTTTAATAATATTTCTATACGAACCTTTTTAAATCCTCAGGTTTTGAAGGTTAGCCTGCCTCCAAGCTCAAGTAATTTATTGCCAGTCCTCCCAAGGTAGTATACTGGGCTGGATCTTTTTGTTTGTTATTGGCAAGATGGAGACTTCTTTTTAAAATCTGTAAATGAGAACTCAGGTATTTGAAAGCAAAAGCCCTTTTTGCCCTTGCTAAATATATCCTCTAGATTGGAATAACTAGGTTCCCAAGTGAGGGATAAGATCCATTGAAAACCTGCTTGTTATATTTTCTATTCAAAGATTGCTAGAAGTATCTGAACTTCATAAAGTTCTTGACATTTGTTTTCTTAACATGCCAAAAGTGAACATATTGCCCATGTTTCTCTAGCTAATGAATTTTGACCTAGGCTGATGAGGCAAAGATCCACCTCTACTGGGATGAAGTAGTTGGGGAGGAGTTGATGTCTACCTCCTCTCTCGAAATATTCACTAATGGAGATTGTAAGGGGTGGTCCTTAAGTAAAGTCAAGCTGTCAAGCCAATTAGAAAGAGGACGTAATTCCCATTAAAAGCAAGTAGCAGGAGTCACAAGTGCTTTTTTGGGGGTAGGGAAGCTGGCAAAAAAGATCTATATTTTGTTAATGATGACCCCACTGATAAACAAGTTTTGGAGAAATGGACTTATGTTCTTTATTGGTTAAAATTTGAACACTACAAGAGAAATGTAAAAAGTAAACATGAATGGATAATGATGAAGGACTCAATATGGTTTAAATGGTTCCATTTAATTATGGGTAAGTGTCCCCCTCTGAATTCTATTGTTATCACACTTTTTGAGAGATTCCAATTAGACAAGGCTTGGGAGTGGTTCTGTTATATCTTGAAAATCTTAAGAATGAAAAGAGAAGGGAAGAGAGATATATACTTGGGGACAGAAGGGAAAGGAATGTTAGAGAAATTTATATCACATAATTAATGTTCATATAAGTGTTTTTTATACAAAAAAGGAGAAGGGAGTGAGGAGGAATAGCTGAAACTTCAACCTTACTCTTATCTGAACTTGTTAAAGGATGAAACAATACCCACTACACACATACAGAGTTGGGTACTAAAATGCCCCAATTTGTTTGAAAGGGTTTTAGGGAAGAAACACAGAGGGAATACATATAAATATTTTGTTTTGTTTTAACAGAGAGGGGGAAGGGAGAAAGGAAGGAAAAGGAAATTGGACTGCCTAACTCCTAGTTTAACCCCCTAGCTAATAACAAATCTATCTTCCTACACTAAAATCCTAAGGGCCAGTCCAACATAAATTCAGAGATCTCACATATATAGAGTCCTTAGCAGGTAGATGCTGATATCCAGATGGAGGTCCTCAGAGGTCCAGAGAATGGCTGAAGTCTTCTTCAATCTTCCCTTAATCCACCTAAAAGTATTGGGGAAAACTCCTGCTCACTCTTGCTTGAAGGTTTGCTTGTCCAAGGTCCACCGGAGTTCACAAGAGAGTTAAGATCTGCCACCATCAGGTTTCCATGTCAGCTCAAACTCCAGTTGGGACAAACTCAGTATCCAACAGTTTTGGAACCTTCCCCTGCCAGCTCTGAAAATTCTTTGTCTTGGGGACCTGCCAATCATGCTTTGCAACACTACTGCTACGGTCCTCCCTTTGCACAAAGCCTAAATTGTGTTGAAAACACTATTTTGGCATTTGTGCACAAACCAGAGTAGTTGCAGATTACCCAAACTAAGATATCTACCCAAAACAAAAAAACTACCTATGGGCAACAATTTTAATCTATCTAATTCTAACCTATTCTAGGGATTTTATCAAAGAAAAGGAAAAAAAGGAATTAAATAATGAACAAATTCAAATTTCAAATATATGCCATAGCACAACAAGCAAATAACATCAAAAGCAAAAGATGAACACAACTTCCATGCAAACATCAAACTCATAAATACTACTCTTATCAACTAATATAGAACATTCTACTACTATTGTAATAAATTAACATCAAACTTGGAGAAAAAAAATTTTTTTGTAAACTATAATAAACACAACATTGCATAAGTTTTACACAGAAATTAAACCAAAACATTAAACTTGCTTATGCAAACTACATGTAACAATAGATAAAATTGTACATAAGTGATCTATTTACATAATTTACAGATATATACACACAGTACACACATACAATATATACATACATGATATACCTATACATCTATACACTCCATATTTACACATGATACAAAAGTTACATATATACATACATAATACAATTAATTTTACAATTCTATTATACACACTACATATATTTGTATCTGTATTTATAATTTTGTTTGATGTGATGTTATATATTATTTGTTATGTAATGTATGTTATGCTGTACTCTAAGTCAGTACCTTATCTTATTTATCTTAAATTTTAATCTTTATCTAACTAAAGCCCTATCTTAATAAAATTCTCCTGTATAGTTATATTTCTATACTAAAATAAGTATCTACCTAATTTTTGTTAGTAACTAATTTATAACTACTTATAACATTGTTAGTACCCTAACTTTATATTATTTCATTCATTCACATCGAGAATCAATGTAGCCTAACTATGTTTATGTATTTGTGTTTGTTTTGTTATATTGTTATTTTTGCTATGTTATGTTGTTTTGCTAGTGTTATGTTAGTGTTACTGTTATGTTAATGTTATGTTACTTTTGCATGTAATATACTTACCACTATTTCAGATTTTCTTTCTCTTCTCATTTCATTTTGCTTGAAGAATTTTTCTTCTTCACCTCTATGGTAGTAAACATATTTATGAATGTTTGTGAATATGTGTTTGTTGTTTTGTGTTATAACCCAAATTTTTCTTAATTCATTAGTCCATTGATCCTGATCTTTTTCATTTCACATTTCTCAAAGTCTTTAAATTTATAAGTTTTCAGACCTTTAACAATGTCCATTAATTTCCTGAATTCTCCTCTTGATTTGCATTGTCCTCTTCTATCCTCTCCTTACTGGTCCTCTCCTTACTGATCTTTTTGACTGCAGACTCAATTCACGTGATGATTCTGACTTTCTATGATCTCTTTTTCATTTTTTTCTTTGTTGATTTGTACATTTTTATTGTTTATACCATGTGTTAATTTTATATGTGAACAATGATATCATGAATATCTACCTGAAGATGGAGATACAATGGTGTGAGGACCTAACCAACTCTCTTGCATTGCTGATGTTTTAGCAAAAAAAAATTAACATATATCCTATCTCCTGGTTTAAAATTATGGAGAGAATAATCCAGTGGACCAGCTTGAATCAATACTCCCATATCATGTAATTCTTTGAGTTGTTGTTGTAAAGCACCTAGGTAAGAAGCAAGTTGGCAATCTCCTCCTAAGAAAGATGTATATTGTCTTACAAGTCTTTGTCATGCTTTTCCAGCATGTCCAAAGAGCATTTCATAGGATGATACATGTAAATCTGTTCTTGGTCTTGTACGTAGGTAAAACAAAGTTATGGGAAGAATATCTGGCCATTTGAGATGAGTTTTGGCACAGATCTTCCCCACCATAGTCTTGAGTTCCCTATTTATACTCTCTACCTGACCTGAACTTTTGGGGTGATAAGGAAAATATTGGGGTGTTATTCCTAGATTCTCATAAACTCTTTTCAGATTATCTTGGGTGAAATGATATCCCTTATCAGAGTCTATGGTAAGTGGTACTCCAAATCTAGGTATAATTTCCTTAACACTTTTACCACAAAGCTAGCTATATTTGTTTTTGATGGAAATGCTTCAGGCCACTTAGTTAATCTGGCTTCAATTATCAGACAAAACTTGTATCTTCCAGCTTTTGGCATACTGATGTAATAAAGAGTCTGCAGACTCTCAAATGGACAATATGCTAAAGGTCTACCACCTGAAATTTTCTGTCTGAATGCCCCTTAATTGAATTTTTGGCAAACAGAACAGCTTGTACAGACCTTATTAGCTACAGCACATATTCCAGGAGCTACCCTTTGCCTCTTTACAAAGTCAAATACAGCTTGAGTACCAAAATGACCTTTTGTGTGGATGGCTTGACACAAATAGGTATATAAGTCTTTTGGTAACAGTGGTTTTCCAGTGTCTGCTACCCATATTCCATGTTCATTCCTTGCCCCAAAGTTCTCTTTCCACTTTTGAATTTTTGAGTCTACATAAGCTTTTTCTAGATCATCAGATTCATTAGTTGACAAATTCTTTTCATACACTGGAGCATTACTGGCAGCAAATTTTGCAGTTATACCAGCTCTATGATTTCCGTTAGAGATTGAATCTCTGCCATAAGTATGACTTCTACAATGGATCACCACTAGCTCTTTAGGTTTTTGGATAGCATCCAACAATTCAGTTATTATTTCTGCATGAGCTATTGGTTTTCCCGATGCAGTAATAAAACCTCATTGTTTCCAGATCTGTCCTGTAGCATGACATACAGAAAATGCATAACGAGAATCTATATAAATATTTGCACTTTTAGCATCAGCTAGAAGACGTGCTTGCTTTAAAGCAACCAACTCTGCCCCTTTAGCACTAAGGTTACTAGGTAATGATTTATACCACAGTGTCTCAAATTCTGTGACAACTGTAGCACCTGTACATCAAATTTCATTACAAACATATGAAGAACCATCAGTGAATAACACTAAGTCTGGATTTTCGATAGGAGCATCTTTTAAATCCATCCTAGGAATATCTACTAGATCTACTACTTCTACACACTCATGTCACTGTTCTTTGGAAAATCAGGAAGAATTGTACCTGGATTTAATACACTACACCTCCTCAACTGAATGTTTTCACTACCTAGGACTATAATTTCATACTTAGATATTTGTTGGTCTGAATATGCTTGGGTACGAAGTTTCCTCATTAATGCTTCTATTTGATGTGAACAATACACAGTCAATGGACACCCCAAAACTAAATCAACTGACTTCTGGACTAACAGCTGCAGCTGCTACACCCTTTAGACAAGGAACTGTTCCAGCAGCTATTGGATCAAGCTGACAACTATAATATCCAATTAGATGGTAACTTTGTCCTAAAGTCTGTGCCAGTATACCAGAAAACAATACCTTTTGTTTCATTGACAAATAGCTGAAATGGTTTTATGTAGTACAGAATACCTGAAGCTGGGGCAGATAAAATCTCTTCTTTAAACTTAATTAAAGCTTGCAGATATTCAGGTTTTAGTTTCAGAGGTTCTGGTTCTATATTCCTGGTTAGATCCGTTAAAACACTTAGTTATTTCACTATGCCCAGGTATCCATTGCCTACAGAAATCAGTTGTTCCAAGAACAGCTCTGAGTTACTTTTTGGACTTAGGTGTACTCAGTTTCTGAAAGTCTGCTATTCTTTTCTGTATGATACTTCTGGAACCCTCTGATAACACAAATCCAAGATATTGCAATTGAGGCAAAACCCATTGTAATTTTGCTTTGGAGACTTCATGTCAACATTTATATAATTCAATCAAAAGAATCTTGCTATCTCTTAAAAACACTTTAGCACTTGGAGATGCTAGGAAGATATCATCAACAAAATGAACTATTTTACTTTCCTTGAATGTTAGGGTTTTAAGGTCTCTTCAAAATTTGTGAGAACTGGTTTGGGGAATCCATGAATCCCTGGGGCGTACAAGTTCAAGTCTACTGGGTTTCCTCCCAGGTAATAGCAAAGATCTTTTGAGAATCCTCGTGGATTGGTATTGAGAAAAAAGCTGAGCATAAATCTACCATGGTGAAATATCTTGCCTGACTTCGAATGGAAGAGATTATAGCAGCTGGACTTGGTACAATAGGATGTGTCTTTACCATATGATTGTTTATAGCTCTCAAATCCTGGATTAATCTGTAGATGACTTTGCCATTCTGATCTAGCTTTGGCTTTTTGATTGGGAGAATAGGTATATTATATTCTGAGAAGCAAGGTATTATTATCCCTTGTTGGATTAGGGATTCAATGATTGGTCTGATGCCCTCTATTGCTTCTTTACTTAAGGGATATTGAGGTACATAAGGAACTGGTCCTTCCTTAGTCCTCATCCTTACAGGAATAGCTGATTTCAATAGACCTACATCTGTGGAAGACTTTGACCATAAATATTCAGGGATATTCTCAGGAATAGGATAGATGGAATCCAACTCATCCTCTTTACTCACTGAATCTAAGAACATCAATGTAAAAGCTTTCAGAGATTCTTCTGGTAGATGTAATGATATATCACCAGTATCAGCACAGTACACAAATACATCTCACTTGACAGGGAAATAGGAAAGAGGAAGGGGAGAGGAAAATTAAGAATGAGTAGATGAAGGGAGGAATTAGTCCTAAATTTAAAAAAATCCTCACAAACCTGTAAAGATATAGAAATATACTTATAGCTCTGAGATGGCAAAGAAAGGGAATCTGAAAGACTGTCCATAAATGGTGGAATAGATAAACAATTTATTGTATATAACTGTGATAAAATACCATTGTGGTATGAGAAGTGGTGGAGAAGGTTTTAGAGGAATCTTTTGAAGACTTGAACTGATACAGTGTGATGTGAACAGAACTAGTAGACAACAGTCTGGTAAATCAGCCTTGAAACAAATTTGGAACTCATTAGTGTGATTATCAACCAGGATTTTAGAGGAAACATTCTGTCCACTTGTAAAGGACAGAGGGTTCAGAAAAATACAAATACTTATGTTCTAAATAAGCAATTTTGCTTTATTTCTTTATATATGTTTGCAATGGGTTTTGTTTTTTCTCTAGAATTCAGTTGGGAAATAGACCTAACATGGGAGGAGGACAACATGGATTTTTGCTGATTGAAAAAAATATAATAAAAAACCTTGTGGTTTGGTTAATGTTTAATTCTTTTAAGTTGTCTGCAGCTGAAAATCATCTTTAAGAGCCTACTTACTTTGTTCTTAGATTTTCATTTCATTGTGAAAATGATTGCTGCAAGTAAAGGCCATCTGGGTATTTTATGGTGTTAAATTTAAAATTATATCTCTAATAATAAAAAATACTATATTTTGAGGTTTATTAAGGATTATTAGAAATCAAAGAATAAAGAAAATACAAAATAATAACCACGTGCCCATGGCTGATTAGCCAATTCAGAATTCCCATGCTTAGCTTACTTACTACATCATTGCAATGGAATGGAAGAGAGATGAGGCACTACTGCCAGTTAAATACCAATTGTGATCTCTCCAACCTGGAGACTCGGGTGAAATTATAGGGAATTCTGGGAAATACCAAGGACTTCTGGGGATTGAAGTCTAGGATTCAAAAATCTCCATTTATACATATTCCCCTGTGATCCTATTGGGAAACCAGTTTCTCCCAAAGGATTATGGAAACATAATCAACTTAAAGATTGCAATAATTTGTGGATAAGAGGGAAAAAACCCCCATGATTACTAGGTGCATTGACAAAAAGTCAGTTAGAGGCAGTCCCCTTTGGCATAAGAGTATAAATACAAAACAAATTAAAGCTTCCTCAGAAGGGAGAGAGAAGCTTTAAGGTAGGAAGACAGAGAAAGGATAGAAGTTTTAGATACCACTAGGGGGATGATGGAGTCGAGTAGAGATATGAGGTGGCAGGAATGAGTCTTTATTAATTATCAATGAGCCACAGCCAAGCTCTGATCAAAGGACCCTTCTGAAGGCTTTTACCAGTCCAGAGATCCAGATTCAATACCACACAGGTCAGCGAGGATAGGCATCAGTGCGAGCTGGAATGGAGGAAGAGCAGAAGAGAGCGAGGTGGAGCTGGCTGGGCCCTATTTATATGCAAATATACACAGTACACAGTGATGATCATCATTGGTTAATGACAAGGTATAGGTGTGGTTTCCCTTAACCAGGTGAGCACAAAGAAACCTGTGTTCCCGCCTAACCTGGGGGAAGCTGGGGTCAAGGGTCAGAGGCTTTCCCAGCCACGTTCAATACTGAGCATGCTCAAGACTGAGCATGCTCTCTTCTAAGACAATCTGTACACACCAACTGTTTCCCTTGCCCATAGCTAGGGGTGGACTGCTACACAAATGCATTCAAACCCACACAGTTCAAATCACCACATCCCAAAGTTCACTGGATCTTCTGGTGCAGCTTGTGGTCTGTGGAGGCATCTTCATGATTCCTTCTCCAAACAGTTCACTTTCTGGATTCGGAGAGTTAACATGTTTCTTAACCTAAAATTACTCTCAAAAAGAATTTAAACTTGGCAATTTAGAATAATAATACATCCCTTCCTGAAGAGGGTGTTGAAAAACACAGGGATCACTTAGGGATGCATGGCTTAATTATGAAGTATATGAATTAATTGGCAAGAAAAATGTGACAAAATAAATTGTCTAGGCTATCTTTAAAAAAAATTGAGAGTAATTCTCTCATCCTTTTTGGTCGCCAACTATTTAAAATTATATCTCTAATAATAAAAATATTATATTTTTGAGGTTTGTTTTATTTTTTTTTTATTCAACCCCACAAACATATTTTAATTCCAAATCTGTGTGAGGCATTGTGCCAAGTAATAGTGATGCATAGACAGTCCTTGTCCTCAAAGAGTTTACATTCTTCAAGATGAAATGAATGATGATATGGCAGTCACAGACACACAAACCCTATACTGACTCCTGATCAGAGATTTAGATTGAGAAGGGACCCTGAAAGCCTTCAAATATAACCAACTCCTTCATTTGATAGTCAGGGAAACTGAACCAGAGCAGGGGAGGGGAGGGCATAGTCATGCCAGTCATCCAAGAGCACGAATCGAATATTGGAGGTAAGATTCGAATTCAGGTCTTCCTGACTCTAGTACCCACTGTGCCAAGTTGTTGGTTGATTTTAGGCTTCTTCCCACTTTTTTTTTCTTTTAAACATTTGTTCATTTTTAAACATTATTCATTGGGGAAAAAATCATTTTCTTTTCCTACCCCCCTCCCACCACCCCTCCCATATCCGATGTGCATTTCCACTGGGTTTCACATGTGTCCTTGATTCAAACCCATTTACATGCTGTTGGTATTTGCATTAGGGTGTTCATTTAGAGTCTCTCCTTAATCATATCCCCTCAACCCCTGTAGCCAAGCAGTTGCTTTTCCTCAGTGTTTTTACTCCCACAGTTTGTCCTGTGCTTGTGGATAGTGTTTTTTCTCCATGATACCTGTGGATTGTTCAGGGACATTGCATTGACACTAATGGAGAAGGCTTTTGAGGTTTATTAAGGATTATTAGAAATCAAGGAATAAAAAAGATACAAAATAATAACCACGTGCCCATGGCTGATTAGCCAATTCAGAATCCCTGTGCTTAGCTTACTTCCTACATCATTGCAATGGAATGGAAGAGAGAGGAGGCGTTACTGCCAGTTAAATACCTACTGTGATCTTGCCAACCTGTAGACTCAGGTGAGATTATAGGGAATTCTGGGAAACACAAAGGACTTCTGGGCATTGAAGTCTAGGGTTCAAAATCTCCATTTATACAATAGATATGAGAAAACACCCTTTTGGGCTAAAGGTTTTCTATATTCTCTCACTTTTGTTTCTTAAAAACACTATATTCTCCCCCTTCTACCTCTCCCCCCTTTATTCTGGAATTGCTTCGTAAATACTTTTAAATTTTGCCGCTGGCTTAGATTTCTTTGATATGTGTTTGTCAGGCTTCATCACTCTTTCCAACTTCATCTTCTTAAGTACTACCATTATCATCTCCTCACATAAGTACATATGATAGTACAGTGGAAGAGTACAAATATGATGGTTACTTGGAAAGGTACTCCTATTGAAGTGCCAGCAGATCTGCTGTTTTAAGAGTACAATCAAAGAGTTTATGGATCTCTATTTCAGCATTTAATTTTTCATTTTTGAAACCCTTATTTTCTGTCTTACTAACAACTCAAGACAGAAGCCAAGGGCTAGACAAATGGGCTTAAGTAACTTGCCCAGGGTCATATTTAAACTCAGGTCCTCCCAACTCGAAACCTGGCAGTCTATCCAGTATACCACCAGCTGCCTCTATTTCAGTATTTATAAAAGAATTGACAATGTGCCTGAGGGAGTCCGAGTTCACCTACAACTATCTATATTGAGAAATGTCAAACTAAGTCATTTTTGTTGTTCACTTGTTTTTCAGTCATGCTTGACTCTTCATGACCTGTAACCTTGAAAATGTGGGTTTCAAGACTGTGAATTGCCAAACTGTAAAGACAATTTTTAGTGTCTTGATTTAAAATCAAAAATAAGTGGTTGCCATGGGAAAAATTCCCAAATATCAAAATACCCAAGTCAGCTGGATTTGTATGGAGATTTTAATGAATACAAATGAAGGAATTAAGGAAAGGGAGAAAGAGAGAATAAGAGAAAATAGTATGAAGGGCCTAGGCCAAATGGCCTAGGCCTTAACCTTAAGTGAGACTAGTCAGCCTTTAATCACTCACTACAAGATTGTCCTAAAGCAAAACTCCAGTCCTTCACTGAAATCCTCAACTCCTGAACTGAGTTCAGAGACCCAGCTCCTCCAAACTAACTATAAACTCTCCCTAAGTTCAGAGAGAGCTCCTTTTAAAGAAATTTTCTTCTATGTCATTTCCCCTAAATTTTCAAATCTACCAATTACAGTAGATGCTTTTTCCCAGGACTGCCCATTCTTAGTTCTCACCTCTCTTTAGTTCTCACCTTCTTTGGGTAGACTAAAACTTCACACCTCTTTTGTTAAGCTTGCCTTTTGTAAGTTGCTTGACCTTTTAATGATTAATTTAACCTTTATAGGTACTTAGCACCCTTTTTGTATTAGATCTAAAAATAGACCTAGATTAAGGTTCTAGCTTTACTATAAGTATGAGTTGGGGACTTTTCATTGTTCAGTAAGGAATTTTACAACTTTTTCTTCCCTTAAGGCACTGTTTGAGCAGAGTGGAGCAGTTCTCAATATATTCCTGATCAAGTACCTCCATTGTAGAAAATGGGGAATAGCTTTATCAAATCTTCTGAAGTAGAGTCTGAGTAGTTTTAAGATTCACAATTCCCCCTGATGATCATTGGGAGACTAGTCTCCCCATTGATCATTTAACATAATCATCTTGTAGTCCTAAAGCACTTCTAACTACAGATATATACAGTATTCAATTTCCTAAGAAGAAATCACAGTAGTTAGGGAGGAATAGAAAAGAAGGAAAAGCAAAACCAATGTTTTGCTAGGCACATTGACAGAAAGATAAATTAGGGGCCGTCCCCTTGGCATAAAAGTATACATTTACAATAAATGTTCAATCAAACTTCAGTTCAATCAACCACACCCAAAGTTCATTCTTGATCTTCTTGCTATAGTGTAGGTTTTCTGGCATCTTTCTGCAACAGTTCATTCTCTGGAGTTAGGAGTTAGCAAGTTCCTTCCTTGAAGATCTTTCTTGAACAAAATCAAAATCTTGGATTTTTATAAAAATACAATCTCAAACAAAAATAAAAAATCTTAGATTTTAAATTAAAACCCCAGTTGGAGTTTTGTTGGCATAGATATTAGAAAGGTTTGACATTTCAGTCCTAAGGTGATCAGGAAAAAAGAAAAGGGCCTATATGTTCCAAAACATTTATAGCAGCTCTCTTTGTAGTGAAAAAGAACTGAAAATTGAGGGAATGCTATGTCCACCACAAGAGAAAGAACTGATAAAGAGAAATAAGCAAGGCATAGTTTTATATACATATATCATTTTTGTCAAGTGTCCTTCTTTAGTATGGGGTAAGTAGGGGGGAGGAAATTACATGGGAATTTTAATGTAACAATTATCTTTTTTTAAAATTAAAAGAAAATAAACTGAGGTAAACAGAGTTAAGTGACTTGTTCAGAGGCACACAGCTTAAGTTTCTGAGACCAGATTTGAACTCATGTAGATTAGTCTTTCTGACTTCTTTCCTGGAATTCTGTCCACTGTGCTAACTAGTTGTACTACTAAGTTGTTATTCAAGGATTTCAGTTCTTTGATAGTGTAATAATTAAAATTAATAATATTTCTCTAACCATATATATATATATTTTTTTTTTTCTAGTTGGTCTTCCTAGTCCTGCTCCAAACCTTAACTTTTATTGATGTACAGAACTTACACTGATGCAACCCTGGCACAACTGTGGTATGTCAGGAATGTGTGATAGACAGGTAAAGTTACTCAGGAAGGGGGAGGGGATGAGCTTCCTTGACACAATAGTAATACTGGGAGATTGTGGATCCACACATCACATATGTGTCATATATCATCGTGAAATCCAAAGAAGTTAAAATTTACTAGGAAGCATGTTTTTTGGTGTTATGGTATAAAAAATAAGCTTATTCTATTCAAGTCTAGTTTCTGGCTTGTCATACTGGCGTTGTGAACCTGGGTTAGTCACTTAACTGTCCAGTGCCCAATTCAGCTAAGATTGAACATCTACATTGGTAGAGGCAGTTCCTTATTATGATCTTCCTTACATCCTTTAGCTCTCTAACTCCTTCCCCAAACATTCTTTGGTAAATTAGAAAATATGTCATCAGTTT